>NC_139021.1:64913721-65513721 GCF_964662115.1 Mustela nivalis | reverse complement strand
CAGGTTCAGCCTCACTATCCCAAGGTTGACCATGACCCGAGTCAAAATCAAGAGTTGGACTAACTGACTGAGCCACCCAGATGCTCCTCCTCCTTTCTAATGTATGCATTGAGTGCTATAAATTGAGCTCTCTGTTGATTTAGCTGTGTCCCACCAATTTTAATACGTTGTAGTTTTATTTTCCTTCCGTTCAGTGCACTGAAATTTTATCTTTTGTCTCCGATAATCTAGAAAGTTACTTTCTACGTGTTTAGATTTTGTTATGTTTCTCCCTTTGATATCTAGTTTCATTTTTAACTTTTTTTTATAAGTGTCAAAGTTTAATTCCAAGACAATGCTACAGAGGGTTGCATTTTTTTCAGGTACACAATATAGAGATTCTCCTCCGCTGCCCAACGACTGTTAGCTCCTGTTGCCAGGCACTGATTTGCCTTGGAGTCTCGGGTGCACCTCCCCCACCCCTACTCCCTTCAGCTCCTGTTGCCAGGCACTGGTTTGCATTGGAGACGGAACCCTCGTAGGGGTTCCAAGCAGTTTCTAGTGGCCGAGAGGACACTGGTGATCAGAGACAAAGCCCCCAGGCTCTCTGGAGCCAGCTGGTGGCCATTACAATGTCTCCCCACACAGTTCTGGAGCCGCTGTGGGCTCTCCGGGAACAGCTGTGGGCTTCTGGGTTGCCGATAATCGAACGTTGGCCACATGGGCCACGAGACTCTGGGTTTGGCTGGGAGATCCTCGTGTGCACTGTGTTGCTGGTGTTCATTCCAGTAAAGTGTGGACTCCGCTTAAGAGGAAGAAAGGGGCACTGTGCCCAGAATGAAGTATCTGGAAAAGACATGGAGAAGACCGACCCGGATGCACCAGCCCATGGAGCCGTCGCATCATCGGAGCACAAGGCCAGTCCTCTCCCGCTACAGATCCTTGCTCTGGCTGCCCTGAATCAAGATGTCGGGTACTTTTCTGTGGGAGACGCTACGCAACTGCTGAAGGGAGTTCGGCAAAGGCTGTTGAAGAAGAGCCCTCACCAGCTCACCGATGAAAATCCCATCTGTGGAGCAGCCCAGGACGATGGAGAACCCCCTGCGAGGAATATGCCAGAAGACTTCAAGGACAGCCCTGATCTGCGGGGAAGTGCAGACCCTCTGTCTCAGGACATTGGCAGCTGTGGACTGAGAGGGCAGGAAGAGGCAGGGGAGGCAGGCAGGCCAGAGCTTCCTGACGGAGGTGTGCCGTGGCAGGCCCCCGCTGAGGGCCAGAGCCAACACCACACCCTCAGCCAGATCCTACTGACGGTGATGCATCTGCTAGAGCTCCTTCGAGATCATCTGGAAGGTGGGGGCTCAAGGAGGCAGGTGCAGACTGGCTCCTCCTCCACTGATCACGTGCCCCGTGGGAGCCCCCTGAATCAAGGAAAGCCATCCAGGGCACTGAAGAAGGCACGTCAGGGGAAGGAAGAGCTCCCAGGAAACACAACAATCCACCAAGCTGAGCAAGTATCTTTTCACCAGCGAAACAGCCTCCTGGAAAGGGAGATTCAGAAGCTGCACCTGAAGCTCGAGGCAGAGCCTAAGCTGTGCGAAGAGCACCTCAAACACCTGGAGAGGAAGATGATGGAGGAGAAGGCACGCTGCCTGCAAGTGAAGAACGAACTCGCCAAGGTGCGCAGGAAGGTGGATGCTGCCCACTGGAACTTAGGCCTCTACAAGAAGATGGCCGACGACCTGCACCGAGAATGGCAGAGAATCTCCTCCTTGCATGACCGAGAGCGCCGCCTGGTGGAGAACAGAAGTGAGGAGAGCCAGAAGGCTGTTCTGTGGGCAGAGAGGGAGTTCCAAAGGCTCAAGGAAGAAAACCATTGCCTCAGGCAGAAGCTGGCCAACTCTGGGCCCAAGGTCCAGCCTGTCTCCGGGGGGCCTCCTGCTCCTGCTCCTGCTCCTGCTCCAGCTCCAGCTCCTGCTCCTGCTCTTCTGGGCGCAGCCTCCAAATGCCCTCAAGGGCCACAGGCTCCCCTGAAAGCCCAGAAGCCCAAGAAGGGAGCAAGGGTGCACTGGCCAGACTCCAAGTTCTCGGGTCCCCTGCAGGTCTGATTCCCTTTCCCAGCAGCCACCAACACTCACAACCAGAGCACAAAAGCTCCTGTGCTTCCTTACCCCTTCAGCCACACCCATTGCTCCTTTGACTGGAGATCCACCCCATTCTTGAACTGATGCTACCTATTCCCTATAGCCATGTGAGAGAGCATTTTTCATTGTTAAGGACCAAAAAAATAAAACGATCAAATTGCTGATCCTACTGCGACTGAGAATTGATTGTATGAAGGGATTCTATGCCAAGCAACCAAGGGTTTTAAGTGTCCTTTACTGATCACTTAATTGTCCCAATAACCCAGTGTGTCCTATACTACTGAGGTTCAGAGAGGGGACACAACTTGCCCCAAGATCACACAGCTAGGGAATTTCAGAGCTCCCATTCCAAGCCAAGGTTGTCTCATTACCCACTGATGTGAAAATAACTACCACTCCTACCACTACCATGACTTCTGCTTCTTCATTTCTGAGAGAGAGAAAGAACGAGGGCACACACACATGCAAGCGGGAGAGGGGCAGGGAGAGAGAGATTCCTAGACAGCCTTCCCACTCAAGTGCACAACCAGACGCTGGGCTGGATTTCACAGACCATGGAACCACGCCCTGAGCCGAAATCAAGAGTCAGACGTTGACCTGACTAAGCCACACAGGCACCCTTCCCTTGTGCAAGGAACTTCTAGGCAAGCTGCTGTAAGGATCCCAGAAGGGCTTGACAAAATTTTCTCATAGGTCACGTTCTAGTTTGGATGCAAGGATTATGGTGATGCCTAGCTGAGGTAAAGTCCCAGCAAAGCATGGAGGGCAGCCTTTCAGGGTCTCCAACGATTCCCTTCATGGGTACACCTCGTTTTGTGTTCCATACTCTACCACTGGATTAGAGTCAGGAACTCCTGCCTCACTTCGAAAGGACAGAATATGGCCTGAGAGATAGATAGCATGTCCCTTCTGAGGCTCGTAGACAAAGACACTGGTCTCCTCTTGGGCTTGCTCTCGCTCCCTCACCATTGGTTTCGAGGGAAGCCGCCTGCTCCTTGTGGGCTGTATGATGGAGAGGCCCATGTGGCAAGGAATGAATATTTCTTGCTCACCGCAATGGAGGACCTCTGGCTGCTAGGAGCCACCCGAGTGAGCACACAAGCAGATTTCCCGCCAACAAGCCTGGAGATGACTGAAGACCCACATGACATCTTGACTGCAGCCTTGTGAGAGATCCTGAGACACAGGTCCCTGGCTAGATGCACCTGGATGCCTGGCCCACGGAAACCATATGCGGTTATCAATTGGTGTTGTCGGAAGCCCTCTGGGTTGCGGAAAACATTCAAAAAAGACACAAGGGTGAAGCCACAGTTCTGGCTGCTGACCCACCCCCCTCTCCTGGGCTTGAAATTCCAGGGAAGTCAAGCGATGGTAGCAACCACTGAGAGATTAGGGTAAACAATGCCAGAAAGAGGTCCTCTATTCTGTTCTCCATGTATCTCTCTGAGAGGACATGCCCTCACCTGATCCACCCGAGCCAATAGGTGGCCCATGCAGGAGGAGACAACTGGCCGTGTGGTCCAAGTCGGCTGAGAGCACTAGACCCAGCGTCGCAGAGCCTCCTTGAAGGCAGAAAAAGAGCCCAGAAGTTCCCTGGTGTCCCTAGAGAAGGCACAGAAATTAGATGAGTTGAAAGCCTGGGACCTGGTCATTGGGCTTCTGGGCAAGAGGGGAGATGGCCTGTGGAAGGGACACTGCCTGCAACCCCTCTTGGACCAGACCCCACCTGTCTGCTTTGGGATACTGAGGATTAAGACGAGAGTGAACTAGTGTAGAAGAGATGGTGTTCTAATGCTTGGCAGGTTGAAAGCGATTGAAATCATTGACATTCCTATTCTCCTCGTCCTCAGGACCACCATTAAGGGGAAGGGGCCTTCAAAGAAGCAAGAGGAGTTTATCACTTACAGCAGCCATGTCAAGTGTCAATATCCAACCACTCCAGTCCCTTCCACCCCCTTGGCAGCCCCAATGCTTTCATAAGGACACAGATACATTCCCCTACAGGCTTTGGAGCAAACGTTAAGTTTTGATTTCTCTAAGATAAATGCCATAGTGCCATGACCTGCTCCTAAGGCGGTAGCAAGTCTAGTTCTCAAAGAATCTGTGTGGAAGGGTTGAGCCAATCTATTGGACACCTGAAATTGATATTATACTGCATGTGAACGGGAATGTAACTCACGGCTTGGAAAAGGAAAAGAAACTCTTAACTGTTTTCAAGAGTCAGCTCTATCATTTTCCATTCCCAACTGTGATGTGGGAGTGATCCAGTCATTCCACATCCTGCCTTGCATTTGGTGGTGGGGTCTCTCTCTCCCTCTCTGGCGCATTTGGTTTGAATCACTGTGATAGGTGTGCAGTGAGAGCTCACTGGAGTTTTCATTTGAATTGCCCCAATGGCAACTTTCTATGTGGTTTCCATCTGTCTACGCTTTGGTAAAGTTGGCAGGCCCTTTACTTTTTCCCCACCCCCCTTCTATTTCCTTTTGCTAACTAGATTGCATCCTTACATGGGGATCAAATTCTGAGTTTCCATGCTTCAGACAGGAGTCCTCTATTAGCTATGTGATTTGGACCTATTTCCTCCAAGTTGGTAGCTTGTCTTTTGGGTCTTCTTAAGGAGGTCTTTCACACGGCACAGATTTACAATTCTGATTTTTGGATAAAGTCTAATTAATCAACTTTACCTTAGGGAAAATAATTTGATGTTCGACTGGAGGATTCTTTACCTAGCTTTCCATTCTGGAAATTTTTCCCCACATTTTCCCTATAAGATTTATCATTTTCCATGTAAGGCAGTGATTAATTTTGAGCTACTTTTTAAAATACTCTTTTTTTCTTTTTTTCCTTTGGGAGAGTGAACATGTGCATGAGCGGGCAGGGGCCTGGAGGGAGAAGGGAAAAGAGCATCCTCAAGCAGCCTCGCCAGTGAGCTTGGAGCCTGACTTTGTCCCGGGACGCTGAGAGCTTGACAAGAGTCGAAATCAAGAGCTGGCTGCCGCACAGGCTGCCTCACCCAGGCAGCCTGAGTTAAGTTTTGTATAGGGTTTGATACTTAGATTGTGGTTCCCGGCCTCCTCGTCCTCCACCTCCTCCTCCCCTCTCCCGCTCCCTCTTCTGCTTCTCCTTCTTCTTTCATGCCTATGCATGTCCACTTGCTCTAGCACCATTTATTCAAAACGCTGTCACTCCTCCACTGAACGGCTTTTTACCTTTGTCAAGGCCCCATTCGACATATGGGTGTAGTTCACTTTCTGGGTCCTTGATTCTGTTCCACTTATCCATCTTTATTCTGTTCCATTGGTCTAGCTCTTCACCAACACCACACACTTTTGATTACTGTAGACGAATATCTTGAAATGGGGTAGAAGTATTCTTCTGGTTTTCTTCTTTAGTTTTAGTTTCTCCTCTTTTTCTAGGTTCTAAAATAGAAAGATTATAGTTTTGAGACTCCTTTTCTTTTTAGAGAGAGAGACAGAGACAGAGACAGAGAAAGGGAGAGAGAGATGATTAAGCAGCCACCATGCCCAGCACCAGCACAATGCAGGTTCAGCCTCACTATCCCAAGGTTGACCATGACCCGAGTCAAAATCAAGAGTTGGACTAACTGACTGAGCCACCCAGATGCTCCTCCTCCTTTCTAATGTATGCATTGAGTGCTATAAATTGAGCTCTCTGTTGATTTAGCTGTGTCCCACCAATTTTAATACGTTGTAGTTTTATTTTCCTTCCGTTCAGTGCACTGAAATTTTATCTTTTGTCTCCGATAATCTAGAAAGTTACTTTCTACGTGTTTAGATTTTGTTATGTTTCTCCCTTTGATATCTAGTTTCATTTTTAACTTTTTTTTATAAGTGTCAAAGTTTAATTCCAAGACAATGCTACATAGGGTTGCATTTTTTTCAGGTACACAATATAGAGATTCTCCTCCGCTGCCCAACGACTGTTAGCTCCTGTTGCCAGGCACTGATTTGCGTTGGAGTCTCGGGTGCACCTCCCCCACCCCTACTCCCTTCAGCTCCTGTTGCCAGGCACTGGTTTGCATTGGAGACGGAACCCTCGTAGGGGTTCCAAGCAGTTTCTAGTGGCCGAGAGGACACTGGTGATCAGAGACAAAGCCCCCAGGCTCTCTGGAGCCAGCTGGTGGCCATTACAATGTCTCCCCACACAGTTCTGGAGCCGCTGTGGGCTCTCCGGGAACAGCTGTGGGCTTCTGGGTTGCCGATAATCGAACGTTGGCCACATGGGCCACGAGACTCTGGGTTTGGCTGGGAGATCCTCGTGTGCACTGTGTTGCTGGTGTTCATTCCAGTAAAGTGTGGACTCCGCTTAAGAGGAAGAAAGGGGCACTGTGCCCAGAATGAAGTATCTGGAAAAGACATGGAGAAGACCGACCCGGATGCACCAGCCCATGGAGCCGTCGCATCATCGGAGCACAAGGCCAGTCCTCTCCCGCTACAGATCCTTGCTCTGGCTGCCCTGAATCAAGATGTCGGGTACTTTTCTGTGGGAGACGCTACGCAACTGCTGAAGGGAGTTCGGCAAAGGCTGTTGAAGAAGAGCCCTCACCAGCTCACCGATGAAAATCCCATCTGTGGAGCAGCCCAGGACGATGGAGAACCCCCTGCGAGGAATATGCCAGAAGACTTCAAGGACAGCCCTGATCTGCGGGGAAGTGCAGACCCTCTGTCTCAGGACATTGGCAGCTGTGGACTGAGAGGGCAGGAAGAGGCAGGGGAGGCAGGCAGGCCAGAGCTTCCTGACGGAGGTGTGCCGTGGCAGGCCCCCGCTGAGGGCCAGAGCCAACACCACACCCTCAGCCAGATCCTACTGACGGTGATGCATCTGCTAGAGCTCCTTCGAGATCATCTGGAAGGTGGGGGCTCAAGGAGGCAGGTGCAGACTGGCTCCTCCTCCACTGATCACGTGCCCCGTGGGAGCCCCCTGAATCAAGGAAAGCCATCCAGGGCACTGAAGAAGGCACGTCAGGGGAAGGAAGAGCTCCCAGGAAACACAACAATCCACCAAGCTGAGCAAGTATCTTTTCACCAGCGAAACAGCCTCCTGGAAAGGGAGATTCAGAAGCTGCACCTGAAGCTCGAGGCAGAGCCTAAGCTGTGCGAAGAGCACCTCAAACACCTGGAGAGGAAGATGATGGAGGAGAAGGCACGCTGCCTGCAAGTGAAGAACGAACTCGCCAAGGTGCGCAGGAAGGTGGATGCTGCCCACTGGAACTTAGGCCTCTACAAGAAGATGGCCGACGACCTGCACCGAGAATGGCAGAGAATCTCCTCCTTGCATGACCGAGAGCGCCGCCTGGTGGAGAACAGAAGTGAGGAGAGCCAGAAGGCTGTTCTGTGGGCAGAGAGGGAGTTCCAAAGGCTCAAGGAAGAAAACCATTGCCTCAGGCAGAAGCTGGCCAACTCTGGGCCCAAGGTCCAGCCTGTCTCCGGGGGGCCTCCTGCTCCTGCTCCTGCTCCTGCTCCAGCTCCAGCTCCTGCTCCTGCTCTTCTGGGCACAGCCTCCAAATGCCCTCAAGGGCCACAGGCTCCCCTGAAAGCCCAGAAGCCCAAGAAGGGAGCAAGGGTGCACTGGCCAGACTCCAAGTTCTCGGGTCCCCTGCAGGTCTGATTCCCTTTCCCAGCAGCCACCAACACTCACAACCAGAGCACAAAAGCTCCTGTGCTTCCTTACCCCTTCAGCCACACCCATTGCTCCTTTGACTGGAGATCCACCCCATTCTTGAACTGATGCTACCTATTCCCTATAGCCATGTGAGAGAGCATTTTTCATTGTTAAGGACCAAAAAAATAAAACGATCAAATTGCTGATCCTACTGCGACTGAGAATTGATTGTATGAAGGGATTCTATGCCAAGCAACCAAGGGTTTTAAGTGTCCTTTACTGATCACTTAATTGTCCCAATAACCCAGTGTGTCCTATACTACTGAGGTTCAGAGAGGGGACACAACTTGCCCCAAGATCACACAGCTAGTGAATTTCAGAGCTCCCATTCCAAGCCAAGGTTGTCTCATTACCCACTGATGTGAAAATAACTACCACTCCTACCACTACGATGACTTCTGCTTCTTCATTTCTGAGAGAGAGAAAGAGCGAGGGCACACACACATGCAAGCGGGAGAGGGGCAGGGAGAGAGAGATTCCTAGACAGCCTTCCCACTCAAGTGCACAACCAGACGCTGGGCTGGATTTCACAGACCATGGAACCACGCCCTGAGCCGAAATCAAGAGTCAGACGTTGACCTGACTAAGCCACACAGGCACCCTTCCCTTGTGCAAGGAACTTCTAGGCAAGCTGCTGTAAGGATCCCAGAAGGGCTTGACAAAATTTTCTCATAGGTCACGTTCTAGTTTGGATGCAAGGATTATGGTGATGCCTAGCTGAGGTAAAGTCCCAGCAAAGCATGGAGGGCAGCCTTTCAGGGTCTCCAACGATTCCCTTCATGGGTACACCTCGTTTTGTGTTCCATACTCTACCACTGGATTAGAGTCAGGAACTCCTGCCTCACTTCGAAAGGACAGAATATGGCCCGAGAGATAGATAGCATGTCCCTTCTGAGGCTCGTAGACAAAGACACTGGTCTCCTCTTGGGCTTGCTCTCGCTCCCTCACCATTGGTTTCGAGGGAAGCCGCCTGCTCCTTGTGGGCTGTATGATGGAGAGGCCCATGTGGCAAGGAATGAATATTTCTTGCTCACCGCAATGGAGGACCTCTGGCTGCTAGGAGCCACCCGAGTGAGCACACAAGCAGATTTCCCGCCAACAAGCCTGGAGATGACTGAAGACCCACATGACATCTTGACTGCAGCCTTGTGAGAGATCCTGAGACACAGGTCCCTGGCTAGATGCACCTGGATGCCTGGCCCACGGAAACCATATGCGGTTATCAATTGGTGTTGTCGGAAGCCCTCTGGGTTGCGGAAAACATTCAAAAAAGACACAAGGGTGAAGCCACAGTTCTGGCTGCTGACCCACCCCCCTCTCCTGGGCTTGAAATTCCAGGGAAGTCAAGCGATGGTAGCAACCACTGAGAGATTAGGGTAAACAATGCCAGAAAGAGGTCCTCTATTCTGTTCTCCATGTATCTCTCTGAGAGGACATGCCCTCACCTGATCCACCCGAGCCAATAGGTGGCCCATGCAGGAGGAGACAACTGGCCGTGTGGTCCAAGTCGGCTGAGAGCACTAGACCCAGCGTCGCAGAGCCTCCTTGAAGGCAGAAAAAGAGCCCAGAAGTTCCCTGGTGTCCCTAGAGAAGGCACAGAAATTAGATGAGTTGAAAGCCTGGGACCTGGTCATTGGGCTTCTGGGCAAGAGGGGAGATGGCCTGTGGAAGGGACACTGCCTGCAACCCCTCTTGGACCAGACCCCACCTGTCTGCTTTGGGATACTGAGGATTAAGAAGAGAGTGAACTAGTGTAGAAGAGATGGTGTTCTAATGCTTGGCAGGTTGAAAGCGATTGAAATTGTTGACATTCCTATTCTCCTCGTCCTCAGGACCACCATTAAGGGGAAGGGGCCTTCAAAGAAGCAAGAGGAGTTTATCACTTACAGCAGCCATGTCAAGTGTCAATATCCAACCACTCCAGTCCCTTCCACCCCCTTGGCAGCCCCACTGCTTTCATAAGGACACAGATACATTCCCCTACAGGCTTTGGAGCAAACGTTAAGTTTTGATTTCTCTAAGATAAATGCCATAGTGCCATGACCTGCTCCTAAGGCGGTAGCAAGTCTAGTTCTCAAAGAATCTGTGTGGAAGGGTTGAGCCACTCTATTGGACACCTGAAATTGATATTATACTGCATGTGAACGGGAATGTAACTCACGGCTTGGAAAAGGAAAAGAAACTCTTAACTGTTTTCAAGAGTCAGCTCTATCATTTTCCATTCCCAACTGTGATGTGGGAGTGATCCAGTCATTCCACATCCTGCCTTGCATTTGGTGGTGGGGTCTCTCTCTCCCTCTCTGGCGCATTTGGTTTGAATCACTGTGATAGGTGTGCAGTGAGAGCTCACTGGAGTTTTCATTTGAATTGCCCCAATGGCAACTTTCTATGTGGTTTCCATCTGTCTACGCTTTGGTAAAGTTGGCAGGCCCTTTACTTTTTCCCCACCCCCCTTCTATTTCCTTTTGCTAACTAGATTGCATGCTTACATGGGGATCAAATTCTGAGTTTCCATGCTTCAGACAGGAGTCCTCTATTAGCTATGTGATTTGGACCTATTTCCTCCAAGTTGGTAGCTTGTCTTTTGGGTCTTCTTAAGGAGGTCTTTCACACGGCACAGATTTACAATTCTGATTTTTGGATAAAGTCTAATTAATCAACTTTACCTTAGGGAAAATAATTTGATGTTCGACTGGAGGATTCTTTACCTAGCTTTCCATTCTGGAAATTTTTCCCCACATTTTCCCTATAAGATTTATCATTTTCCATGTAAGGCAGTGATTAATTTTGAGCTACTTTTTAAAATACTCTTTTTTTCTTTTTTTCCTTTGGGAGAGTGAACATGTGCATGAGCGGGCAGGGGCCTGGAGGGAGAAGGGAAAAGAGCATCCTCAAGCAGCCTCGCCAGTGAGCTTGGAGCCTGACTTTGTCCCGGGACGCTGAGAGCTTGACAAGAGCCGAAATCAAGAGCTGGCTGCCGCACAGGCTGCCTCACCCAGGCAGCCTGAGTTAAGTTTTGTATAGGGTTTGATACTTAGATTGTGGTCCCCGGCCTCCTCGTCCTCCACCTCCTCCTCCCCTCTCCCGCTCCCTCTTCTGCTTCTCCTTCTTCTTTCATGCCTATGCATGTCCACTTGCTCTAGCACCATTTATTCAAAACGCTGTCACTCCTCCACTGAACGGCTTTTTACCTTTGTCAAGGCCCCATTCGACATATGGGTGTAGTTCACTTTCTGGGTCCTTGATTCTGTTCCACTTATCCATCTTTATTCTGTTCCATTGGTCTAGCTCTTCACCAACACCACACACTTTTGATTACTGTAGACGAATATCTTGAAATGGGGTAGAAGTATTCTTCTGGTTTTCTTCTTTAGTTTTAGTTTCTCCTCTTTTTCTAGGTTCTAAAATAGAAAGATTATAGTTTTGAGACTCCTTTTCTTTTTAGAGAGAGAGACAGAGACAGAGACAGAGAAAGAGAGAGAGAGATGATTAAGCAGCCACCATGCCCAGCACCAGCACAATGCAGGTTCAGCCTCACTATCCCAAGGTTGACCATGACCCGAGTCAAAATCAAGAGTTGGACTAACTGACTGAGCCACCCAAATGCTCCTCCTCCTTTCTAATGTATGCATTGAGTGCTATAAATTGAGCTCTCTGTTGATTTAGCTGTGTCCCACCAATTTTAATACGTTGTAGTTTTATTTTCCTTCGGGTCAGTGCACTGAAATTTTATCTTTTGTCTCCGATAATCTAGAAAGTTACTTTCTACGTGTTTAGATTTTGTTATGTTTCTCCCTTTGATATCTAGTTTCATTTTTAACTTTTTTTTATAAGTGTCAAAGTTTAATTCCAAGACAATGCTACAGAGGGTTGCATTTTTTTCAGGTCCACAATATAGAGATTCTCCTCCGCTGCCCAACGACTGTTAGCTCCTGTTGCCAGGCACTGATTTGCCTTGGAGTCTCGGGTGCACCTCCCCCACCCCTACTCCCTTCAGCTCCTGTTGCCAGGCACTGGTTTGCATTGGAGACGGAACCCTCGTAGGGGTTCCAAGCAGTTTCTAGTGGCCGAGAGGACACTGGTGATCAGAGACAAAGCCCCCAGGCTCTCTGGAGCCAGCTGGTGGCCATTACAATGTCTCCCCACACAGTTCTGGAGCCGCTGTGGGCTCTCCGGGAACAGCTGTGGGCTTCTGGGTTGCCGATAATCGAACGTTGGCCACATGGGCCACGAGACTCTGGGTTTGGCTGGGAGATCCTCGTGTGCACTGTGTTGCTGGTGTTCATTCCAGTAAAGTGTGGACTCCGCTTAAGAGGAAGAAAGGGGCACTGTGCCCAGAATGAAGTATCTGGAAAAGACATGGAGAAGACCGACCCGGATGCACCAGCCCATGGAGCCGTCGCATCATCGGAGCACAAGGCCAGTCCTCTCCCGCTACAGATCCTTGCTCTGGCTGCCCTGAATCAAGATGTCGGGTACTTTTCTGTGGGAGACGCTACGCAACTGCTGAAGGGAGGTCGGCAAAGGCTGTTGAAGAAGAGCCCTCACCAGCTCACCGATGAAAATCCCATCTGTGGAGCAGCCCAGGACGATGGAGAACCCCCTGCGAGGAATATGCCAGAAGACTTCAAGGACAGCCCTGATCTGCGGGGAAGTGCAGACCCTCTGTCTCAGGACATTGGCAGCTGTGGACTGAGAGGGCAGGAAGAGGCAGGGGAGGCAGGCAGGCCAGAGCTTCCTGACGGAGGTGTGCCGTGGCAGGCCCCCGCTGAGGGCCAGAGCCAACACCACACCCTCAGCCAGATCCTACTGACGGTGATGCATCTGCTAGAGCTCCTTCGAGATCATCTGGAAGGTGGGGGCTCAAGGAGGCAGGTGCAGACTGGCTCCTCCTCCACTGATCACGTGCCCCGTGGGAGCCCCCTGAATCAAGGAAAGCCATCCAGGGCACTGAAGAAGGCACGTCAGGGGAAGGAAGAGCTCCCAGGAAACACAACAATCCACCAAGCTGAGCAAGTATCTTTTCACCAGCGAAACAGCCTCCTGGAAAGGGAGATTCAGAAGCTGCACCTGAAGCTCGAGGCAGAGCCTAAGCTGTGCGAAGAGCACCTCAAACACCTGGAGAGGAAGATGATGGAGGAGAAGGCACGCTGCCTGCAAGTGAAGAACGAACTCGCCAAGGTGCGCAGGAAGGTGGATGCTGCCCACTGGAACTTAGGCCTCTACAAGAAGATGGCCGACGACCTGCACCGAGAATGGCAGAGAATCTCCTCCTTGCATGACCGAGAGCGCCGCCTGGTGGAGAACAGAAGTGAGGAGAGCCAGAAGGCTGTTCTGTGGGCAGAGAGGGAGTTCCAAAGGCTCAAGGAAGAAAACCATTGCCTCAGGCAGAAGCTGGCCAACTCTGGGCCCAAGGTCCAGCCTGTCTCCGGGGGGCCTCCTGCTCCTGCTCCTGCTCCTGCTCCAGCTCCAGCTCCTGCTCCTGCTCTTCTGGGCACAGCCTCCAAATGCCCTCAAGGGCCACAGGCTCCCCTCAAAGCCCAGAAGCCCAAGAAGGGAGCAAGGGTGCACTGGCCAGACTCCAAGTTCTCGGGTCCCCTGCAGGTCTGATTCCCTTTCCCAGCAGCCACCAACACTCACAACCAGAGCACAAAAGCTCCTGTGCTTCCTTACCCCTTCAGCCACACCCATTGCTCCTTTGACTGGAGATCCACCCCATTCTTGAACTGATGCTACCTATTCCCTATAGCCATGTGAGAGAGCATTTTTCATTGTTAAGGACCAAAAAAATAAAACGATCAAATTGCTGATCCTACTGCGACTGAGAATTGATTGTATGAAGGGATTCTATGCCAAGCAACCAAGGGTTTTAAGTGTCCTTTACTGATCACTTAATTGTCCCAATAACCCAGTGTGTCCTATACTACTGAGGTTCAGAGAGGGGACACAACTTGCCCCAAGATCACACAGCTAGGGAATTTCAGAGCTCCCATTCCAAGCCAAGGTTGTCTCATTACCCACTGATGTGAAAATAACTACCACTCCTACCACTACGATGACTTCTGCTTCTTCATTTCTGAGGGAGAGAAAGAGCGAGGGCACACACACATGCAAGCGGGAGAGGGGCAGGGAGAGAGAGATTCCTAGACAGCCTTCCCACTCAAGTGCACAACCAGACGCTGGGCTGGATTTCACAGACCATGGGACCACGCCCTGAGCCGAAATCAAGAGTCAGACGTTGACCTGACTAAGCCACACAGGCACCCTTCCCTTGTGCAAGGAACTTCTAGGCAAGCTGCTGTAAGGATCCCAGAAGGGCTTGACAAAATTTTCTCATAGGTCACGTTCTAGTTTGGATGCAAGGATTATGGTGATGCCTAGCTGAGGTAAAGTCCCAGCAAAGCATGGAGGGCAGCCTTTCAGGGTCTCCAACGATTCCCTTCATGGGTACACCTCGTTTTGTGTTCCATACTCTACCACTGGATTAGAGTCAGGAACTCCTGCCTCACTTCGAAAGGACAGAATATGGCCCGAGAGATAGATAGCATGTCCCTTCTGAGGCTCGTAGACAAAGACACTGGTCTCCTCTTGGGCTTGCTCTCGCTCCCTCACCATTGGTTTCGAGGGAAGCCGCCTGCTCCTTGTGGGCTGTATGATGGAGAGGCCCATGTGGCAAGGAATGAATATTTCTTGCTCACCGCAATGGAGGACCTCTGGCTGCTAGGAGCCACCCGAGTGAGCACACAAGCAGATTTCCCGCCAACAAGCCTGGAGATGACTGAAGACCCACATGACATCTTGACTGCAGCCTTGTGAGAGATCCTGAGACACAGGTCCCTGGCTAGATGCACCTGGATGCCTGGCCCACGGAAACCATATGCGGTTATCAATTGGTGTTGTCGGAAGCCCTCTGGGTTGCGGAAAACATTCAAAAAAGACACAAGGGTGAAGCCACAGTTCTGGCTGCTGACCCACCCCCCTCTCCTGGGCTTGAAATTCCAGGGAAGTCAAGCGATGGTAGCAACCACTGAGAGATTAGGGTAAACAATGCCAGAAAGAGGTCCTCTATTCTGTTCTCCATGTATCTCTCTGAGAGGACATGCCCTCACCTGATCCACCCGAGCCAATAGGTGGCCCATGCAGGAGGAGACAACTGGCCGTGTGGTCCAAGTCGGCTGAGAGCACTAGACCCACCGTCGCAGAGCCTCCTTGAGGCCAGAAAAAGAGCCCAGAAGTTCCCTGGTGTCCCTAGAGAAGGCACAGAAATTAGATGAGTTGAAAGCCTGGGACCTGGTCATTGGGCTTCTGGGCAAGAGGGGAGATGGCCTGTGGAAGGGACACTGCCTGCAACCCCTCTTGGACCAGACCCCACCTGTCTGCTTTGGGATACTGAGGATTAAGACGAGAGTGAACTAGTGTAGAAGAGATGGTGTTCTAATGCTTGGCAGGTTGAAAGCGATTGAAATCGTTGACATTCCTATTCTCCTCGTCCTCAGGACCACCATTAAGGGGAAGGGGCTTCAAAGAAGCAAGAGGAGTTTATCACTTACAGCAGCCATGTCAAGTGTCAATATCCAACCACTCCAGTCCCTTCCACCCCCTTGGCAGCCCCACTGCTTTCATAAGGACACAGATACATTCCCCTACAGGCTTTGGAGCAAACGTTAAGTTTTGATTTCTCTAAGATAAATGCCATAGTGCCATGACCTGCTCCTAAGGCGGTAGCAAGTCTAGTTCTCAAAGAATCTGTGTGGAAGGGTTGAGCCACTCTATTGGACACCTGAAATTGATATTATACTGCATGTGAACGGGAATGTAACTCACGGCTTGGAAAAGGAAAAGAAACTCTTAACTGTTTTCAAGAGTCAGCTCTATCATTTTCCATTCCCAACTGTGATGTGGGAGTGATCCAGTCATTCCACATCCTGCCTTGCATTTGGTGGTGGGGTCTCTCTCTCCCTCTCTGGTGCATTTGGTTTGAATCACTGTGATAGGTGTGCAGTGAGAGCTCACTGGAGTTTTCATTTGAATTGCCCCAATGGCAACTTTCTATGTGGTTTCCATCTGTCTACGCTTTGGTAAAGTTGGCAGGCCCTTTACTTTTTCCCCACCCCCCTTCTATTTCCTTTTGCTAACTAGATTGCATGCTTACATGGGGATCAAATTCTGAGTTTCCATGCTTCAGACAGGAGTCCTTTATTAGCTATGTGATTTGGACCTATTTCCTCCAAGTTGGTAGCTTGTCTTTTGGGTCTTCTTAAGGAGGTCTTTCACACGGCACAGATTTACAATTCTGATTTTTGGATAAAGTCTATTTAATCAACTTTACCTTAGGGAAAATAATTTGATGTTCGACTGGAGGATTCTTTACCTAGCTTTCCATTCTGGAAATTTTTCCCCACATTTTCCCTATAAGATTTATCATTTTCCATGTAAGGCAGTGATTAATTTTGAGCTACTTTTTAAAATACTCTTTTTTTCTTTTTTTCCTTTGGGAGAGTGAACATGTGCATGAGCGTGCAGGGGCCGGGATGGAGAAGGGAAAAGAGCATCCTCAAGCAGCCTCGCCAGTGAGCTTGGAGCCTGACTTTGTCCCGGGACGCTGAGAGCTTGACAAGAGCCGAAATCAAGAGCTGGCTGCCGCACAGGCTGCCTCACCCTGTTTTGTATAGGGTTTGATACTTAGATTGTGGTCCCCGGCCTCCTCGTCCTCCACCTCCTCCTCCCCTCTCCCGCTCCCTCTTCTGCTTCTCCTTCTTCTTTGCCTATGCATGTCCACTTGCTCTAGCACCATTTATTCAAAACGCTGTCACTCCTCCACTGAACGGCTTTTTACCTTTGTCAAGGCCCCATTCGACATATGGGTGTAGTTCACTTTCTGGGTCCTTGATTCTGTTCCACTTATCCATCTTTATTCTGTTCCCTTGGTCTAGCTCTTCACCAACACCACGCACTTTTGATTACTGTAGACGAACATCTTGAAATGGGGTAGAAGGATTCTTCTGGTTTTCTTCTTTAGTTTTAGTTTCTCCTCTTTTTCTAGGTTCTAAAATAGAAAGATTATAGTTTTGAGACTCCTTTTCTTTTTAGAGAGAGAGACAGAGACAGAGACAGAGAAAGGGAGAGAGAGATGATTAAGCAGCCACCATGCCCAGCACCAGCACAATGCAGGTTCAGCCTCACTATCCCAAGGTTGACCATGACCCGAGTCAAAATCAAGAGTTGGACTAACTGACTGAGCCACCCAGATGCTCCTCCTCCTTTCTAATGTATGCATTGAGTGCTAAAAATTGAGCTCTCTGTTGATTTAGCTGTGTCCCATCAATTTTAATACGTTGTAGTTTTATTTTCCTTCGGGTCAGTGCACTGAAATTTTATCTTTTGTCTCCGATAATCTAGAAAGTTACTTTCTACGTGTTTAGATTTTGTTATCTTTCTCCCTTTGATATCTAGTTTCATTTTTAACTTTTTTTTATAAGTGTCAAAGTTTAATTCCAAGACAATGCTACAGAGGGTTGCATTTTTTTCAGGTACACAATATAGAGATTCTCCTCCGCTGCCCAACGACTGTTAGCTCCTGTTGCCAGGCACTGATTTGCCTTGGAGTCTCGGGTGCACCTCCCCCACCCCTACTCCCTTCAGCTCCTGTTGCCAGGCACTGGTTTGCATTGGAGACGGAACCCTCGTAGGGGTTCCAAGCAGTTTCTAGTGGCCGAGAGGACACTGGTGATCAGAGACAAAGCCCCCAGGCTCTCTGGAGCCAGCTGGTGGCCATTACAATGTCTCCCCACACAGTTCTGGAGCCGCTGTGGGCTCTCCGGGATCAGCTGTGGGCTTCTGGGTTGCCGATAATCGAACGTTGGCCACATGGGCCACGAGACTCTGGGTTTGGCTGGGAGATCCTCGTGTGCACTGTGTTGCTGGTGTTCATTCCAGTAAAGTGTGGACTCCGCTTAAGAGGAAGAAAGGGGCACTGTGCCCAGAATGAAGTATCTGGAAAAGACATGGAGAAGACCGACCCGGATGCACCAGCCCATGGAGCCGTCGCATCATCGGAGCACAAGGCCAGTCCTCTCCCGCTACAGATCCTTGCTCTGGCTGCCCTGAATCAAGATGTCGGGTACTTTTCTGTGGGAGACGCTACGCAACTGCTGAAGGGAGTTCGGCAAAGGCTGTTGAAGAAGAGCCCTCACCAGCTCACCGATGAAAATCCCATCTGTGGAGCAGCCCAGGACGATGGAGAACCCCCTGCAAGGAATATGCCAGAAGACTTCAAGGACAGCCCTGATCTGCGGGGAAGTGCAGACCCTCTGTCTCAGGACATTGGCAGCTGTGGACTGAGAGGGCAGGAAGAGGCAGGGGAGGCAGGCAGGCCAGAGCTTCCTGACGGAGGTGTGCCGTGGCAGGCCCCCGCTGAGGGCCAGAGCCAACACCACACCCTCAGCCAGATCCTACTGACGGTGATGCATCTGCTAGAGCTCCTTCGAGATCATCTGGAAGGTGGGGGCTCAAGGAGGCAGGGGCAGACTGGCTCCTCCTCCACTGATCACGTGCCCCGTGGGAGCCCCCTGAATCAAGGAAAGCCATCCAGGGCACTGAAGAAGGCACGTCAGGGGAATGAAGAGCTCCAGGAAACACAACAATCCACCAAGCGGAGCAAGTATCTTTTCAGCAGCGAAACAGCCTCCTGGAAAGGGAGATTCAGAAGCTGCACCTGAAGCTCGAGGCAGAGCCTAAGCTGTGCGAAGAGCACCTCAAACACCTGGAGAGGAAGATGATGGAGGAGAAGGCACGCTGCCTGCAAGTGAAGAACGAACTCGCCAAGGTGCGCAGGAAGGTGGATGCTGCCCACTGGAACTTAGGCCTCTACAAGAAGATGGCCGACGACCTGCACCGAGAATGGCAGAGGATCTCCTCCTTGCATGACCGAGAGCGCCGCCTGGTGGAGAACAGAAGTGAGGAGAGCCAGAAGGATGTTCTGTGGGCAGAGAGGGAGTTCCAAAGGCTCAAGGAAGAAAACCATTGCCTCAGGCAGAAGCTGGCCAACTCTGGGCCCAAGGTCCAGCCTGTCTCCGGGGGGCCTCCTGCTCCTGCTCCTGCTCCTGCTCCAGCTCCAGCTCCTGCTCCTGCTCCTGCTCTTCTGGGCACAGCCTCCAAATGCCCTCAAGGGCCACAGGCTCCCCTGAAAGCCCAGAAGCCCAAGAAGGGAGCAAGGGTGCACTGGCCAGACTCCAAGTTCTCGGGTCCCCTGCAGGTCTGATTCCCTTTCCCAGCAGCCACCAACACTCACAACCAGAGCACAAAAGCTCCTGTGCTTCCTTACCCCTTCAGCCACACCCATTGCTCCTTTGACTGGAGATCCACCCCATTCTTGAACTGATGCTACCTATTCCCTATAGCCATGTGAGAGAGCATTTTTCATTGTTAAGGACCAAAAAAATAAAACGATCAAATTGCTGATCCTACTGCGACTGAGAATTGATTGTATGAAGGGATTCTATGCCAAGCAACCAAGGGTTTTAAGTGTCCTTTACTGATCACTTAATTGTCCCAATAACCCAGTGTGTCCTATACTACTGAGGTTCAGAGAGGGGACACAACTTGCCCCAAGATCACACAGCTAGGGAATTTCAGAGCTCCCATTCCAAGCCAAGGTTGTCTCATTACCCACTGATGTGAAAATAACTACCACTCCTACCACTACGATGACTTCTGCTTCTTCATTTCTGAGGGAGAGAAAGAGCGAGGGCACACACACATGCAAGCGGGAGAGGGGCAGGGAGAGAGAGATTCCTAGACAGCCTTCCCACTCAAGTGCACAACCAGACGCTGGGCTGGATTTCACAGACCATGGAACCACGCCCTGAGCCGAAATCAAGAGTCAGACGTTGACCTGACTAAGCCACACAGGCACCCTTCCCTTGTGCAAGGAACTTCTAGGCAAGCTGCTGTAAGGATCCCAGAAGGGCTTGACAAAATTTTCTCATAGGTCACGTTCTAGTTTGGATGCAAGGATTATGGTGATGCCTAGCTGAGGTAAAGTCCCAGCAAAGCATGGAGGGCAGCCTTTCAGGGTCTCCAACGATTCCCTTCATGGGTACACCTCGTTTTGTGTTCCATACTCTACCACTGGATTAGAGTCAGGAACTCCTGCCTCACTTCGAAAGGACAGAATATGGCCCGAGAGATAGATAGCATGTCCCTTCTGAGGCTCGTAGACAAAGACACTGGTCTCCTCTTGGGCTTGCTCTCGCTCCCTCACCATTGGTTTCGAGGGAAGCCGCCTGCTCCTTGTGGGCTGTATGATGGAGAGGCCCATGTGGCAAGGAATGAATATTTCTTGCTCACCGCAATGGAGGACCTCTGGTTGCTAGGAGCCACCCGAGTGAGCACACAAGCAGATTTCCCGCCAACAAGCCTGGAGATGACTGAAGACCCACATGACATCTTGACTGCAGCCTTGTGAGAGATCCTGAGACACAGGTCCCTGGCTAGATGCACCTGGATGCCTGGCCCACGGAAACCATATGCGGTTATCAATTGGTGTTGTCGGAAGCCCTCTGGGTTGCGGAAAACATTCAAAAAAGACACAAGGGTGAAGCCACAGTTCTGGCTGCTGACCCACCCCCCTCTCCTGGGCTTGAAATTCCAGGGAAGTCAAGCGATGGTAGCAACCACTGAGAGATTAGGGTAAACAATGCCAGAAAGAGGTCCTCTATTCTGTTCTCCATGTATCTCTCTGAGAGGACATGCCCTCACCTGATCCACCCGAGCCAATAGGTGGCCCATGCAGGAGGAGACAACTGGCCGTGTGGTCCAAGTCGGCTGAGAGCACTAGACCCAGCGTCGCAGAGCCTCCTTGAAGCCAGAAAAAGAGCCCAGAAGTTCCCTGGTGTCCCTAGAGAAGGCACAGAAATTAGATGAGTTGAAAGCCTGGGACCTGGTCATTGGGCTTCTGGGCAAGAGGGGAGATGGCCTGTGGAAGGGACACTGCCTGCAACCCCTCTTGGACCAGACCCCACCTGTCTGCTTTGGGATACTGAGGATTAAGACGAGAGTGAACTAGTGTAGAATAGATGGTGTTCTAATGCTTGGCAGGTTGAAAGCGATTGAAATCGTTGACATTCCTATTCTCCTCGTCCTCAGGACCACCATTAAGGGGAAGGGGCCTTCAAAGAAGCAAGAGGAGTTTATCACTTACAGCAGCCATGTCAAGTGTCAATATCCAACCACTCCAGTCCCTTCCACCCCCTTGGCAGCCCCAATGCTTTCATAAGGACACAGATACATTCCCCTACAGGCTTTGGAGCAAACGTTAAGTTTTGATTTCTCTAAGATAAATGCCATAGTGCCATGACCTGCTCCTAAGGCGGTAGCAAGTCTAGTTCTCAAAGAATCTGTGTGGAAGGGTTGAGCCACTCTATTGGACACCTGAAATTGATATTATCCTGCATGTGAATGGGAATGTAACTCACGGCTTGGAAAAGGAAAAGAAACTCTTAACTGTTTTCAAGAGTCAGCTCTATCATTTTCCATTCCCAACTGTGATGCGGGAGTGATCCAGTCATTCCATATCCTGCCTTGCATTTGGTGGTGAGGTCTCTCTCTCCCTCTCTGGTGCATTTGGTTTGAATCACTGTGATAGGTGTGCAGTGAGAGCTCACTGGAGTTTTCATTTGAATTGCCCCAATGGCAACTTTCTATGTGGTTTCCATCTGTCTACGCTTTGGTAAAGGTGGCAGGCCCTTTACTTTTTCCCCACCCCCCTTCTCTTTCCTCATGGTAACCTGATTGCATGCTTACTTGGGGATCAAATTCTGAGTTTCCATGCTTCAGACAGGAGTCCTCTATTAGCTATGTGATTTGGACCTATTTCCTCCAAGTTGGTAGCTTGTCTTTTGGGTCTTCTTAAGGAGGTCTTTCACACGGCACAGATTTACAATTCTGATTTTTGGATAAAGTCTAATTAATCAACTTTACCTTAGGGAAAATAATTTCATGTGCGACTGGAGGATTCTTTACCTAGCTTTCCATTCTGGAAATTTTTCCCCACATTTTCCCTATAAGATTTATCATTTTCCATGTAAGGCAGTGATTAATTTTGAGCTACTTTTTAAAATACTCTTTTTTTCTTTTTTTCCTTTGGGAGAGTGAACATGTGCATGAGCGGGCAGGGGCCTGGAGGGAGAAGGGAAAAGAGCATCCTCAAGCAGCCTCGCCAGTGAGCTTGGAGCCTGACTTTGTCCCGGGACGCTGAGAGCTTGACAAGAGCCGAAATCAAGAGCTGGCTGCCGCACAGGCTGCCTCACCCAGGCAGCCTGAGTTAAGTTTTGTATAGGGTTTGATACTTAGATTGTGGTCCCCGGCCTCCTCGTCCTCCACCTCCTCCTCCCCTCTCCCGCTCCCTCTTCTGCTTCTCCTTCTTCTTTGCCTATGCATGTCCACTTGCTCTAGCACCATTTATTCAAAACGCTGTCACTCCTCCACTGAACGGCTTTTTACCTTTGTCAAGGCTCCATTCGACATATGGGTGTAGTTCACTTTCTGGGTCCTTGATTCTGTTCCACTTATCCATCTTTATTCTGTTCCATTGGTCTAGCTCTTCACCAACACCACGCACTTTTGATTACTGTAGACGAATATCTTGAAATGGGGTAGAAGGATTCTTCTGGTTTTCTTCTTTAGTTTTAGTTTCTCCTCTTTTTCTAGGTTCTAAAATAGAAAGATTATAGTTTTGAGACTCCTTTTCTTTTTAGAGAGAGAGACAGAGACAGAGACAGAGAAAGGGAGAGAGAGATGATTAAGCAGCCACCATGCCCAGCACCAGCACAATGCAGGTTCAGCCTCACTATCCCAAGGTTGACCATGACCCGAGTCAAAATCAAGAGTTGGACTAACTGACTGAGCCACCCAGATGCTCCTCCTCCTTTCTAATGTATGCATTGAGTGCTAAAAATTGAGCTCTCTGTTGATTTAGCTGTGTCCCATCAATTTTAATACGTTGTAGTTTTATTTTCCTTCGGGTCAGTGCACTGAAATTTTATCTTTTGTCTCCGATAATCTAGAAAGTTACTTTCTACGTGTTTAGATTTTGTTATCTTTCTCCCTTTGATATCTAGTTTCATTTTTAACTTTTTTTTATAAGTGTCAAAGTTTAATTCCAAGACAATGCTACAGAGGGTTGCATTTTTTTCAGGTACACAATATAGAGATTCTCCTCCGCTGCCCAACGACTGTTAGCTCCTGTTGCCAGGCACTGATTTGCCTTGGAGTCTCGGGTGCACCTCCCCCACCCCTACTCCCTTCAGCTCCTGTTGCCAGGCACTGGTTTGCATTGGAGACGGAACCCTCGTAGGGGTTCCAAGCAGTTTCTAGTGGCCGAGAGGACACTGGTGATCAGAGACAAAGCCCCCAGGCTCTCTGGAGCCAGCTGGTGGCCATTACAATGTCTCCCCACACAGTTCTGGAGCCGCTGTGGGCTCTCCGGGATCAGCTGTGGGCTTCTGGGTTGCCGATAATCGAACGTTGGCCACATGGGCCACGAGACTCTGGGTTTGGCTGGGAGATCCTCGTGT
The DNA here is from genome assembly GCF_964662115.1 of Mustela nivalis. Lineage (NCBI taxonomy): Eukaryota > Metazoa > Chordata > Mammalia > Carnivora > Mustelidae > Mustela > Mustela nivalis. The sequence goes on along the minus strand of NC_139021.1, from coordinate 65,490,341 downwards.
GCACTGTGTTGCTGGTGTTCATTCCAGTAAAGTGTGGACTCCGCTTAAGAGGAAGAAAGGGGCACTGTGCCCAGAATGAAGTATCTGGAAAAGACATGGAGAAGACCGACCCGGATGCACCAGCCCATGGAGCCGTCGCATCATCGGAGCACAAGGCCAGTCCTCTCCCGCTACAGATCCTTGCTCTGGCTGCCCTGAATCAAGATGTCGGGTACTTTTCTGTGGGAGACGCTACGCAACTGCTGAAGGGAGTTCGGCAAAGGCTGTTGAAGAAGAGCCCTCACCAGCTCACCGATGAAAATCCCATCTGTGGAGCAGCCCAGGACGATGGAGAACCCCCTGCAAGGAATATGCCAGAAGACTTCAAGGACAGCCCTGATCTGCGGGGAAGTGCAGACCCTCTGTCTCAGGACATTGGCAGCTGTGGACTGAGAGGGCAGGAAGAGGCAGGGGAGGCAGGCAGGCCAGAGCTTCCTGACGGAGGTGTGCCGTGGCAGGCCCCCGCTGAGGGCCAGAGCCAACACCACACCCTCAGCCAGATCCTACTGACGGTGATGCATCTGCTAGAGCTCCTTCGAGATCATCTGGAAGGTGGGGGCTCAAGGAGGCAGGGGCAGACTGGCTCCTCCTCCACTGATCACGTGCCCCGTGGGAGCCCCCTGAATCAAGGAAAGCCATCCAGGGCACTGAAGAAGGCACGTCAGGGGAATGAAGAGCTCCAGGAAACACAACAATCCACCAAGCGGAGCAAGTATCTTTTCAGCAGCGAAACAGCCTCCTGGAAAGGGAGATTCAGAAGCTGCACCTGAAGCTCGAGGCAGAGCCTAAGCTGTGCGAAGAGCACCTCAAACACCTGGAGAGGAAGATGATGGAGGAGAAGGCACGCTGCCTGCAAGTGAAGAACGAACTCGCCAAGGTGCGCAGGAAGGTGGATGCTGCCCACTGGAACTTAGGCCTCTACAAGAAGATGGCCGACGACCTGCACCGAGAATGGCAGAGGATCTCCTCCTTGCATGACCGAGAGCGCCGCCTGGTGGAGAACAGAAGTGAGGAGAGCCAGAAGGATGTTCTGTGGGCAGAGAGGGAGTTCCAAAGGCTCAAGGAAGAAAACCATTGCCTCAGGCAGAAGCTGGCCAACTCTGGGCCCAAGGTCCAGCCTGTCTCCGGGGGGCCTCCTGCTCCTGCTCCTGCTCCTGCTCCAGCTCCAGCTCCTGCTCCTGCTCCTGCTCTTCTGGGCACAGCCTCCAAATGCCCTCAAGGGCCACAGGCTCCCCTGAAAGCCCAGAAGCCCAAGAAGGGAGCAAGGGTGCACTGGCCAGACTCCAAGTTCTCGGGTCCCCTGCAGGTCTGATTCCCTTTCCCAGCAGCCACCAACACTCACAACCAGAGCACAAAAGCTCCTGTGCTTCCTTACCCCTTCAGCCACACCCATTGCTCCTTTGACTGGAGATCCACCCCATTCTTGAACTGATGCTACCTATTCCCTATAGCCATGTGAGAGAGCATTTTTCATTGTTAAGGACCAAAAAAATAAAACGATCAAATTGCTGATCCTACTGCGACTGAGAATTGATTGTATGAAGGGATTCTATGCCAAGCAACCAAGGGTTTTAAGTGTCCTTTACTGATCACTTAATTGTCCCAATAACCCAGTGTGTCCTATACTACTGAGGTTCAGAGAGGGGACACAACTTGCCCCAAGATCACACAGCTAGGGAATTTCAGAGCTCCCATTCCAAGCCAAGGTTGTCTCATTACCCACTGATGTGAAAATAACTACCACTCCTACCACTACGATGACTTCTGCTTCTTCATTTCTGAGGGAGAGAAAGAGCGAGGGCACACACACATGCAAGCGGGAGAGGGGCAGGGAGAGAGAGATTCCTAGACAGCCTTCCCACTCAAGTGCACAACCAGACGCTGGGCTGGATTTCACAGACCATGGAACCACGCCCTGAGCCGAAATCAAGAGTCAGACGTTGACCTGACTAAGCCACACAGGCACCCTTCCCTTGTGCAAGGAACTTCTAGGCAAGCTGCTGTAAGGATCCCAGAAGGGCTTGACAAAATTTTCTCATAGGTCACGTTCTAGTTTGGATGCAAGGATTATGGTGATGCCTAGCTGAGGTAAAGTCCCAGCAAAGCATGGAGGGCAGCCTTTCAGGGTCTCCAACGATTCCCTTCATGGGTACACCTCGTTTTGTGTTCCATACTCTACCACTGGATTAGAGTCAGGAACTCCTGCCTCACTTCGAAAGGACAGAATATGGCCCGAGAGATAGATAGCATGTCCCTTCTGAGGCTCGTAGACAAAGACACTGGTCTCCTCTTGGGCTTGCTCTCGCTCCCTCACCATTGGTTTCGAGGGAAGCCGCCTGCTCCTTGTGGGCTGTATGATGGAGAGGCCCATGTGGCAAGGAATGAATATTTCTTGCTCACCGCAATGGAGGACCTCTGGTTGCTAGGAGCCACCCGAGTGAGCACACAAGCAGATTTCCCGCCAACAAGCCTGGAGATGACTGAAGACCCACATGACATCTTGACTGCAGCCTTGTGAGAGATCCTGAGACACAGGTCCCTGGCTAGATGCACCTGGATGCCTGGCCCACGGAAACCATATGCGGTTATCAATTGGTGTTGTCGGAAGCCCTCTGGGTTGCGGAAAACATTCAAAAAAGACACAAGGGTGAAGCCACAGTTCTGGCTGCTGACCCACCCCCCTCTCCTGGGCTTGAAATTCCAGGGAAGTCAAGCGATGGTAGCAACCACTGAGAGATTAGGGTAAACAATGCCAGAAAGAGGTCCTCTATTCTGTTCTCCATGTATCTCTCTGAGAGGACATGCCCTCACCTGATCCACCCGAGCCAATAGGTGGCCCATGCAGGAGGAGACAACTGGCCGTGTGGTCCAAGTCGGCTGAGAGCACTAGACCCAGCGTCGCAGAGCCTCCTTGAAGCCAGAAAAAGAGCCCAGAAGTTCCCTGGTGTCCCTAGAGAAGGCACAGAAATTAGATGAGTTGAAAGCCTGGGACCTGGTCATTGGGCTTCTGGGCAAGAGGGGAGATGGCCTGTGGAAGGGACACTGCCTGCAACCCCTCTTGGACCAGACCCCACCTGTCTGCTTTGGGATACTGAGGATTAAGACGAGAGTGAACTAGTGTAGAATAGATGGTGTTCTAATGCTTGGCAGGTTGAAAGCGATTGAAATCGTTGACATTCCTATTCTCCTCGTCCTCAGGACCACCATTAAGGGGAAGGGGCCTTCAAAGAAGCAAGAGGAGTTTATCACTTACAGCAGCCATGTCAAGTGTCAATATCCAACCACTCCAGTCCCTTCCACCCCCTTGGCAGCCCCAATGCTTTCATAAGGACACAGATACATTCCCCTACAGGCTTTGGAGCAAACGTTAAGTTTTGATTTCTCTAAGATAAATGCCATAGTGCCATGACCTGCTCCTAAGGCGGTAGCAAGTCTAGTTCTCAAAGAATCTGTGTGGAAGGGTTGAGCCACTCTATTGGACACCTGAAATTGATATTATCCTGCATGTGAATGGGAATGTAACTCACGGCTTGGAAAAGGAAAAGAAACTCTTAACTGTTTTCAAGAGTCAGCTCTATCATTTTCCATTCCCAACTGTGATGCGGGAGTGATCCAGTCATTCCATATCCTGCCTTGCATTTGGTGGTGAGGTCTCTCTCTCCCTCTCTGGTGCATTTGGTTTGAATCACTGTGATAGGTGTGCAGTGAGAGCTCACTGGAGTTTTCATTTGAATTGCCCCAATGGCAACTTTCTATGTGGTTTCCATCTGTCTACGCTTTGGTAAAGGTGGCAGGCCCTTTACTTTTTCCCCACCCCCCTTCTCTTTCCTCATGGTAACCTGATTGCATGCTTACTTGGGGATCAAATTCTGAGTTTCCATGCTTCAGACAGGAGTCCTCTATTAGCTATGTGATTTGGACCTATTTCCTCCAAGTTGGTAGCTTGTCTTTTGGGTCTTCTTAAGGAGGTCTTTCACACGGCACAGATTTACAATTCTGATTTTTGGATAAAGTCTAATTAATCAACTTTACCTTAGGGAAAATAATTTCATGTGCGACTGGAGGATTCTTTACCTAGCTTTCCATTCTGGAAATTTTTCCCCACATTTTCCCTATAAGATTTATCATTTTCCATGTAAGGCAGTGATTAATTTTGAGCTACTTTTTAAAATACTCTTTTTTTCTTTTTTTCCTTTGGGAGAGTGAACATGTGCATGAGCGGGCAGGGGCCTGGAGGGAGAAGGGAAAAGAGCATCCTCAAGCAGCCTCGCCAGTGAGCTTGGAGCCTGACTTTGTCCCGGGACGCTGAGAGCTTGACAAGAGCCGAAATCAAGAGCTGGCTGCCGCACAGGCTGCCTCACCCAGGCAGCCTGAGTTAAGTTTTGTATAGGGTTTGATACTTAGATTGTGGTCCCCGGCCTCCTCGTCCTCCACCTCCTCCTCCCCTCTCCCGCTCCCTCTTCTGCTTCTCCTTCTTCTTTGCCTATGCATGTCCACTTGCTCTAGCACCATTTATTCAAAACGCTGTCACTCCTCCACTGAACAGCTTTTTACCTTTGTCAAGGCTCCATTCGACATATGGGTGTAGTTCACTTTCTGGGTCCTTGATTCTGTTCCACTTATCCATCTTTATTCTGTTCCATTGGTCTAGCTCTTCACCAACACCACGCACTTTTGATTACTGTAGACGAATATCTTGAAATGGGGTAGAAGGATTCTTCTGGTTTTCTTCTTTAGTTTTAGTTTCTCCTCTTTTTCTAGGTTCTAAAATAGAAAGATTATAGTTTTGAGACTCCTTTTCTTTTTAGAGAGAGAGACAGAGACAGAGACAGAGAAAGGGAGAGAGAGATGATTAAGCAGCCACCATGCCCAGCACCAGCACAATGCAGGTTCAGCCTCACTATCCCAAGGTTGACCATGACCCGAGTCAAAATCAAGAGTTGGACTAACTGACTGAGCCACCCAGATGCTCCTCCTCCTTTCTAATGTATGCATTGAGTGCTATAAATTGAGCTCTCTGTTGATTTAGCTGTGTCCCACCAATTTTAATACGTTGTAGTTTTATTTTCCTTCCGTTCAGTGCACTGAAATTTTATCTTTTGTCTCCGATAATCTAGAAAGTTACTTTCTACGTGTTTAGATTTTGTTATCTTTCTCCCTTTGATATCTAGTTTCATTTTTAACTTTTTTTTATAAGTGTCAAAGTTTAATTCCAAGACAATGCTACATAGGGTTGCATTTTTTTCAGGTACACAATATAGAGATTCTCCTCCGCTGCCCAACGACTGTTAGCTCCTGTTGCCAGGCACTGATTTGCCTTGGAGTCTCGGGTGCACCTCCCCCACCCCTACTCCCTTCAGCTCCTGTTGCCAGGCACTGGTTTGCATTGGAGACGGAACCCTCGTAGGGGTTCCAAGCAGTTTCTAGTGGCCGAGAGGACACTGGTGATCAGAGACAAAGGCCCCAGGCTCTCTGGAGCCAGCTGGTGGCCATTACAATGTCTCCCCACACAGTTCTGGAGCCGCTGTGGGCTCTCCGGGAACAGCTGTGGGCTTCTGGGTTGCCGATAATCGAACGTTGGCCACATGGGCCACGAGACTCTGGGTTTGGCTGGGAGATCCTCGTGTGCACTGTGTTGCTGGTGTTCATTCCAGTAAAGTGTGGACTCCGCTTAAGAGGAAGAAAGGGGCACTGTGCCCAGAATGAAGTATCTGGAAAAGACATGGAGAAGACCGACCCGGATGCACCAGCCCATGGAGCCGTCGCATCATCGGAGCACAAGGCCAGTCCTCTCCCGCTACAGATCCTTGCTCTGGCTGCCCTGAATCAAGATGTCGGGTACTTTTCTGTGGGAGACGCTACGCAACTGCTGAAGGGAGTTCGGCAAAGGCTGTTGAAGAAGAGCCCTCACCAGCTCACCGATGAAAATCCCATCTGTGGAGCAGCCCAGGACGATGGAGAACCCCCGGCGAGGAATATGCCAGAAGACTTCAAGGACAGCCCTGATCTGCGGGAAAGTGCAGACCCTCTGTCTCAGGACATTGGCAGCTGTGGACTGAGAGGGCAGGAAGAGGCAGGGGAGGCAGGCAGGCCAGAGCTTCCTGACGGAGGTGTGCCGTGGCAGGCCCCCGCTGAGGGCCAGAGCCAACACCACACCCTCAGCCAGATCCTACTGACGGTGATGCATCTGCTAGAGCTCCTTCGAGATCATCTGGAAGGTGGGGGCTCAAGGAGGCAGGGGCAGACTGGCTCCTCCTCCACTGATCACGTGCCCCGTGGGAGCCCCCTGAATCAAGGAAAGCCATCCAGGGCACTGAAGAAGGCACGTCAGGGGAATGAAGAGCTCCCAGGAAACACAACAATCCACCAAGCGGAGCAAGTATCTTTTCACCAGCGAAACAGCCTCCTGGAAAGGGAGATTCAGAAGCTGCACCTGAAGCTCGAGGCAGAGCCTAAGCTGTGCGAAGAGCACCTCAAACACCTGGAGAGGAAGATGATGGAGGAGAAGGCACGCTGCCTGCAAGTGAAGAACGAACTCGCCAAGGTGCGCAGGAAGGTGGATGCTGCCCACTGGAACTTAGGCCTCTACAAGAAGATGGCCGACGACCTGCACCGAGAATGGCAGAGAATCTCCTCCTTGCATGACCGAGAGCGCCGCCTGGTGGAGAACAGAAGTGAGGAGAGCCAGAAGGCTGTTCTGTGGGCAGAGAGGGAGTTCCAAAGGCTCAAGGAAGAAAACCATTGCCTCAGGCAGAAGCTGGCCAACTCTGGGCCCAAGGTCCAGCCTGTCTCCGGGGGGCCTCCTGCTCCTGCTCCTGCTCCTGCTCCTGCTCCAGCTCCAGCTCCTGCTCCTGCTCCTGCTCTTCTGGGCACACCCTCCAAATGCCCTCAAGGGCCACAGGCTCCCCTGAAAGCCCAGAAGCCCAAGAAGGGAGCAAGGGTGCACTGGCCAGACTCCAAGTTCTCGGGTCCCCTGCAGGTCTGATTCCCTTTCCCAGCAGCCACCAACACTCACAACCAGAGCACAAAAGCTCCTGTGCTTCCTTACCCCTTCAGCCACACCCATTGCTCCTTTGACTGGAGATCCACCCCATTCTTGAACTGATGCTACCTATTCCCTATAGCCATGTGAGAGAGCATTTTTCATTGTTAAGGACCAAAAAAATAAAACGATCAAATTGCTGATCCTACTGCGACTGAGAATTGATTGTATGAAGGGATTCTATGCCAAGCAACCAAGGGTTTTAAGTGTCCTTTACTGATCACTTAATTGTCCCAATAACCCAGTGTGTCCTATACTACTGAGGTTCAGAGAGGGGACACAACTTGCCCCAAGATCACACAGCTAGTGAATTTCAGAGCTCCCATTCCAAGCCAAGGTTGTCTCATTACCCACTGATGTGAAAATAACTACCACTCCTACCACTACGATGACTTCTGCTTCTTCATTTCTGAGAGAGAGAAAGAGCGAGGGCACACACACATGCAAGCGGGAGAGGGGCAGGGAGAGAGAGATTCCTAGACAGCCTTCCCACTCAAGTGCACAACCAGACGCTGGGCTGGATTTCACAGACCATGGGACCACGCCCTGAGCCGAAATCAAGAGTCAGACGTTGACCTGACTAAGCCACACAGGCACCCTTCCCTTGTGCAAGGAACTTCTAGGCAAGCTGCTGTAAGGATCCCAGAAGGGCTTGACAAAATTTTCTCATAGGTCACGTTCTAGTTTGGATGCAAGGATTATGGTGATGCCTAGCTGAGGTAAAGTCCCAGCAAAGCATGGAGGGCAGCCTTTCAGGGTCTCCAACGATTCCTTTCATGGGTACACCTCGTTTTGTGTTCCATACTCTACCACTGGATTAGAGTCAGGAACTCCTGCCTCACTTCGAAAGGACAGAATATGGCCCGAGAGATAGATAGCATGTCCCTTCTGAGGCTCGTAGACAAAGACACTGGTCTCCTCTTGGGCTTGCTCTCGCTCCCTCACCATTGGTTTCGAGGGAAGCCGCCTGCTCCTTGTGGGCTGTATGATGGAGAGGCCCATGTGGCAAGGAATGAATATTTCTTGCTCACCGCAATGGAGGACCTCTGGCTGCTAGGAGCCACCCGAGTGAGCACACAAGCAGATTTCCCGCCAACAAGCCTGGAGATGACTGAAGACCCACATGACATCTTGACTGCAGCCTTGTGAGAGATCCTGAGACACAGGTCCCTGGCTAGATGCACCTGGATGCCTGGCCCACGGAAACCATATGCGGTTATCAATTGGTGTTGTCGGAAGCCCTCTGGGTTGCGGAAAACATTCAAAAAAGACACAAGGGTGAAGCCACAGTTCTGGCTGCTGACCCACCCCCCTCTCCTGGGCTTGAAATTCCAGGGAAGTCAAGCGATGGTAGCAACCACTGAGAGATTAGGGTAAACAATGCCAGAAAGAGGTCCTCTATTCTGTTCTCCATGTATCTCTCTGAGAGGACATGCCCTCACCTGATCCACCCGAGCCAATAGGTGGCCCATGCAGGAGGAGACAACTGGCCGTGTGGTCCAAGTCGGCTGAGAGCACTAAACCCAGCGTCGCAGAGCCTCCTTGAAGCCAGAAAAAGAGCCCAGAAGTTCCCTGGTGTCCCTAGAGAAGGCACAGAAATTAGATGAGTTGAAAGCCTGGGACCTGGTCATTGGGCTTCTGGGCAAGAGGGGAGATGGCCTGTGGAAGGGACACTGCCTGCAACCCCTCTTGAACCAGACCCCACCTGTCTGCTTTGGGATACTGAGGATTAAGACGAGAGTGAACTAGTGTAGAAGAGATGGTGTTCTAATGCTTGGCAGGTTTAAAGCGATTGAAATCGTTGACATTCCTATTCTCCTCGTCCTCAGGACCACCATTAAGGGGAAGGGGCCTTCAAAGAAGCAAGAGGAGTTTATCACTTACAGCAGCCATGTCAAGTGTCAATATCCAACCACTCCAGTCCCTTCCACCCCCTTGGCAGCCCCAATGCTTTCATAAGGACACAGATACATTCCCCTACAGGCTTTGGAGCAAACGTTAAGTTTTGATTTCTCTAAGATAAATGCCATAGTGCCATGACCTGCTCCTAAGGCGGTAGCAAGTCTAGTTCTCAAAGAATCTGTGTGGAAGGGTTGAGCCACTCTATTGGACACCTGAAATTGATATTATACTGCATGTGAATGGGAATGTAACTCACGGCTTGGAAAAGGAAAAGAAACTCTTAACTGTTTTCAAGAGTCAGCTCTATCATTTTCCATTCCCAACTGTGATGCGGGAGTGATCCAGTCATTCCACATCCTACCTTGCATTTGGTGGTGGGGTCTCTCTCTCCCTCTCTGGTGCATTTGGTTTGAATCACTGTGATAGGTGTGCAGTGAGAGCTCACTGGAGTTTTCATTTGAATTGCCCCAATGGCAACTTTCTATGTGGTTTCCATCTGTCTACGCTTTGGTAAAGGTGGCAGGCCCTTTACTTTTTCCCCACCCCCCTTCTATTTCCTTTTGCTAACTAGATTGCATGCTTACTTGGGGATCAAATTCTGAGTTTCCATGCTTCAGACAGGAGTCCTCTATTAGCTATGTGATTTGGACCTATTTCCTCCAAGTTGGTAGCTTGTCTTTTGGGTCTTCTTAAGGAGGTCTTTCACACGGCACAGATTTACAATTCTGATTGTTGGATAAAGTCTAATTAATCAACTTTACCTTAGGGAAAATAATTTGATGTTCGACTGGAGGATTCTTTACCTAGCTTTCCATTCTGGAAATTTTTCCCCACATTTTCCCTATAAGATTTATCATTTTCCATGTAAGGCAGTGATTAATTTTGAGCTACTTTTTAAAATACTCTTTTTTTCTTTTTGTCCTTTGGGAGAGTGAACATGTGCATGAGCGGGCAGGGGCCTGGAGGGAGAAGGGAAAAGAGCATCCTCAAGCAGCCTCGCCAGTGAGCTTGGAGCCTGACTTTGTCCCGGGACGCTGAGAGCTTGACAAGAGCCGAAATCAAGAGCTGGCTGCCGCACAGGCTGCCTCACCCAGGCAGCCTGAGTTAAGTTTTGTATAGGGTTTGATACTTAGATTGTGGTCCCCGGCCTCCTCGTCCTCCACCTCCTCCTCCCCTCTCCCGCTCCCTCTTCTGCTTCTCCTTCTTCTTTCATGCCTATGCATGTCCACTTGCTCTAGCACCATTTATTCAAAACGCTGTCACTCCTCCACTGAACGGCTTTTTACCTTTGTCAAGGCCCCATTCGACATATGGGTGTAGTTCACTTTCTGGGTCCTTGATTCTGTTCCACTTATCCATCTTTATTCTGTTCCATTGGTCTAGCTCTTCACCAACACCACACACTTTTGATTACTGTAGACGAATATCTTGAAATGGGGTAGAAGGATTCTTCTGGTTTTCTTCTTTAGTTTTAGTTTCTCCTCTTTTTCTAGGTTCTAAAATAGAAAGATTATAGTTTTGAGACTCCTTTTCTTTTTAGAGAGAGAGACAGAGACAGAGACAGAGAAAGGGAGAGAGAGATGATTAAGCAGCCACCATGCCCAGCACCAGCACAATGCAGGTTCAGCCTCACTATCCCAAGGTTGACCATGACCCGAGTCAAAATCAAGAGTTGGACTAACTGACTGAGCCACCCAGATGCTCCTCCTCCTTTCTAATGTATGCATTGAGTGCTATAAATTGAGCTCTCTGTTGATTTAGCTGTGTCCCACCAAATTTAATACGTTGTAGTTTTATTTTCCTTCCGTTCAGTGCACTGAAATTTTATCTTTTGTCTCCGATAATCTAGAAAGTTACTTTCTACGTGTTTAGATTTTGTTATGTTTCTCCCTTTGATATCTAGTTTCATTTTTAACTTTTTTTTATAAGTGTCAAAGTTTAATTCCAAGACAATGCTACAGAGGGTTGCATTTTTTTCAGGTACACAATATAGAGATTCTCCTCCGCTGCCCAACGACTGTTAGCTCCTGTTGCCAGGCACTGATTTGCCTTGGAGTCTCGGGTGCACCTCCCCCACCCCTACTCCCTTCAGCTCCTGTTGCCAGGCACTGGTTTGCATTGGAGACGGAACCCTCGTAGGGGTTCCAAGCAGTTTCTAGTGGCCGAGAGGACACTGGTGATCAGAGACAAAGCCCCCAGGCTCTCTGGAGCCAGCTGGTGGCCATTACAATGTCTCCCCACACAGTTCTGGAGCCGCTGTGGGCTCTCCGGGAACAGCTGTGGGCTTCTGGGTTGCCGATAATCGAACGTTGGCCACATGGGCCACGAGACTCTGGGTTTGGCTGGGAGATCCTCGTGTGCACTGTGTTGCTGGTGTTCATACCAGTAAAGTGTGGACTCCGCTTAAGAGGAAGAAAGGGGCACTGTGCCCAGAATGAAGTATCTGGAAAAGACATGGAGAAGACCGACCCGGATGCACCAGCCCATGGAGCCGTCGCATCATCGGAGCACAAGGCCAGTCCTCTCCCGCTACAGATCCTTGCTCTGGCTGCCCTGAATCAAGATGTCGGGTACTTTTCTGTGGGAGACGCTACGCAACTGCTGAAGGGAGTTCGGCAAAGGCTGTTGAAGAAGAGCCCTCACCAGCTCACCGATGAAAATCCCATCTGTGGAGCAGCCCAGGACGATGGAGAACCCCCTGCGAGGAATATGCCAGAAGACTTCAAGGACAGCCCTGATCTGCGGGGAAGTGCAGACCCTCTGTCTCAGGACATTGGCAGCTGTGGACTGAGAGGGCAGGAAGAGGCAGGGGAGGCAGGCAGGCCAGAGCTTCCTGACGGAGGTGTGCCGTGGCAGGCCCCCGCTGAGGGCCAGAGCCAACACCACACCCTCAGCCAGATCCTACTGACGGTGATGCATCTGCTAGAGCTCCTTCGAGATCATCTGGAAGGTGGGGGCTCAAGGAGGCAGGTGCAGACTGGCTCCTCCTCCACTGATCACGTGCCCCGTGGGAGCCCCCTGAATCAAGGAAAGCCATCCAGGGCACTGAAGAAGGCACGTCAGGGGAATGAAGAGCTCCCAGGAAACACAACAATCCACCAAGCTGAGCAAGTATCTTTTCACCAGCGAAACAGCCTCCTGGAAAGGGAGATTCAGAAGCTGCACCTGAAGATCGAGGCAGAGCCTAAGCTGTGCGAAGAGCACCTCAAACACCTGGAGAGGAAGATGATGGAGGAGAAGGCACGCTGCCTGCAAGTGAAGAACGAACTCGCCAAGGTGCGCAGGAAGGTGGATGCTGCCCACTGGAACTTAGGCCTCTACAAGAAGGTGGCCGACGACCTGCACCGAGAATGGCAGAGAATCTCCTCCTTGCATGACCGAGAGCGCCTCCTGGTGGAGAACAGAAGTGAGGAGAGCCAGAAGGCTGTTCTGTGGGCAGAGAGGGAGTTCCAAAGGCTCAAGGAAGAAAACCATTGCCTCAGGCAGAAGCTGGCCAACTCTGGGCCCAAGGTCCAGCCTGTCTCCGGGGGGCCTCCTGCTCCTGCTCCTGCTCCTGCTCCAGCTCCAGCTCCTGCTCCTGCTCTTCTGGGCACAGCCTCCAAATGCCCTCAAGGGCCACAGGCTCCCCTGAAAGCCCAGAAGCCCAAGAAGGGAGCAAGGGTGCACTGGCCAGACTCCAAGTTCTCGGGTCCCCTGCAGGTCTGATTCCCTTTCCCAGCAGCCACCAACACTCACAACCAGAGCACAAAAGCTCCTGTGCTTCCTTACCCCTTCAGCCACACCCATTGCTCCTTTGACTGGAGATCCACCCCATTCTTGAACTGATGCTACCTATTCCCTATAGCCATGTGAGAGAGCATTTTTCATTGTTAAGGACCAAAAAAATAAAACGATCAAATTGCTGATCCTACTGCGACTGAGAATTGATTGTATGAAGGGATTCTATGCCAAGCAACCAAGGGTTTTAAGTGTCCTTTACTGATCACTTAATTGTCCCAATAACCCAGTGTGTCCTATACTACTGAGGTTCAGAGAGGGGACACAACTTGCCCCAAGATCACACAGCTAGTGAATTTCAGAGCTCCCATTCCAAGCCAAGGTTGTCTCATTACCCACTGATGTGAAAATAACTACCACTCCTACCACTAGGATGACTTCTGCTTCTTCATTTCTGAGAGAGAGAAAGAGCGAGGGCACACACACATGCAAGCGGGAGAGGGGCAGGGAGAGAGAGATTCCTAGACAGCCTTCCCACTCAAGTGCACAACCAGACGCTGGGCTGGATTTCACAGACCATGGAACCACGCCCTGAGCCGAAATCAAGAGTCAGACGTTGACCTGACTAAGCCACACAGGCACCCTTCCCTTGTGCAAGGAACTTCTAGGCAAGCTGCTGTAAGGATCCCAGAAGGGCTTGACAAAATTTTCTCATAGGTCACGTTCTAGTTTGGATGCAAGGATTATGGTGATGCCTAGCTGAGGTAAAGTCCCAGCAAAGCATGGAGGGCAGCCTTTCAGGGTCTCCAACGATTCCCTTCATGGGTACACCTCGTTTTGTGTTCCATACTCTACCACTGGATTAGAGTCAAGAACTCCTGCCTCACTTCGAAAGGACAGAATATGGCCTGAGAGATAGATAGCATGTCCCTTCTGAGGCTCGTAGACAAAGACACTGGTCTCTTCTTGGGCTTGCTCTCGCTCCCTCACCATTGGTTTCGAGGGAAGCCGCCTGCTCCTTGTGGGCTGTATGATGGAGAGGCCCATGTGGCAAGGAATGAATATTTCTTGCTCACCGCAATGGAGGACCTCTGGCTGCTAGGAGCCACCCGAGTGAGCACACAAGCAGATTTCCCGCCAACAAGCCTGGAGATGACTGAAGACCCACATGACATCTTGACTGCAGCCTTGTGAGAGATCCTGAGACACAGGTCCCTGGCTAGATGCACCTGGATGCCTGGCCCACGGAAACCATATGCGGTTATCAATTGGTGTTGTCGGAAGCCCTCTGGGTTGCGGAAAACATTCAAAAAAGACACAAGGATGAAGCCACAGTTCTGGCTGCTGACCCACCCCCCTCTCCTGGGCTTGAAATTCCAGGGAAGTCAAGCGATGGTAGCAACCACTGAGAGATTAGGGTAAACAATGCCAGAAAGAGGTCCTCTATTCTGTTCTCCATGTATCTCTCTGAGAGGACATGCCCTCACCTGATCCACCCGAGCCAATAGGTGGCCCATGCAGGAGGAGACAACTGGCCGTGTGGTCCAAGTCGGCTGAGAGCACTAGACCCAGCATCGCAGAGCCTCCTTGAAGCCAGAAAAAGAGCCCAGAAGTTCCCTGGTGTCCCTAGAGAAGGCACAGAAATTAGATGAGTTGAAAGCCTGGGACCTGGTCATTGGGCTTCTGGGCAAGAGGGGAGATGGCCTGTGGAAGGGACACTGCCTGCAACCCCTCTTGGACCAGACCCCACCTGTCTGCTTTGGGATACTGAGGATTAAGACGAGAGTGAACTAGTGTAGAAGAGATGGTGTTCTAATGCTTGGCAGGTTGAAAGCGATTGAAATCGTTGACATTCCTATTCTCCTCGTCCTCAGGACCACCATTAAGGGGAAGGGGCCTTCAAAGAAGCAAGAGGAGTTTATCACTTACAGCAGCCATGTCAAGTGTCAATATCCAACCACTCCAGTCCCTTCCACCCCCTTGGCAGCCCCAATGCTTTCATAAGGACACAGATACATTCCCCTACAGGCTTTGGAGCAAACGTTAAGTTTTGATTTCTCTAAGATAAATGCCATAGTGCCATGACCTGCTCCTAAGGCGGTAGCAAGTCTAGTTCTCAAAGAATCTGTGTGGAAGGGTTGAGCCACTCTATTGGACACCTGAAATTGATATTATACTGCATGTGAACGGGAATGTAACTCACGGCTTGGAAAAGGAAAAGAAACTCTTAACTGTTTTCAAGAGTCAGCTCTATCATTTTCCATTCCCAACTGTGATGCGGGAGTGATCCAGTCATTCCACATCCTGCCTTGCATTTAGTGGTGGGGCCTCTCTGGCGCATTTGGTTTGAATCACTGTGATAGGTGTGCAGTGAGAGCTCACTGGAGTTTTCATTTGAATTGCCCCAATGGCAACTTTCTATTTGGTTTCCATCTGTCTACGCTTTGGTAAAGGTGGCAGGCCCTTTACTTTTTCCCCACCCCCCTTCTATTTCCTTTTGCTAACTAGATTGCATGCTTACATGGGGATCAAATTCTGAGTTTCCATGCTTCAGACAGGAGTCCTCTATTAGCTATGTGATTTGGACCTATTTCCTCCAAGTTGGTAGCTTGTCTTTTGGGTCTTCTTAAGGAGGTCTTTCACACGGCACAGATTTACAATTCTGATTTTTGGATAAAGTCTAATTAATCAACTTTACCTTAGGGAAAATAATTTGATGTTCGACTGGAGGATTCTTTACCTAGCTTTCCATTCTGGAAATTTTTCCCCACATTTTCCCTATAAGATTTATCATTTTCCATGTAAGGCAGTGATTAATTTTGAGCTACTTTTTAAAATACTCTTTTTTTCTTTTTTTCCTTTGGGAGAGTGAACATGTGCATGAGCGGGCAGGGGCCTGGAGGGAGAAGGGAAAGAGCATCCTCAAGCAGCCTCGCCAGTGAGCTTGGAGCCTGACTTTGTCCCGGGACGCTGAGAGCTTGACAAGAGCCGAAATCAAGAGCTGGCTGCCGCACAGGCTGCCTCACCCAGGCAGCCTGAGTTAAGTTTTGTATAGGGTTTGATACTTAGATTGTGGTCCCCGGCCTCCTCGTCCTCCACCTCCTCCTCCCCTCTCCCGCTCCCTCTTCTGCTTCTCCTTCTTCTTTCATGCCTATGCATGTCCACTTGCTCTAGCACCATTTATTCAAAACGCTGTCACTCCTCCACTGAACGGCTTTTTACCTTTGTCAAGGCCCCATTCGACATATGGGTGTAGTTCACTTTCTGGGTCCTTGATTCTGTTCCACTTATCCATCTTTATTCTGTTCCATTGGTCTAGCTCTTCACCAACACCACACACTTTTGATTACTGTAGACGAATATCTTGAAATGGGGTAGAAGGATTCTTCTGGTTTTCTTCTTTAGTTTTAGTTTCTCCTCTTTTTCTAGGTTCTAAAATAGAAAGATTATAGTTTTGAGACTCCTTTTCTTTTTAGAGAGAGAGACAGAGACAGATTCAGAGAAAGGGAGAGAGAGATGATTAAGCAGCCACCATGCCCAGCACCAGCACAATGCAGGTTCAGCCTCACTATCCCAAGGTTGACCATGACCCGAGTCAAAATCAAGAGTTGGACTAACTGACTGAGCCACCCAGATGCTCCTCCTCCTTTCTAATGTATGCATTGAGTGCTATAAATTGAGCTCTCTGTTGATTTAGCTGTGTCCCACCAAATTTAATACGTTGTAGTTTTATTTTCCTTCCGTTCAGTGCACTGAAATTTTATCTTTTGTCTCCGATAATCTAGAAAGTTACTTTCTCCGTGTTTAGATTTTGTTATGTTTCTCCCTTTGATATCTAGTTTCATTTTTAACTTTTTTTTATAAGTGTCAAAGTTTAATTCCAAGACAATGCTACAGAGGGTTGCATTTTTTTCAGGTACACAATATAGAGATTCTCCTCCGCTGCCCAACGACTGTTAGCTCCTGTTGCCAGGCACTGATTTGCCTTGGAGTCTCGGGTGCACCTCCCCCACCCCTACTCCGTTCAGCTCCTGTTGCCAGGCACTGGTTTGCATTGGAGACGGAACCCTCGTAGGGGTTCCAAGCAGTTTCTAGTGGCCGAGAGGACACTGGTGATCAGAGACAAAGCCCCCAGGCTCTCTGGAGCCAGCTGGTGGCCATTACAATGTCTCCCCACACAGTTCTGGAGCCGCTGTGGGCTCTCCGGGATCAGCTGTGGGCTTCTGGGTTGCCGATAATCGAACGTTGGCCACATGGGCCACGAGACTCTGGGTTTGGCTGGGAGATCCTCGTGTGCACTGTGTTGCTGGTGTTCATTCCAGTAAAGTGTGGACTCCGCTTAAGAGGAAGAAAGGGGCACTGTGCCCAGAATGAAGTATCTGGAAAAGACATGGAGAAGACCGACCCGGATGCACCAGCCCATGGAGCCGTCGCATCATCGGAGCACAAGGCCAGTCCTCTCCCGCTACAGATCCTTGCTCTGGCTGCCCTGAATCAAGATGTCGGGTACTTTTCTGTGGGAGACGCTACGCAACTGCTGAAGGGAGTTCGGCAAAGGCTGTTGAAGAAGAGCCCTCACCAGCTCACCGATGAAAATCCCATCTGTGGAGCAGCCCAGGACGATGGAGAACCCCCTGCGAGGAATATGCCAGAAGACTTCAAGGACAGCCCTGATCTGCGGGGAAGTGCAGACCCTCTGTCTCAGGACATTGGCAGCTGTGGACTGAGAGGGCAGGAAGAGGCAGGGGAGGCAGGCAGGCCAGAGCTTCCTGACGGAGGTGTGCCGTGGCAGGCCCCCGCTGAGGGCCAGAGCCAACACCACACCCTCAGCCAGATCCTACTGACGGTGATGCATCTGCTAGAGCTCCTTCGAGATCATCTGGAAGGTGGGGGCTCAAGGAGGCAGGTGCAGACTGGCTCCTCCTCCACTGATCACGTGCCCCGTGGGAGCCCCCTGAATCAAGGAAAGCCATCCAGGGCACTGAAGAAGGCACGTCAGGGGAATGAAGAGCTCCCAGGAATCACAACAATCCACCAAGCGGAGCAAGTATCTTTTCACCAGCGAAACAGCCTCCTGGAAAGGGAGATTCAGAAGCTGCACCTGAAGCTCGAGGCAGAGCCTAAGCTGTGCGAAGAGCACCTCAAACACCTGGAGAGGAAGATGATGGAGGAGAAGGCACGCTGCCTGCAAGTGAAGAACGAACTCGCCAAGGTGCGCAGGAAGGTGGATGCTGCCCACTGGAACTTAGGCCTCTACAAGAAGATGGCCGACGACCTGCACCGAGAATGGCAGAGAATCTCCTCCTTGCATGACCGAGAGCGCCGCCTGGTGGAGAACAGAAGTGAGGAGAGCCAGAAGGCTGTTCTGTGGGCAAAGAGGGAGTTCCAAAGGCTCAAGGAAGAAAACCATTGCCTCAGGCAGAAGCTGGCCAACTCTGGGCCCAAGGTCCAGCCTGTCTCCGGGGGGCCTCCTGCTCCTGCTCCTGCTCCTGCTCCAGCTCCAGCTCCTGCTCCTGCTCTTCTGGGCACAGCCTCCAAATGCCCTCAAGGGCCACAGGCTCCCCTGAAAGCCCAGAAGCCCAAGAAGGGAGCAAGGGTGCACTGGCCAGACTCCAAGTTCTCGGGTCCCCTGCAGTCTGATTCCCATTCCCAGCAGCCACCAACACTCACCACCAGAGCACAAAAGCTCCTGTGCTTCCTTACCCCTTCAGCCACACCCATTGCTCCTTTGACTGGAGATCCACCCCATTCTTGAACTGATGCTACCTATTCCCTATAGCCATGTGAGAGAGCATTTTTCATTGTTAAGGACCAAAAAAATAAAACGATCAAATTGCTGATCCTACTGCGACTGAGAATTGATTGTATGAAGGGATTCTATGCCAAGCAACGAAGGGTTTTAAGTGTCCTTTACTGATCACTTAATTGTCCCAATAACCCAGTGTGTCCTATACTACTGAGGTTCAGAGAGGGGACACAACTTGCCCCAAGATCACACAGCTAGGGAATTTCAGAGCTCCCATTCCAAGCCAAGGTTGTCTCATTACCCACTGATGTGAAAATAACTACCACTCCTACCACTACGATGACTTCTGCTTCTTCATTTCTGAGAGAGAGAAAGAGCGAGGGCACACACACATGCAAGCGGGAGAGGGGCAGGGAGAGAGAGATTCCTAGACAGCCTTCCCACTCAAGTGCACAACCAGACGCTGGGCTGGATTTCACAGACCATGGAACCACGCCCTGAGCCGAAATCAAGAGTCAGACGTTGACCTGACTAAGCCACACAGGCACCCTTCCCTTGTGCAAGGAACTTCTAGGCAAGCTGCTGTAAGGATCCCAGAAGGGCTTGACAAAATTTTCTCATAGGTCACGTTCTAGTTTGGATGCAAGGATTATGGTGATGCCTAGCTGAGGTAAAGTCCCAGCAAAGCATGGAGGGCAGCCTTTCAGGGTCTCCAACGATTCCCTTCATGGGTACACCTCGTTTTGTGTTCCATACTCTACCACTGGATTAGAGTCAGGAACTCCTGCCTCACTTCGAAAGGACAGAATATGGCCCGAGAGATAGATAGCATGTCCCTTCTGAGGCTCGTAGACAAAGACACTGGTCTCCTCTTGGGCTTGCTCTCGCTCCCTCACCATTGGTTTCGAGGGAAGCCGCCTGCTCCTTGTGGGCTGTATGATGGAGAGGCCCATGTGGCAAGGAATGAATATTTCTTGCTCACCGCAATGGAGGACCTCTGGCTGCTAGGAGCCACCCGAGTGAGCACACAAGCAGATTTCCCGCCAACAAGCCTGGAGATGACTGAAGACCCACATGACATCTTGACTGCAGCCTTGTGAGAGATCCTGAGACACAGGTCCCTGGCTAGATGCACCTGGATGCCTGGCCCACGGAAACCATATGCGGTTATCAATTGGTGTTGTCGGAAGCCCTCTGGGTTGCGGAAAACATTCAAAAAAGACACAAGGGTGAAGCCACAGTTCTGGCTGCTGACCCACCCCCCTCTCCTGGGCTTGAAATTCCAGGGAAGTCAAGCGATGGTAGCAACCACTGAGAGATTAGGGTAAACAATGCCAGAAAGAGGTCCTCTATTCTGTTCTCCATGTATCTCTCTGAGAGGACATGCCCTCACCTGATCCACCCGAGCCAATAGGTGGCCCATGCAGGAGGAGACAACTGGCCGTGTGGTCCAAGTTGGCTGAGAGCACTAGACCCAGCGTCGCAGAGCCTCCTTGAAGCCAGAAAAAGAGCCCAGAAGTTCCCTGGTGTCCCTAGAGAAGGCACAGAAATTAGATGAGTTGAAAGCCTGGGACCTGGTCATTGGGCTTCTGGGCAAGAGGGGAGATGGCCTGTGGAAGGGACACTGCCTGCAACCCCTCTTGGACCAGACCCCACCTGTCTGCTTTGGGATACTGAGGATTAAGACGAGAGTGAACTAGTGTAGAAGAGATGGTGTTCTAATGCTTGGCAGGTTGAAAGTGATTGAAATCGTTGACATTCCTATTCTCCTCGTCCTCAGGACCACCATTAAGGGGAAGGGGCCTTCAAAGAAGCAAGAGGAGTTTATCACTTACAGCAGCCCTGTCAAGTGTCAATATCCAACCACTCCAGTCCCTTCCACCCCCTTGGCAGCCCCAATGCTTTCATAAGGACACAGATACATTCCCCTACAGGCTTTGGAGCAAACGTTAAGTTTTGATTTCTCTAAGATAAATGCCATAGTGCCATGACCTGCTCCTAAGGCGGTAGCAAGTCTAGTTCTCAAAGAATCTGTGTGGAAGGGTTGAGCCACTCTATTGGACACCTGAAATTGATATTATACTGCATGTGAACGGGAATGTAACTCACGGCTTGGAAAAGGAAAAGAAACTCTTAACTGTTTTCAAGAGTCAGCTCTATCATTTTCCATTCCCAACTGTGATGCGGGAGTGATCCAGTCATTCCACATCCTGCCTTGCATTTGGTGGTGGGGTCTCTCTCTCCCTCTCTGGCGCATTTGGTTTGAATCACTCTGATAGGTGTGCAGTGAGAGCTCACTGGAGTTTTCATTTGAATTGCCCCAATGGCAACTTTCTATGTGGTTTCCATCTGTCTACGCTTTGGTAAAGTTGGCAGGCCCTTTACTTTTTCCCCACCCCCCTTCTATTTCCTTTTGCTAACTAGATTGCATGCTTACATGGGGATCAAATTCTGAGTTTCCATGCTTCAGACAGGAGTCCTCTATTAGCTATGTGATTTGGACCTATTTCCTCCAAGTTGGTAGCTTGTCTTTTGGGTCTTCTTAAGGAGGTCTTTCACACGGCACAGATTTACAATTCTGATTTTTGGATAAAGTCTAATTAATCAACTTTACCTTAGGGAAAATAATTTGATGTTCGACTGGAGGATTCTTTACCTAGCTTTCCATTCTGGAAATTTTTCCCCACATTTTCCCTATAAGATTTATCATTTTCCATGTAAGGCAGTGATTAATTTTGAGCTACTTTTTAAAATACTCTTTTTTTTCTTTTTTTCCTTTGGGAGAGTGAACATGTGCATGAGCGGGCAGGGGCCTGGAGGGAGAAGGGAAAAGAGCATCCTCAAGCAGCCTCGCCAGTGAGCTTGGAGCCTGACTTTGTCCCGGGACGCTGAGAGCTTGACAAGAGCCGAAATCAAGAGCTGGCTGCCGCACAGGCTGCCTCACCCAGGCAGCCTGAGTTAAGTTTTGTATAGGGTTTGATACTTAGATTGTGGTCCCCGGCCTCCTCGTCCTCCACCTCCTCCTCCCCTCTCCCGCTCCCTCTTCTGCTTCTCCTTCTTCTTTCATGCCTATGCATGTCCACTTGCTCTAGCACCATTTATTCAAAACGCTGTCACTCCTCCACTGAACGGCTTTTTACCTTTGTCAAGGCCCCATTCGACATATGGGTGTAGTTCACTTTCTGGGTCCTTGATTCTGTTCCACTTATCCATCTTTATTCTGTTCCATTGGTCTAGCTCTTCACCAACACCACACACTTTTGATTACTGTAGACGAATATCTTGAAATGGGGTAGAAGTATTCTTCTGGTTTTCTTCTTTAGTTTTAGTTTCTCCTCTTTTTCTAGGTTCTAAAATAGAAAGATTATAGTTTTGAGACTCCTTTTCTTTTTAGAGAGAGAGACAGAGACAGAGACAGAGAAAGGGAGAGAGAGATGATTAAGCAGCCACCATGCCCAGCACCAGCACAATGCAGGTTCAGCCTCACTATCCCAAGGTTGACCATGACCCGAGTCAAAATCAAGAGTTGGACTAACTGACTAAGCCACCCAGATGCTCCTCCTCCTTTCTAATGTATGCATTGAGTGCTATAAATTGAGCTCTCTGTTGATTTAGCTGTGTCCCACCAAATTTAATACGTTGTAGTTTTATTTTCCTTCCGTTCAGTGCACTGAAATTTTATCTTTTGTCTCCGATAATCTAGAAAGTTACTTTCTACGTGTTTAGATTTTGTTATGTTTCTCCCTTTGATATCTAGTTTCATTTTTAACTTTTTTTTATAAGTGTCAAAGTTTAATTCCAAGACAATGCTACAGAGGGTTGCATTTTTTTCAGGTACACAATATAGAGATTCTCCTCCGCTGCCCAACGACTGTTAGCTCCTGTTGCCAGGCACTGATTTGCCTTGGAGTCTCGGGTGCACCTCCCCCACCCCTACTCCCTTCAGCTCCTGTTGCCAGGCACTGGTTTGCATTGGAGACGGAACCCTCGTAGGGGTTCCAAGCAGTTTCTAGTGGCCGAGAGGACACTGGTGATCAGAGACAAAGCCCCCAGGCTCTCTGGAGCCAGCTGGTGGCCATTACAATGTCTCCCCACACAGTTCTGGAGCCGCTGTGGGCTCTCCGGGAACAGCTGTGGGCTTCTGGGTTGCCGATAATCGAACGTTGGCCACATGGGCCACGAGACTCTGGGTTTGGCTGGGAGATCCTCGTGTGCACTGTGTTGCTGGTGTTCATTCCAGTAAAGTGTGGACTCCGCTTAAGAGGAAGAAAGGGGCACTGTGCCCAGAATGAAGTATCTGGAAAAGACATGGAGAAGACCGACCCGGATGCACCAGCCCATGGAGCCGTCGCATCATCGGAGCACAAGGCCAGTCCTCTCCCGCTACAGATCCTTGCTCTGGCTGCCCTGAATCAAGATGTCGGGTACTTTTCTGTGGGAGACGCTACGCAACTGCTGAAGGGAGTTCGGCAAAGGCTGTTGAAGAAGAGCCCTCACCAGCTCACCGATGAAAATCCCATCTGTGGAGCAGCCCAGGACGATGGAGAACCCCCTGCGAGGAATATGCCAGAAGACTTCAAGGACAGCCCTGATCTGCGGGGAAGTGCAGACCCTCTGTCTCAGGACATTGGCAGCTGTGGACTGAGAGGGCAGGAAGAGGCAGGGGAGGCAGGCAGGCCAGAGCTTCCTGACGGAGGTGTGCCGTGGCAGGCCCCCGCTGAGGGCCAGAGCCAACACCACACCCTCAGCCAGATCCTACTGACGGTGATGCATCTGCTAGAGCTCCTTCGAGATCATCTGGAAGGTGGGGGCTCAAGGAGGCAGGTGCAGACTGGCTCCTCCTCCACTGATCACGTGCCCCGTGGGAGCCCCCTGAATCAAGGAAAGCCATCCAGGGCACTGAAGAAGGCACGTCAGGGGAATGAAGAGCTCCCAGGAAACACAACAATCCACCAAGCTGAGCAAGTATCTTTTCACCAGCGAAACAGCCTCCTGGAAAGGGAGATTCAGAAGCTGCACCTGAAGCTCGAGGCAGAGCCTAAGCTGTGCGAAGAGCACCTCAAACACCTGGAGAGGAAGATGATGGAGGAGAAGGCACGCTGCCTGCAAGTGAAGAACGAACTCGCCAAGGTGCGCAGGAAGGTGGATGCTGCCCACTGGAACTTAGGCCTCTACAAGAAGATGGCCGACGACCTGCACCGAGAATGGCAGAGAATCTCCTCCTTGCATGACCGAGAGCGCCGCCTGGTGGAGAACAGAAGTGAGGAGAGCCAGAAGGCTGTTCTGTGGGCAGAGAGGGAGTTCCAAAGGCTCAAGGAAGAAAACCATTGCCTCAGGCAGAAGCTGGCCAACTCTGGGCCCAAGGTCCAGCCTGTCTCCGGGGGGCCTCCTGCTCCTGCTCCTGCTCCTGCTCCAGCTCCAGCTCCTGCTCCTGCTCTTCTGGGCACAGCCTCCAAATGCCCTCAAGGGCCACAGGCTCCCCTGAAAGCCCAGAAGCCCAAGAAGGGAGCAAGGGTGCACTGGCCAGACTCCAAGTTCTCGGGTCCCCTGCAGGTCTGATTCCCTTTCCCAGCAGCCACCAACACTCACAACCAGAGCACAAAAGCTCCTGTGCTTCCTTACCCCTTCAGCCACACCCATTGCTCCTTTGACTGGAGATCCACCCCATTCTTGAACTGATGCTACCTATTCCCTATAGCCATGTGAGAGAGCATTTTTCATTGTTAAGGACCAAAAAAATAAAACGATCAAATTGCTGATCCTACTGCGACTGAGAATTGATTGTATGAAGGGATTCTATGCCAAGCAACGAAGGGTTTTAAGTGTCCTTTACT
This sequence comes from Mustela nivalis, assembly GCF_964662115.1. Lineage (NCBI taxonomy): Eukaryota > Metazoa > Chordata > Mammalia > Carnivora > Mustelidae > Mustela > Mustela nivalis. Next base: position 65,466,061 of record NC_139021.1, on the reverse strand, counting down.
GATCACTTAATTGTCCCAATAACCCAGTGTGTCCTATACTACTGAGGTTCAGAGAGGGGACACAACTTGCCCCAAGATCACACAGCTAGGGAATTTCAGAGCTCCCATTCCAAGCCAAGGTTGTCTCATTACCCACTGATGTGAAAATAACTACCACTCCTACCACTACGATGACTTCTGCTTCTTCATTTCTGAGAGAGAGAAAGAGCGAGGGCACACACACATGCAAGCGGGAGAGGGGCAGGGAGAGAGAGATTCCTAGACAGCCTTCCCACTCAAGTGCACAACCAGACGCTGGGCTGGATTTCACAGACCATGGGACCACGCCCTGAGCCGAAATCAAGAGTCAGAAGTTGACCTGACTAAGCCACACAGGCACCCTTCCCTTGTGCAAGGAACTTCTAGGCAAGCTGCTGTAAGGATCCCAGAAGGGCTTGACAAAATTTTCTCATAGGTCACGTTCTAGTTTGGATGCAAGGATTATGGTGATGCCTAGCTGAGGTAAAGTCCCAGCAAAGCATGGAGGGCAGCCTTTCAGGGTCTCCAACGATTCCCTTCATGGGTACACCTCGTTTTGTGTTCCATACTCTACCACTGGATTAGAGTCAGGAACTCCTGCCTCACTTCGAAAGGACAGAATATGGCCCGAGAGATAGATAGCATGTCCCTTCTGAGGCTCGTAGACAAAGACACTGGTCTCCTCTTGGGCTTGCTCTCGCTCCCTCACCATTGGTTTCGAGGGAAGCCGCCTGCTCCTTGTGGGCTGTATGATGGAGAGGCCCATGTGGCAAGGAATGAATATTTCTTGCTCACCGCAATGGAGGACCTCTGGCTGCTAGGAGCCACCCGAGTGAGCACACAAGCAGATTTCCCGCCAACAAGCCTGGAGATGACTGAAGACCCACATGACATCTTGACTGCAGCCTTGTGAGAGATCCTGAGACACAGGTCCCTGGCTAGATGCACCTGGATGCCTGGCCCACGGAAACCATATGCGGTTATCAATTGGTGTTGTCGGAAGCCCTCTGGGTTGCGGAAAACATTCAAAAAAGACACAAGGGTGAAGCCACAGTTCTGGCTGCTGACCCACCCCCCTCTCCTGGGCTTGAAATTCCAGGGAAGTCAAGCGATGGTAGCAACCACTGAGAGATTAGGGTAAACAATGCCAGAAAGAGGTCCTCTATTCTGTTCTCCATGTATCTCTCTGAGAGGACATGCCCTCACCTGATCCACCCGAGCCAATAGGTGGCCCATGCAGGAGGAGACAACTGGCCGTGTGGTCCAAGTCGGCTGAGAGCACTAGACCCAGCGTCGCAGAGCCTCCTTGAAGCCAGAAAAAGAGCCCAGAAGTTCCCTGGTGTCCCTAGAGAAGGCACAGAAATTAGATGAGTTGAAAGCCTGGGACCTGGTCATTGGGCTTCTGGGCAAGAGGGGAGATGGCCTGTGGAAGGGACACTGCCTGCAACCCCTCTTGGACCAGACCCCACCTGTCTGCTTTGGGATACTGAGGATTAAGACGAGAGTGAACTAGTGTAGAAGAGATGGTGTTCTAATGCTTGGCAGGTTGAAAGTGATTGAAATCGTTGACATTCCTATTCTCCTCGTCCTCAGGACCACCATTAAGGGGAAGGGGCCTTCAAAGAAGCAAGAGGAGTTTATCACTTACAGCAGCCCTGTCAAGTGTCAATATCCAACCACTCCAGTCCCTTCCACCCCCTTGGCAGCCCCAATGCTTTCATAAGGACACAGATACATTCCCCTACAGGCTTTGGAGCAAACGTTAAGTTTTGATTTCTCTAAGATAAATGCCATAGTGCCATGACCTGCTCCTAAGGCGGTAGCAAGTCTAGTTCTCAAAGAATCTGTGTGGAAGGGTTGAGCCACTCTATTGGACACCTGAAATTGATATTATACTGCATGTGAACGGGAATGTAACTCACGGCTTGGAAAAGGAAAAGAAACTCTTAACTGTTTTCAAGAGTCAGCTCTATCATTTTCCATTCCCAACTGTGATGCGGGAGTGATCCAGTCATTCCACATCCTGCCTTGCATTTGGTGGTGGGGTCTCTCTCTCCCTCTCTGGCGCATTTGGTTTGAATCACTCTGATAGGTGTGCAGTGAGAGCTCACTGGAGTTTTCATTTGAATTGCCCCAATGGCAACTTTCTATGTGGTTTCCATCTGTCTACGCTTTGGTAAAGTTGGCAGGCCCTTTACTTTTTCCCCACCCCCCTTCTATTTCCTTTTGCTAACTAGATTGCATGCTTACATGGGGATCAAATTCTGAGTTTCCATGCTTCAGACAGGAGTCCTCTATTAGCTATGTGATTTGGACCTATTTCCTCCAAGTTGGTAGCTTGTCTTTTGGGTCTTCTTAAGGAGGTCTTTCACACGGCACAGATTTACAATTCTGATTTTTGGATAAAGTCTAATTAATCAACTTTACCTTAGGGAAAATAATTTGATGTTCGACTGGAGGATTCTTTACCTAGCTTTCCATTCTGGAAATTTTTCCCCACATTTTCCCTATAAGATTTATCATTTTCCATGTAAGGCAGTGATTAATTTTGAGCTACTTTTTAAAATACTCTTTTTTTCTTTTTTTCCTTTGGGAGAGTGAACATGTGCATGAGCGGGCAGGGGCCTGGAGGGAGAAGGGAAAAGAGCATCCTCAAGCAGCCTCGCCAGTGAGCTTGGAGCCTGACTTTGTCCCGGGACGCTGAGAGCTTGACAAGAGCCGAAATCAAGAGCTGGCTGCCGCACAGGCTGCCTCACCCAGGCAGCCTGAGTTAAGTTTTGTATAGGGTTTGATACTTAGATTGTGGTCCCCGGCCTCCTCGTCCTCCACCTCCTCCTCCCCTCTCCCGCTCCCTCTTCTGCTTCTCCTTCTTCTTTCATGCCTATGCATGTCCACTTGCTCTAGCACCATTTATTCAAAACGCTGTCACTCCTCCACTGAACGGCTTTTTACCTTTGTCAAGGCCCCATTCGACATATGGGTGTAGTTCACTTTCTGGGTCCTTGATTCTGTTCCACTTATCCATCTTTATTCTGTTCCATTGGTCTAGCTCTTCACCAACACCACACACTTTTGATTACTGTAGACGAATATCTTGAAATGGGGTAGAAGTATTCTTCTGGTTTTCTTCTTTAGTTTTAGTTTCTCCTCTTTTTCTAGGTTCTAAAATAGAAAGATTATAGTTTTGAGACTCCTTTTCTTTTTAGAGAGAGAGACAGAGACAGAGACAGAGAAAGGGAGAGAGAGATGATTAAGCAGCCACCATGCCCAGCACCAGCACAATGCAGGTTCAGCCTCACTATCCCAAGGTTGACCATGACCCGAGTCAAAATCAAGAGTTGGACTAACTGACTGAGCCACCCAGATGCTCCTCCTCCTTTCTAATGTATGCATTGAGTGCTATAAATTGAGCTCTCTGTTGATTTAGCTGTGTCCCACCAATTTTAATAGGTTGTAGTTTTATTTTCCTTCCGTTCAGTGCACTGAAATTTTATCTTTTGTCTCCGATAATCTAGAAAGTTACTTTCTACGTGTTTAGATTTTGTTATGTTTCTCCCTTTGATATCTAGTTTCATTTTTAACTTTTTTTTATAAGTGTCAAAGTTTAATTCCAAGACAATGCTACAGAGGGTTGCATTTTTTTCAGGTACACAATATAGAGATTCTCCTCCGCTGCCCAACGACTGTTAGCTCCTGTTGCCAGGCACTGATTTGCCTTGGAGTCTCGGGTGCACCTCCCCCACCCCTACTCCCTTCAGCTCCTGTTGCCAGGCACTGGTTTGCATTGGAGACGGAACCCTCGTAGGGGTTCCAAGCAGTTTCTAGTGGCCGAGAGGACACTGGTGATCAGAGACAAAGCCCCCAGGCTCTCTGGAGCCAGCTGGTGGCCATTACAATGTCTCCCCACACAGTTCTGGAGCCGCTGTGGGCTCTCCGGGAACAGCTGTGGGCTTCTGGGTTGCTGATAATCGAACGTTGGCCACATGGGCCACGAGACTCTGGGTTTGGCTGGGAGATCCTCGTGTGCACTGTGTTGCTGGTGTTCATTCCAGTAAAGTGTGGACTCCGCTTAAGAGGAAGAAAGGGGCACTGTGCCCAGAATGAAGTATCTGGAAAAGACATGGAGAAGACCGACCCGGATGCACCAGCCCATGGAGCCGTCGCATCATCGGAGCACAAGGCCAGTCCTCTCCCGCTACAGATCCTTGCTCTGGCTGCCCTGAATCAAGATGTCGGGTACTTTTCTGTGGGAGACGCTACGCAACTGCTGAAGGGAGTTCGGCAAAGGCTGTTGAAGAAGAGCCCTCACCAGCTCACCGATGAAAATCCCATCTGTGGAGCAGCCCAGGACGATGGAGAACCCCCTGCGAGGAATATGCCAGAAGACTTCAAGGACAGCCCTGATCTGCGGGGAAGTGCAGACCCTCTGTCTCAGGACATTGGCAGCTGTGGACTGAGAGGGCAGGAAGAGGCAGGGGAGGCAGGCAGGCCAGAGCTTCCTGACGGAGGTGTGCCGTGGCAGGCCCCCGCTGAGGGCCAGAGCCAACACCACACCCTCAGCCAGATCCTACTGACGGTGATGCATCTGCTAGAGCTCCTTCGAGATCATCTGGAAGGTGGGGGCTCAAGGAGGCAGGTGCAGACTGGCTCCTCCTCCACTGATCACGTGCCCCGTGGGAGCCCCCTGAATCAAGGAAAGCCATCCAGGGCACTGAAGAAGGCACGTCAGGGGAATGAAGAGCTCCCAGGAAACACAACAATCCACCAAGCTGAGCAAGTATCTTTTCACCAGCGAAACAGCCTCCTGGAAAGGGAGATTCAGAAGCTGCACCTGAAGCTCGAGGCAGAGCCTAAGCTGTGCGAAGAGCACCTCAAACACCTGGAGAGGAAGATGATGGAGGAGAAGGCACGCTGCCTGCAAGTGAAGAACGAACTCGCCAAGGTGCGCAGGAAGGTGGATGCTGCCCACTGGAACTTAGGCCTCTACAAGAAGATGGCCGACGACCTGCACCGAGAATGGCAGAGAATCTCCTCCTTGCATGACCGAGAGCGCCGCCTGGTGGAGAACAGAAGTGAGGAGAGCCAGAAGGCTGTTCTGTGGGCAGAGAGGGAGTTCCAAAGGCTCAAGGAAGAAAACCATTGCCTCAGGCAGAAGCTGGCCAACTCTGGGCCCAAGGTCCAGCCTGTCTCCGGGGGGCCTCCTGCTCCTGCTCCTGCTCCTGCTCCAGCTCCAGCTCCTGCTCCTGCTCTTCTGGGCACAGCCTCCAAATGCCCTCAAGGGCCACAGGCTCCCCTCAAAGCCCAGAAGCCCAAGAAGGGAGCAAGGGTGCACTGGCCAGACTCCAAGTTCTCGGGTCCCCTGCAGGTCTGATTCCCTTTCCCAGCAGCCACCAACACTCACAACCAGAGCACAAAAGCTCCTGTGCTTCCTTACCCCTTCAGCCACACCCATTGCTCCTTTGACTGGAGATCCACCCCATTCTTGAACTGATGCTACCTATTCCCTATAGCCATGTGAGAGAGCATTTTTCATTGTTAAGGACCAAAAAAATAAAACGATCAAATTGCTGATCCTACTGCGACTGAGAATTGATTGTATGAAGGGATTCTATGCCAAGCAACCAAGGGTTTTAAGTGTCCTTTACTGATCACTTAATTGTCCCAATAACCCAGTGTGTCCTATACTACTGAGGTTCAGAGAGGGGACACAACTTGCCCCAAGATCACACAGCTAGGGAATTTCAGAGCTCCCATTCCAAGCCAAGGTTGTCTCATTACCCACTGATGTGAAAATAACTACCACTCCTACCACTACGATGACTTCTGCTTCTTCATTTCTGAGAGAGAGAAAGAGCGAGGGCACACACACATGCAAGCGGGAGAGGGGCAGGGAGAGAGAGATTCCTAGACAGCCTTCCCACTCAAGTGCACAACCAGACGCTGGGCTGGATTTCACAGACCATGGAACCACGCCCTGAGCCGAAATCAAGAGTCAGACGTTGACCTGACTAAGCCACACAGGCACCCTTCCCTTGTGCAAGGAACTTCTAGGCAAGCTGCTGTAAGGATCCCAGAAGGGCTTGACAAAATTTTCTCATAGGTCACGTTCTAGTTTGGATGCAAGGATTATGGTGATGCCTAGCTGAGGTAAAGTCCCAGCAAAGCATGGAGGGCAGCCTTTCAGGGTCTCCAACGATTCTTTTCATGGGTACACCTCGTTTTGTGTTCCATACTCTACCACTGGATTAGAGTCAGGAACTCCTGCCTCACTTCGAAAGGACAGAATATGGCCCGAGAGATAGATAGCATGTCCCTTCTGAGGCTCGTAGACAAAGACACTGGTCTCCTCTTGGGCTTGCTCTCGCTCCCTCACCATTGGTTTCGAGGGAAGCCGCCTGCTCCTTGTGGGCTGTATGATGGAGAGGCCCATGTGGCAAGGAATGAATATTTCTTGCTCACCGCAATGGAGGACCTCTGGCTGCTAGGAGCCACCCGAGTGAGCACACAAGCAGATTTCCCGCCAACAAGCCTGGAGATGACTGAAGACCCACATGACATCTTGACTGCAGCCTTGTGAGAGATCCTGAGACACAGGTCCCTGGCTAGATGCACCTGGATGCCTGGCCCACGGAAACCATATGCGGTTATCAATTGGTGTTGTCGGAAGCCCTCTGGGTTGCGGAAAACATTCAAAAAAGACACAAGGGTGAAGCCACAGTTCTGGCTGCTGACCCACCCCCCTCTCCTGGGCTTGAAATTCCAGGGAAGTCAAGCGATGGTAGCAACCACTGAGAGATTAGGGTAAACAATGCCAGAAAGAGGTCCTCTATTCTGTTCTCCATGTATCTCTCTGAGAGGACATGCCCTCACCTGATCCACCCGAGCCAATAGGTGGCCCATGCAGGAGGAGACAACTGGCCGTGTGGTCCAAGTCGGCTGAGAGCACTAGACCCAGCGTCGCAGAGCCTCCTTGAAGCCAGAAAAAGAGCCCAGAAGTTCCCTGGTGTCCCTAGAGAAGGCACAGAAATTAGATGAGTTGAAAGCCTGGGACCTGGTCATTGGGCTTCTGGGCAAGAGGGGAGATGGCCTGTGGAAGGGACACTGCCTGCAACCCCTCTTGGACCAGACCCCACCTGTCTGCTTTGGGATACTGAGGATTAAGACGAGAGTGAACTAGTGTAGAAGAGATGGTGTTCTAATGCTTGGCAGGTTGAAAGTGATTGAAATCGTTGACATTCCTATTCTCCTCGTCCTCAGGACCACCATTAAGGGGAAGGGGCCTTCAAAGAAGCAAGAGGAGTTTATCACTTACAGCAGCCCTGTCAAGTGTCAATATCCAACCACTCCAGTCCCTTCCACCCCCTTGGCAGCCCCAATGCTTTCATAAGGACACAGATACATTCCCCTACAGGCTTTGGAGCAAACGTTAAGTTTTGATTTCTCTAAGATAAATGCCATAGTGCCATGACCTGCTCCTAAGGCGGTAGCAAGTCTAGTTCTCAAAGAATCTGTGTGGAAGGGTTGAGCCACTCTATTGGACACCTGAAATTGATATTATACTGCATGTGAACGGGAATGTAACTCACGGCTTGGAAAAGGAAAAGAAACTCTTAACTGTTTTCAAGAGTCAGCTCTATCATTTTCCATTCCCAACTGTGATGCGGGAGTGATCCAGTCATTCCACATCCTGCCTTGCATTTGGTGGTGGGGTCTCTCTCTCCCTCTCTGGCGCATTTGGTTTGAATCACTGTGATAGGTGTGCAGTGAGAGCTCACTGGAGTTTTCATTTGAATTGCCCCAATGGCAACTTTCTATGTGGTTTCCATCTGTCTACGCTTTGGTAAAGTTGGCAGGCCCTTTACTTTTTCCCCACCCCCCTTCTATTTCCTTTTGCTAACTAGATTGCATGCTTACATGGGGATCAAATTCTGAGTTTCCATGCTTCAGACAGGAGTCCTCTATTAGCTATGTGATTTGGACCTATTTCCTCCAAGTTGGTAGCTTGTCTTTTGGGTCTTCTTAAGGAGGTCTTTCACACGGCACAGATTTACAATTCTGATTTTTGGATAAAGTCTAATTAATCAACTTTACCTTAGGGAAAATAATTTGATGTTCGACTGGAGGATTCTTTACCTAGCTTTCCATTCTGGAAATTTTTCCCCACATTTTCCCTATAAGATTTATCATTTTCCATGTAAGGCAGTGATTAATTTTGAGCTACTTTTTAAAATACTCTTTTTTTCTTTTTTTCCTTTGGGAGAGTGAACATGTGCATGAGCGGGCAGGGGCCTGGAGGGAGAAGGGAAAAGAGCATCCTCAAGCAGCCTCGCCAGTGAGCTTGGAGCCTGACTTTGTCCCGGGACGCTGAGAGCTTGACAAGAGCCGAAATCAAGAGCTGGCTGCCGCACAGGCTGCCTCACCCAGGCAGCCTGAGTTAAGTTTTGTATAGGGTTTGATACTTAGATTGTGGTCCCCGGCCTCCTCGTCCTCCACCTCCTCCTCCCCTCTCCCGCTCCCTCTTCTGCTTCTCCTTCTTCTTTCATGCCTATGCATGTCCACTTGCTCTAGCACCATTTATTCAAAACGCTGTCACTCCTCCACTGAACGGCTTTTTACCTTTGTCAAGGCCCCATTCGACATATGGGTGTAGTTCACTTTCTGGGTCCTTGATTCTGTTCCACTTATCCATCTTTATTCTGTTCCATTGGTCTAGCTCTTCACCAACACCACACACTTTTGATTACTGTAGACGAATATCTTGAAATGGGGTAGAAGGATTCTTCTGGTTTTCTTCTTTAGTTTTAGTTTCTCCTCTTTTTCTAGGTTCTAAAATAGAAAGATTATAGTTTTGAGACTCCTTTTCTTTTTAGAGAGAGAGACAGAGACAGAGACAGAGAAAGGGAGAGAGAGATGATTAAGCAGCCACCATGCCCAGCACCAGCACAATGCAGGTTCAGCCTCACTATCCCAAGGTTGACCATGACCCGAGTCAAAATCAAGAGTTGGACTAACTGACTGAGCCACCCAGATGCTCCTCCTCCTTTCTAATGTATGCATTGAGTGCTAAAAATTGAGCTCTCTGTTGATTTAGCTGTGTCCCATCAATTTTAATACGTTGTAGTTTTATTTTCCTTCGGGTCAGTGCACTGAAATTTTATCTTTTGTCTCCGATAATCTAGAAAGTTACTTTCTACGTGTTTAGAATTTGTTATGTTTCTCCCTTTGATATCTAGTTTCATTTTTAACTTTTTTTTATAAGTGTCAAAGTTTAATTCCAAGACAATGCTACAGAGGGTTGCATTTTTTTCAGGTACACAATATAGAGATTCTCCTCCGCTGCCCAACGACTGTTAGCTCCTGTTGCCAGGCACTGATTTGCCTTGGAGTCTCGGGTGCACCTCCCCCACCCCTACTCCCTTCAGCTCCTGTTGCCAGGCACTGGTTTGCATTGGAGACGGAACCCTCGTAGGGGTTCCAAGCAGTTTCTAGTGGCCGAGAGGACACTGGTGATCAGAGACAAAGCCCCCAGGCTCTCTGGAGCCAGCTGGTGGCCATTACAATGTCTCCCCACACAGTTCTGGAGCCGCTGTGGGCTCTCCGGGAACAGCTGTGGGCTTCTGGGTTGCCGATAATCGAACGTTGGCCACATGGGCCACGAGACTCTGGGTTTGGCTGGGAGATCCTCGTGTGCACTGTGTTGCTGGTGTTCATTCCAGTAAAGTGTGGACTCCGCTTAAGAGGAAGAAAGGGGCACTGTGCCCAGAATGAAGTATCTGGAAAAGACATGGAGAAGACCGACCCGGATGCACCAGCCCATGGAGCCGTCGCATCATCGGAGCACAAGGCCAGTCCTCTCCCGCTACAGATCCTTGCTCTGGCTGCCCTGAATCAAGATGTCGGGTACTTTTCTGTGGGAGACGCTACGCAACTGCTGAAGGGAGTTCGGCAAAGGCTGTTGAAGAAGAGCCCTCACCAGCTCACCGATGAAAATCCCATCTGTGGAGCAGCCCAGGACGATGGAGAACCCCCTGCGAGGAATATGCCAGAAGACTTCAAGGACAGCCCTGATCTGCGGGGAAGTGCAGACCCTCTGTCTCAGGACATTGGCAGCTGTGGACTGAGAGGGCAGGAAGAGGCAGGGGAGGCAGGCAGGCCAGAGCTTCCTGACGGAGGTGTGCCGTGGCAGGCCCCCGCTGAGGGCCAGAGCCAACACCACACCCTCAGCCAGATCCTACTGACGGTGATGCATCTGCTAGAGCTCCTTCGAGATCATCTGGAAGGTGGGGGCTCAAGGAGGCAGGTGCAGACTGGCTCCTCCTCCACTGATCACGTGCCCCGTGGGAGCCCCCTGAATCAAGGAAAGCCATCCAGGGCACTGAAGAAGGCACGTCAGGGGAATGAAGAGCTCCCAGGAAACACAACAATCCACCAAGCTGAGCAAGTATCTTTTCACCAGCGAAACAGCCTCCTGGAAAGGGAGATTCAGAAGCTGCACCTGAAGCTCGAGGCAGAGCCTAAGCTGTGCGAAGAGCACCTCAAACACCTGGAGAGGAAGATGATGGAGGAGAAGGCACGCTGCCTGCAAGTGAAGAACGAACTCGCCAAGGTGCGCAGGAAGGTGGATGCTGCCCACTGGAACTTAGGCCTCTACAAGAAGATGGCCGACGACCTGCACCGAGAATGGCAGAGGATCTCCTCCTTGCATGACCGAGAGCGCCGCCTGGTGGAGAACAGAAGTGAGGAGAGCCAGAAGGCTGTTCTGTGGGCAGAGAGGGAGTTCCAAAGGCTCAAGGAAGAAAACCATTGCCTCAGGCAGAAGCTGGCCAACTCTGGGCCCAAGGTCCAGCCTGTCTCCGGGGGGCCTCCTGCTCCTGCTCCTGCTCCTGCTCCAGCTCCAGCTCCTGCTCCTGCTCTTCTGGGCACAGCCTCCAAATGCCCTCAAGGGCCACAGGCTCCCCTGAAAGCCCAGAAGCCCAAGAAGGGAGCAAGGGTGCACTGGCCAGACTCCAAGTTCTCGGGTCCCCTGCAGGTCTGATTCCCTTTCCCAGCAGCCACCAACACTCACAACCAGAGCACAAAAGCTCCTGTGCTTCCTTACCCCTTCAGCCACACCCATTGCTCCTTTGACTGGAGATCCACCCCATTCTTGAACTGATGCTACCTATTCCCTATAGCCATGTGAGAGAGCATTTTTCATTGTTAAGGACCAAAAAAATAAAACGATCAAATTGCTGATCCTACTGCGACTGAGAATTGATTGTATGAAGGGATTCTATGCCAAGCAACCAAGGGTTTTAAGTGTCCTTTACTGATCACTTAATTGTCCCAATAACCCAGTGTGTCCTATACTACTGAGGTTCAGAGAGGGGACACAACTTGCCCCAAGATCACACAGCTAGTGAATTTCAGAGCTCCCATTCCAAGCCAAGGTTGTCTCATTACCCACTGATGTGAAAATAACTACCACTCCTACCACTACGATGACTTCTGCTTCTTCATTTCTGAGGGAGAGAAAGAGCGAGGGCACACACACATGCAAGCGGGAGAGGGGCAGGGAGAGAGAGATTCCTAGACAGCCTTCCCACTCAAGTGCACAACCAGACGCTGGGCTGGATTTCACAGACCATGGGACCACGCCCTGAGCCGAAATCAAGAGTCAGACGTTGACCTGACTAAGCCACACAGGCACCCTTCCCTTGTGCAAGGAACTTCTAGGCAAGCTGCTGTAAGGATCCCAGAAGGGCTTGACAAAATTTTCTCATAGGTCACGTTCTAGTTTGGATGCAAGGATTATGGTGATGCCTAGCTGAGGTAAAGTCCCAGCAAAGCATGGAGGGCAGCCTTTCAGGGTCTCCAACGATTCCCTTCATGGGTACACCTCGTTTTGTGTTCCATACTCTACCACTGGATTAGAGTCAGGAACTCCTGCCTCACTTCGAAAGGACAGAATATGGCCCGAGAGATAGATAGCATGTCCCTTCTGAGGCTCGTAGACAAAGACACTGGTCTCCTCTTGGGCTTGCTCTCGCTCCCTCACCATTGGTTTCGAGGGAAGCCGCCTGCTCCTTGTGGGCTGTATGATGGAGAGGCCCATGTGGCAAGGAATGAATATTTCTTGCTCACCGCAATGGAGGACCTCTGGCTGCTAGGAGCCACCCGAGTGAGCACACAAGCAGATTTCCCGCCAACAAGCCTGGAGATGACTGAAGACCCACATGACATCTTGACTGCAGCCTTGTGAGAGATCCTGAGACACAGGTCCCTGGCTAGATGCACCTGGATGCCTGGCCCACGGAAACCATATGCGGTTATCAATTGGTGTTGTCGGAAGCCCTCTGGGTTGCGGAAAACATTCAAAAAAGACACAAGGGTGAAGCCACAGTTCTGGCTGCTGACCCACCCCCCTCTCCTGGGCTTGAAATTCCAGGGAAGTCAAGCGATGGTAGCAACCACTGAGAGATTAGGGTAAACAATGCCAGAAAGAGGTCCTCTATTCTGTTCTCCATGTATCTCTCTGAGAGGACATGCCCTCACCTGATCCACCCGAGCCAATAGGTGGCCCATGCAGGAGGAGACAACTGGCCGTGTGGTCCAAGTCGGCTGAGAGCACTAGACCCACCGTCGCAGAGCCTCCTTGAAGCCAGAAAAAGAGCCCAGAAGTTCCCTGGTGTCCCTAGAGAAGGCACAGAAATTAGATGAGTTGAAAGCCTGGGACCTGGTCATTGGGCTTCTGGGCAAGAGGGGAGATGGCCTGTGGAAGGGACACTGCCTGCAACCCCTCTTGAACCAGACCCCACCTGTCTGCTTTGGGATACTGAGGATTAAGACGAGAGTGAACTAGTGTAGAAGAGATGGTGTTCTAATGCTTGGCAGGTTGAAAGCGATTGAAATCGTTGACATTCCTATTCTCCTCGTCCTCAGGACCACCATTAAGGGGAAGGGGCCTTCAAAGAAGCAAGAGGAGTTTATCACTTACAGCAGCCATGTCAAGTGTCAATATCCAACCACTCCAGTCCCTTCCACCCCCTTGGCAGCCCCAATGCTTTCATAAGGACACAGATACATTCCCCTACAGGCTTTGGAGCAAACGTTAAGTTTTGATTTCTCTAAGATAAATGCCATAGTGCCATGACCTGCTCCTAAGGCGGTAGCAAGTCTAGTTCTCAAAGAATCTGTGTGGAAGGGTTGAGCCACTCTATTGGACACCTGAAATTGATATTATACTGCATGTGAACGGGAATGTAACTCACGGCTTGGAAAAGGAAAAGAAACTCTTAACTGTTTTCAAGAGTCAGCTCTATCATTTTCCATTCCCAACTGTGATGCGGGAGTGATCCAGTCATTCCACATCCTGCCTTGCATTTGGTGGTGGGGTCTCTCTCTCCCTCTCTGGCGCATTTGGTTTGAATCACTGTGATAGGTGTGCAGTGAGAGCTCACTGGAGTTTTCATTTGAATTGCCCCAATGGCAACTTTCTATGTGGTTTCCATCTGTCTACGCTTTGGTAAAGTTGGCAGGCCCTTTACTTTTTCCCCACCCCCCTTCTATTTCCTTTTGCTAACTAGATTGCATGCTTACATGGGGATCAAATTCTGAGTTTCCATGCTTCAGACAGGAGTCCTCTATTAGCTATGTGATTTGGACCTATTTCCTCCAAGTTGGTAGCTTGTCTTTTGGGTCTTCTTAAGGAGGTCTTTCACACGGCACAGATTTACAATTCTGATTGTTGGATAAAGTCTAATTAATCAACTTTACCTTAGGGAAAATAATTTGATGTTCGACTGGAGGATTCTTTACCTAGCTTTCCATTCTGGAAATTTTTCCCCACATTTTCCCTATAAGATTTATCATTTTCCATGTAAGGCAGTGATTAATTTTGAGCTACTTTTTAAAATACTCTTTTTTTCTTTTTTTCCTTTGGGAGAGTGAACATGTGCATGAGCGGGCAGGGGCCTGGAGGGAGAAGGGAAAAGAGCATCCTCAAGCAGCCTCGCCAGTGAGCTTGGAGCCTGACTTTGTCCCGGGACGCTGAGAGCTTGACAAGAGCCGAAATCAAGAGCTGGCTGCCGCACAGGCTGCCTCACCCAGGCAGCCTGAGTTAAGTTTTGTATAGGGTTTGATACTTAGATTGTGGTCCCCGGCCTCCTCGTCCTCCACCTCCTCCTCCCCTCTCCCGCTCCCTCTTCTGCTTCTCCTTCTTCTTTCATGCCTATGCATGTCCACTTGCTCTAGCACCATTTATTCAAAACGCTGTCACTCCTCCACTGAACGGCTTTTTACCTTTGTCAAGGCCCCATTCGACATATGGGTGTAGTTCACTTTCTGGGTCCTTGATTCTGTTCCACTTATCCATCTTTATTCTGTTCCATTGGTCTAGCTCTTCACCAACACCACACACTTTTGATTACTGTAGACGAATATCTTGAAATGGGGTAGAAGGATTCTTCTGGTTTTCTTCTTTAGTTTTAGTTTCTCCTCTTTTTCTAGGTTCTAAAATAGAAAGATTATAGTTTTGAGACTCCTTTTCTTTTTAGAGAGAGAGACAGAGACAGAGACAGAGAAAGGGAGAGAGAGATGATTAAGCAGCCACCATGCCCAGCACCAGCACAATGCAGGTTCAGCCTCACTATCCCAAGGTTGACCATGACCCGAGTCAAAATCAAGAGTTGGACTAACTGACTGAGCCACCCAGATGCTCCTCCTCCTTTCTAATGTATGCATTGAGTGCTAAAAATTGAGCTCTCTGTTGATTTAGCTGTGTCCCATCAATTTTAATACGTTGTAGTTTTATTTTCCTTCGGGTCAGTGCACTGAAATTTTATCTTTTGTCTCCGATAATCTAGAAAGTTACTTTCTACGTGTTTAGAATTTGTTATGTTTCTCCCTTTGATATCTAGTTTCATTTTTAACTTTTTTTTATAAGTGTCAAAGTTTAATTCCAAGACAATGCTACAGAGGGTTGCATTTTTTTCAGGTACACAATATAGAGATTCTCCTCCGCTGCCCAACGACTGTTAGCTCCTGTTGCCAGGCACTGATTTGCCTTGGAGTCTCGGGTGCACCTCCCCCACCCCTACTCCCTTCAGCTCCTGTTGCCAGGCACTGGTTTGCATTGGAGACGGAACCCTCGTAGGGGTTCCAAGCAGTTTCTAGTGGCCGAGAGGACACTGGTGATAAGAGACAAAGCCCCCAGGCTCTCTGGAGCCAGCTGTTGGCCATTACAATGTCTCCCCACACAGTTCTGGAGCCGCTGTGGGCTCTCCGGGAACAGCTGTGGGCTTCTGGGTTGCCGATAATCGAACGTTGGCCACATGGGCCACGAGACTCTGGGTTTGGCTGGGAGATCCTCGTGTGCACTGTGTTGCTGGTGTTCATTCCAGTAAAGTGTGGACTCCGCTTAAGAGGAAGAAAGGGGCACTGTGCCCAGAATGAAGTATCTGGAAAAGACATGGAGAAGACCGACCCGGATGCACCAGCCCATGGAGCCGTCGCATCATCGGAGCACAAGGCCAGTCCTCTCCCGCTACAGACCCTTGCTCTGGCTGCCCTGAATCAAGATGTCGGGTACTTTTCTGTGGGAGACGCTACGCAACTGCTGAAGGGAGTTCGGCAAAGGCTGTTGAAGAAGAGCCCTCACCAGCTCACCGATGAAAATCCCATCTGTGGAGCAGCCCAGGACGATGGAGAACCCCCTGCGAGGAATATGCCAGAAGACTTCAAGGACAGCCCTGATCTGCGGGGAAGTGCAGACCCTCTGTCTCAGGACATTGGCAGCTGTGGACTGAGAGGGCAGGAAGAGGCAGGGGAGGCAGGCAGGCCAGAGCTTCCTGACGGAGGTGTGCCGTGGCAGGCCCCCGCTGAGGGCCAGAGCCAACACCACACCCTCAGCCAGATCCTACTGACGGTGATGCATCTGCTAGAGCTCCTTCGAGATCATCTGGAAGGTGGGGGCTCAAGGAGGCAGGTGCAGACTGGCTCCTCCTCCACTGATCACGTGCCCCGTGGGAGCCCCCTGAATCAAGGAAAGCCATCCAGGGCACTGAAGAAGGCACGTCAGGGGAATGAAGAGCTCCCAGGAAACACAACAATCCACCAAGCTGAGCAAGTATCTTTTCACCAGCGAAACAGCCTCCTGGAAAGGGAGATTCAGAAGCTGCACCTGAAGCTCGAGGCAGAGCCTAAGCTGTGCGAAGAGCACCTCAAACACCTGGAGAGGAAGATGATGGAGGAGAAGGCACGCTGCCTGCAAGTGAAGAACGAACTCGCCAAGGTGCGCAGGAAGGTGGATGCTGCCCACTGGAACTTAGGCCTCTACAAGAAGATGGCCGACGACCTGCACCGAGAATGGCAGAGAATCTCCTCCTTGCATGACCGAGAGCGCCGCCTGGTGGAGAACAGAAGTGAGGAGAGCCAGAAGGCTGTTCTGTGGGCAGAGAGGGAGTTCCAAAGGCTCAAGGAAGAAAACCATTGCCTCAGGCAGAAGCTGGCCAACTCTGGGCCCAAGGTCCAGCCTGTCTCCGGGGGGCCTCCTGCTCCTGCTCCTGCTCCTGCTCCAGCTCCAGCTCCTGCTCCTGCTCTTCTGGGCACAGCCTCCAAATGCCCTCAAGGGCCACAGGCTCCCCTGAAAGCCCAGAAGCCCAAGAAGGGAGCAAGGGTGTACTGGCCAGACTCCAAGTTCTCGGGTCCCCTGCAGGTCTGATTCCCTTTCCCAGCAGCCACCAACACTCACAACCAGAGCACAAAAGCTCCTGTGCTTCCTTACCCCTTCAGCCACACCCATTGCTCCTTTGACTGGAGATCCACCCCATTCTTGAACTGATGCTACCTATTCCCTATAGCCATGTGAGAGAGCATTTTTCATTGTTAAGGACCAAAAAAATAAAACGATCAAATTGCTGATCCTACTGCGACTGAGAATTGATTGTATGAAGGGATTCTATGCCAAGCAACGAAGGGTTTTAAGAGTCCTTTACTGATCACTTAATTGTCCCAATAACCCAGTGTGTCCTATACTACTGAGGTTCAGAGAGGGGACACAACTTGCCCCAAGATCACACAGCTAGGGAATTTCAGAGCTCCCATTCCAAGCCAAGGTTGTCTCATTACCCACTGATGTGAAAATAACTACCACTCCTACCACTACGATGACTTCTGCTTCTTCATTTCTGAGAGAGAGAAAGAGCGATGGCACACACACATGCAAGCGGGAGAGGGGCAGGGAGAGAGAGATTCCTAGACAGCCTTCCCACTCAAGTGCACAACCAGACGCTGGGCTGGATTTCACAGACCATGGGACCACGCCCTGAGCCGAAATCAAGAGTCAGACGTTGACCTGACTAAGCCACACAGGCACCCTTCCCTTGTGCAAGGAACTTCTAGGCAAGCTGCTGTAAGGATCCCAGAAGGGCTTGACAAAATTTTCTCATAGGTCACGTTCTAGTTTGGATGCAAGGATTATGGTGATGCCTAGCTGAGGTAAAGTCCCAGCAAAGCATGGAGGGCAGCCTTTCAGGGTCTCCAACGATTCCCTTCATGGGTACACCTCGTTTTGTGTTCCATACTCTACCACTGGATTAGAGTCAGGAACTCCTGCCTCACTTCGAAAGGACAGAATATGGCCCGAGAGATAGATAGCATGTCCCTTCTGAGGCTCGTAGACAAAGACACTGGTCTCCTCTTGGGCTTGCTCTCGCTCCCTCACCATTGGTTTCGAGGGAAGCCGCCTGCTCCTTGTGGGCTGTATGATGGAGAGGCCCATGTGGCAAGGAATGAATATTTCTTGCTCACCGCAATGGAGGACCTCTGGCTGCTAGGAGCCACCCGAGTGAGCACACAAGCAGATTTCCCGCCAACAAGCCTGGAGATGACTGAAGACCCACATGACATCTTGACTGCAGCCTTGTGAGAGATCCTGAGACACAGGTCCCTGGCTAGATGCACCTGGATGCCTGGCCCACGGAAACCATATGCGGTTATCAATTGGTGTTGTCGGAAGCCCTCTGGGTTGCGGAAAACATTCAAAAAAGACACAAGGGTGAAGCCACAGTTCTGGCTGCTGACCCACCCCCCTCTCCTGGGCTTGAAATTCCAGGGAAGTCAAGCGATGGTAGCAACCACTGAGAGATTAGGGTAAACAATGCCAGAAAGAGGTCCTCTATTCTGTTCTCCATGTATCTCTCTGAGAGGACATGCCCTCACCTGATCCACCCGAGCCAATAGGTGGCCCATGCAGGAGGAGACAACTGGCCGTGTGGTCCAAGTCGGCTGAGAGCACTAGACCCAGCGTCGCAGAGCCTCCTTGAAGCCAGAAAAAGAGCCCAGAAGTTCCCTGGTGTCCCTAGAGAAGGCACAGAAATTAGATGAGTTGAAAGCCTGGGACCTGGTCATTGGGCTTCTGGGCAAGAGGGGAGATGGCCTGTGGAAGGGACACTGCCTGCAACCCCTCTTGGACCAGACCCCACCTGTCTGCTTTGGGATACTGAGGATTAAGACGAGAGTGAACTAGTGTAGAAGAGATGGTGTTCTAATGCTTGGCAGGTTGAAAGCGATTGAAATCGTTGACATTCCTATTCTCCTCGTCCTCAGGACCACCATTAAGGGGAAGGGGCCTTCAAAGAAGCAAGAGGAGTTTATCACTTACAGCAGCCATGTCAAGTGTCAATATCCAACCACTCCAGTCCCTTCCACCCCCTTGGCAGCCCCAATGCTTTCATAAGGACACAGATACATTCCCCTACAGGCTTTGGAGCAAACGTTAAGTTTTGATTTCTCTAAGATAAATGCCATAGTGCCATGACCTGCTCCTAAGGCGGTAGCAAGTCTAGTTCTCAAAGAATCTGTGTGGAAGGGTTGAGCCACTCTATTGGACACCTGAAATTGATATTATACTGCATGTGAACGGGAATGTAACTCACGGCTTGGAAAAGGAAAAGAAACTCTTAACTGTTTTCAAGAGTCAGCTCTATCATTTTCCATTCCCAACTGTGATGTGGGAGTGATCCAGTCATTCCACATCCTGCCTTGCATTTGGTGGTGGGGTCTCTCTCTCCCTCTCTGGCGCATTTGGTTTGAATCACTGTGATAGGTGTGCAGTGAGAGCTCACTGGAGTTTTCATTTGAATTGCCCCAATGGCAACTTTCTATGTGGTTTCCATCTGTCTACGCTTTGGTAAAGTTGGCAGGCCCTTTACTTTTTCCCCACCCCCCTTCTATTTCCTTTTGCTAACTAGATTGCATGCTTACATGGGGATCAAATTCTGAGTTTCCATGCTTCAGACAGGAGTCCTCTATTAGCTATGTGATTTGGACCTATTTCCTCCAAGTTGGTAGCTTGTCTTTTGGGTCTTCTTAAGGAGGTCTTTCACACGGCACAGATTTACAATTCTGATTGTTGGATAAAGTCTAATTAATCAACTTTACCTTAGGGAAAATAATTTGATGTTCGACTGGAGGATTCTTTACCTAGCTTTCCATTCTGGAAATTTTTCCCCACATTTTCCCTATAAGATTTATCATTTTCCATGTAAGGCAGTGATTAATTTTGAGCTACTTTTTAAAATACTCTTTTTTTCTTTTTTTCCTTTGGGAGAGTGAACATGTGCATGAGCGGGCAGGGGCCTGGAGGGAGAAGGGAAAAGAGCATCCTCAAGCAGCCTCGCCAGTGAGCTTGGAGCCTGACTTTGTCCCGGGACGCTGAGAGCTTGACAAGAGCCGAAATCAAGAGCTGGCTGCCGCACAGGCTGCCTCACCCAGGCAGCCTGAGTTAAGTTTTGTATAGGGTTTGATACTTAGATTGTGGTCCCCGGCCTCCTCGTCCTCCACCTCCTCCTCCCCTCTCCCGCTCCCTCTTCTGCTTCTCCTTCTTCTTTCATGCCTATGCATGTCCACTTGCTCTAGCACCATTTATTCAAAACGCTGTCACTCCTCCACTGAACGGCTTTTTACCTTTGTCAAGGCCCCATTCGACATATGGGTGTAGTTCACTTTCTGGGTCCTTGATTCTGTTCCACTTATCCATCTTTATTCTGTTCCATTGGTCTAGCTCTTCACCAACACCACACACTTTTGATTACTGTAGACGAATATCTTGAAATGGGGTAGAAGTATTCTTCTGGTTTTCTTCTTTAGTTTTAGTTTCTCCTCTTTTTCTAGGTTCTAAAATAGAAAGATTATAGTTTTGAGACTCCTTTTCTTTTTAGAGAGAGAGACAGAGACAGAGACAGAGAAAGGGAGAGAGAGATGATTAAGCAGCCACCATGCCCAGCACCAGCACAATGCAGGTTCAGCCTCACTATCCCAAGGTTGACCATGACCCGAGTCAAAATCAAGAGTTGGACTAACTGACTGAGCCACCCAGATGCTCCTCCTCCTTTCTAATGTATGCATTGAGTGCTATAAATTGAGCTCTCTGTTGATTTAGCTGTGTCCCACCAATTTTAATACGTTGTAGTTTTATTTTCCTTCGGGTCAGTGCACTGAAATTTTATCTTTTGTCTCCGATAATCTAGAAAGTTACTTTCTACGTGTTTAGATTTTGTTATGTTTCTCCCTTTGATATCTAGTTTCATTTTTAACTTTTTTTTATAAGTGTCAAAGTTTAATTCCAAGACAATGCTACAGAGGGTTGCATTTTTTTCAGGTACACAATATAGAGATTCTCCTCCGCTGCCCAACGACTGTTAGCTCCTGTTGCCAGGCACTGATTTGCCTTGGAGTCTCGGGTGCACCTCCCCCACCCCTACTCCCTTCAGCTCCTGTTGCCAGGCACTGGTTTGCATTGGAGACGGAACCCTCGTAGGGGTTCCAAGCAGTTTCTAGTGGCCGAGAGGACACTGGTGATCAGAGACAAAGCCCCCAGGCTCTCTGGAGCCAGCTGGTGGCCATTACAATGTCTCCCCACACAGTTCTGGAGCCGCTGTGGGCTCTCCGGGAACAGCTGTGGGCTTCTGGGTTGCCGATAATCGAACGTTGGCCACATGGGCCACGAGACTCTGGGTTTGGCTGGGAGATCCTCGTGTGCACTGTGTTGCTGGTGTTCATTCCAGTAAAGTGTGGACTCCGCTTAAGAGGAAGAAAGGGGCACTGTGCCCAGAATGAAGTATCTGGAAAAGACATGGAGAAGACCGACCCGGATGCACCAGCCCACGGAGCCGTCGCATCATCGGAGCACAAGGCCAGTCCTCTCCCGCTACAGATCCTTGTTCTGGCTGCCCTGAATCAAGATGTCGGGTACTTTTCTGTGGGAGACGCTACGCAACTGCTGAAGGGAGTTCGGCAAAGGCTGTTGAAGAAGAGCCCTCACCAGCTCACCGATGAAAATCCCATCTGTGGAGCAGCCCAGGACGATGGAGAACCCCCTGCGAGGAATATGCCAGAAGACTTCAAGGACAGCCCTGATCTGCGGGGAAGTGCAGACCCTCTGTCTCAGGACATTGGCAGCTGTGGACTGAGAGGGCAGGAAGAGGCAGGGGAGGCAGGCAGGCCAGAGCTTCCTGACGGAGGTGTGCCGTGGCAGGCCCCCGCTGAGGGCCAGAGCCAACACCACACCCTCAGCCAGATCCTACTGACGGTGATGCATCTGCTAGAGCTCCTTCGAGATCATCTGGAAGGTGGGGGCTCAAGGAGGCAGGTGCAGACTGGCTCCTCCTCCACTGATCACGTGCCCCGTGGGAGCCCCCTGAATCAAGGAAAGCCATCCAGGGCACTGAAGAAGGCACGTCAGGGGAATGAAGAGCTCCCAGGAAACACAACAATCCACCAAGCTGAGCAAGTATCTTTTCACCAGCGAAACAGCCTCCTGGAAAGGGAGATTCAGAAGCTGCACCTGAAGCTCGAGGCAGAGCCTAAGCTGTGCGAAGAGCACCTCAAACACCTGGAGAGGAAGATGATGGAGGAGAAGGCACGCTGCCTGCAAGTGAAGAACGAACTCGCCAAGGTGCGCAGGAAGGTGGATGCTGCCCACTGGAACTTAGGCCTCTACAAGAAGATGGCCGACGACCTGCACCGAGAATGGCAGAGGATCTCCTCCTTGCATGACCGAGAGCGCCGCCTGGTGGAGAACAGAAGTGAGGAGAGCCAGAAGGCTGTTCTGTGGGCAGAGAGGGAGTTCCAAAGGCTCAAGGAAGAAAACCATTGCCTCAGGCAGAAGCTGGCCAACTCTGGGCCCAAGGTCCAGCCTGTCTCCGGGGGGCCTCCTGCTCCTGCTCCTGCTCCTGCTCCAGCTCCAGCTCCTGCTCCTGCTCTTCTGGGCACAGCCTCCAAATGCCCTCAAGGGCCACAGGCTCCCCTGAAAGCCCAGAAGCCCAAGAAGGGAGCAAGGGTGCACTGGCCAGACTCCAAGTTCTCGGGTCCCCTGCAGGTCTGATTCCCTTTCCCAGCAGCCACCAACACTCACAACCAGAGCACAAAAGCTCCTGTGCTTCCTTACCCCTTCAGCCACACCCATTGCTCCTTTGACTGGAGATCCACCCCATTCTTGAACTGATGCTACCTATTCCCTATAGCCATGTGAGAGAGCATTTTTCATTGTTAAGGACCAAAAAAATAAAACGATCAAAATGCTGATCCTACTGCGACTGAGAATTGATTGTATGAAGGGATTCTATGCCAAGCAACCAAGGGTTTTAAGTGTCCTTTACTGATCACTTAATTGTCCCAATAACCCAGTGTGTCCTATACTACTGAGGTTCAGAGAGGGGACACAACTTGCCCCAAGATCACACAGCTAGTGAATTTCAGAGCTCCCATTCCAAGCCAAGGTTGTCTCATTACCCACTGATGTGAAAATAACTACCACTCCTACCACTACGATGACTTCTGCTTCTTCATTTCTGAGGGAGAGAAAGAGCGAGGGCACACACACATGCAAGCGGGAGAGGGGCAGGGAGAGAGAGATTCCTAGACAGCCTTCCCACTCAAGTGCACAACCAGACGCTGGGCTGGATTTCACAGACCATGGGACCACGCCCTGAGCCGAAATCAAGAGTCAGACGTTGACCTGACTAAGCCACACAGGCACCCTTCCCTTGTGCAAGGAACTTCTAGGCAAGCTGCTGTAAGGATCCCAGAAGGGCTTGACAAAATTTTCTCATAGGTCACGTTCTAGTTTGGATGCAAGGATTATGGTGATGCCTAGCTGAGGTAAAGTCCCAGCAAAGCATGGAGGGCAGCCTTTCAGGGTCTCCAACGATTCCCTTCATGGGTACACCTCGTTTTGTGTTCCATACTCTACCACTGGATTAGAGTCAGGAACTCCTGCCTCACTTCGAAAGGACAGAATATGGCCCGAGAGATAGATAGCATGTCCCTTCTGAGGCTCGTAGACAAAGACACTGGTCTCCTCTTGGGCTTGCTCTCGCTCCCTCACCATTGGTTTCGAGGGAAGCCGCCTGCTCCTTGTGGGCTGTATGATGGAGAGGCCCATGTGGCAAGGAATGAATATTTCTTGCTCACCGCAATGGAGGACCTCTGGCTGCTAGGAGCCACCCGAGTGAGCACACAAGCAGATTTCCCGCCAACAAGCCTGGAGATGACTGAAGACCCACATGACATCTTGACTGCAGCCTTGTGAGAGATCCTGAGACACAGGTCCCTGGCTAGATGCACCTGGATGCCTGGCCCACGGAAACCATATGCGGTTATCAATTGGTGTTGTCGGAAGCCCTCTGGGTTGCGGAAAACATTCAAAAAAGACACAAGTGTGAAGCCACAGTTCTGGATGCTGACCCACCCCCCTCTATTGGGCTTGAAATTCCAGGGAAGTCAAGCGATGGTAGCAACCACTGAGAGATTAGGGTAAACAATGCCAGAAAGAGGTCCTCTATTCTGTTCTCCATGTATCTCTCTGAGAGGACATGCCCTCACCTGATCCACCCGAGCCAATAGGTGGCCCATGCAGGAGGAGACAACTGGCCGTGTGGTCCAAGTCGGCTGAGAGCACTAGACCCAGCGTCGCAGAGCCTCCTTGAAGCCAGAAAAAGAGCCCAGAAGTTCCCTGGTGTCCCTAGAGAAGGCACAGAAATTAGATGAGTTGAAAGCCTGGGACCTGGTCATTGGGCTTCTGGGCAAGAGGGGAGATGGCCTGTGGAAGGGACACTGCCTGCAACCCCTCTTGAACCAGACCCCACCTGTCTGCTTTGGGATACTGAGGATTAAGACGAGAGTGAACTAGTGTAGAAGAGATGGTGTTCTAATGCTTGGCAGGTTGAAAGCGATTGAAATCGTTGACATTCCTATTCTCCTCGTCCTCAGGACCACCATTAAGGGGAAGGGGCCTTCAAAGAAGCAAGAGGAGTTTATCACTTACAGCAGCCATGTCAAGTGTCAATATCCAACCACTCCAGTCCCTTCCACCCCCTTGGCAGCCCCAATGCTTTCATAAGGACACAGATACATTCCCCTACAGGCTTTGGAGCAAACGTTAAGTTTTGATTTCTCTAAGATAAATGCCATAGTGCCATGACCTGCTCCTAAGGCGGTAGCAAGTCTAGTTCTCAAAGAATCTGTGTGGAAGGGTTGAGCCACTCTATTGTACACCTGAAATTGATATTATACTGCATGTGAACGGGAATGTAACTCACTGCTTGGAAAAGGAAAAGAAACTCTTAACTGTTTTCAAGAGTCAGCGCTATCATTTTCCATTCCCAACTGTGATGCGGGAGTGATCCAGTCATTCCACATCCTGCCTTGCATTTGGTGGTGGGGTCTCTCTCTCCCTCTCTGGCGCATTTGGTTTGAATCACTGTGATAGGTGTGCAGTGAGAGCTCACTGGAGTTTTCATTTGAATTGCCCCAATGGCAACTTTCTATGTGGTTTCCATCTGTCTACGCTTTGGTAAAGTTGGCAGGCCCTTTACTTTTTCCCCACCCCCCTTCTATTTCCTTTTGCTAACTAGATTGCATGCTTACATGGGGATCAAATTCTGAGTTTCCATGCTTCAGACAGGAGTCCTCTATTAGCTATGTGATTTGGACCTATTTCCTCCAAGTTGGTAGCTTGTCTTTTGGGTCTTCTTAAGGAGGTCTTTCACACGGCACAGATTTACAATTCTGATTTTTGGATAAAGTCTAATTAATCAACTTTACCTTAGGGAAAATAATTTGATGTTCGACTGGAGGATTCTTTACCTAGCTTTCCATTCTGGAAATTTTTCCCCACATTTTCCCTATAAGATTTATCATTTTCCATGTAAGGCAGTGATTAATTTTGAGCTACTTTTTAAAATACTCTTTTTTTCTTTTTTTCCTTTGGGAGAGTGAACATGTGCATGAGCGGGCAGGGGCCTGGAGGGAGAAGGGAAAAGAGCATCCTCAAGCAGCCTCGCCAGTGAGCTTGGAGCCTGACTTTGTCCCGGGACGCTGAGAGCTTGACAAGAGCCGAAATCAAGAGCTGGCTGCCGCACAGGCTGCCTCACCCAGGCAGCCTGAGTTAAGTTTTGTATAGGGTTTGATACTTAGATTGTGGTCCCCGGCCTCCTCGTCCTCCACCTCCTCCTCCCCTCTCCCGCTCCCTCTTCTGCTTCTCCTTCTTCTTTCATGCCTATGCATGTCCACTTGCTCTAGCACCATTTATTCAAAACGCTGTCACTCCTCCACTGAACGGCTTTTTACCTTTGTCAAGGCCCCATTCGACATATGGGTGTAGTTCACTTTCTGGGTCCTTGATTCTGTTCCACTTATCCATCTTTATTCTGTTCCATTGGTCTAGCTCTTCACCAACACCACACACTTTTGATTACTGTAGACGAATATCTTGAAATGGGGTAGAAGTATTCTTCTGGTTTTCTTCTTTAGTTTTAGTTTCTCCTCTTTTTCTAGGTTCTAAAATAGAAAGATTATAGTTTTGAGACTCCTTTTCTTTTTAGAGAGAGAGACAGAGACAGAGACAGAGAAAGGGAGAGAGAGATGATTAAGCAGCCACCATGCCCAGCACCAGCACAATGCAGATTCAGCCTCACTATCCCAAGGTTGACCATGACCCGAGTCAAAATCAAGAGTTGGACTAACTGACTGAGCCACCCAGATGCTCCTCCTCCTTTCTAATGTATGCATTGAGTGCTATAAATTGAGCTCTCTGTTGATTTAGCTGTGTCCCACCAATTTTAATACGTTGTAGTTTTATTTTCCTTCCGTTCAGTGCACTGAAATTTTATCTTTTGTCTCCGATAATCTAGAAAGTTACTTTCTACGTGTTTAGATTTTGTTATGTTTCTCCCTTTGATATCTAGTTTCATTTTTAACTTTTTTTATAAGTGTCAAAGTTTAATTCCAAGACAATGCTACAGAGGGTTGCATTTTTTTCAGGTACACAATATAGAGATTCTCCTCCGCTGCCCAACGACTGTTAGCTCCTGTTGCCAGGCACTGATTTGCCTTGGAGTCTCGGGTGCACCTCCCCCACCCCTACTCCCTTCAGCTCCTGTTGCCAGGCACTGGTTTGCATTGGAGACGGAACCCTCGTAGGGGTTCCAAGCAGTTTCTAGTGGCCGAGAGGACACTGGTGATCAGAGACAAAGCCCCCAGGCTCTCTGGAGCCAGCTGGTGGCCATTACAATGTCTCCCCACACAGTTCTGGAGCCGCTGTGGGCTCTCCGGGAACAGCTGTGGGCTTCTGGGTTGCCGATAATCGAACGTTGGCCACATGGGCCACGAGACTCTGGGTTTGGCTGGGAGATCCTCGTGTGCACTGTGTTGCTGGTGTTCATTCCAGTAAAGTGTGGACTCCGCTTAAGAGGAAGAAAGGGGCACTGTGCCCAGAATGAAGTATCTGGAAAAGACATGGAGAAGACCGACCCGGATGCACCAGCCCATGGAGCCGTCGCATCATCGGAGCACAAGGCCAGTCCTCTCCCGCTACAGATCCTTGCTCTGGCTGCCCTGAATCAAGATGTCGGGTACTTTTCTGTGGGAGACGCTATGCAACTGCTGAAGGGAGTTCGGCAAAGGCTGTTGAAGAAGAGCCCTCACCAGCTCACCGATGAAAATTCCATCTGTGGAGCAGCCCAGGACGATGGAGAACCCCCTGCGAGGAATATGCCAGAAGACTTCAAGGACAGCTCTGATCTGCGGGGAAGTGCAGACCCTCTGTCTCAGGACATTGGCAGCTGTGGACTGAGAGGGCAGGAAGAGGCAGGGGAGGCAGGCAGGCCAGAGCTTCCTGACGGAGGTGTGCCGTGGCAGGCCCCCGCTGAGGGCCAGAGCCAACACCACACCCTCAGCCAGATCCTACTGACGGTGATGCATCTGCTAGAGCTCCTTCGAGATCATCTGGAAGGTGGGGGCTCAAGGAGGCAGGTGCAGACTGGCTCCTCCTCCACTGATCACGTGCCCCGTGGTAGCCCCCTGAATCAAGGAAAGCCATCCAGGGCACTGAAGAAGGCACGTCAGGGGAATGAAGAGCTCCCAGGAAACACAACAATCCACCAAGCTGAGCAAGTATCTTTTCACCAGCGAAACAGCCTCCTGGAAAGGGAGATTCAGAAGCTGCACCTGAAGCTCGAGGCAGAGCCTAAGCTGTGCGAAGAGCACCTCAAACACCTGGAGAGGAAGATGATGGAGGAGAAGGCACGCTGCCTGCAAGTGAAGAACGAACTCGCCAAGGTGCGCAGGAAGGTGGATGCTGCCCACTGGAACTTAGGCCTCTACAAGAAGATGGCCGACGACCTGCACCGAGAATGGCAGAGAATCTCCTCCTTGCATGACCGAGAGCGCCGCCTGGTGGAGAACAGAAGTGAGGAGAGCCAGAAGGCTGTTCTGTGGGCAGAGAGGGAGTTCCAAAGGCTCAAGGAAGAAAACCATTGCCTCAGGCAGAAGCTGGCCAACTCTGGGCCCAAGGTCCAGCCTGTCTCCGGGGGGCCTCCTGCTCCTGCTCCTGCTCCTGCTCCAGCTCCAGCTCCTACTCCTGCTCTTCTGGGCACAGCCTCCAAATGCCCTCAAGGGCCACAGGCTCCCCTGAAAGCCCAGAAGCCCAAGAAGGGAGCAAGGGTGCACTGGCCAGACTCCAAGTTCTCGGGTCCCCTGCAGGTCTGATTCCCTTTCCCAGCAGCCACCAACACTCACAACCAGAGCACAAAAGCTCCTGTGCTTCCTTACCCCTTCAGCCACACCCATTGCTCCTTTGACTGGAGATCCACCCCATTCTTGAACTGATGCTACCTATTCCCTATAGCCATGTGAGAGAGCATTTTTCATTGTTAAGGACCAAAAAAATAAAACGATCAAATTGCTGATCCTACTGCGACTGAGAATTGATTGTATGAAGGGATTCTATGCCAAGCAACCAAGGGTTTTAAGTGTCCTTTACTGATCACTTAATTGTCCCAATAACCCAGTGTGTCCTATACTACTGAGGTTCAGAGAGGGGACACAACTTGCCCCAAGATCACACAGCTAGGGAATTTCAGAGCTCCCATTCCAAGCCAAGGTTGTCTCATTACCCACTGATGTGAAAATAACTACCACTCCTACCACTACGATGACTTCTGCTTCTTCATTTCTGAGAGAGAGAAAGAGCGAGGGCACACACACATGCAAGCCGGAGAGGGGCAGGGAGAGAGAGATTCCTAGACAGCCTTCCCACTCAAGTGCACAACCAGACGCTGGGCTGGATTTCACAGACCATGGTACCACGCCCTGAGCCGAAATCAAGAGTCAGACGTTGACCTGACTAAGCCACACAGGCACCCTTCCCTTGTGCAAGGAACTTCTAGGCAAGCTGCTGTAAGGATCCCAGAAGGGCTTGACAAAATTTTCTCATAGGTCACGTTCTAGTTTGGATGCAAGGATTATGGTGATGCCTAGCTGAGGTAAAGTCCCAGCAAAGCATGGAGGGCAGCCTTTCAGGGTCTCCAACGATTCCCTTCATGGGTACACCTCGTTTTGTGTTCCATACTCTACCACTGGATTAGAGTCAGGAACTCCTGCCTCACTTCGAAAGGACAGAATATGGCCCAAAGATAGATAGCATGTCCCTTCTGAGGCTCGTAGACAAAGACACTGGTCTCCTCTTGGGCTTGCTCTCGCTCCCTCACCATTGGTTTCGAGGGAAGCCGCCTGCTCCTTGTGGGCTGTATGATGGAGAGGCCCATGTGGCAAGGAATGAATATTTCTTGCTCACCGCAATGGAGGACCTCTGGCTGCTAGGAGCCACCCGAGTGAGCACACAAGCAGATTTCCCGCCAACAAGCCTGGAGATGACTGAAGACCCACATGACATCTTGACTGCAGCCTTGTGAGAGATCCTGAGACACAGGTCCCTGGCTAGATGCACCTGGATGCCTGGCCCACGGAAACCATATGCGGTTATCAATTGGTGTTGTCGGAAGCCCTCTGGGTTGCGGAAAACATTCAAAAAAGACACAAGGGTGAAGCCACAGTTCTGGCTGCTGACCCACCCCCCTCTCCTGGGCTTGAAATTCCAGGGAAGTCAAGCGATGGTAGCAACCACTGAGAGATTAGGGTAAACAATGCCAGAAAGAGGTCCTCTATTCTGTTCTCCATGTATCTCTCTGAGAGGACATGCCCTCACCTGATCCACCCGAGCCAATAGGTGGCCCATGCAGGAGGAGACAACTGGCCGTGTGGTCCAAGTCGGCTGAGAGCACTAGACCCAGCGTCGCAGAGCCTCCTTGAAGCCAGAAAAAGAGCCCAGAAGTTCCCTGGTGTCCCTAGAGAAGGCACAGAAATTAGATGAGTTGAAAGCCTGGGACCTGGTCATTGGGCTTCTGGGCAAGAGGGGAGATGGCCTGTGGAAGGGACACTGCCTGCAACCCCTCTTGAACCAGACCCCACCTGTCTGCTTTGGGATACTGAGGATTAAGACGAGAGTGAACTAGTGTAGAAGAGATGGTGTTCTAATGCTTGGCAGGTTGAAAGCGATTGAAATCGTTGACATTCCTATTCTCCTCGTCCTCAGGACCACCATTAAGGGGAAGGGGCCTTCAAAGAAGCAAGAGGAGTTTATCACTTACAGCAGCCATGTCAAGTGTCAATATCCAACCACTCCAGTCCCTTCCACCCCCTTGGCAGCCCCAATGCTTTCATAAGGACACAGATACATTCCCCTACAGGCTTTGGAGCAAACGTTAAGTTTTGATTTCTCTAAGATAAATGCCATAGTGCCATGACCTGCTCCTAAGGCGGTAGCAAGTCTAGTTCTCAAAGAATCTGTGTGGAAGGGTTGAGCCACTCTATTGGACACCTGAAATTGATATTATACTGCATGTGAGCGGGAATGTAACTCACGGCTTGGAAAAGGAAAAGAAACTCTTAACTGTTTTCAAGAGTCAGCTCTATCATTTTCCATTCCCAACTGTGATGTGGGAGTGATCCAGTCATTCCACATCCTGCCTTGCATTTGGTGGTGGGGTCTCTCTCTCCCTCTCTGGCGCATTTGGTTTGAATCACTGTGATAGGTGTGCAGTGAGAGCTCACTGGAGTTTTCATTTGAATTGCCCCAATGGCAACTTTCTATGTGGTTTCCATCTGTCTACGCTTTGGTAAAGTTGGCAGGCCCTTTACTTTTTCCCCACCCCCCTTCTATTTCCTTTTGCTAACTAGATTGCATGCTTACATGGGGATCAAATTCTGAGTTTCCATGCTTCAGACAGGAGTCCTCTATTAGCTATGTGATTTGGACCTATTTCCTCCAAGTTGGTAGCTTGTCTTTTGGGTCTTCTTAAGGAGGTCTTTCACACGGCACAGATTTACAATTCTGATTGTTGGATAAAGTCTAATTAATCAACTTTACCTTAGGGAAAATAATTTGATGTTCGACGGGAGGATTCTTTACCTAGCTTTCCATTCTGGAAATTTTTCCCCACATTTTCCCTATAAGATTTATCATTTTCCATGTAAGGCAGTGATTAATTTTGAGCTACTTTTTAAAATACTCTTTTTTTCTTTTTTTCCTTTGGGAGAGTGAACATGTGCATGAGCGGGCAGGGGCCTGGAGGGAGAAGGGAAAAGAGCATCCTCAAGCAGCCTCGCCAGTGAGCTTGGAGCCTGACTTTGTCCCAGGACGCTGAGAGCTTGACAAGAGCCGAAATCAAGAGCTGGCTGCCGCACAGGCTGCCTCACCCAGGCAGCCTGAGTTAAGTTTTGTATAGGGTTTGATACTTAGATTGTGGTCCCCGGCCTCCTCGTCCTCCACCTCCTCCTCCCCTCTCCCGCTCCCTCTTCTGCTTCTCCTTCTTCTTTCATGCCTATGCATGTCCACTTGCTCTAGCACCATTTATTCAAAACGCTGTCACTCCTCCACTGAACGGCTTTTTACCTTTGTCAAGGCCCCATTCGACATATGGGTGTAGTTCACTTTCTGGGTCCTTGATTCTGTTCCACTTATCCATCTTTATTCTGTTCCATTGGTCTAGCTCTTCACCAACACCACACACTTTTGATTACTGTAGACGAATATCTTGAAATGGGGTAGAAGTATTCTTCTGGTTTTCTTCTTTAGTTTTAGTTTCTCCTCTTTTTCTAGGTTCTAAAATAGAAAGATTATAGTTTTGAGACTCCTTTTCTTTTTAGAGAGAGAGACAGAGACAGAGACAGAGAAAGGGAGAGAGAGATGATTAAGCAGCCACCATGCCCAGCACCAGCACAATGCAGGTTCAGCCTCACTATCCCAAGGTTGACCATGACCCGAGTCAAAATCAAGAGTTGGACTAACTGACTGAGCCACCCAGATGCTCCTCCTCCTTTCTAATGTATGCATTGAGTGCTATAAATTGAGCTCTCTGTTGATTTAGCTGTGTCCCACCAATTTTAATACGTTGTAGTTTTATTTTCCTTCCGTTCAGTGCACTGAAATTTTATCTTTTGTCTCCGATAATCTAGAAAGTTACTTTCTACGTGTTTAGATTTTGTTATGTTTCTCCCTTTGATATCTAGTTTCATTTTTAACTTTTTTTTATAAGTGTCAAAGTTTAATTCCAAGACAATGCTACAGAGGGTTGCATTTTTTTCAGGTACACAATATAGAGATTCTCCTCCGCTGCCCAACGACTGTTAGCTCCTGTTGCCAGGCACTGATTTGCGTTGGAGTCTCGGGTGCACCTCCCCCACCCCTACTCCCTTCAGCTCCTGTTGCCAGGCACTGGTTTGCATTGGAGACGGAACCCTCGTAGGGGTTCCAAGCAGTTTCTAGTGGCCGAGAGGACACTGGTGATCAGAGACAAAGCCCCCAGGCTCTCTGGAGCCAGCTGGTGGCCATTACAATGTCTCCCCACACAGTTCTGGAGCCGCTGTGGGCTCTCCGGGAAAAGCTGTGGGCTTCTGGGTTGCCGATAATCGAACGTTGGCCACATGGGCCACGAGACTCTGGGTTTGGCTGGGAGATCCTCGTGTGCACTGTGTTGCTGGTGTTCATTCCAGTAAAGTGTGGACTCCGCTTAAGAGGAAGAAAGGGGCACTGTGCCCAGAATGAAGTATCTGGAAAAGACATGGAGAAGACCGACCCGGATGCACCAGCCCACGGAGCCGTCGCATCATCGGAGCACAAGGCCAGTCCTCTCCCGCTACAGATCCTTGCTCTGGCTGCCCTGAATCAAGATGTCGGGTACTTTTCTGTGGGAGACGCTACGCAACTGCTGAAGGGAGTTCGGCAAAGGCTGTTGAAGAAGAGCCCTCACCAGCTCACCGATGAAAATCCCATCTGTGGAGCAGCCCAGGACGATGGAGAACCTCCTGCGAGGAATATGCCAGAAGACTTCAAGGACAGCCCTGATCTGCGGGGAAGTGCAGACCCTCTGTCTCAGGACATTGGCAGCTGTGGACTGAGAGGGCAGGAAGAGGCAGGGGAGGCAGGCAGGCCAGAGCTTCCTGACGGAGGTGTGCCGTGGCAGGCCCCCGCTGAGGGCCAGAGCCAACACCACACCCTCAGCCAGATCCTACTGACGGTGATGCATCTGCTAGAGCTCCTTCGAGATCATCTGGAAGGTGGGGGCTCAAGGAGGCAGGTGCAGACTGGCTCCTCCTCCACTGATCACGTGCCCCGTGGGAGCCCCCTGAATCAAGGAAAGCCATAAAGGGCACTGAAGAAGGCACGTCAGGGGAAGGAAGAGCTCCCAGGAAACACAACAATCCACCAAGCTGAGCAAGTATCTTTTCACCAGCGAAACAGCCTCCTGGAAAGGGAGATTCAGAAGCTGCACCTGAAGCTCGAGGCAGAGCCTAAGCTGTGCGAAGAGCACCTCAAACACCTGGAGAGGAAGATGATGGAGGAGAAGGCACGCTGCCTGCAAGTGAAGAACGAACTCGCCAAGGTGCGCAGGAAGGTGGATGCTGCCCACTGGAACTTAGGCCTCTACAAGAAGATGGCCGACGACCTGCACCGAGAATGGCAGAGAATCTCCTCCTTGCATGACCGAGAGCGCCGCCTGGTGGAGAACAGAAGTGAGGAGAGCCAGAAGGCTGTTCTGTGGGCAGAGAGGGAGTTCCAAAGGCTCAAGGAAGAAAACCATTGCCTCAGGCAGAAGCTGGCCAACTCTGGGCCCAAGGTCCAGCCTGTCTCCGGGGGGCCTCCTGCTCCTGCTCCTGCTCCTGCTCCAGCTCCAGCTCCTACTCCTGCTCTTCTGGGCACAGCCTCCAAATGCCCTCAAGGGCCACAGGCTCCCCTGAAAGCCCAGAAGCCCAAGAAGGGAGCAAGGGTGCACTGGCCAGACTCCAAGTTCTCGGGTCCCCTGCAGGTCTGATTCCCTTTCCCAGCAGCCACCAACACTCACAACCAGAGCACAAAAGCTCCTGTGCTTCCTTACCCCTTCAGCCACACCCATTGCTCCTTTGACTGGAGATCCACCCCATTCTTGAACTGATGCTACCTATTCCCTATAGCCATGTGAGAGAGCATTTTTCATTGTTAAGGACCAAAAAAATAAAACGATCAAATTGCTGATCCTACTGCGACTGAGAATTGATTGTATGAAGGGATTCTATGCCAAGCAACCAAGGGTTTTAAGTGTCCTTTACTGATCACTTAATTGTCCCAATAACCCAGTGTGTCCTATACTACTGAGGTTCAGAGAGGGGACACAACTTGCCCCAAGATCACACAGCTAGGGAATTTCAGAGCTCCCATTCCAAGCCAAGGTTGTCTCATTACCCACTGATGTGAAAATAACTACCACTCCTACCACTACGATGACTTCTGCTTCTTCATTTCTGAGAGAGAGAAAGAGCGAGGGCACACACACATGCAAGCGGGAGAGGGGCAGGGAGAGAGAGATTCCTAGACAGCCTTCCCACTCAAGTGCACAACCAGACGCTGGGCTGGATTTCACAGACCATGGTACCACGCCCTGAGCCGAAATCAAGAGTCAGACGTTGACCTGACTAAGCCACACAGGCACCCTTCCCTTGTGCAAGGAACTTCTAGGCAAGCTGCTGTAAGGATCCCAGAAGGGCTTGACAAAATTTTCTCATAGGTCACGTTCTAGTTTGGATGCAAGGATTATGGTGATGCCTAGCTGAGGTAAAGTCCCAGCAAAGCATGGAGGGCAGCCTTTCAGGGTCTCCAACGATTCCCTTCATGGGTACACCTCGTTTTGTGTTCCATACTCTACCACTGGATTAGAGTCAGGAACTCCTGCCTCACTTCGAAAGGACAGAATATGGCCCAAGAGATAGATAGCATGTCCCTTCTGAGGCTCGTAGACAAAGACACTGGTCTCCTCTTGGGCTTGCTCTCGCTCCCTCACCATTGGTTTCGAGGGAAGCCGCCTGCTCCTTGTGGGCTGTATGATGGAGAGGCCCATGTGGCAAGGAATGAATATTTCTTGCTCACCGCAATGGAGGACCTCTGGCTGCTAGGAGCCACCCGAGTGAGCACACAAGCAGATTTCCCGCCAACAAGCCTGGAGATGACTGAAGACCCACATGACATCTTGACTGCAGCCTTGTGAGAGATCCTGAGACACAGGTCCCTGGCTAGATGCACCTGGATGCCTGGCCCACGGAAACCATATGCGGTTATCAATTGGTGTTGTCGGAAGCCCTCTGGGTTGCGGAAAACATTCAAAAAAGACACAAGGGTGAAGCCACAGTTCTGGCTGCTGACCCACCCCCCTCTCCTGGGCTTGAAATTCCAGGGAAGTCAAGCGATGGTAGCAACCACTGAGAGATTAGGGTAAACAATGCCAGAAAGAGGTCCTCTATTCTGTTCTCCATGTATCTCTCTGAGAGGACATGCCCTCACCTGATCCACCCGAGCCAATAGGTGGCCCATGCAGGAGGAGACAACTGGCCGTGTGGTCCAAGTCGGCTGAGAGCACTAGACCCAGCGTCGCAGAGCCTCCTTGAAGCCAGAAAAAGAGCCCAGAAGTTCCCTGGTGTCCCTAGAGAAGGCACAGAAATTAGATGAGTTGAAAGCCTGGGACCTGGTCATTGGGCTTCTGGGCAAGAGGGGAGATGGCCTGTGGAAGGGACACTGCCTGCAACCCCTCTTTAACCAGACCCCACCTGTCTGCTTTGGGATACTGAGGATTAAGACGAGAGTGAACTAGTGTAGAAGAGATGGTGTTCTAATGCTTGGCAGGTTGAAAGCGATTGAAATCGTTGACATTCCTATTCTCCTCGTCCTCAGGACCACCATTAAGGGGAAGGGGCCTTCAAAGAAGCAAGAGGAGTTTATCACTTACAGCAGCCATGTCAAGTGTCAATATCCAACCACTCCAGTCCCTTCCACCCCCTTGGCAGCCCCAATGCTTTCATAAGGACACAGATACATTCCCCTACAGGCTTTGGAGCAAACGTTAAGTTTTGATTTCTCTAAGATAAATGCCATAGTGCCATGACCTGCTCCTAAGGCGGTAGCAAGTCTAGTTCTCAAAGAATCTGTGTGGAAGGGTTGAGCCACTCTATTGGACACCTGAAATTGATATTATACTGCATGTGAGCGGGAATGTAACTCACGGCTTGGAAAAGGAAAAGAAACTCTTAACTGTTTTCAAGAGTCAGCTCTATCATTTTCCATTCCCAACTGTGATGTGGGAGTGATCCAGTCATTCCACATCCTGCCTTGCATTTGGTGGTGGGGTCTCTCTCTCCCTCTCTGGCGCATTTGGTTTGAATCACTGTGATAGGTGTGCAGTGAGAGCTCACTGGAGTTTTCATTTGAATTGGCCCAATGGCAACTTTCTATGTGGTTTCCATCTGTCTACGCTTTGGTAAAGTTGGCAGGCCCTTTACTTTTTCCCCACCCCCCTTCTATTTCCTTTTGCTAACTAGATTGCATGCTTACATGGGGATCAAATTCTGCGTTTCCATGCTTCAGACAGGAGTCCTCTATTAGCTATGTGATTTGGACCTATTTCCTCCAAGTTGGTAGCTTGTCTTTTGGGTCTTCTTAAGGAGGTCTTTCACACGGCACAGATTTACAATTCTGATTGTTGGATAAAGTCTAATTAATCAACTTTACCTTAGGGAAAATAATTTGATGTTCGACTGGAGGATTCTTTACCTAGCTTTCCATTCTGGAAATTTTTCCCCACATTTTCCCTATAAGATTTATCATTTTCCATGTAAGGCAGTGATTAATTTTGAGCTACTTTTAAAATACTCTTTTTTTCTTTTTTTCCTTTGGGAGAGTGAACATGTGCATGAGCGGGCAGGGGCCTGGAGGGAGAAGGGAAAAGAGCATCCTCAAGCAGCCTCGCCAGTGAGCTTGGAGCCTGACTTTGTCCCAGGACGCTGAGAGCTTGACAAGAGCCGAAATCAAGAGCTGGCTGCCGCACAGGCTGCCTCACCCAGGCAGCCTGAGTTAAGTTTTGTATAGGGTTTGATACTTAGATTGTGGTCCCCGGCCTCCTCGTCCTCCACCTCCTCCTCCCCTCTCCCGCTCCCTCTTCTGCTTCTCCTTCTTCTTTCATGCCTATGCATGTCCACTTGCTCTAGCACCATTTATTCAAAACGCTGTCACTCCTCCACTGAACGGCTTTTTACCTTTGTCAAGGCCCCATTCGACATATGGGTGTAGTTCACTTTCTGGGTCCTTGATTCTGTTCCACTTATCCATCTTTATTCTGTTCCATTGGTCTAGCTCTTCACCAACACCACACACTTTTGATTACTGTAGACGAATATCTTGAAATGGGGTAGAAGTATTCTTCTGGTTTTCTTCTTTAGTTTTAGTTTCTCCTCTTTTTCTAGGTTCTAAAATAGAAAGATTATAGTTTTGAGACTCCTTTTCTTTTTAGAGAGAGAGACAGAGACAGAGACAGAGAAAGGGAGAGAGAGATGATTAAGCAGCCACCATGCCCAGCACCAGCACAATGCAGGTTCAGCCTCACTATCCCAAGGTTGACCATGACCCGAGTCAAAATCAAGAGTTGGACTAACTGACTGAGCCACCCAGATGCTCCTCCTCCTTTCTAATGTATGCATTGAGTGCTATAAATTGAGCTCTCTGTTGATTTAGCTGTGTCCCACCAATTTTAATACGTTGTAGTTTTATTTTCCTTCGGGTCAGTGCACTGAAATTTTATCTTTTGTCTCCGATAATCTAGAAAGTTACTTTCTACGTGTTTAGATTTTGTTATGTTTCTCCCTTTGATATCTAGTTTCATTTTTAACTTTTTTTTATAAGTGTCAAAGTTTAATTCCAAGACAATGCTACAGAGGGTTGCATTTTTTTCAGGTACACAATATAGAGATTCTCCTCCGCTGCCCAACGACTGTTAGCTCCTGTTGCCAGGCACTGATTTGCCTTGGAGTCTCGGGTGCACCTCCCCCACCCCTACTCCCTTCAGCTCCTGTTGCCAGGCACTGGTTTGCATTGGAGACGGAACCCTCGTAGGGGTTCCAAGCAGTTTCTAGTGGCCGAGAGGACACTGGTGATCAGAGACAAAGCCCCCAGGCTCTCTGGAGCCAGCTGGTGGCCATTACAATGTCTCCCCACACAGTTCTGGAGCCGCTGTGGGCTCTCCGGGAACAGCTGTGGGCTTCTGGGTTGCCGATAATCGAACGTTGGCCACATGGGCCACGAGACTCTGGGTTTGGCTGGGAGATCCTCGTGTGCACTGTGTTGCTGGTGTTCATTCCAGTAAAGTGTGGACTCCGCTTAAGAGGAAGAAAGGGGCACTGTGCCCAGAATGAAGTATCTGGAAAAGACATGGAGAAGACCGACCCGGATGCACCAGCCCATGGAGCCGTCGCATCATCGGAGCACAAGGCCAGTCCTCTCCCGCTACAGATCCTTGCTCTGGCTGCCCTGAATCAAGATGTCGGGTACTTTTCTGTGGGAGACGCTATGCAACTGCTGAAGGGAGTTCGGCAAAGGCTGTTGAAGAAGAGCCCTCACCAGCTCACCGATGAAAATCCCATCTGTGGAGCAGCCCAGGACGATGGAGAACCCCCTGCGAGGAATATGCCAGAAGACTTCAAGGACAGCCCTGATCTGCGGGGAAGTGCAGACCCTCTGTCTCAGGACATTGGCAGCTGTGGACTGAGAGGGCAGGAAGAGGCAGGGGAGGCAGGCAGGCCAGAGCTTCCTGACGGAGGTGTGCCGTGGCAGGCCCCCGCTGAGGGCCAGAGCCAACACCACACCCTCAGCCAGATCCTACTGACGGTGATGCATCTGCTAGAGCTCCTTCGAGATCATCTGGAAGGTGGGGGCTCAAGGAGGCAGGTGCAGACTGGCTCCTCCTCCACTGATCACGTGCCCCGTGGGAGCCCCCTGAATCAAGGAAAGCCATAAAGGGCACTGAAGAAGGCACGTCAGGGGAAGGAAGAGCTCCCAGGAAACACAACAATCCACCAAGCTGAGCAAGTATCTTTTCACCAGCGAAACAGCCTCCTGGAAAGGGAGATTCAGAAGCTGCACCTGAAGCTCGAGGCAGAGCCTAAGCTGTGCGAAGAGCACCTCAAACACCTGGAGAGGAAGATGATGGAGGAGAAGGCACGCTGCCTGCAAGTGAAGAACGAACTCGCCAAGGTGCGCAGGAAGGTGGATGCTGCCCACTGGAACTTAGGCCTCTACAAGAAGATGGCCGACGACCTGCACCGAGAATGGCAGAGAATCTCCTCCTTGCATGACCGAGAGCGCCGCCTGGTGGAGAACAGAAGTGAGGAGAGCCAGAAGGCTGTTCTGTGGGCAGAGAGGGAGTTCCAAAGGCTCAAGGAAGAAAACCATTGCCTCAGGCAGAAGCTGGCCAACTCTGGGCCCAAGGTCCAGCCTGTCTCCGGGGGGCCTCCTGCTCCTGCTCCTGCTCCTGCTCCAGCTCCAGCTCCAGCTCCTGCTCCTGCTCTTCTGGGCACAGCCTCCAAATGCCCTCAAGGGCCAC
This sequence comes from Mustela nivalis, assembly GCF_964662115.1. Classification (NCBI taxonomy): domain Eukaryota; kingdom Metazoa; phylum Chordata; class Mammalia; order Carnivora; family Mustelidae; genus Mustela; species Mustela nivalis. Next base: position 65,426,771 of record NC_139021.1, on the reverse strand, counting down.
AGGCTCCCCTCAAAGCCCAGAAGCCCAAGAAGGGAGCAAGGGTGCACTGGCCAGACTCCAAGTTCTCGGGTCCCCTGCAGGTCTGATTCCCTTTCCCAGCAGCCACCAACACTCACAACCAGAGCACAAAAGCTCCTGTGCTTCCTTACCCCTTCAGCCACACCCATTGCTCCTTTGACTGGAGATCCACCCCATTCTTGAACTGATGCTACCTATTCCCTATAGCCATGTGAGAGAGCATTTTTCATTGTTAAGGACCAAAAAAATAAAACGATCAAATTGCTGATCCTACTGCGACTGAGAATTGATTGTATGAAGGGATTCTATGCCAAGCAACCAAGGGTTTTAAGTGTCCTTTACTGATCACTTAATTGTCCCAATAACCCAGTGTGTCCTACACTACTGAGGTTCAGAGAGGGGACACAACTTGCCCCAAGATCACACAGCTAGGGAATTTCAGAGCTCCCATTCCAAGCCAAGGTTGTCTCATTACCCACTGATGTGAAAATAACTACCACTCCTACCACTACGATGACTTCTGCTTCTTCATTTCTGAGAGAGAGAAAGAGCGAGGGCACACACACATGCAAGCGGGAGAGGGGCAGGGAGAGAGAGATTCCTAGACAGCCTTCCCACTCAAGTGCACAACCAGACGCTGGGCTGGATTTCACAGACCATGGAACCACGCCCTGAGCCGAAATCAAGAGTCAGACGTTGACCTGACTAAGCCACACAGGCACCCTTCCCTTGTGCAAGGAACTTCTAGGCAAGCTGCTGTAAGGATCCCAGAAGGGCTTGACAAAATTTTCTCATAGGTCACGTTCTAGTTTGGATGCAAGGATTATGGTGATGCCTAGCTGAGGTAAAGTCCCAGCAAAGCATGGAGGGCAGCCTTTCAGGGTCTCCAACGATTCCCTTCATGGGTACACCTCGTTTTGTGTTCCATACTCTACCACTGGATTAGAGTCAGGAACTCCTGCCTCACTTCGAAAGGACAGAATATGGCCCAAGAGATAGATAGCATGTCCCTTCTGAGGCTCGTAGACAAAGACACTGGTCTCCTCTTGGGCTTGCTCTCGCTCCCTCACCATTGGTTTCGAGGGAAGCCGCCTGCTCCTTGTGGGCTGTATGATGGAGAGGCCCATGTGGCAAGGAATGAATATTTCTTGCTCACCGCAATGGAGGACCTCTGGCTGCTAGGAGCCACCCGAGTGAGCACACAAGCAGATTTCCCGCCAACAAGCCTGGAGATGACTGAAGACCCACATGACATCTTGACTGCAGCCTTGTGAGAGATCCTGAGACACAGGTCCCTGGCTAGATGCACCTGGATGCCTGGCCCACGGAAACCATATGCGGTTATCAATTGGTGTTGTCGGAAGCCCTCTGGGTTGCGGAAAACATTCAAAAAAGACACAAGGGTGAAGCCACAGTTCTGGCTGCTGACCCACCCCCCTCTCCTGGGCTTGAAATTCCAGGGAAGTCAAGCGATGGTAGCAACCACTGAGAGATTAGGGTAAACAATGCCAGAAAGAGGTCCTCTATTCTGTTCTCCATGTATCTCTCTGAGAGGACATGCCCTCACCTGATCCACCCGAGCCAATAGGTGGCCCATGCAGGAGGAGACAACTGGCCGTGTGGTCCAAGTCGGCTGAGAGCACTAGACCCAGCGTCGCAGAGCCTCCTTGAAGCCAGAAAAAGAGCCCAGAAGTTCCCTGGTGTCCCTAGAGAAGGCACAGAAATTAGATGAGTTGAAAGCCTGGGACCTGGTCATTGGGCTTCTGGGCAAGAGGGGAGATGGCCTGTGGAAGGGACACTGCCTGCAACCCCTCTTGGACCAGACCCCACCTGTCTGCTTTGGGATACTGAGGATTAAGACGAGAGTGAACTAGTGTAGAAGAGATGGTGTTCTAATGCTTGGCAGGTTGAAAGCGATTGAAATCGTTGACATTCCTATTCTCCTCGTCCTCAGGACCACCATTAAGGGGAAGGGGCCTTCAAAGAAGCAAGAGGAGTTTATCACTTACAGCAGCCATGTCAAGTGTCAATATCCAACCACTCCAGTCCCTTCCACCCCCTTGGCAGCCCCAATGCTTTCATAAGGACACAGATACATTCCCCTACAGGCTTTGGAGCAAACGTTAAGTTTTGATTTCTCTAAGATAAATGCCATAGTGCCATGACCTGCTCCTAAGGCGGTAGCAAGTCTAGTTCTCAAAGAATCTGTGTGGAAGGGTTGAGCCACTCTATTGGACACCTGAAATTGATATTATACTGCATGTGAGCGGGAATGTAACTCACGGCTTGGAAAAGGAAAAGAAACTCTTAACTGTTTTCAAGAGTCAGCTCTATCATTTTCCATTCCCAACTGTGATGTGGGAGTGATCCAGTCATTCCACATCCTGCCTTGCATTTGGTGGTGGGGTCTCTCTCTCCCTCTCTGGCGCATTTGGTTTGAATCACTGTGATAGGTGTGCAGTGAGAGCTCACTGGAGTTTTCATTTGAATTGGCCCAATGGCAACTTTCTATGTGGTTTCCATCTGTCTACGCTTTGGTAAAGTTGGCAGGCCCTTTACTTTTTCCCCACCCCCCTTCTATTTCCTTTTGCTAACTAGATTGCATGCTTACATGGGGATCAAATTCTGCGTTTCCATGCTTCAGACAGGAGTCCTCTATTAGCTATGTGATTTGGACCTATTTCCTCCAAGTTGGTAGCTTGTCTTTTGGGTCTTCTTAAGGAGGTCTTTCACACGGCACAGATTTACAATTCTGATTGTTGGATAAAGTCTAATTAATCAACTTTACCTTAGGGAAAATAATTTGATGTTCGACTGGAGGATTCTTTACCTAGCTTTCCATTCTGGAAATTTTTCCCCACATTTTCCCTATAAGATTTATCATTTTCCATGTAAGGCAGTGATTAATTTTGAGCTACTTTTAAAATACTCTTTTTTTCTTTTTTTCCTTTGGGAGAGTGAACATGTGCATGAGCGGGCAGGGGCCTGGAGGGAGAAGGGAAAAGAGCATCCTCAAGCAGCCTCGCCAGTGAGCTTGGAGCCTGACTTTGTCCCAGGACGCTGAGAGCTTGACAAGAGCCGAAATCAAGAGCTGGCTGCCGCACAGGCTGCCTCACCCAGGCAGCCTGAGTTAAGTTTTGTATAGGGTTTGATACTTAGATTGTGGTCCCCGGCCTCCTCGTCCTCCACCTCCTCCTCCCCTCTCCCGCTCCCTCTTCTGCTTCTCCTTCTTCTTTCATGCCTATGCATGTCCACTTGCTCTAGCACCATTTATTCAAAACGCTGTCACTCCTCCACTGAACGGCTTTTTACCTTTGTCAAGGCCCCATTCGACATATGGGTGTAGTTCACTTTCTGGGTCCTTGATTCTGTTCCACTTATCCATCTTTATTCTGTTCCATTGGTCTAGCTCTTCACCAACACCACACACTTTTGATTACTGTAGACGAATATCTTGAAATGGGGTAGAAGTATTCTTCTGGTTTTCTTCTTTAGTTTTAGTTTCTCCTCTTTTTCTAGGTTCTAAAATAGAAAGATTATAGTTTTGAGACTCCTTTTCTTTTTAGAGAGAGAGACAGAGACAGAGACAGAGAAAGGGAGAGAGAGATGATTAAGCAGCCACCATGCCCAGCACCAGCACAATGCAGGTTCAGCCTCACTATCCCAAGGTTGACCATGACCCGAGTCAAAATCAAGAGTTGGACTAACTGACTGAGCCACCCAGATGCTCCTCCTCCTTTCTAATGTATGCATTGAGTGCTATAAATTGAGCTCTCTGTTGATTTAGCTGTGTCCCACCAATTTTAATACGTTGTAGTTTTATTTTCCTTCGGGTCAGTGCACTGAAATTTTATCTTTTGTCTCCGATAATCTAGAAAGTTACTTTCTACGTGTTTAGATTTTGTTATGTTTCTCCCTTTGATATCTAGTTTCATTTTTAACTTTTTTTTATAAGTGTCAAAGTTTAATTCCAAGACAATGCTACAGAGGGTTGCATTTTTTTCAGGTACACAATATAGAGATTCTCCTCCGCTGCCCAACGACTGTTAGCTCCTGTTGCCAGGCACTGATTTGCCTTGGAGTCTCGGGTGCACCTCCCCCACCCCTACTCCCTTCAGCTCCTGTTGCCAGGCACTGGTTTGCATTGGAGACGGAACCCTCGTAGGGGTTCCAAGCAGTTTCTAGTGGCCGAGAGGACACTGGTGATCAGAGACAAAGCCCCCAGGCTCTCTGGAGCCAGCTGGTGGCCATTACAATGTCTCCCCACACAGTTCTGGAGCCGCTGTGGGCTCTCCGGGAACAGCTGTGGGCTTCTGGGTTGCCGATAATCGAACGTTGGCCACATGGGCCACGAGACTCTGGGTTTGGCTGGGAGATCCTCGTGTGCACTGTGTTGCTGGTGTTCATTCCAGTAAAGTGTGGACTCCGCTTAAGAGGAAGAAAGGGGCACTGTGCCCAGAATGAAGTATCTGGAAAAGACATGGAGAAGACCGACCCGGATGCACCAGCCCATGGAGCCGTCGCATCATCGGAGCACAAGGCCAGTCCTCTCCCGCTACAGATCCTTGCTCTGGCTGCCCTGAATCAAGATGTCGGGTACTTTTCTGTGGGAGACGCTACGCAACTGCTGAAGGGAGTTCGGCAAAGGCTGTTGAAGAAGAGCCCTCACCAGCTCACCGATGAAAATCCCATCTGTGGAGCAGCCCAGGACGATGGAGAACCCCCTGCGAGGAATATGCCAGAAGACTTCAAGGACAGCCCTGATCTGCGGGGAAGTGCAGACCCTCTGTCTCAGGACATTGGCAGCTGTGGACTGAGAGGGCAGGAAGAGGCAGGGGAGGCAGGCAGGCCAGAGCTTCCTGACGGAGGTGTGCCGTGGCAGGCCCCCGCTGAGGGCCAGAGCCAACACCACACCCTCAGCCAGATCCTACTGACGGTGATGCATCTGCTAGAGCTCCTTCGAGATCATCTGGAAGGTGGGGGCTCAAGGAGGCAGGTGCAGACTGGCTCCTCCTCCACTGATCACGTGCCCCGTGGGAGCCCCCTGAATCAAGGAAAGCCATCCAGGGCACTGAAGAAGGCACGTCAGGGGAATGAAGAGCTCCCAGGAAACACAACAATCCACCAAGCTGAGCAAGTATCTTTTCACCAGCGAAACAGCCTCCTGGAAAGGGAGATTCAGAAGCTGCACCTGAAGCTCGAGGCAGAGCCTAAGCTGTGCGAAGAGCACCTCAAACACCTGGAGAGGAAGATGATGGAGGAGAAGGCACGCTGCCTGCAAGTGAAGAACGAACTCGCCAAGGTGCGCAGGAAGGTGGATGCTGCCCACTGGAACTTAGGCCTCTACAAGAAGATGGCCGACGACCTGCACAGAGAATGGCAGAGAATCTCCTCCTCCTTGCATGACCGAGAGCGCCTCCTGGTGGAGAACAGAAGTGAGGAGAGCCAGAAGGCTGTTCTGTGGGCAGAGAGGGAGTTCCAAAGGCTCAAGGAAGAAAACCATTGCCTCAGGCAGAAGCTGGCCAACTCTGGGCCCAAGGTCCAGCCTGTCTCCGGGGGGCCTCCTGCTCCTGCTCCTGCTCCTGCTCCAGCTCCAGCTCCTGCTCCTGCTCTTCTGGGCACAGCCTCCAAATGCCCTCAAGGGCCACAGGCTCCCCTCAAAGCCCAGAAGCCCAAGAAGGGAGCAAGGGTGCACTGGCCAGACTCCAAGTTCTCGGGTCCCCTGCAGGTCTGATTCCCTTTCCCAGCAGCCACCAACACTCACAACCAGAGCACAAAAGCTCCTGTGCTTCCTTACCCCTTCAGCCACACCCATTGCTCCTTTGACTGGAGATCCACCCCATTCTTGAACTGATGCTACCTATTCCCTATAGCCATGTGAGAGAGCATTTTTCATTGTTAAGGACCAAAAAAATAAAACGATCAAATTGCTGATCCTACTGCGACTGAGAATTGATTGTATGAAGGGATTCTATGCCAAGCAACCAAGGGTTTTAAGTGTCCTTTACTGATCACTTAATTGTCCCAATAACCCAGTGTGTCCTACACTACTGAGGTTCAGAGAGGGGACACAACTTGCCCCAAGATCACACAGCTAGGGAATTTCAGAGCTCCCATTCCAAGCCAAGGTTGTCTCATTACCCACTGATGTGAAAATAACTACCACTCCTACCACTACGATGACTTCTGCTTCTTCATTTCTGAGAGAGAGAAAGAGCGAGGGCACACACACATGCAAGCGGGAGAGGGGCAGGGAGAGAGAGATTCCTAGACAGCCTTCCCACTCAAGTGCACAACCAGACGCTGGGCTGGATTTCACAGACCATGGAACCACGCCCTGAGCCGAAATCAAGAGTCAGACGTTGACCTGACTAAGCCACACAGGCACCCTTCCCTTGTGCAAGGAACTTCTAGGCAAGCTGCTGTAAGGATCCCAGAAGGGCTTGACAAAATTTTCTCATAGGTCACGTTCTAGTTTGGATGCAAGGATTATGGTGATGCCTAGCTGAGGTAAAGTCCCAGCAAAGCATGGAGGGCAGCCTTTCAGGGTCTCCAACGATTCCCTTCATGGGTACACCTCGTTTTGTGTTCCATACTCTACCACTGGATTAGAGTCAGGAACTCCTGCCTCACTTCGAAAGGACAGAATATGGCCCAAGAGATAGATAGCATGTCCCTTCTGAGGCTCGTAGACAAAGACACTGGTCTCCTCTTGGGCTTGCTCTCGCTCCCTCACCATTGGTTTCGAGGGAAGCCGCCTGCTCCTTGTGGGCTGTATGATGGAGAGGCCCATGTGGCAAGGAATGAATATTTCTTGCTCACCGCAATGGAGGACCTCTGGCTGCTAGGAGCCACCCGAGTGAGCACACAAGCAGATTTCCCGCCAACAAGCCTGGAGATGACTGAAGACCCACATGACATCTTGACTGCAGCCTTGTGAGAGATCCTGAGACACAGGTCCCTGGCTAGATGCACCTGGATGCCTGGCCCACGGAAACCATATGCGGTTATCAATTGGTGTTGTCGGAAGCCCTCTGGGTTGCGGAAAACATTCAAAAAAGACACAAGGGTGAAGCCACAGTTCTGGCTGCTGACCCACCCCCCTCTCCTGGGCTTGAAATTCCAGGGAAGTCAAGCGATGGTAGCAACCACTGAGAGATTAGGGTAAACAATGCCAGAAAGAGGTCCTCTATTCTGTTCTCCATGTATCTCTCTGAGAGGACATGCCCTCACCTGATCCACCCGAGCCAATAGGTGGCCCATGCAGGAGGAGACAACTGGCCGTGTGGTCCAAGTCGGCTGAGAGCACTAGACCCAGCGTCGCAGAGCCTCCTTGAAGCCAGAAAAAGAGCCCAGAAGTTCCCTGGTGTCCCTAGAGAAGGCACAGAAATTAGATGAGTTGAAAGCCTGGGACCTGGTCATTGGGCTTCTGGGCAAGAGGGGAGATGGCCTGTGGAAGGGACACTGCCTGCAACCCCTCTTGGACCAGACCCCACCTGTCTGCTTTGGGATACTGAGGATTAAGACGAGAGTGAACTAGTGTAGAAGAGATGGTGTTCTAATGCTTGGCAGGTTGAAAGCGATTGAAATCGTTGACATTCCTATTCTCCTCGTCCTCAGGACCACCATTAAGGGGAAGGGGCCTTCAAAGAAGCAAGAGGAGTTTATCACTTACAGCAGCCATGTCAAGTGTCAATATCCAACCACTCCAGTCCCTTCCACCCCCTTGGCAGCCCCAATGCTTTCATAAGGACACAGATACATTCCCCTACAGGCTTTGGAGCAAACGTTAAGTTTTGATTTCTCTAAGATAAATGCCATAGTGCCATGACCTGCTCCTAAGGCGGTAGCAAGTCTAGTTCTCAAAGAATCTGTGTGGAAGGGTTGAGCCACTCTATTGGACACCTGAAATTGATATTATACTGCATGTGAGCGGGAATGTAACTCACGGCTTGGAAAAGGAAAAGAAACTCTTAACTGTTTTCAAGAGTCAGCTCTATCATTTTCCATTCCCAACTGTGATGTGGGAGTGATCCAGTCATTCCACATCCTGCCTTGCATTTGGTGGTGGGGTCTCTCTCTCCCTCTCTGGCGCATTTGGTTTGAATCACTGTGATAGGTGTGCAGTGAGAGCTCACTGGAGTTTTCATTTGAATTGCCCCAATGGCAACTTTCTATGTGGTTTCCATCTGTCTACGCTTTGGTAAAGTTGGCAGGCCCTTTACTTTTTCCCCACCCCCCTTCTATTTCCTTTTGCTAACTAGATTGCATGCTTACATGGGGATCAAATTCTGCGTTTCCATGCTTCAGACAGGAGTCCTCTATTAGCTATGTGATTTGGACCTATTTCCTCCAAGTTGGTAGCTTGTCTTTTGGGTCTTCTTAAGGAGGTCTTTCACACGGCACAGATTTACAATTCTGATTGTTGGATAAAGTCTAATTAATCAACTTTACCTTAGGGAAAATAATTTGATGTTCGACTGGAGGATTCTTTACCTAGCTTTCCATTCTGGAAATTTTTCCCCACATTTTCCCTATAAGATTTATCATTTTCCATGTAAGGCAGTGATTAATTTTGAGCTACTTTTAAAATACTCTTTTTTTCTTTTTTTCCTTTGGGAGAGTGAACATGTGCATGAGCGGGCAGGGGCCTGGAGGGAGAAGGGAAAAGAGCATCCTCAAGCAGCCTCGCCAGTGAGCTTGGAGCCTGACTTTGTCCCAGGACGCTGAGAGCTTGACAAGAGCCGAAATCAAGAGCTGGCTGCCGCACAGGCTGCCTCACCCAGGCAGCCTGAGTTAAGTTTTGTATAGGGTTTGATACTTAGATTGTGGTCCCCGGCCTCCTCGTCCTCCACCTCCTCCTCCCCTCTCCCGCTCCCTCTTCTGCTTCTCCTTCTTCTTTCATGCCTATGCATGTCCACTTGCTCTAGCACCATTTATTCAAAACGCTGTCACTCCTCCACTGAACGGCTTTTTACCTTTGTCAAGGCCCCATTCGACATATGGGTGTAGTTCACTTTCTGGGTCCTTGATTCTGTTCCACTTATCCATCTTTATTCTGTTCCATTGGTCTAGCTCTTCACCAACACCACACACTTTTGATTACTGTAGACGAATATCTTGAAATGGGGTAGAAGTATTCTTCTGGTTTTCTTCTTTAGTTTTAGTTTCTCCTCTTTTTCTAGGTTCTAAAATAGAAAGATTATAGTTTTGAGACTCCTTTTCTTTTTAGAGAGAGAGACAGAGACAGAGACAGAGAAAGGGAGAGAGAGATGATTAAGCAGCCACCATGCCCAGCACCAGCACAATGCAGGTTCAGCCTCACTATCCCAAGGTTGACCATGACCCGAGTCAAAATCAAGAGTTGGACTAACTGACTGAGCCACCCAGATGCTCCTCCTCCTTTCTAATGTATGCATTGAGTGCTATAAATTGAGCTCTCTGTTGATTTAGCTGTGTCCCACCAATTTTAATACGTTGTAGTTTTATTTTCCTTCGGGTCAGTGCACTGAAATTTTATCTTTTGTCTCCGATAATCTAGAAAGTTACTTTCTACGTGTTTAGATTTTGTTATGTTTCTCCCTTTGATATCTAGTTTCATTTTTAACTTTTTTTTATAAGTGTCAAAGTTTAATTCCAAGACAATGCTACAGAGGGTTGCATTTTTTTCAGGTACACAATATAGAGATTCTCCTCCGCTGCCCAACGACTGTTAGCTCCTGTTGCCAGGCACTGATTTGCCTTGGAGTCTCGGGTGCACCTCCCCCACCCCTACTCCCTTCAGCTCCTGTTGCCAGGCACTGGTTTGCATTGGAGACGGAACCCTCGTAGGGGTTCCAAGCAGTTTCTAGTGGCCGAGAGGACACTGGTGATCAGAGACAAAGCCCCCAGGCTCTCTGGAGCCAGCTGGTGGCCATTACAATGTCTCCCCACACAGTTCTGGAGCCGCTGTGGGCTCTCCGGGAACAGCTGTGGGCTTCTGGGTTGCCGATAATCGAACGTTGGCCACATGGGCCACGAGACTCTGGGTTTGGCTGGGAGATCCTCGTGTGCACTGTGTTGCTGGTGTTCATTCCAGTAAAGTGTGGACTCCGCTTAAGAGGAAGAAAGGGGCACTGTGCCCAGAATGAAGTATCTGGAAAAGACATGGAGAAGACCGACCCGGATGCACCAGCCCATGGAGCCGTCGCATCATCGGAGCACAAGGCCAGTCCTCTCCCGCTACAGATCCTTGCTCTGGCTGCCCTGAATCAAGATGTCGGGTACTTTTCTGTGGGAGACGCTACGCAACTGCTGAAGGGAGTTCGGCAAAGGCTGTTGAAGAAGAGCCCTCACCAGCTCACCGATGAAAATCCCATCTGTGGAGCAGCCCAGGACGATGGAGAACCCCCTGCGAGGAATATGCCAGAAGACTTCAAGGACAGCCCTGATCTGCGGGGAAGTGCAGACCCTCTGTCTCAGGACATTGGCAGCTGTGGACTGAGAGGGCAGGAAGAGGCAGGGGAGGCAGGCAGGCCAGAGCTTCCTGACGGAGGTGTGCCGTGGCAGGCCCCCGCTGAGGGCCAGAGCCAACACCACACCCTCAGCCAGATCCTACTGACGGTGATGCATCTGCTAGAGCTCCTTCGAGATCATCTGGAAGGTGGGGGCTCAAGGAGGCAGGTGCAGACTGGCTCCTCCTCCACTGATCACGTGCCCCGTGGGAGCCCCCTGAATCAAGGAAAGCCATCCAGGGCACTGAAGAAGGCACGTCAGGGGAATGAAGAGCTCCCAGGAAACACAACAATCCACCAAGCTGAGCAAGTATCTTTTCACCAGCGAAACAGCCTCCTGGAAAGGGAGATTCAGAAGCTGCACCTGAAGCTCGAGGCAGAGCCTAAGCTGTGCGAAGAGCACCTCAAACACCTGGAGAGGAAGATGATGGAGGAGAAGGCACGCTGCCTGCAAGTGAAGAACGAACTCGCCAAGGTGCGCAGGAAGGTGGATGCTGCCCACTGGAACTTAGGCCTCTACAAGAAGATGGCCGACGACCTGCACAGAGAATGGCAGAGAATCTCCTCCTCCTTGCATGACCGAGAGCGCCTCCTGGTGGAGAACAGAAGTGAGGAGAGCCAGAAGGCTGTTCTGTGGGCAGAGAGGGAGTTCCAAAGGCTCAAGGAAGAAAACCATTGCCTCAGGCAGAAGCTGGCCAACTCTGGGCCCAAGGTCCAGCCTGTCTCCGGGGGGCCTCCTGCTCCTGCTCCTGCTCCTGCTCCAGCTCCAGCTCCTGCTCCTGCTCTTCTGGGCACAGCCTCCAAATGCCCTCAAGGGCCACAGGCTCCCCTCAAAGCCCAGAAGCCCAAGAAGGGAGCAAGGGTGCACTGGCCAGACTCCAAGTTCTCGGGTCCCCTGCAGGTCTGATTCCCTTTCCCAGCAGCCACCAACACTCACAACCAGAGCACAAAAGCTCCTGTGCTTCCTTACCCCTTCAGCCACACCCATTGCTCCTTTGACTGGAGATCCACCCCATTCTTGAACTGATGCTACCTATTCCCTATAGCCATGTGAGAGAGCATTTTTCATTGTTAAGGACCAAAAAAATAAAACGATCAAATTGCTGATCCTACTGCGACTGAGAATTGATTGTATGAAGGGATTCTATGCCAAGCAACCAAGGGTTTTAAGTGTCCTTTACTGATCACTTAATTGTCCCAATAACCCAGTGTGTCCTACACTACTGAGGTTCAGAGAGGGGACACAACTTGCCCCAAGATCACACAGCTAGGGAATTTCAGAGCTCCCATTCCAAGCCAAGGTTGTCTCATTACCCACTGATGTGAAAATAACTACCACTCCTACCACTACGATGACTTCTGCTTCTTCATTTCTGAGAGAGAGAAAGAGCGAGGGCACACACACATGCAAGCGGGAGAGGGGCAGGGAGAGAGAGATTCCTAGACAGCCTTCCCACTCAAGTGCACAACCAGACGCTGGGCTGGATTTCACAGACCATGGAACCACGCCCTGAGCCGAAATCAAGAGTCAGACGTTGACCTGACTAAGCCACACAGGCACCCTTCCCTTGTGCAAGGAACTTCTAGGCAAGCTGCTGTAAGGATCCCAGAAGGGCTTGACAAAATTTTCTCATAGGTCACGTTCTAGTTTGGATGCAAGGATTATGGTGATGCCTAGCTGAGGTAAAGTCCCAGCAAAGCATGGAGGGCAGCCTTTCAGGGTCTCCAACGATTCCCTTCATGGGTACACCTCGTTTTGTGTTCCATACTCTACCACTGGATTAGAGTCAGGAACTCCTGCCTCACTTCGAAAGGACAGAATATGGCCCAAAGATAGATAGCATGTCCCTTCTGAGGCTCGTAGACAAAGACACTGGTCTCCTCTTGGGCTTGCTCTCGCTCCCTCACCATTGGTTTCGAGGGAAGCCGCCTGCTCCTTGTGGGCTGTATGATGGAGAGGCCCATGTGGCAAGGAATGAATATTTCTTGCTCACCGCAATGGAGGACCTCTGGCTGCTAGGAGCCACCCGAGTGAGCACACAAGCAGATTTCCCGCCAACAAGCCTGGAGATGACTGAAGACCCACATGACATCTTGACTGCAGCCTTGTGAGAGATCCTGAGACACAGGTCCCTGGCTAGATGCACCTGGATGCCTGGCCCACGGAAACCATATGCGGTTATCAATTGGTGTTGTCGGAAGCCCTCTGGGTTGCGGAAAACATTCAAAAAAGACACAAGGGTGAAGCCACAGTTCTGGCTGCTGACCCACCCCCCTCTCCTGGGCTTGAAATTCCAGGGAAGTCAAGCGATGGTAGCAACCACTGAGAGATTAGGGTAAACAATGCCAGAAAGAGGTCCTCTATTCTGTTCTCCATGTATCTCTCTGAGAGGACATGCCCTCACCTGATCCACCCGAGCCAATAGGTGGCCCATGCAGGAGGAGACAACTGGCCGTGTGGTCCAAGTCGGCTGAGAGCACTAGACCCAGCGTCGCAGAGCCTCCTTGAAGCCAGAAAAAGAGCCCAGAAGTTCCCTGGTGTCCCTAGAGAAGGCACAGAAATTAGATGAGTTGAAAGCCTGGGACCTGGTCATTGGGCTTCTGGGCAAGAGGGGAGATGGCCTGTGGAAGGGACACTGCCTGCAACCCCTCTTGAACCAGACCCCACCTGTCTGCTTTGGGATACTGAGGATTAAGACGAGAGTGAACTAGTGTAGAAGAGATGGTGTTCTAATGCTTGGCAGGTTGAAAGCGATTGAAATCGTTGACATTCCTATTCTCCTCGTCCTCAGGACCACCATTAAGGGGAAGGGGCCTTCAAAGAAGCAAGAGGAGTTTATCACTTACAGCAGCCATGTCAAGTGTCAATATCCAACCACTCCAGTCCCTTCCACCCCCTTGGCAGCCCCAATGCTTTCATAAGGACACAGATACATTCCCCTACAGGCTTTGGAGCAAACGTTAAGTTTTGATTTCTCTAAGATAAATGCCATAGTGCCATGACCTGCTCCTAAGGCGGTAGCAAGTCTAGTTCTCAAAGAATCTGTGTGGAAGGGTTGAGCCACTCTATTGGACACCTGAAATTGATATTATACTGCATGTGAGCGGGAATGTAACTCACGGCTTGGAAAAGGAAAAGAAACTCTTAACTGTTTTCAAGAGTCAGCTCTATCATTTTCCATTCCCAACTGTGATGTGGGAGTGATCCAGTCATTCCACATCCTGCCTTGCATTTGGTGGTGGGGTCTCTCTCTCCCTCTCTGGCGCATTTGGTTTGAATCACTGTGATAGGTGTGCAGTGAGAGCTCACTGGAGTTTTCATTTGAATTGCCCCAATGGCAACTTTCTATGTGGTTTCCATCTGTCTACGCTTTGGTAAAGTTGGCAGGCCCTTTACTTTTTCCCCACCCCCCTTCTATTTCCTTTTGCTAACTAGATTGCATGCTTACATGGGGATCAAATTCTGAGTTTCCATGCTTCAGACAGGAGTCCTCTATTAGCTATGTGATTTGGACCTATTTCCTCCAAGTTGGTAGCTTGTCTTTTGGGTCTTCTTAAGGAGGTCTTTCACACGGCACAGATTTACAATTCTGATTGTTGGATAAAGTCTAATTAATCAACTTTACCTTAGGGAAAATAATTTGATGTTCGACGGGAGGATTCTTTACCTAGCTTTCCATTCTGGAAATTTTTCCCCACATTTTCCCTATAAGATTTATCATTTTCCATGTAAGGCAGTGATTAATTTTGAGCTACTTTTTAAAATACTCTTTTTTTCTTTTTTTCCTTTGGGAGAGTGAACATGTGCATGAGCGGGCAGGGGCCTGGAGGGAGAAGGGAAAAGAGCATCCTCAAGCAGCCTCGCCAGTGAGCTTGGAGCCTGACTTTGTCCCAGGACGCTGAGAGCTTGACAAGAGCCGAAATCAAGAGCTGGCTGCCGCACAGGCTGCCTCACCCAGGCAGCCTGAGTTAAGTTTTGTATAGGGTTTGATACTTAGATTGTGGTCCCCGGCCTCCTCGTCCTCCACCTCCTCCTCCCCTCTCCCGCTCCCTCTTCTGCTTCTCCTTCTTCTTTCATGCCTATGCATGTCCACTTGCTCTAGCACCATTTATTCAAAACGCTGTCACTCCTCCACTGAACGGCTTTTTACCTTTGTCAAGGCCCCATTCGACATATGGGTGTAGTTCACTTTCTGGGTCCTTGATTCTGTTCCACTTATCCATCTTTATTCTGTTCCATTGGTCTAGCTCTTCACCAACACCACACACTTTTGATTACTGTAGACGAATATCTTGAAATGGGGTAGAAGTATTCTTCTGGTTTTCTTCTTTAGTTTTAGTTTCTCCTCTTTTTCTAGGTTCTAAAATAGAAAGATTATAGTTTTGAGACTCCTTTTCTTTTTAGAGAGAGAGACAGAGACAGAGACAGAGAAAGGGAGAGAGAGATGATTAAGCAGCCACCATGCCCAGCACCAGCACAATGCAGGTTCAGCCTCACTATCCCAAGGTTGACCATGACCCGAGTCAAAATCAAGAGTTGGACTAACTGACTGAGCCACCCAGATGCTCCTCCTCCTTTCTAATGTATGCATTGAGTGCTATAAATTGAGCTCTCTGTTGATTTAGCTGTGTCCCACCAATTTTAATACGTTGTAGTTTTATTTTCCTTCCGTTCAGTGCACTGAAATTTTATCTTTTGTCTCCGATAATCTAGAAAGTTACTTTCTACGTGTTTAGATTTTGTTATCTTTCTCCCTTTGATATCTAGTTTCATTTTTAACTTTTTTTTATAAGTGTCAAAGTTTAATTCCAAGACAATGCTACAGAGGGTTGCATTTTTTTCAGGTCCACAATATAGAGATTCTCCTCCGCTGCCCAACGACTGTTAGCTCCTGTTGCCAGGCACTGATTTGCGTTGGAGTCTCGGGTGCACCTCCCCCACCCCTACTCCCTTCAGCTCCTGTTGCCAGGCACTGGTTTGCATTGGAGACGGAACCCTCGTAGGGGTTCCAAGCAGTTTCTAGTGGCCGAGAGGACACTGGTGATCAGAGACAAAGCCCCCAGGCTCTCTGGAGCCAGCTGGTGGCCATTACAATGTCTCCCCACACAGTTCTGGAGCCGCTGTGGGCTCTCCGGGAACAGCTGTGGGCTTCTGGGTTGCCGATAATCGAACGTTGGCCACATGGGCCACGAGACTCTGGGTTTGGCTGGGAGATCCTCGTGTGCACTGTGTTGCTGGTGTTCATTCCAGTAAAGTGTGGACTCCGCTTAAGAGGAAGAAAGGGGCACTGTGCCCAGAATGAAGTATCTGGAAAAGACATGGAGAAGACCGACCCGGATGCACCAGCCCATGGAGCCGTCGCATCATCGGAGCACAAGGCCAGTCCTCTCCCGCTACAGATCCTTGCTCTGGCTGCCCTGAATCAAGATGTCGGGTACTTTTCTGTGGGAGACGCTACGCAACTGCTGAAGGGAGTTCGGCAAAGGCTGTTGAAGAAGAGCCCTCACCAGCTCACCGATGAAAATCCCATCTGTGGAGCAGCCCAGGACGATGGAGAACCCCCTGCGAGGAATATGCCAGAAGACTTCAAGGACAGCCCTGATCTGCGGGGAAGTGCAGACCCTCTGTCTCAGGACATTGGCAGCTGTGGACTGAGAGGGCAGGAAGAGGCAGGGGAGGCAGGCAGGCCAGAGCTTCCTGACGGAGTTGTGCCGTGGCAGGCCCCCGCTGAGGGCCAGAGCCAACACCACACCCTCAGCCAGATCCTACTGACGGTGATGCATCTGCTAGAGCTCCTTCGAGATCATCTGGAAGGTGGGGGCTCAAGGAGGCAGGTGCAGACTGGCTCCTCCTCCACTGATCACGTGCCCCGTGGGAGCCCCCTGAATCAAGGAAAGCCATCCAGGGCACTGAAGAAGGCACGTCAGGGGAATGAAGAGCTCCCAGGAAACACAACAATCCACCAAGCTGAGCAAGTATCTTTTCACCAGCGAAACAGCCTCCTGGAAAGGGAGATTCAGAAGCTGCACCTGAAGCTCGAGGCAGAGCCTAAGCTGTGCGAAGAGCACCTCAAACACCTGGAGAGGAAGATGATGGAGGAGAAGGCACGCTGCCTGCAAGTGAAGAACGAACTCGCCAAGGTGCGCAGGAAGGTGGATGCTGCCCACTGGAACTTAGGCCTCTACAAGAAGATGGCCGACGACCTGCACCGAGAATGGCAGAGAATCTCCTCCTTGCATGACCGAGAGCGCCGCCTGGTGGAGAACAGAAGTGAGGAGAGCCAGAAGGCTGTTCTGTGGGCAGAGAGGGAGTTCCAAAGGCTCAAGGAAGAAAACCATTGCCTCAGGCAGAAGCTGGCCAACTCTGGGCCCAAGGTCCAGCCTGTCTCCGGGGGCCTCCTGCTCCTGCTCCTGCTCCTGCTCCAGCTCCAGCTCCTGCTCCTGCTCTTCTGGGCACAGCCTCCAAATGCCCTCAAGGGCCACCGGCTCCCCTGAAAGCCCAGAAGCCCAAGAAGGGAGCAAGGGTGCACTGGCCAGACTCCAAGTTCTCGGGTCCCCTGCAGGTCTGATTCCCTTTCCCAGCAGCCACCAACACTCACAACCAGAGCACAAAAGCTCCTGTGCTTCCTTACCCCTTCAGCCACACCCATTGCTCCTTTGACTGGAGATCCACCCCATTCTTGAACTGATGCTACCTATTCCCTATAGCCATGTGAGAGAGCATTTTTCATTGTTAAGGACCAAAAAAATAAAACGATCAAATTGCTGATCCTACTGCGACTGAGAATTGATTGTATGAAGGGATTCTATGCCAAGCAACCAAGGGTTTTAAGTGTCCTTTACTGATCACTTAATTGTCCCAATAACCCAGTGTGTCCTATACTACTGAGGTTCAGAGAGGGGACACAACTTGCCCCAAGATCACACAGCTAGTGAATTTCAGAGCTCCCATTCCAAGCCAAGGTTGTCTCATTACCCACTGATGTGAAAATAACTACCACTCCTACCACTACGATGACTTCTGCTTCTTCATTTCTGAGGGAGAGAAAGAGCGAGGGCACACACACATGCAAGCGGGAGAGGGGCAGGGAGAGAGAGATTCCTAGACAGCCTTCCCACTCAAGTGCACAACCAGACGCTGGGCTGGATTTCACAGACCATGGAACCACGCCCTGAGCCGAAATCAAGAGTCAGACGTTGACCTGACTAAGCCACACAGACACCCTTCCCTTGTGCAAGGAACTTCTAGGCAAGCTGCTGTAAGGATCCCAGAAGGGCTTGACAAAATTTTCTCATAGGTCACGTTCTAGTTTGGATGCAAGGATTATGGTGATGCCTAGCTGAGGTAAAGTCCCAGCAAAGCATGGAGGGCAGCCTTTCAGGGTCTCCAACGATTCCCTTCATGGGTACACCTCGTTTTGTGTTCCATACTCTACCACTGGATTAGAGTCAGGAACTCCTGCCTCACTTCGAAAGGACAGAATATGGCCCGAGAGATAGATAGCATGTCCCTTCTGAGGCTCGTAGACAAAGACACTGGTCTCCTCTTGGGCTTGCTCTCGCTCCCTCACCATTGGTTTCGAGGGAAGCCGCCTGCTCCTTGTGGGCTGTATGATGGAGAGGCCCATGTGGCAAGGAATGAATATTTCTTGCTCACCGCAATGGAGGACCTCTGGCTGCTAGGAGCCACCCGAGTGAGCACACAAGCAGATTTCCCGCCAACAAGCCTGGAGATGACTGAAGACCCACATGACATCTTGACTGCAGCCTTGTGAGAGATCCTGAGACACAGGTCCCTGGCTAGATGCACCTGGATGCCTGGCCCACGGAAACCATATGCGGTTATCAATTGGTGTTGTCGGAAGCCCTCTGGGTTGCGGAAAACATTCAAAAAAGACACAAGGGTGAAGCCACAGTTCTGGCTGCTGACCCACCCCCCTCTCCTGGGCTTGAAATTCCAGGGAAGTCAAGCGATGGTAGCAACCACTGAGAGATTAGGGTAAACAATGCCAGAAAGAGGTCCTCTATTCTGTTCTCCATGTATCTCTCTGAGAGGACATGCCCTCACCTGATCCACCCGAGCCGATAGGTGGCCCATGCAGGAGGAGACAACTGGCCGTGTGGTCCAAGTCGGCTGAGAGCACTAGACCCAGCGTCGCAGAGCCTCCTTGAAGCCAGAAAAAGAGCCCAGAAGTTCCCTGGTGTCCCTAGAGAAGGCACAGAAATTAGATGAGTTGAAAGCCTGGGACCTGGTCATTGGGCTTCTGGGCAAGAGGGGAGATGGCCTGTGGAAGGGACACTGCCTGCAACCCCTCTTGGACCAGACCCCACCTGTCTGCTTTGGGATACTGAGGATTAAGACGAGAGTGAACTAGTGTAGAAGAGATGGTGTTCTAATGCTTGGCAGGTTGAAAGCGATTGAAATCGTTGACATTCCTATTCTCCTCGTCCTCAGGACCACCATTAAGGGGAAGGGGCCTTCAAAGAAGCAAGAGGAGTTTATCACTTACAGCAGCCATGTCAAGTGTCAATATCCAACCACTCCAGTCCCTTCCACCCCCTTGGCAGCCCCAATGCTTTCATAAGGACACAGATACATTCCCCTACAGGCTTTGGAGCAAACGTTAAGTTTTGATTTCTCTTAGATAAATGCCATAGTGCCATGACCTGCTCCTAAGGCGGTAGCAAGTCTAGTTCTCAAAGAATCTGTGTGGAAGGGTTGAGCCACTCTATTGGACACCTGAAATTGATATTATACTGCATGTGAACGGGAATGTAACTCACGGCTTGGAAAAGGAAAAGAAACTCTTAACTGTTTTCAAGAGTCAGCTCTATCATTTTCCATTCCCAACTGTGATGTGGGAGTGATCCAGTCATTCCACATCCTGCCTTGCATTTGGTGGTGGGGTCTCTCTCTCCCTCTCTGGCGCATTTGGTTTGAATCACTGTGATAGGTGTGCAGTGAGAGCTCACTGGAGTTTTCATTTGAATTGCCCCAATGGCAACTTTCTATGTGGTTTCCATCTGTCTACGCTTTGGTAAAGTTGGCAGGCCCTTTACTTTTTCCCCACCCCCCTTCTATTTCCTTTTGCTAACTAGATTGCATGCTTACATGGGGATCAAATTCTGAGTTTCCATGCTTCAGACAGGAGTCCTTTATTAGCTATGTGATTTGGACCTATTTCCTCCAAGTTGGTAGCTTGTCTTTTGGGTCTTCTTAAGGAGGTCTTTCACACGGCACAGATTTACAATTCTGATTTTTGGATAAAGTCTAATTAATCAACTTTACCTTAGGGAAAATAATTTGATGTTCGACTGGAGGATTCTTTACCTAGCTTTCCATTCTGGAAATTTTTCCCCACATTTTCCCTATAAGATTTATCATTTTCCATGTAAGGCAGTGATTAATTTTGAGCTACTTTTTAAAATACTCTTTTTTTCTTTTTTTCCTTTGGGAGAGTGTACATGTGCATGAGCGGGCAGGGGCCGGGAAGGAGAAGGGAAAAGAGCATCCTCAAGCAGCCTCGCCAGTGAGCTTGGAGCCTGACTTTGTCCCGGGACGCTGAGAGCTTGACAAGAGCCGAAATCAAGAGCTGGCTGCCGCACAGGCTGCCTCACCCTGTTTTGTATAGGGTTTGATACTTAGATTGTGGTCCCCGGCCTCCTTGTCCTCCACCTCCTCCTCCCCTCTCCCGCTCCCTCTTCTGCTTCTCCTTCTTCTTTGCCTATGCATGTCCACTTGCTCTAGCACCATTTATTCAAAACGCTGTCACTCCTCCACTGAACGGCTTTTTACCTTTGTCAAGGCCCCATTCGACATATGGGTGTAGTTCACTTTCTGGGTCCTTGATTCTGTTCCACTTATCCATCTTTATTCTGTTCCCTTGGTCTAGCTCTTCACCAACACCACGCACTTTTGATTACTGTAGACGAATATCTTGAAATGGGGTAGAAGGATTCTTCTGGTTTTCTTCTTTAGTTTTAGTTTCTCCTCTTTTTCTAGGTTCTAAAATAGAAAGATTATAGTTTTGAGACTCCTTTTCTTTTTAGAGAGAGAGACAGAGACAGAGAAAGGGAGAGAGAGATGATTAAGCAGCCACCATGCCCAGCACCAGCACAATGCAGGTTCAGCCTCACTATCCCAAGGTTGCCCATGACCCGAGTCAAAATCAAGAGTTGGACTAACTGACTGAGCCACCCAGATGCTCCTCCTCCTTTCTAATGTATGCATTGAGTGCTAAAAATTGAGCTCTCTGTTGATTTAGCTGTGTCCCATCAATTTTAATACGTTGTAGTTTTATTTTCCTTCGGGTCAGTGCACTGAAATTTTATCTTTTGTCTCCGATAATCTAGAAAGTTACTTTCTACGTGTTTAGAATTTGTTATGTTTCTCCCTTTGATATCTAGTTTCATTTTTAACTTTTTTTTATAAGTGTCAAAGTTTAATTCCAAGACAATGCTACAGAGGGTTGCATTTTTTTCAGGTACACAATATAGAGATTCTCCTCCGCTGCCCAACGACTGTTAGCTCCTGTTGCCAGGCACTGATTTGCCTTGGAGTCTCGGGTGCACCTCCCCCACCCCTACTCCCTTCAGCTCCTGTTGCCAGGCACTGGTTTGCATTGGAGACGGAACCCTCGTAGGGGTTCCAAGCAGTTTCTAGTGGCCGAGAGGACACTGGTGATCAGAGACAAAGCCCCCAGGCTCTCTGGAGCCAGCTGTTGGCCATTACAATGTCTCCCCACACAGTTCTGGAGCCGCTGTGGGCTCTCCGGGAACAGCTGTGGGCTTCTGGGTTGCCGATAATCGAACGTTGGCCACATGGGCCACGAGACTCTGGGTTTGGCTGGGAGATCCTCGTGTGCACTGTGTTGCTGGTGTTCATTCCAGTAAAGTGTGGACTCCGCTTAAGAGGAAGAAAGGGGCACTGTGCCCAGAATGAAGTATCTGGAAAAGACATGGAGAAGACCGACCCGGATGCACCAGCCCATGGAGCCGTCGCATCATCGGAGCACAAGGCCAGTCCTCTCCCGCTACAGACCCTTGCTCTGGCTGCCCTGAATCAAGATGTCGGGTACTTTTCTGTGGGAGACGCTACGCAACTGCTGAAGGGAGTTCGGCAAAGGCTGTTGAAGAAGAGCCCTCACCAGCTCACCGATGAAAATCCCATCTGTGGAGCAGCCCAGGACGATGGAGAACCCCCTGCGAGGAATATGCCAGAAGACTTCAAGGACAGCCCTGATCTGCGGGGAAGTGCAGACCCTCTGTCTCAGGACATTGGCAGCTGTGGACTGAGAGGGCAGGAAGAGGCAGGGGAGGCAGGCAGGCCAGAGCTTCCTGACGGAGGTGTGCCGTGGCAGGCCCCCGCTGAGGGCCAGAGCCAACACCACACCCTCAGCCAGATCCTACTGACGGTGATGCATCTGCTAGAGCTCCTTCGAGATCATCTGGAAGGTGGGGGCTCAAGGAGGCAGGTGCAGACTGGCTCCTCCTCCACTGATCACGTGCCCCGTGGGAGCCCCCTGAATCAAGGAAAGCCATCCAGGGCACTGAAGAAGGCACGTCAGGGGAATGAAGAGCTCCCAGGAAACACAACAATCCACCAAGCTGAGCAAGTATCTTTTCACCAGCGAAACAGCCTCCTGGAAAGGGAGATTCAGAAGCTGCACCTGAAGCTCGAGGCAGAGCCTAAGCTGTGCGAAGAGCACCTCAAACACCTGGAGAGGAAGATGATGGAGGAGAAGGCACGCTGCCTGCAAGTGAAGAACGAACTCGCCAAGGTGCGCAGGAAGGTGGATGCTGCCCACTGGAACTTAGGCCTCTACAAGAAGATGGCCGACGACCTGCACCGAGAATGGCAGAGGATCTCTTCCTTGCATGACCGAGAGCGCCGCCTGGTGGAGAACAGAAGTGAGGAGAGCCAGAAGGCTGTTCTGTGGGCAGAGAGGGAGTTCCAAAGGCTCAAGGAAGAAAACCATTGCCTCAGGCAGAAGCTGGCCAACTCTGGGCCCAAGGTCCAGCCTGTCTCCGGGGGGCCTCCTGCTCCTGCTCCTGCTCCTGCTCCAGCTCCAGCTCCTGCTCCTGCTCTTCTGGGCACAGCCTCCAAATGCCCTCAAGGGCCACAGGCTCCCCTGAAAGCCCAGAAGCCCAAGAAGGGAGCAAGGGTGCACTGGCCAGACTCCAAGTTCTCGGGTCCCCTGCAGGTCTGATTCCCTTTCCCAGCAGCCACCAACACTCACAACCAGAGCACAAAAGCTCCTGTGCTTCCTTACCCCTTCAGCCACACCCATTGCTCCTTTGACTGGAGATCCACCCCATTCTTGAACTGATGCTACCTATTCCCTATAGCCATGTGAGAGAGCATTTTTCATTGTTAAGGACCAAAAAAATAAAACGATCAAATTGCTGATCCTACTGCGACTGAGAATTGATTGTATGAAGGGATTCTATGCCAAGCAACCAAGGGTTTTAAGTGTCCTTTACTGATCACTTAATTGTCCCAATAACCCAGTGTGTCCTATACTACTGAGGTTCAGAGAGGGGACACAACTTGCCCCAAGATCACACAGCTAGGGAATTTCAGAGCTCCCATTCCAAGCCAAGGTTGTCTCATTACCCACTGATGTGAAAATAACTACCACTCCTACCACTACGATGACTTCTGCTTCTTCATTTCTGAGGGAGAGAAAGAGCGAGGGCACACACACATGCAAGCGGGAGAGGGGCAGGGAGAGAGAGATTCCTAGACAGCCTTCCCACTCAAGTGCACAACCAGACGCTGGGCTGGATTTCACAGACCATGGGACCACGCCCTGAGCCGAAATCAAGAGTCAGACGTTGACCTGACTAAGCCACACAGGCACCCTTCCCTTGTGCAAGGAACTTCTAGGCAAGCTGCTGTAAGGATCCCAGAAGGGCTTGACAAAATTTTCTCATAGGTCACGTTCTAGTTTGGATGCAAGGATTATGGTGATGCCTAGCTGAGGTAAAGTCCCAGCAAAGCATGGAGGGCAGCCTTTCAGGGTCTCCAACGATTCCCTTCATGGGTACACCTCGTTTTGTGTTCCATACTCTACCACTGGATTAGAGTCAGGAACTCCTGCCTCACTTCGAAAGGACAGAATATGGCCCGAGAGATAGATAGCATGTCCCTTCTGAGGCTCGTAGACAAAGACACTGGTCTCCTCTTGGGCTTGCTCTCGCTCCCTCACCATTGGTTTCGAGGGAAGCCGCCTGCTCCTTGTGGGCTGTATGATGGAGAGGCCCATGTGGCAAGGAATGAATATTTCTTGCTCACCGCAATGGAGGACCTCTGGCTGCTAGGAGCCACCCGAGTGAGCACACAAGCAGATTTCCCACCAACAAGCCTGGAGATGACTGAAGACCCACATGACATCTTGACTGCAGCCTTGTGAGAGATCCTGAGACACAGGTCCCTGGCTAGATGCACCTGGATGCCTGGCCCACGGAAACCATATGCGGTTATCAATTGGTGTTGTCGGAAGCCCTCTGGGTTGCGGAAAACATTCAAAAAAGACACAAGGGTGAAGCCACAGTTCTGGCTGCTGACCCACCCCCCTCTCCTGGGCTTGAAATTCCAGGGAAGTCAAGCGATGGTAGCAACCACTGAGAGATTAGGGTAAACAATGCCAGAAAGAGGTCCTCTATTCTGTTCTCCATGTATCTCTCTGAGAGGACATGCCCTCACCTGATCCACCCGAGCCAATAGGTGGCCCATGCAGGAGGAGACAACTGGCCGTGTGGTCCAAGTCGGCTGAGAGCACTAGACCCAGCGTCGCAGAGCCTCCTTGAAGCCAGAAAAAGAGCCCAGAAGTTCCCTGGTGTCCCTAGAGAAGGCACAGAAATTAGATGAGTTGAAAGCCTGGGACCTGGTCATTGGGCTTCTGGGCAAGAGGGGAGATGGCCTGTGGAAGGGACACTGCCTGCAACCCCTCTTGGACCAGACCCCACCTGTCTGCTTTGGGATACTGAGGATTAAGACGAGAGTGAACTAGTGTAGAATAGATGGTGTTCTAATGCTTGGCAGGTTGAAAGCGATTGAAATCGTTGACATTCCTATTCTCCTCGTCCTCAGGACCACCATTAAGGGGAAGGGGCCTTCAAAGAAGCAAGAGGAGTTTATCACTTACAGCAGCCATGTCAAGTGTCAATATCCAACCACTCCAGTCCCTTCCACCCCCTTGGCAGCCCCAATGCTTTCATAAGGACACAGATACATTCCCCTACAGGCGTTGGAGCAAACGTTAAGTTTTGATTTCTCTAAGATAAATGCCATAGTGCCATGACCTGCTCCTAAGGCGGTAGCAAGTCTAGTTCTCAAAGAATCTGTGTGGAAGTGTTGAGCCACTCTATTGGACACCTGAAATTGATATTATCCTGCATGTGAATGGGAATGTAACTCACGGCTTGGAAAAGGAAAAGAAACTCTTAACTGTTTTCAAGAGTCAGCTCTATCATTTTCCATTCCCAACTGTGATGCGGGAGTGATCCAGTCATTCCATATCCTGCCTTGCATTTGGTGGTGGGGTCTCTCTCTCCCTCTCTGGTGCATTTGTTTGAATCACTGTGATAGGTGTGCAGTGAGAGCTCACTGGAGTTTTCATTTGAATTGCCCCAATGGCAACTTTCTATGTGGTTTCCATCTGTCTACGCTTTGGTAAAGGTGGCAGGCCCTTTACTTTTTCCCCACCCCCCTTCTATTTCCTTTTGCTAACTAGATTGCATGCTTACATGGGGATCAAATTCTGAGTTTCCATGCTTCAGACAGGAGTCCTCTATTAGCTATGTGATTTGGACCTATTTCCTCCAAGTTGGTAGCTTGTCTTTTGGGTCTTCTTAAGGAGGTCTTTCACATGGCACAGATTTACAATTCTGATTGTTGGATAAAGTCTAATTAATCAACTTTACCTTAGGGAAAATAATTTGATGTTCGACTGGAGGATTCTTTACCTAGCTTTCCATTCTGGAAATTTTTCCCCACATTTTCCCTATAAGATTTATCATTTTCCATGTAAGGCAGTGATTAATTTTGAGCTACTTTTTAAAATACTCTTTTTTTCTTTTTTTCCTTTGGGAGAGTGAACATGTGCATGAGCGGGCAGGGGCCTGGAGGGAGAAGGGAAAAGAGCATCCTCAAGCAGCCTCGCCAGTGAGCTTGGAGCCTGACTTTGTCCCGGGACGCTGAGAGCTTGACAAGAGCCGAAATCAAGAGCTGGCTGCCGCACAGGCTGCCTCACCCAGGCAGCCTGAGTTAAGTTTTGTATAGGGTTTGATACTTAGATTGTGGTCCCCGGCCTCCTCGTCCTCCACCTCCTCCTCCCCTCTCCCGCTCCCTCTTCTGCTTCTCCTTCTTCTTTGCCTATGCATGTACACTTGCTCTAGCACCATTTATTCAAAACGCTGTCACTCCTCCACTGAACGGCTTTTTACCTTTGTCAAGGCTCCATTCGACATATGGGTGTAGTTCACTTTCTGGGTCCTTGATTCTGTTCCACTTATCCATCTTTATTCTGTTCCATTGGTCTAGCTCTTCACCAACACCACGCACTTTTGATTACTGTAGACGAATATCTTGAAATGGGGTAGAAGGATTCTTCTGGTTTTCTTCTTTAGTTTTAGTTTCTCCTCTTTTTCTAGGTTCTAAAATAGAAAGATTATAGTTTTGAGACTCCTTTTCTTTTTAGAGAGAGAGACAGAGACAGATTCAGAGAAAGGGAGAGAGAGATGATTAAGCAGCCACCATGCCCAGCACCAGCACAATGCAGGTTCAGCCTCACTATCCCAAGGTTGACCATGACCCGAGTCAAAATCAAGAGTTGGACTAACTGACTGAGCCACCCAGATGCTCCTCCTCCTTTCTAATGTATGCATTGAGTGCTATAAATTGAGCTCTCTGTTGATTTAGCTGTGTCCCACCAATTTTAATACGTTGTAGTTTTATTTTCCTTCCGTTCAGTGCACTGAAATTTTATCTTTTGTCTCCGATAATCTAGAAAGTTACTTTCTACGTGTTTAGATTTTGTTATCTTTCTCCCTTTGATATCTAGTTTCATTTTTAACTTTTTTTTATAAGTGTCAAAGTTTAATTCCAAGACAATGCTACAGAGGGTTGCATTTTTTTCAGGTCCACAATATAGAGATTCTCCTCCGCTGCCCAACGACTGTTAGCTCCTGTTGCCAGGCACTGATTTGCCTTGGAGTCTCGGGTGCACCTCCCCCACCCCTACTCCCTTCAGCTCCTGTTGCCAGGCACTGGTTTGCATTGGAGACGGAACCCTCGTAGGGGTTCCAAGCAGTTTCTAGTGGCCGAGAGGACACTGGTGATCAGAGACAAAGCCCCCAGGCTCTCTGGAGCCAGCTGGTGGCCATTACAATGTCTCCCCACACAGTTCTGGAGCCGCTGTGGGCTCTCCGGGAACAGCTGTGGGCTTCTGGGTTGCCGATAATCGAACGTTGGCCACATGGGCCACGAGACTCTGGGTTTGGCTGGGAGATCCTCGTGTGCACTGTGTTGCTGGTGTTCATTCCAGTAAAGTGTGGACTCCGCTTAAGAGGAAGAAAGGGGCACTGTGCCCAGAATGAAGTATCTGGAAAAGACATGGAGAAGACCGACCCGGATGCACCAGCCCATGGAGCCGTCGCATCATCGGAGCACAAGGCCAGTCCTCTCCCGCTACAGATCCTTGCTCTGGCTGCCCTGAATCAAGATGTCGGGTACTTTTCTGTGGGAGACGCTACGCAACTGCTGAAGGGAGTTCGGCAAAGGCTGTTGAAGAAGAGCCCTCACCAGCTCACCGATGAAAATCCCATCTGTGGAGCAGCCCAGGACGATGGAGAACCCCCTGCGAGGAATATGCCAGAAGACTTCAAGGACAGCCCTGATCTGCGGGGAAGTGCAGACCCTCTGTCTCAGGACATTGGCAGCTGTGGACTGAGAGGGCAGGAAGAGGCAGGGGAGGCAGGCAGGCCAGAGCTTCCTGACGGAGGTGTGCCGTGGCAGGCCCCCGCTGAGGGCCAGAGCCAACACCACACCCTCAGCCAGATCCTACTGACGGTGATGCATCTGCTAGAGCTCCTTCGAGATCATCTGGAAGGTGGGGGCTCAAGGAGGCAGGTGCAGACTGGCTCCTCCTCCACTGATCACGTGCCCCGTGGGAGCCCCCTGAATCAAGGAAAGCCATCCAGGGCACTGAAGAAGGCACGTCAGGGGAATGAAGAGCTCCCAGGAAACACAACAATCCACCAAGCTGAGCAAGTATCTTTTCACCAGCGAAACAGCCTCCTGGAAAGGGAGATTCAGAAGCTGCACCCGAAGCTCGAGGCAGAGCCTAAGCTGTGCGAAGAGCACCTCAAACACCTGGAGAGGAAGATGATGGAGGAGAAGGCACGCTGCCTGCAAGTGAAGAACGAACTCGCCAAGGTGCGCAGGAAGGTGGATGCTGCCCACTGGAACTTAGGCCTCTACAAGAAGATGGCCGACGACCTGCACCGAGAATGGCAGAGAATCTCCTCCTTGCATGACCGAGAGCGCCGCCTGGTGGAGAACAGAAGTGAGGAGAGCCAGAAGGCTGTTCTGTGGGCAGAGAGGGAGTTCCAATCGCTCAAGGAAGAAAACCATTGCCTCAGGCAGAAGCTGGCCAACTCTGGGCCCAAGGTCCAGCCTGTCTCCGGGGGGCCTCCTGCTCCTGCTCCTGCTCCTGCTCCAGCTCCAGCTCCTGCTCCTGCTCTTCTGGGCACAGCCTCCAAATGCCCTCAAGGGCCACAGGCTCCCCTGAAAGCCCAGAAGCCCAAGAAGGGAGCAAGGGTGCACTGGCCAGACTCCAAGTTCTCGGGTCCCCTGCAGGTCTGATTCCCTTTCCCAGCAGCCACCAACACTCACAACCAGAGCACAAAAGCTCCTGTGCTTCCTTACCCCTTCAGCCACACCCATTGCTCCTTTGACTGGAGATCCACCCCATTCTTGAACTGATGCTACCTATTCCCTATAGCCATGTGAGAGAGCATTTTTCATTGTTAAGGACCAAAAAAATAAAACGATCAAATTGCTGATCCTACTGCGACTGAGAATTGATTGTATGAAGGGATTCTATGCCAAGCAACCAAGGGTTTTAAGTGTCCTTTACTGATCACTTAATTGTCCCAATAACCCAGTGTGTCCTATACTACTGAGGTTCAGAGAGGGGACACAACTTGCCCCAAGATCACACAGCTAGTGAATTTCAGAGCTCCCATTCCAAGCCAAGGTTGTCTCATTACCCACTGATGTGAAAATAACTACTACTCCTACCACTACGATGACTTCTGCTTCTTCATTTCTGAGGGAGAGAAAGAGCGAGGGCACACACACATGCAAGTGGGAGAGGGGCAGGGAGAGAGAGATTCCTAGACAGCCTTCCCACTCAAGTGCACAACCAGACGCTGGGCTGGATTTCACAGACCATGGGACCACGCCCTGAGCCGAAATCAAGAGTCAGACGTTGACCTGACTAAGCCACACAGGCACCCTTCCCTTGTGCAAGGAACTTCTAGGCAAGCTGCTGTAAGGATGCCAGAAGGGCTTGACAAAATTTTCTCATAGGTCACGTTCTAGTTTGGATGCAAGGATTATGGTAAAGTCCCAGCAAAGCATGGAGGGCAGCCTTTCAGGGTCTCCAACGATTCCCTTCATGGGTACACCTCGTTTTGTGTTCCATACTCTACCACTGGATTAGAGTCAGGAACTCCTGCCTCACTTCGAAAAAACAGAATATGGCCCGAGAGATAGATAGCATGTCCCTTCTGAGGCTCGTAGACAAAGACACTGGTCTCCTCTTGGGCTTGCTCTCGCTCCCTCACCATTGGTTTCGAGGGAAGCCGCCTGCTCCTTGTGGGCTGTATGATGGAGAGGCCCATGTGGCAAGGAATGAATATTTCTTGCTCACCGCAATGGAGGACCTCTGGCTGCTAGGAGCCACCCGAGTGAGCACACAAGCAGATTTCCCGCCAACAAGCCTGGAGATGACTGAAGACCCACATGACATCTTGACTGCAGCCTTGTGAGAGATCCTGAGACACAGGTCCCTGGCTAGATGCACCTGGATGCCTGGCCCACGGAAACCATATGCGGTTATCAATTGGTGTTGTCGGAAGCCCTCTGGGTTGCGGAAAACATTCAAAAAAGACACAAGGGTGAAGCCACAGTTCTGGCTGCTGACCCACCCCCCTCTCCTGGGCTTGAAATTCCAGGGAAGTCAAGCGATGGTAGCAACCACTGAGAGATTAGGGTAAACAATGCCAGAAAGAGGTCCTCTATTCTGTTCTCCATGTATCTCTCTGAGAGGACATGCCCTCACCTGATCCACCCGAGCCAATAGGTGGCCCATGCAGGAGGAGACAACTGGCCGTGTGGTCCAAGTCGGCTGAGAGCACTAGACCCAGCGTCGCAGAGCCTCCTTGAAGCCAGAAAAAGAGCCCAGAAGTTCCCTGGTGTCCCTAGAGAAGGCACAGAAATTAGATGAGTTGAAAGCCTGGGACCTGGTCATTGGGCTTCTGGGCAAGAGGGGAGATGGCCTGTGGAAGGGACACTGCCTGCAACCCCTCTTGGACCAGACCCCACCTGTCTGCTTTGGGATACTGAGGATTAAGTCGAGAGTGAACTAGTGTAGAATAGATGGTGTTCTAATGCTTGGCAGGTTGAAAGCGATTGAAATCGTTGACATTCCTATTCTCCTCGTCCTCAGGACCACCATTAAGGGGAAGGGGCCTTCAAAGAAGCAAGAGGAGTTTATCACTTACAGCAGCCATGTCAAGTGTCAATATCCAACCACTCCAGTCCCTTCCACCCCCTTGGCAGCCCCAATGCTTTCATAAGGACACAGATACATTCCCCTACAGGCTTTGGAGCAAACGTTAAGTTTTGATTTCTCTAAGATAAATGCCATAGTGCCATGACCTGCTCCTAAGGCGGTAGCAAGTCTAGTTCTCAAAGAATCTGTGTGGAAGGGTTGAGCCACTCTATTGGACACCTGAAATTGATATTATCCTGCATGTGAATGGGAATGTAACTCACGGCTTGGAAAAGGAAAAGAAACTCTTAACTGTTTTCAAGAGTCAGCTCTATCATTTTCCATTCCCAACTGTGATGCGGGAGTGATCCAGTCATTCCATATCCTGCCTTGCATTTGGTGGTGGGGTCTCTCTCTCCCTCTCTGGTGCATTTGGTTTGAATCACTGTGATAGGTGTGCAGTGAGAGCTCACTGGAGTTTTCATTTGAATTGCCCCAATGGCAACTTTCTATGTGGTTTCCATCTGTCTACGCTTTGGTAAAGGTGGCAGGCCCTTTACTTTTTCCCCACCCCCCTTCTCTTTCCTCATGGTAACCTGATTGCATGCTTACTTGGGGATCAAATTCTGAGTTTCCATGCTTCAGACAGGAGTCCTCTATTAGCTATGTGATTTGGACCTATTTCCTCCAAGTTGGTAGCTTGTCTTTTGGGTCTTCTTAAGGAGGTCTTTCACACGGCACAGATTTACAATTCTGATTGTTGGATAAAGTCTAATTAATCAACTTTACCTTCGGGAAAATAATTTGATGTTCGACTGGAGGATTCTTTACCTAGCTTTCCATTCTGGAAATTTTTCCCCACATTTTCCCTATAAGATTTATCATTTTCCATGTAAGGCAGTGATTAATTTTGAGCTACTTTTTAAAATACTCTTTTTTTCTTTTTTTCCTTTGGGAGAGTGAACATGTGCATGAGCGGGCAGGGGCCTGGAGGGAGAAGGGAAAAGAGCATCCTCAAGCAGCCTCGCCAGTGAGCTTGGAGCCTGACTTTGTCCCGGGACGCTGAGAGCTTGACAAGAGCCGAAATCAAGAGCTGGCTGCCGCACAGGCTGCCTCACCCAGGCAGCCTGAGTTAAGTTTTGTATAGGGTTTGATACTTAGATTGTGGTCCCCGGCCTCCTCGTCCTCCACCTCCTCCTCCCCTCTCCCGCTCCCTCTTCTGCTTCTCCTTCTTCTTTGCCTATGCATGTCCACTTGCTCTAGCACCATTTATTCAAAACGCTGTCACTCCTCCACTGAACGGCTTTTTACCTTTGTCAAGGCTCCATTCGACATATGGGTGTAGTTCACTTTCTGGGTCCTTGATTCTGTTCCACTTATCCATCTTTATTCTGTTCCATTGGTCTAGCTCTTCACCAACACCACGCACTTTTGATTACTGTAGACGAATATCTTGAAATGGGGTAGAAGGATTCTTCTGGTTTTCTTCTTTAGTTTTAGTTTCTCCTCTTTTTCTAGGTTCTAAAATAGAAAGATTATAGTTTTGAGACTCCTTTTCTTTTTAGAGAGAGAGACAGAGACAGATTCAGAGAAAGGGAGAGAGAGATGATTAAGCAGCCACCATGCCCAGCACCAGCACAATGCAGGTTCAGCCTCACTATCCCAAGGTTGACCATGACCCGAGTCAAAATCAAGAGTTGGACTAACTGACTGAGCCACCCAGATGCTCCTCCTCCTTTCTAATGTATGCATTGAGTGCTATAAATTGAGCTCTCTGTTGATTTAGCTGTGTCCCACCAATTTTAATACGTTGTAGTTTTATTTTCCTTCCGTTCAGTGCACTGAAATTTTATCTTTTGTCTCCGATAATCTAGAAAGTTACTTTCTACGTGTTTAGATTTTGTTATGTTTCTCCCTTTGATATCTAGTTTCATTTTTAACTTTTTTATATAAGTGTCAAAGTTTAATTCCAAGACAATGCTACATAGGGTTGCATTTTTTTCAGGTACCCAATATAGAGATTCTCCTCCGCTGCCCAACGACTGTTAGCTCCTGTTGCCAGGCACTGCTTTGTGTTGGAGTCTCGGGTGCACCTCCCCCACCCCTACTCCCTTCAGCTCCTGTTGCCAGGCACTGGTTTGCATTGGAGACGGAACCCTCGTAGGGGTTCCAAGCAGTTTCTAGTGGCCGAGAGGACACTGGTGATCAGAGACAAAGCCCCCAGGCTCTCTGGAGCCAGCTGGTGGCCATTACAATGTCTCCCCACACAGTTCTGGAGCCGCTGTGGGCTCTCCGGGAACAGCTGTGGGCTTCTGGGTTGCCGATAATCGAACGTTGGCCACATGGGCCACGAGACTCTGGGTTTGGCTGGGAGATCCTCGTGTGCACTGTGTTGCTGGTGTTCATTCCAGTAAAGTGTGGACTCCGCTTAAGAGGAAGAAAGGGGCACTGTGCCCAGAATGAAGTATCTGGAAAAGACATGGAGAAGACCGACCCGGATGCACCAGCCCATGGAGCCGTCGCATCATCGGAGCACAAGGCCAGTCCTCTCCCGCTACAGATCCTTGCTCTGGCTGCCCTGAATCAAGATGTCGGGTACTTTTCTGTGGGAGACGCTACGCAACTGCTGAAGGGAGTTCGGCAAAGGCTGTTGAAGAAGAGCCCTCACCAGCTCACCGATGAAAATCCCATCTGTGGAGCAGCCCAGGACGATGGAGAACCCCCTGCGAGGAATATGCCAGAAGACTTCAAGGACAGCCCTGATCTGCGGGGAAGTGCAGACCCTCTGTCTCAGGACATTGGCAGCTGTGGACTGAGAGGGCAGGAAGAGGCAGGGGAGGCAGGCAGGCCAGAGCTTCCTGACGGAGGTGTGCCGTGGCAGGCCCCCGCTGAGGGCCAGAGCCAACACCACACCCTCAGCCAGATCCTACTGACAGTGATGCATCTGCTAGAGCTCCTTCGAGATCATCTGGAAGGTGGGGGCTCAAGGAGGCAGGGGCAGACTGGCTCCTCCTCCACTGATCACGTGCCCCGTGGGAGCCCCCTGAATCAAGGAAAGCCATCCAGGGCACTGAAGAAGGCACGTCAGGGGAATGAAGAGCTCCCAGGAAACACAACAATCCACCAAGCTGAGCAAGTATCTTTTCACCAGCGAAACAGCCTCCTGGAAAGGGAGATTCAGAAGCTGCACCTGAAGCTCGAGGCAGAGCCTAAGCTGTGCGAAGAGCACCTCAAACACCTGGAGAGGAAGATGATGGAGGAGAAGGCACGCTGCCTGCAAGTGAAGAACGAACTCGCCAAGGTGCGCAGGAAGGTGGATGCTGCCCACTGGAACTTAGGCCTCTACAAGAAGATGGCCGACGACCTGCACCGAGAATGGCAGAGAATCTCCTCCTTGCATGACCGAGAGCGCCTCCTGGTGGAGAACAGAAGTGAGGAGAGCCAGAAGGCTGTTCTGTGGGCAGAGAGGGAGTTCCAAAGGCTCAAGGAAGAAAACCATTGCCTCAGGCAGAAGCTGGCCAACTCTGGGCCCAAGGTCCAGCCTGTCTCCGGGGGGCCTCCTGCTCCTGCTCCTGCTCCTGCTCCAGCTCCAGCTCCTGCTCCTGCTCTTCTGGGCACAGCCTCCAAATGCCCTCAAGGGCCACAGGCTCCCCTGAAAGCCCAGAAGCCCAAGAAGGGAGCAAGGGTGCACTGGCCAGACTCCAAGTTCTCGGGTCCCCTGCAGGTCTGATTCCCTTTCCCAGCAGCCACCAACACTCACAACCAGAGCACAAAAGCTCCTGTGCTTCCTTACCCCTTCAGCCACACCCATTGCTCCTTTGACTGGAGATCCACCCCATTCTTGAACTGATGCTACCTATTCCCTATAGCCATGTGAGAGAGCATTTTTCATTGTTAAGGACCAAAAAAATAAAACGATCAAAATGCTGATCCTACTGCGACTGAGAATTGATTGTATGAAGGGATTCTATGCCAAGCAACCAAGGGTTTTAAGTGTCCTTTACTGATCACTTAATTGTCCCAATAACCCAGTGTGTCCTATACTACTGAGGTTCAGAGAGGGGACACAACTTGCCCCAAGATCACACAGCTAGTGAATTTCAGAGCTCCCATTCCAAGCCAAGGTTGTCTCATTACCCACTGATGTGAAAATAACTACCACTCCTACCACTACGATGACTTCTGCTTCTTCATTTCTGAGGGAGAGAAAGAGCGAGGGCACACACACATGCAAGCGGGAGAGGGGCAGGGAGAGAGAGATTCCTAGACAGCCTTCCCACTCAAGTGCACAACCAGACGCTGGGCTGGATTTCACAGACCATGGGACCACGCCCTGAGCCGAAATCAAGAGTCAGACGTTGACCTGACTAAGCCACACAGGCACCCTTCCCTTGTGCAAGGAACTTCTAGGCAAGCTGCTGTAAGGATCCCAGAAGGGCTTGACAAAATTTTCTCAAAGGTCACGTTCTAGTTTGGATGCAAGGATTATGGTGATGCCTAGCTGAGGTAAAGTCCCAGCAAAGCATGGAGGGCAGCCTTTCAGGGTCTCCAACGATTCCCTTCGTGGGTACACCTCGTTTTGTGTTCCATACTCTACCACTGGATTAGAGTCAGGAACTCCTGCCTCACTTCGAAAGGACAGAATATGGCCCGAGAGATAGATAGCATGTCCCTTCTGAGGCTCGTAGACAAAGACACTGGTCTCCTCTTGGGCTTGCTCTCGCTCCCTCACCATTGGTTTCGAGGGAAGCCGCCTGCTCCTTGTGGGCTGTATGATGGAGAGGCCCATGTGGCAAGGAATGAATATTTCTTGCTCACCGCAATGGAGGACCTCTGGCTGCTAGGAGCCACCCGAGTGAGCACACAAGCAGATTTCCCGCCAACAAGCCTGGAGATGACTGAAGACCCACATGACATCTTGACTGCAGCCTTGTGAGAGATCCTGAGACACAGGTCCCTGGCTAGATGCACCTGGATGCCTGGCCCACGGAAACCATATGCGGTTATCAATTGGTGTTGTCGGAAGCCCTCTGGGTTGCGGAAAACATTCAAAAAAGACACAAGGGTGAAGCCACAGTTCTGGCTGCTGACCCACCCCCCTCTCCTGGGCTTGAAATTCCAGGGAAGTCAAGCGATGGTAGCAACCACTGAGAGATTAGGGTAAACAATGCCAGAAAGAGGTCCTCTATTCTGTTCTCCATGTATCTCTCTGAGAGGACATGCCCTCACCTGATCCACCCGAGCCAATAGGTGGCCCATGCAGGAGGAGACAACTGGCCGTGTGGTCCAAGTCGGCTGAGAGCACTAGACCCAGCGTCGCAGAGCCTCCTTGAAGCCAGAAAAAGAGCCCAGAAGTTCCCTGGTGTCCCTAGAGAAGGCACAGAAATTAGATGAGTTGAAAGCCTGGGACCTGGTCATTGGGCTTCTGGGCAAGAGGGGAGATGGCCTGTGGAAGGGACACTGCCTGCAACCCCTCTTGGACCAGACCCCACCTGTCTGCTTTGGGATACTGAGGATTAAGACGAGAGTGAACTAGTGTAGAAGAGATGGTGTTCTAATGCTTGGCAGGTTGAAAGCGATTGAAATCGTTGACATTCCTATTCTCCTCGTCCTCAGGACCACCATTAAGGGGAAGGGGCCTTCAAAGAAGCAAGAGGAGTTTATCACTTACAGCAGCCATGTCAAGTGTCAATATCCAACCACTCCAGTCCCTTCCACCCCCTTGGCAGCCCCAATGCTTTCATAAGGACACAGATACATTCCCCTACAGGCTTTGGAGCAAACGTTAAGTTTTGATTTCTCTAAGATAAATGCCATAGTGCCATGACCTGCTCCTAAGGCGGTAGCAAGTCTAGTTCTCAAAGAATCTGTGTGGAAGGGTTGAGCCACTCTATTGGACACCTGAAATTGATATTATCCTGCATGTGAATGGGAATGTAACTCACGGCTTGGAAAAGGAAAAGAAACTCTTAACTGTTTTCAAGAGTCAGCTCTATCATTTTCCATTCCCAACTGTGAGGCGGGAGTGATCCAGTCATTCCACATCCTGCCTTGCATTTGGTGGTGGGGTCTCTCTCTCCCTCTCTGGCGCATTTGGTTTGAATCACTGTGATAGGTGTGCAGTGAGAGCTCACTGGAGTTTTCATTTGAATTGCCCCAATGGCAACTTTCTATGTGGTTTCCATCTGTCTACGCTTTGGTAAAGGTGGCAGGCCCTTTACTTTTTCCCCACCCCCCTTCTATTTCCTTTTGCTAACTAGATTGCATGCTTACTTGGGGATCAAATTCTGAGTTTCCATGCTTCAGACAGGAGTCCTCTATTAGCTATGTGATTTGGACCTATTTCCTCCAAGTTGGTAGCTTGTCTTTTGGGTCTTCTTAAGGAGGTCTTTCACACGGCACAGATTTACAATTCTGATTGTTGGATAAAGTCTAATTAATCAACTTTACCTTAGGGAAAATAATTTGATGTTCGACTGGAGGATTCTTTACCTAGCTTTCCATTCTGGAAATTTTCCCCCACATTTTCCCTATAAGATTTATCATTTTCCATGTAAGGCAGTGATTAATTTTGAGCTACTTTTTAAAATACTCTTTTTTTCTTTTTTTCCTTTGGGAGAGTGAACATGTGCATGAGCGGGCAGGGGCCTGGAGGGAGAAGGGAAAAGAGCATCCTCAAGCAGCCTCGCCAGTGAGCTTGGAGCCTGACTTTGTCCCGGGACGATGAGAGCTTGACAAGAGCCGAAATCAAGAGCTGGCTGCCGCACAGGCTGCCTCACCCAGGCAGCCTGAGTTAAGTTTTGTATAGGGTTTGATACTTAGATTGTGGTCCCCGGCCTCCTCGTCCTCCACCTCCTCCTCCCCTCTCCCGCTCCCTCTTCTGCTTCTCCTTCTTCTTTGCCTATGCATGTCCACTTGCTCTAGCACCATTTATTCAAAACGCTGTCACTCCTCCACTGAACAACTTTTTACCTTTGTCAAGGCTCCATTCGACATATGGGTGTAGTTCACTTTCTGGGTCCTTGATTCTGTTCCACTTATCCATCTTTATTCTGTTCCATTGGTCTAGCTCTTCACCAACACCACGCACTTTTGATTACTGTAGACGAATATCTTGAAATGGGGTAGAAGGATTCTTCTGGTTTTCTTCTTTAGTTTTAGTTTCTCCTCTTTTTCTAGGTTCTAAAATAGAAAGATTATAGTTTTGAGACTCCTTTTCTTTTTAGAGAGAGAGACAGAGACAGATTCAGAGAAAGGGAGAGAGAGATGATTAAGCAGCCACCATGCCCAGCACCAGCACAATGCAGGTTCAGCCTCACTATCCCAAGGTTGACCATGACCCGAGTCAAAATCAAGAGTTGGACTAACTGACTGAGCCACCCAGATGCTCCTCCTCCTTTCTAATGTATGCATTGAGTGCTATAAATTGAGCTCTCTGTTGATTTAGCTGTGTCCCACCAATTTTAATACGTTGTAGTTTTATTTTCCTTCGGGTCAGTGCACTGAAATTTTATCTTTTGTCTCCGATAATCTAGAAAGTTACTTTCTACGTGTTTA
Organism: Mustela nivalis; assembly: GCF_964662115.1. NCBI lineage: Eukaryota > Metazoa > Chordata > Mammalia > Carnivora > Mustelidae > Mustela > Mustela nivalis. The sequence continues at coordinate 65,388,919 of NC_139021.1, read as the reverse complement.
GATTTTGTTATGTTTCTCCCTTTGATATCTAGTTTCATTTTTAACTTTTTTATATAAGTGTCAAAGTTTAATTCCAAGACAATGCTACATAGGGTTGCATTTTTTTCAGGTACCCAATATAGAGATTCTCCTCCGCTGCCCAACGACTGTTAGCTCCTGTTGCCAGGCACTGCTTTGTGTTGGAGTCTCGGGTGCACCTCCCCCACCCCTACTCCCTTCAGCTCCTGTTGCCAGGCACTGGTTTGCATTGGAGACGGAACCCTCGTAGGGGTTCCAAGCAGTTTCTAGTGGCCGAGAGGACACTGGTGATCAGAGACAAAGCCCCCAGGCTCTCTGGAGCCAGCTGGTGGCCATTACAATGTCTCCCCACACAGTTCTGGAGCCGCTGTGGGCTCTCCGGGAACAGCTGTGGGCTTCTGGGTTGCCGATAATCGAACGTTGGCCACATGGGCCACGAGACTCTGGGTTTGGCTGGGAGATCCTCGTGTGCACTGTGTTGCTGGTGTTCATTCCAGTAAAGTGTGGACTCCGCTTAAGAGGAAGAAAGGGGCACTGTGCCCAGAATGAAGTATCTGGAAAAGACATGGAGAAGACCGACCCGGATGCACCAGCCCATGGAGCCGTCGCATCATCGGAGCACAAGGCCAGTCCTCTCCCGCTACAGATCCTTGCTCTGGCTGCCCTGAATCAAGATGTCGGGTACTTTTCTGTGGGAGACGCTACGCAACTGCTGAAGGGAGTTCGGCAAAGGCTGTTGAAGAAGAGCCCTCACCAGCTCACCGATGAAAATCCCATCTGTGGAGCAGCCCAGGACGATGGAGAACCCCCTGCGAGGAATATGCCAGAAGACTTCAAGGACAGCCCTGATCTGCGGGGAAGTGCAGACCCTCTGTCTCAGGACATTGGCAGCTGTGGACTGAGAGGGCAGGAAGAGGCAGGGGAGGCAGGCAGGCCAGAGCTTCCTGACGGAGGTGTGCCGTGGCAGGCCCCCGCTGAGGGCCAGAGCCAACACCACACCCTCAGCCAGATCCTACTGACAGTGATGCATCTGCTAGAGCTCCTTCGAGATCATCTGGAAGGTGGGGGCTCAAGGAGGCAGGGGCAGACTGGCTCCTCCTCCACTGATCACGTGCCCCGTGGGAGCCCCCTGAATCAAGGAAAGCCATCCAGGGCACTGAAGAAGGCACGTCAGGGGAATGAAGAGCTCCCAGGAAACACAACAATCCACCAAGCTGAGCAAGTATCTTTTCACCAGCGAAACAGCCTCCTGGAAAGGGAGATTCAGAAGCTGCACCTGAAGCTCGAGGCAGAGCCTAAGCTGTGCGAAGAGCACCTCAAACACCTGGAGAGGAAGATGATGGAGGAGAAGGCACGCTGCCTGCAAGTGAAGAACGAACTCGCCAAGGTGCGCAGGAAGGTGGATGCTGCCCACTGGAACTTAGGCCTCTACAAGAAGATGGCCGACGACCTGCACCGAGAATGGCAGAGGATCTCCTCCTTGCATGACCGAGAGCGCCGCCTGGTGGAGAACAGAAGTGAGGAGAGCCAGAAGGCTGTTCTGTGGGCAGAGAGGGAGTTCCAAAGGCTCAAGGAAGAAAACCATTGCCTCAGGCAGAAGCTGGCCAACTCTGGGCCCAAGGTCCAGCCTGTCTCTGGGGGGCCTCCTGCTCCTGCTCCTGCTCCTGCTCCAGCTCCAGCTCCTGCTCCTGCTCTTCTGAGCACAGCCTCCAAATGCCCTCAAGGGCCACAGGCTCCCCTGAAAGCCCAGAAGCCCAAGAAGGGAGCAAGGGTGCACTGGCCAGACTCCAAGTTCTCGGGTCCCCTGCAGGTCTGATTCCCTTTCCCAGCAGCCACCAACACTCACAACCAGAGCACAAAAGCTCCTGTGCTTCCTTACCCCTTCAGCCACACCCATTGCTCCTTTGACTGGAGATCCACCCCATTCTTGAACTGATGCTACCTATTCCCTATAGCCATGTGAGAGAGCATTTTTCATTGTTAAGGACCAAAAAAATAAAACGATCAAATTGCTGATCCTACTGCGACTGAGAATTGATTGTATGAAGGGATTCTATGCCAAGCAACCAAGGGTTTTAAGTGTCCTTTACTGATCACTTAATTGTCCCAATAACCCAGTGTGTCCTATACTACTGAGGTTCAGAGAGGGGACACAACTTGCCCCAAGATCACACAGCTAGTGAATTTCAGAGCTCCCATTCCAAGCCAAGGTTGTCTCATTACCCACTGATGTGAAAATAACTACCACTCCTACCACTACGATGACTTCTGCTTCTTCATTTCTGAGAGAGAGAAAGAGCGAGGGCACACACACATGCAAGCGGGGGAGGGGCAGGGAGAGAGAGATTCCTAGACAGCCTTCCCACTCAAGTGCACAACCAGACGCTGGGCTGGATTTCACAGACCATGGGACCACGCCCTGAGCCGAAATCAAGAGTCAGACGTTGACCTGACTAAGCCACACAGGCACCCTTCCCTTGTGCAAGGAACTTCTAGGCAAGCTGCTGTAAGGATCCCAGAAGGGCTTGACAAAATTTTCTCATAGGTCACGTTCTAGTTTGGATGCAAGGATTATGGTGATGCCTAGCTGAGGTAAAGTCCCAGCAAAGCATGGAGGGCAGCCTTTCAGGGTCTCCAACGATTCCCTTCGTGGGTACACCTCGTTTTGTGTTCCATACTCTACCACTGGATTAGAGTCAGGAACTCCTGCCTCACTTCGAAAGGACAGAATATGGCCCGAGAGATAGATAGCATGTCCCTTCTGAGGCTCGTAGACAAAGACACTGGTCTCCTCTTGGGCTTGCTCTCGCTCCCTCACCATTGGTTTCGAGGGAAGCCGCCTGCTCCTTGTGGGCTGTATGATGGAGAGGCCCATGTGGCAAGGAATGAATATTTCTTGCTCACCGCAATGGAGGACCTCTGGCTGCTAGGAGCCACCCGAGTGAGCACACAAGCAGATTTCCCGCCAACAAGCCTGGAGATGACTGAAGACCCACATGACATCTTGACTGCAGCCTTGTGAGAGATCCTGAGACACAGGTCCCTGGCTAGATGCACCTGGATGCCTGGCCCACGGAAACCATATGCGGTTATCAATTGGTGTTGTTGGAAGCCCTCTGGGTTGCGGAAAACATTCAAAAAAGACACAAGGGTGAAGCCACAGTTCTGGCTGCTGACCCACCCCCCTCTCCTGGGCTTGAAATTCCAGGGAAGTCAAGGGATGGTAGCAACCACTGAGAGATTAGGGTAAACAATGCCAGAAAGAGGTCCTCTATTCTGTTCTCCATGTATCTCTCTGAGAGGACATGCCCTCACCTGATCCACCCGAGCCAATAGGTGGCCCATGCAGGAGGAGACAACTGGCCGTGTGGTCCAAGTCGGCTGAGAGCACTAGACCCAGCGTCGCAGAGCCTCCTTGAAGCCAGAAAAAGAGCCCAGAAGTTCCCTGGTGTCCCTAGAGAAGGCACAGAAATTAGATGAGTTGAAAGCCTGGGACCTGGTCATTGGGCTTCTGGGCAAGAGGGGAGATGGCCTGGGGAAGGGACACTGCCTGCAACCCCTCTTGGACCAGACCCCACCTGTCTGCTTTGGGATACTGAGGATTAAGACGAGAGTGAACTAGTGTAGAAGAGATGGTGTTCTAATGCTTGGCAGGTTGAAAGCGATTGAAATCGTTGACATTCCTATTCTCCTCGTCCTCAGGACCACCATTAAGGGGAAGGGGCCTTCAAAGAAGCAAGAGGAGTTTATCACTTACAGCAGCCATGTCAAGTGTCAATATCCAACCACTCCAGTCCCTTCCACCCCCTTGGCAGCCCCAATGCTTTCATAAGGACACAGATACATTCCCCTACAGGCTTTGGAGCAAACGTTAAGTTTTGATTTCTCTAAGATAAATGCCATAGTGCCATGACCTGCTCCTAAGGCGGTAGCAAGTCTAGTTCTCAAAGAATCTGTGTGGAAGGGTTGAGCCACTCTATTGGACACCTGAAATTGATATTATACTGCATGTGAACGGGAATGTAACTCACGGCTTGGAAAAGGAAAAGAAACTCTTAACTGTTTTCAAGAGTCAGCTCTATCATTTTCCATTCCCAACTGTGAGGCGGGAGTGATCCAGTCATTCCACATCCTGCCTTGCATTTGGTGGTGGGGTCTCTCTCTCCCTCTCTGGCGCATTTGGTTTGAATCACTGTGATAGGTGTGCAGTGAGAGCTCACTGGAGTTTTCATTTGAATTGCCCCAATGGCAACTTTCTATGTGGTTTCCATCTGTCTACGCTTTGGTAAAGGTGGCAGGCCCTTTACTTTTTCCCCACCCCCCTTCTATTTCCTTTTGCTAACTAGATTGCATGCTTACTTGGGGATCAAATTCTGAGTTTCCATGCTTCAGACAGGAGTCCTCTATTAGCTATGTGATTTGGACCTATTTCCTCCAAGTTGGTAGCTTGTCTTTTGGGTCTTCTTAAGGAGGTCTTTCACACGGCACAGATTTACAATTCTGATTGTTGGATAAAGTCTAATTAATCAACTTTACCTTAGGGAAAATAATTTGATGTTCGACTGGAGGATTCTTTACCTAGCTTTCCATTCTGGAAATTTTCCCCCACATTTTCCCTATAAGATTTATCATTTTCCATGTAAGGCAGTGATTAATTTTGAGCTACTTTTTAAAATACTCTTTTTTTCTTTTTTTCCTTTGGGAGAGTGAACATGTGCATGAGCGGGCAGGGGCCTGGAGGGAGAAGGGAAAAGAGCATCCTCAAGCAGCCTCGCCAGTGAGCTTGGAGCCTGACTTTGTCCCGGGACGCTGAGAGCTTGACAAGAGCCGAAATCAAGAGCTGGCTGCCGCACAGGCTGCCTCACCCAGGCAGCCTGAGTTAAGTTTTGTATAGGGTTTGATACTTAGATTGTGGTCCCCGGCCTCCTCGTCCTCCACCTCCTCCTCCCCTCTCCCGCTCCCTCTTCTGCTTCTCCTTCTTCTTTGCCTATGCATGTCCACTTGCTCTAGCACCATTTATTCTAAACGCTGTCACTCCTCCACTGAACGGCTTTTTACCTTTGTCAAGGCCCCATTCTACATATGGGTGTAGTTCTCTTTCTGGGTCCCTGATTCTGTTCCACTTATCCATCTGTATTCTGTTCCATTGGTCTAGCTCTTCACCAACACCACGCACTTTTGATTACTGTAGACGAATATCTTGAAATGGGGTAGAAGGATTCTTCTGGTTTTCTTCTTTAGTTTTAGTTTCTCCTCTTTTTCTAGGTTCTAAAATAGAAAGATTATAGTTTTGAGACTCCTTTTCTTTTTAGAGAGAGAGAGAGAGATAGACACAGAGACAGAGACAGAGAAACGGAAGCGGTGCAGAAAGAGAGAGAGATGATTAAGCAGCCACCATGCCCAGCACCAGCACAATGCAGGTTCAGCCTCACTATCCCAAGGTTGACCATGACCCGAGTCAAAATCAAGAGTTGGACTAACTGACTGAGCCACCCAGATGCTCCTCCTCCTTTCTAATGTATTCATTGAGTGCTAAAAATTGAGCTCTCTGTTGATTTAGCTGTGTCCCATCAATTTTAATACGTTGTAGTTTTATTTTCCTTCGGGTCAGTGCACTGAAATTTTATCTTTTGTCTCCGATAATCTAGAAAGTTACTTTCTACGTGTTTAGATTTTGTTATCTTTCTCGCTTTGATATCTAGTTTCATTTTTAACTTTTTTTTATAAGTGTCAAAGTTTAATTCCAAGACAATGCTACATAGGGTTGCATTTTTTTCAGGTACACAATATAGAGATTCTCCTCCGCTGCCCAACGACTGTTAGCTCCTGTTGCCAGGCAATGATTTGCCTTGGAGTCTCGGGTGCACCTCCCCCACCCCTACTCCCTTCAGCTCATGTTGCCAGGCACTGGTTTGCATTGGAGACGGAACCTTCGTAGGGGTTCCAAGCAGTTTCTAGTGGCCGAGAGGACACTGGTGATCAGAGACAAAGCCCCCAGGCTCTCTGGAGCCAGCTGGTGGCCATTACAATGTCTCCCCACACAGTTCAGGAGCCGCTGTGGGCTCTCCGGGAACAGCTGTGGGCTTCTGGGTTGCCGATAATCGAACGTTGGCCACATGGGCCACAAGACTCTGGTTTGGCTGGGAGATCCTCGTGTGCACTGTGTTGTTCATTCCAGTAAAGTGTGGACTCCGCTTAAGAGGAAGAAATGGGCCCTGTGCCCAGAATGAAGTATCTGGAAAAGACATGGAGAAGACCGACCCGGATGCACCAGCCCATGGAGCCGTCGCATCATCGGAGCACAAGGCCAGTCCTCTCCCGCTACAGATCCTTGCTCTGGCTGCCCTGAATCAAGATGTCGGGTACTTTTCTGTGGGAGACGCTACGCAACTGCTGAAGGGAGTTCGGCAAAGGCTGTTGAAGAAGAGCCCTCACCAGCTCACCGATGAAAATCCCATCTGTGGAGCAGCCCAGGACGATGGAGAACCCCCTGCGAGGAATATGCCAGAAGACTTCAAGGACAGCCCTGATCTGCGGGGAAGTGCAGACCCTCTGTCTCAGGACATTGGCAGCTGTGGACTGAGAGGGCAGGAAGAGGCAGGGGAGGCAGGCAGGCCAGAGCTTCCTGACGGAGGTGTGCCGTGGCAGGCCCCCGCTGAGGGCCAGAGCCAACACCACACCCTCAGCCAGATCCTACTGACGGTGATGCATCTGCTAGAGCTCCTTCGAGATCATCTGGAAGGTGGGGGCTCAAGGAGGCAGGTGCAGACTGGCTCCTCCTCCACTGATCACGTGCCCCGTGGGAGCCCCCTGAATCAAGGAAAGCCATCCAGGGCACTGAAGAAGGCACGTCAGGGGAATGAAGAGCTCCCAGGAAACACAACAATCCACCAAGCTGAGCAAGTATCTTTTCACCAGCGAAACAGCCTCCTGGAAAGGGAGATTCAGAAGCTGCACCTGAAGCTCGAGGCAGAGCCTAAGCTGTGCGAAGAGCACCTCAAACACCTGGAGAGGAAGATGATGGAGGAGAAGGCACGCTGCCTGCAAGTGAAGAACGAACTCGCCAAGGTGCGCAGGAAGGTGGATGCTGCCCACTGGAACTTAGGCCTCTACAAGAAGATGGCCGACGACCTGCACCGAGAATGGCAGAGAATCTCCTCCTTGCATGACCGAGAGCGCCTCCTGGTGGAGAACAGAAGTGAGGAGAGCCAGAAGGCTGTTCTGTGGGCAGAGAGGGAGTTCCAAAGGCTCAAGGAAGAAAACCATTGCCTCAGGCAGAAGCTGGCCAACTCTGGGCCCAAGGTCCAGCCTGTCTCCGGGGGGCCTCCTGCTCCTGCTCCTGCTCCTGCTCCAGCTCCTGCTCCTGCTCTTCTGGGCACAGCCTCCAAATGCCCTCAAGGGCCACAGGCTCCCCTGAAAGCCCAGAAGCCCAAGAAGGGAGCAAGGGTGCACTGGCCAGACTCCAAGTTCTCGGGTCCCTTGCAGGTCTGATTCCCTTTCCCAGCAGCCACCAACACTCACAACCAGAGCACAAAAGCTCCTGTGCTTCCTTACCCCTTCAGCCACACCCATTGCTCTTTTGACTGGAGATCCACCTCATTCTTGAACTGATGCTACCTATTCCCTATAGCCATGTGAGAGAGCATTTTTCATTGTTAAGGACCAAAAAAATAAAACGATCAAATTGCTGATCCTACTGCGACTGAGAATTGATTGTATGAAGGGATTCTATGCCAAGCAACCAAGGGTTTTAAGTGTCCTTTACTGATCACTTAATTGTCCCAATAACCCAGTGTGTCCTATACTACTGAGGTTCAGAGAGGGGACACAACTTGCCCCAAGATCACACAGCTAGTGAATTTCAGAGCTCCCATTCCAAGCCAAGGTTGTCTCATTACCCACTGATGTGAAAATAACTACCACTCCTACCACTACGATGACTTCTGCTTCTTCATTTCTGAGAGAGAGAAAGAGCGAGGGCACACACACATGCAAGCGGGGGAGGGGCAGGGAGAGAGAGATTCCTAGACAGCCTTCGACTCAAGTGCACAACAAGACGCTGGGCTGGATTTCGCAGACCATGGGACCACGCCCTGAGCCGAAATCAAGAGTCAGACGTTGACCTGACTAAGCCACACAGGCACCCTTCCCTTGTGCAAGGAACTTCTAGGCAAGCTGCTGTAAGGATCCCAGAAGGGCTTGACAAAATTTTCTCATAGGTCACGTTCTAGTTTGGATGCAAGGATTATGGTGATGCCTAGCTGAGGTAAAGTCCCAGCAAAGCATGGAGGGCAGCCTTTCAGGGTCTCCAACGATTCCCTTCGTGGGTACACCTCGTTTTGTGTTCCATACTCTACCACTGGATTAGAGTCAGGAACTCCTGCCTCACTTCGAAAGGACAGAATATGGCCCGAGAGATAGATAGCATGTCCCTTCTGAGGCTCGTAGACAAAGACACTGGTCTCCTCTTGGGCTTGCTCTCGCTCCCTCACCATTGGTTTCGAGGGAAGCCGCCTGCTCCTTGTGGGCTGTATGATGGAGAGGCCCATGTGGCAAGGAATGAATATTTCTTGCTCACCGCAATGGAGGACCTCTGGCTGCTAGGAGCCACCCGAGTGAGCACACAAGCAGATTTCCCGCCAACAAGCCTGGAGATGACTGAAGACCCACATGACATCTTGACTGCAGCCTTGTGAGAGATCCTGAGACACAGGTCCCTGGCTAGATGCACCTGGATGCCTGGCCCACGGAAACCATATGCGGTTATCAATTGGTGTTGTCGGAAGCCCTCTGGGTTGCGGAAAACATTCAAAAAAGACACAAGGGTGAAGCCACAGTTCTGGCTGCTGACCCACCCCCCTCTCCTGGGCTTGAAATTCCAGGGAAGTCAAGCGATGGTAGCAACCACTGAGAGATTAGGGTAAACAATGCCAGAAAGAGGTCCTCTATTCTGTTCTCCATGTATCTCTCTGAGAGGACATGCCCTCACCTGATCCACCCGAGCCAATAGGTGGCCCATGCAGGAGGAGACAACTGGCCGTGTGGTCCAAGTCGGCTGAGAGCACTAGACCCAGCGTCGCAGAGCCTCCTTGAAGCCAGAAAAAGAGCCCAGAAGTTCCCTGGTGTCCCTAGAGAAGGCACAGAAATTAGATGAGTTGAAAGCCTGGGACCTGGTCATTGGGCTTCTGGGCAAGAGGGGAGATGGCCTGGGGAAGGGACACTGCCTGCAACCCCTCTTGGACCAGACCCCACCTGTCTGCTTTGGGATACTGAGGATTAAGACGAGAGTGAACTAGTGTAGAAGAGATGGTGTTCTAATGCTTGGCAGGTTGAAAGCGATTGAAATCGTTGACATTCCTATTCTCCTCGTCCTCAGGACCACCATTAAGGGGAAGGGGCCTTCAAAGAAGCAAGAGGAGTTTATCACTTACAGCAGCCCTGTCAAGTGTCAATATCCAACCACTCCAGTCCCTTCCACCCCCTTGGCAGCCCCACTGCTTTCATAAGGACACAGATACATTCCCCTACAGGCTTTGGAGCAAACGTTAAGTTTTGATTTCTCTAAGATAAATGCCATAGTGCCATGACCTGCTCCTAGGGCGGTAGCAAGTCTAGTTCTCAAAGAATCTGTGTGGAAGGGTTGAGCCACTCTATTGGACACCTGAAATTGATATTATACTGCATGTGAACGGGAATGTAACTCACGGCTTGGAAAAGGAAAAGAAACTCTTAACTGTTTTCAAGAGTCAGCTCTATCATTTTCCATTCCCAACTGTGATGCGGGAGTGATCCAGTCATTCCACATCCTGCCTTGCATTTGGTGGTGGGGTCTCTCTCTCCCTCTCTGGCGCATTTGGTTTGAATCACTCTGATAGGTGTGCAGTGAGAGCTCACTGGAGTTTTCATTTGAATTGCCCCAATGGCAACTTTCTATGTGGTTTCCATCTGTCTACGCTTTGGTAAAGGTGGCAGGCCCTTTACTTTTTCCCCACCCCCCTTCTATTTCCTTTTGCTAACTAGATTGCATGCTTACTTGGGGTCAAATTCTGAGTTTCCATGCTTCAGACAGGAGTCCTCTATTAGCTATGTGATTTGGACCTATTTCCTCCAAGTTGGTAGCTTGTCTTTTGGGTCTTCTTAAGGAGGTCTTTCACACGGCACAGATTTACAATTCTGATTGTTGGATAAAGTCTAATTAATCAACTTTACCTTAGGGAAAATAATTTGATGTTCGACTGGAGGATTCTTTACCTAGCTTTCCATTCTGGAAATTTTTCCCCACATTTTCCCTATAAGATTTATCATTTTCCATGTAAGGCAGTGATTAATTTTGAGCTACTTTTTAAAATACTCTTTTTTTCTTTTTTTCCTTTGGGAGAGTGAACATGTGCATGAGCGGGCAGGGGCCTGGAGGGAGAAGGGAAAAGAGCATCCTCAAGCAGCCTCGCCAGTGAGCTTGGAGCCTGACTTTGTCCCGGGACGCTGAGAGCTTGACAAGAGCCGAAATCAAGAGCTGGCTGCCGCACAGGCTGCCTCACCCAGGCAGCCTGAGTTAAGTTTTGTATAGGGTTTGATACTTAGATTGTGGTCCCCGGCCTCCTCGTCCTCCACCTCCTCCTCCCCTCTCCCGCTCCCTCTTCTGCTTCTCCTTCTTCTTTGCCTATGCATGTCCACTTGCTCTAGCACCATTTATTCAAAACGCTGTCACTCCTCCACTGAACGGCTTTTTACCTTTGTCAAGGCCCCATTCGACATATGGGCGTAGTTCTCTTTCTGGGTCCCTGATTCTGTTCCACTTATCCATCTTTATTCTGTTCCATTGGTCTAGCTCTTCACCAACACCACGCACTTTTGATTACTGTAGACGAATATCTTGAAATGGGGTGGAAGGATTCTTCTGGTTTTCTTCTTTAGTTTTAGTTTCTCCTCTTTTTTCAGGTTCTAAAATAGAAAGATTATAGTTTTGAGACTCCTTTTCTTTTTAGAGAGAGAGAGAGAGATAGACACACAGACAGAGACAGAGACAGAGACAGAGAAACGGAAGCGGTGCAGAAAGAGAGAGAGATGATTAAGCAGCCACCATGCCCAGCACCAGCACAATGCAGGTTCAGCCTCACTATCCCAAGGTTGACCATGACCCGAGTCAAAATCAAGAGTTGGACTAACTGACTGAGCCACCCAGATGCTCCTCCTCCTTTCTAATGTATGCATTGAGTGCTAAAAATTGAGCTCTCTGTTGATTTAGCTGTGTCCCACCAATTTTAATACGTTGTAGTTTTATTTTCCTTCGGGTCAGTGCACTGAAATTTTATCTTTTGTCTCCGATAATCTAGAAAGTTACTTTCTACGTGTTTAGATTTTGTTATGTTTCTCCCTTTGATATCTAGTTTCATTTTTAACTTTTTTTTATAAGTGTCAAAGTTTAATTCCAAGACAATGCTACATAGGGTTGCATTTTTTTCAGGTACACAATATAGAGATTCTCCTCCGCTGCCCAACGACTGTTAGCTCCTGTTGCCAGGCACTGATTTGCGTTGGAGTCTCGGGTGCACCTCCCCCACCCCTACTCCCTTCAGCTCCTGTTGCCAGGCACTGGTTTGCATTGGAGACGGAACCCTCGTAGGGGTTCCAAGCAGTTTCTAGTGGCCGAGAGGACACTGGTGATCAGAGACAAAGCCCCCAGGCTCTCTGGAGCCAGCTGGTGGCCATTACAATGTCTCCCCACACAGTTCTGGAGCCGCTGTGGGCTCTCCGGGAACAGCTGTGGGCTTCTGGGTTGCCGATAATCGAACGTTGGCCACATGGGCCACGAGACTCTGGGTTTGGCTGGGAGATCCTCGTGTGCACTGTGTTGCTGGTGTTCATTCCAGTAAAGTGTGGACTCCGCTTAAGAGGAAGAAAGGGGCACTGTGCCCAGAATGAAGTATCTGGAAAAGACATGGAGAAGACCGACCCGGATGCACCAGCCCATGGAGCCGTCGCATCATCGGAGCACAAGGCCAGTCCTCTCCCGCTACAGATCCTTGCTCTGGCTGCCCTGAATCAAGATGTCGGGTACTTTTCTGTGGGAGACGCTACGCAACTGCTGAAGGGAGTTCGGCAAAGGCTGTTGAAGAAGAGCCCTCACCAGCTCACCGATGAAAATCCCATCTGTGGAGCAGCCCAGGACGATGGAGAACCCCCTGCGAGGAATATGCCAGAAGACTTCAAGGACAGCCCTGATCTGCGGGGAAGTGCAGACCCTCTGTCTCAGGACATTGGCAGCTGTGGACTGAGAGGGCAGGAAGAGGCAGGGGAGGCAGGCAGGCCAGAGCTTCCTGACGGAGGTGTGCCGTGGCAGGCCCCCGCTGAGGGCCAGAGCCAACACCACACCCTCAGCCAGATCCTACTGACGGTGATGCATCTGCTAGAGCTCCTTCGAGATCATCTGGAAGGTGGGGGCTCAAGGAGGCAGGTGCAGACTGGCTCCTCCTCCACTGATCACGTGCCCCGTGGGAGCCCCCTGAATCAAGGAAAGCCATCCAGGGCACTGAAGAAGGCACGTCAGGGGAATGAAGAGCTCCCAGGAAACACAACAATCCACCAAGCTGAGCAAGTATCTTTTCACCAGCGAAACAGCCTCCTGGAAAGGGAGATTCAGAAGCTGCACCTGAAGCTCGAGGCAGAGCCTAAGCTGTGCGAAGAGCACCTCAAACACCTGGAGAGGAAGATGATGGAGGAGAAGGCACGCTGCCTGCAAGTGAAGAACGAACTCGCCAAGGTGCGCAGGAAGGTGGATGCTGCCCACTGGAACTTAGGCCTCTACAAGAAGATGGCCGACGACCTGCACCGAGAATGGCAGAGAATCTCCTCCTTGCATGACCGAGAGCGCCTCCTGGTGGAGAACAGAAGTGAGGAGAGCCAGAAGGCTGTTCTGTGGGCAGAGAGGGAGTTCCAAAGGCTCAAGGAAGAAAACCATTGCCTCAGGCAGAAGCTGGCCAACTCTGGGCCCAAGGTCCAGCCTGTCTCCGGGGGGCCTCCTGCTCCTGCTCCTGCTCCTGCTCCAGCTCCAGCTCCTGCTCCTGCTCTTCTGGGCACAGCCTCCAAATGTTCTCAAGGGCCACAGGCTCCCCTCAAAGCCCAGAAGCCCAAGAAGGGAGCAAGGGTGCACTGGCCAGACTCCAAGTTCTCGGGTCCCCTGCAGGTCTGATTCCCTTTCCCAGCAGCCACCAACACTCACAACCAGAGCACAAAAGCTCCTGTGCTTCCTTACCCCTTCAGCCACACCCATTGCTCCTTTGACTGGAGATCCACCCCATTCTTGAACTGATGCTACCTATTCCCTATAGCCATGTGAGAGAGCATTTTTCATTGTTAAGGACCAAAAAAATAAAACGATCAAATTGCTGATCCTACTGCGACTGAGAATTGATTGTATGAAGGGATTCTATGCCAAGCAACCAAGGGTTTTAAGTGTCCTTTACTGATCACTTAATTGTCCCAATAACCCAGTGTGTCCTATACTACTGAGGTTCAGAGAGGGGACACAACTTGCCCCAAGATCACACAGCTAGTGAATTTCAGAGCTCCCATTCCAAGCCAAGGTTGTCTCATTACCCACTGATGTGAAAATAACTACCACTCCTACCACTACGATGACTTCTGCTTCTTCATTTCTGAGAGAGAGAAAGAGCGAGGGCACACACACATGCAAGCGGGGGAGGGGCAGGGAGAGAGAGATTCCTAGACAGCCTTCCCACTCAAGTGCACAACCAGACGCTGGGCTGGATTTCACAGACCATGGGACCACGCCCTGAGCCGAAATCAAGAGTCAGACGTTGACCTGACTAAGCCACACAGGCACCCTTCCCTTGTGCAAGGAACTTCTAGGCAAGCTGCTGTAAGGATCCCAGAAGGGCTTGACAAAATTTTCTCATAGGTCACGTTCTAGTTTGGATGCAAGGATTATGGTGATGCCTAGCTGAGGTAAAGTCCCAGCAAAGCATGGAGGGCAGCCTTTCAGGGTCTCCAACGATTCCCTTCGTGGGTACACCTCGTTTTGTGTTCCATACTCTACCACTGGATTAGAGTCAGGAACTCCTGCCTCACTTCGAAAGGACAGAATATGGCCCGAGAGATAGATAGCATGTCCCTTCTGAGGCTCGTAGACAAAGACACTGGTCTCCTCTTGGGCTTGCTCTCGCTCCCTCACCATTGGTTTCGAGGGAAGCCGCCTGCTCCTTGTGGGCTGTATGATGGAGAGGCCCATGTGGCAAGGAATGAATATTTCTTGCTCACCGCAATGGAGGACCTCTGGCTGCTAGGAGCCACCCGAGTGAGCACACAAGCAGATTTCCCGCCAACAAGCCTGGAGATGACTGAAGACCCACATGACATCTTGACTGCAGCCTTGTGAGAGATCCTGAGACACAGGTCCCTGGCTAGATGCACCTGGATGCCTGGCCCACGGAAACCATATGCGGTTATCAATTGGTGTTGTCGGAAGCCCTCTGGGTTGCGGAAAACATTCAAAAAAGACACAAGGGTGAAGCCACAGTTCTGGCTGCTGACCCACCCCCCTCTCCTGGGCTTGAAATTCCAGGGAAGTCAAGCGATGGTAGCAACCACTGAGAGATTAGGGTAAACAATGCCAGAAAGAGGTCCTCTATTCTGTTCTCCATGTATCTCTCTGAGAGGACATGCCCTCACCTGATCCACCCGAGCCAATAGGTGGCCCATGCAGGAGGAGACAACTGGCCGTGTGGTCCAAGTCGGCTGAGAGCACTAGACCCAGCGTCGCAGAGCCTCCTTGAAGCCAGAAAAAGAGCCCAGAAGTTCCCTGGTGTGCCTAGAGAAGGCACAGAAATTAGATGAGTTGAAAGCCTGGGACCTGGTCATTGGGCTTCTGGGCAAGAGGGGAGATGGCCTGGGGAAGGGACACTGCCTGCAACCCCTCTTGGACCAGACCCCACCTGTCTGCTTTGGGATACTGAGGATTAAGACGAGAGTGAACTAGTGTAGAGGAGATGGTGTTCTAATGCTTGGCAGGTTGAAAGCGATTGAAATCGTTGACATTCCTATTCTCCTCGTCCTCAGGACCACCATTAAGGGGAAGGGGCCTTCAAAGAAGCAAGAGGAGTTTATCACTTACAGCAGCCCTGTCAAGTGTCAATATCCAACCACTCCAGTCCCTTCCACCCCCTTGGCAGCCCCAATGCTTTCATAAGGACACAGATACATTCCCCTACAGGCTTTGGAGCAAACGTTAAGTTTTGATTTCTCTAAGATAAATGCCATAGTGCCATGACCTGCTCCTATGGCGGTAGCAAGTCTAGTTCTCAAAGAATCTGTGTGGAAGGGTTGAGCCACTCTATTGGACACCTGAAATTGATATTATACTGCATGTGAACGGGAATGTAACTCACGGCTTGGAAAAGGAAAAGAAACTCTTAACTGTTTTCAAGAGTCAGCTCTATCATTTTCCATTCCCAACTGTGAGGCGGGAGTGATCCAGTCATTCCACATCCTGCCTTGCATTTGGTGGTGGGGTCTCTCTCTCCCTCTCTGGCGCATTTGGTTTGAATCACTGTGATAGGTGTGCAGTGAGAGCTCACTGGAGTTTTCATTTGAATTGCCCCAATGGCAACTTTCTATGTGGTTTCCATCTGTCTACGCTTTGGTAAAGGTGGCAGGCCCTTTACTTTTTCCCCACCCCCCTTCTATTTCCTTTTGCTAACTAGATTGCATGCTTACATGGGGATCAAATTCTGAGTTTCCATGCTTCAGACAGGAGTCCTCTATTAGCTATGTGATTTGGACCTATTTCCTCCAAGTTGGTAGCTTGTCTTTTGGGTCTTCTTAAGGAGGTCTTTCACACGGCACAGATTTACAATTCTGATTGTTGGATAAAGTCTAATTAATCAACTTTACCTTAGGGAAAATAATTTGATGTTCGACTGGAGGATTCTTTACCTAGCTTTCCATTCTGGAAATTTTCCCCCACATTTTCCCTATAAGATTTATCATTTTCCATGTAAGGCAGTGATTAATTTTGAGCTACTTTTTAAAATACTCTTTTTTTCTTTTTTTCCTTTGGGAGAGTGAACATGTACATGAGCGGGCAGGGGCCTGGAGGGAGAAGGGAAAAGAGCATCCTCAAGCAGCCTCGCCAGTGAGCTTGGAGCCTGACTTTGTCCCGGGACGCTGAGAGCTTGACAAGAGCCGAAATCAAGAGCTGGCTGCCGCACAGGCTGCCTCACCCAGGCAGCCTGAGTTAAGTTTTGTATAGGGTGTGATACTTAGATTGTGGTCCCCGGCCTCCTCGTCCTCCACCTCCTCCTCCCCTCTCCCGCTCCCTCTTCTGCTTCTCCTTCTTCTTTCATGCCTATGCATGTCCACTTGCTCTAGCACCATTTATTCAAAACGCTGTCACTCCTCCACTGAACGGCTTTTTACCTTTGTCAAGGCCCCATTCGACATATGGGTGTAGTTCACTTTCTGGGTCCTTGATTCTGTTCCACTTATCCATCTTTATTCTGTTCCATTGGTCTAGCTCTTCACCAACACCACACACTTTTGATTACTGTAGACGAATATCTTGAAATGGGGTAGAAGTATTCTTCTGGTTTTCTTCTTTAGTTTTAGTTTCTCCTCTTTTTCTAGGTTCTAAAATAGAAAGATTATAGTTTTGAGACTCCTTTTCTTTTTAGAGAGAGACAGAGACAGAGACAGAGAAAGGGAGAGAGAGATGATTAAGCAGCCACCATGCCCAGCACCAGCACAATGCAGGTTCAGCCTCACTATCCCAAGGTTGACCATGTCCCGAGTCAAAATCAAGAGTTGGACTAACTGACTGAGCCACCCAGATGCTCCTCCTCCTTTCTAATGTATGCATTGAGTGCTATAAATTGAGCTCTCTGTTGATTTAGCTGTGTCCCACCAATTTTAATACGTTGTAGTTTTATTTTCCTTCCGTTCAGTGCACTGAAATTTTATCTTTTGTCTCCGATAATCTAGAAAGTTACTTTCTACGTGTTTAGAATTTGTTATGTTTCTCCCTTTGATATCTAGTTTCATTTTTAACTTTTTTTTATAAGTGTCAAAGTTTAATTCCAAGACAATGCTACAGAGGGTTGCATTTTTTTCAGGTACACAATATAGAGATTCTCCTCCGCTGCCCAACGACTGTTAGCTCCTGTTGCCAGGCACTGATTTGCGTTGGAGTCTCGGGTGCACCTCCCCCACCCCTACTCCCTTCAGCTCCTGTTGCCAGGCACTGGTTTGCATTGGAGACGGAACCCTCGTAGGGGTTCCAAGCAGTTTCTAGTGGCCGAGAGGACACTGGTGATCAGAGACAAAGCCCCCAGGCTCTCTGGAGCCAGCTGGTGGCCATTACAATGTCTCCCCACACAGTTCTGGAGCCGCTGTGGGCTCTCCGGGAACAGCTGTGGGCTTCTGGGTTGCCGATAATCGAACGTTGGCCACATGGGCCACGAGACTCTGGGTTTGGCTGGGAGATCCTCGTGTGCACTGTGTTGCTGGTGTTCATTCCAGTAAAGTGTGGACTCCGCTTAAGAGGAAGAAAGGGGCACTGTGCCCAGAATGAAGTATCTGGAAAAGACATGGAGAAGACCGACCCGGATGCACCAGCCCATGGAGCCGTCGCATCATCGGAGCACAAGGCCAGTCCTCTCCCGCTACAGATCCTTGCTCTGGCTGCCCTGAATCAAGATGTCGGGTACTTTTCTGTGGGAGACGCTACGCAACTGCTGAAGGGAGTTCGGCAAAGGCTGTTGAAGAAGAGCCCTCACCAGCTCACCGATGAAAATCCCATCTGTGGAGCAGCCCAGGACGATGGAGAACCCCCTGCGAGGAATATGCCAGAAGACTTCAAGGACAGCCCTGATCTGCGGGGAAGTGCAGACCCTCTGTCTCAGGACATTGGCAGCTGTGGACTGAGAGGGCAGGAAGAGGCAGGGGAGGCAGGCAGGCCAGAGCTTCCTGACGGAGGTGTGCCGTGGCAGGCCCCCGCTGAGGGCCAGAGCCAACACCACACCCTCAGCCAGATCCTACTGACGGTGATGCATCTGCTAGAGCTCCTTCGAGATCATCTGGAAGGTGGGGGCTCAAGGAGGCAGGTGCAGACTGGCTCCTCCTCCACTGATCACGTGCCCCGTGGGAGCCCCCTGAATCAAGGAAAGCCATCCAGGGCACTGAAGAAGGCACGTCAGGGGAATGAAGAGCTCCCAGGAAACACAACAATCCACCAAGCTGAGCAAGTATCTTTTCACCAGCGAAACAGCCTCCTGGAAAGGGAGATTCAGAAGCTGCACCTGAAGCTCGAGGCAGAGCCTAAGCTGTGCGAAGAGCACCTCAAACACCTGGAGAGGAAGATGATGGAGGAGAAGGCACGCTGCCTGCAAGTGAAGAACGAACTCGCCAAGGTGCGCAGGAAGGTGGATGCTGCCCACTGGAACTTAGGCCTCTACAAGAAGATGGCCGACGACCTGCACCGAGAATGGCAGAGAATCTCCTCCTTGCATGACCGAGAGCGCCTCCTGGTGGAGAACAGAAGTGAGGAGAGCCAGAAGGCTGTTCTGTGGGCAGAGAGGGAGTTCCAAAGGCTCAAGGAAGAAAACCATTGCCTCAGGCAGAAGCTGGCCAACTCTGGGCCCAAGGTCCAGCCTGTCTCCGGGGGGCCTCCTGCTCCTGCTCCTGCTCCTGCTCCAGCTCCAGCTCCTGCTCCTGCTCTTCTGGGCACAGCCTCCAAATGCCCTCAAGGGCCACAGGCTCCCCTGAAACCCAGAAGCCCAAGAAGGGAGCAAGTGTGCACTGGCCAGACTCCAAGTTCTCGGGTCCCCTGCAGGTCTGATTCCCTTTCCCAGCAGCCACCAACACTCACAACCAGAGCACAAAAGCTCCTGTGCTTCCTTACCCCTTCAGCCACACCCATTGCTCCTTTGACTGGAGATCCACCCCATTCTTGAACTGATGCTACCTATTCCCTATAGCCATGTGAGAGAGCATTTTTCATTGTTAAGGACCAAAAAAATAAAACGATCAAATTGCTGATCCTACTGCGACTGAGAATTGATTGTATGAAGGGATTCTTTGCCAAGCAACCAAGGGTTTTAAGTGTCCTTTACTGATCACTTAATTGTCCCAATAACCCAGTGTGTCCTATACTACTGAGGTTCAGAGAGGGGACACAACTTGCCCCAAGATCACACAGCTAGTGAATTTCAGAGCTCCCATTCCAAGCCAAGGTTGTCTCATTACCCACTGATGTGAAAATAACTACCACTCCTACCACTACGATGACTTCTGCTTCTTCATTTCTGAGAGAGAGAAAGAGCGAGGGCACACACACATGCAAGCGGGGGAGGGGCAGGGAGAGAGAGATTCCTAGACAGCCTTCCCACTCAAGTGCACAACCAGACGCTGGGCTGGATTTCACAGACCATGGGACCACGCCCTGAGCCGAAATCAATAGTCAGACGTTGACCTGACTAAGCCACACAGGCACCCTTCCCTTGTGCAAGGAACTTCTAGGCAAGCTGCTGTAAGGATCCCAGAAGGGCTTGACAAAATTTTCTCATAGGTCACGTTCTAGTTTGGATGCAAGGATTATGGTGATGCCTAGCTGAGGTAAAGTCCCAGCAAAGCATGGAGGGCAGCCTTTCAGGGTCTCCAACGATTCCCTTCGTGGGTACACCTCGTTTTGTGTTCCATACTCTACCACTGGATTAGAGTCAGGAACTCCTGCCTCACTTCGAAAGGACAGAATATGGCCCGAGAGATAGATAGCATGTCCCTTCTGAGGCTCGTAGACAAAGACACTGGTCTCCTCTTGGGCTTGCTCTCGCTCCCTCACCATTGGTTTCGAGGGAAGCCGCCTGCTCCTTGTGGGCTGTATGATGGAGAGGCCCATGTGGCAAGGAATGAATATTTCTTGCTCACCGCAATGGAGGACCTCTGGCTGCTAGGAGCCACCCGAGTGAGCACACAAGCAGATTTCCCGCCAACAAGCCTGGAGATGACTGAAGACCCACATGACATCTTGACTGCAGCCTTGTGAGAGATCCTGAGACACAGGTCCCTGGCTAGATGCACCTGGATGCCTGGCCCACGGAAACCATATGCGGTTATCAATTGGTGTTGTCGGAAGCCCTCTGGGTTGCGGAAAACATTCAAAAAAGACACAAGGGTGAAGCCACAGTTCTGGCTGCTGACCCACCCCCCTCTCCTGGGCTTGAAATTCCAGGGAAGTCAAGCGATGGTAGCAACCACTGAGAGATTAGGGTAAACAATGCCAGAAAGAGGTCCTCTATTCTGTTCTCCATGTATCTCTCTGAGAGGACATGCCCTCACCTGATCCACCCGAGCCAATAGGTGGCCCATGCAGGAGGAGACAACTGGCCGTGTGGTCCAAGTCGGCTGAGAGCACTAGACCCAGCGTCGCAGAGCCTCCTTGAAGCCAGAAAAAGAGCCCAGAAGTTCCCTGGTGTCCCTAGAGAAGGCACAGAAATTAGATGAGTTGAAAGCCTGGGACCTGGTCATTGGGCTTCTGGGCAAGAGGGGAGATGGCCTGGGGAAGGGACACTGCCTGCAACCCCTCTTGGACCAGACCCCACCTGTCTGCTTTGGGATACTGAGGATTAAGACGAGAGTGAACTAGTGTAGAAGAGATGGTGTTCTAATGCTTGGCAGGTTGAAAGCGATTGAAATCGTTGACATTCCTATTCTCCTCGTCCTCAGGACCACCATTAAGGGGAAGGGGCCTTCAAAGAAGCAAGAGGAGTTTATCACTTACAGCAGCCCTGTCAAGTGTCAATATCCAACCACTCCAGTCCCTTCCACCCCCTTGGCAGCCCCAATGCTTTCATAAGGACACAGATACATTCCCCTACAGGCTTTGGAGCAAACGTTAAGTTTTGATTTCTCTAAGATAAATGCCATAGTGCCATGACCTGCTCCTAGGGCGGTAGCAAGTCTAGTTCTCAAAGAATCTGTGTGGAAGGGTTGAGCCACTCTATTGGACACCTGAAATTGATATTATACTGCATGTGAACGGGAATGTAACTCACGGCTTGGAAAAGGAAAAGAAACTCTTAACTGTTTTCAAGAGTCAGCTCTATCATTTTCCATTCCCAACTGTGAGGCGGGAGTGATCCAGTCATTCCACATCCTGCCTTGCATTTGGTGGTGGGGTCTCTCTCTCCCTCTCTGGCGCATTTGGTTTGAATCACTGTGATAGGTGTGCAGTGAGAGCTCACTGGAGTTTTCATTTGAATTGCCCCAATGGCAACTTTCTATGTGGTTTCCATCTGTCTACGCTTTGGTAAAGGTGGCAGGCCCTTTACTTTTTCCCCACCCCCCTTCTATTTCCTTTTGCTAACTAGATTGCATGCTTACTTGGGGATCAAATTCTGAGTTTCCATGCTTCAGACAGGAGTCCTCTATTAGCTATGTGATTTGGACCTATTTCCTCCAAGTTGGTAGCTTGTCTTTTGGGTCTTCTTAAGGAGGTCTTTCACACGGCACAGATTTACAATTCTGATTGTTGGATAAAGTCTAATTAATCAACTTTACCTTAGGGAAAATAATTTGATGTTCGACTGGAGGATTCTTTACCTAGCTTTCCATTCTGGAAATTTTCCCCCACATTTTCCCTATAAGATTTATCATTTTCCATGTAAGGCAGTGATTAATTTTGAGCTACTTTTTAAAATACTCTTTTTTTCTTTTTTTCCTTTGGGAGAGTGAACATGTGCATGAGCGGGCAGGGGCCTGGAGGGAGAAGGGAAAAGAGCATCCTCAAGCAGCCTCGCCAGTGAGCTTGGAGCCTGACTTTGTCCCGGGACGCTGAGAGCTTGACAAGAGCCGAAATCAAGAGCTGGCTGCCGCACAGGCTGCCTCACCCAGGCAGCCTGAGTTAAGTTTTGTATAGGGTTTGATACTTAGATTGTGGTCCCCGGCCTCCTCGTCCTCCACCTCCTCCTCCCCTCTCCCGCTCCCTCTTCTGCTTCTCCTTCTTCTTTGCCTATGCATGTCCACTTGCTCTAGCACCATTTATTCAAAACGCTGTCACTCCTCCACTGAACGGCTTTTTACCTTTGTCAAGGCCCCATTCGACATATGGGCGTAGTTCTCTTTCTGGGTCCCTGATTCTGTTCCACTTATCCATCTGTATTCTGTTCCATTGGTCTAGCTCTTCACCAACACCACGCACTTTTGATTACTGTAGACGAATATCTTGAAATGGGGTAGAAGGATTCTTCTGGTTTTCTTCTTTAGTTTTAGTTTCTCCTCTTTTTCTAGGTTCTAAAATAGAAAGATTATAGTTTTGAGACTCCTTTTCTTTTTAGAGAAAGAGAGAGAGATAGACACAGAGACAGAGACAGAGACAGAGAAACGGAAGCGGTGCAGAAAGAGAGAGAGATGATTAAGCAGCCACCATGCCCAGCACCAGCACAATGCAGGTTCAGCCTCACTATCCCAAGGTTGACCATGACCCGAGTCAAAATCAAGAGTTGGACTAACTGACTGAGCCACCCAGATGCTCCTCCTCCTTTCTAATGTATGCATTGAGTGCTAAAAATTGAGCTCTCTGTTGATTTAGCTGTGTCCCATCAATTTTAATACGTTGTAGTTTTATTTTCCTTTGGGTCAGTGCACTGAAATTTTATCTTTTGTCTCCGATAATCTAGAAAGTTACTTTCTACGTGTTTAGATTTTGTTATGTTTCTCCCTTTGATATCTAGTTTCATTTTTAACTTTTTTTTATAAGTGTCAAAGTTTAATTCCAAGACAATGCTACATAGGGTTGCATTTTTTTCAGGTACACAATATAGAGATTCTCCTCCGCTGCCCAACGACTGTTAGCTCCTGTTGCCAGGCACTGATTTGCGTTGGAGTCTCGGGTGCACCTCCCCCACCCCTACTCCCTTCAGCTCCTGTTGCCAGGCACTGGTTTGCATTGGAGACGGAACCCTCGTAGGGGTTCCAAGCAGTTTCTAGTGGCCGAGAGGACACTGGTGATCAGAGACAAAGCCCCCAGGCTCTCTGGAGCCAGCTGGTGGCCATTACAATGTCTCCCCCACACAGTTCTGGAGCTGCTGTGGGCTCTCCGGGAACAGCTGTGGGCTTCTGGGTTGCCGATAATCGAACGTTGGCCACATGGGCCACGAGACTCTGGGTTTGGCTGGGAGATCCTCGTGTGCACTGTGTTGCTGGTGTTCATTCCAGTAAAGTGTGGACTCCGCTTAAGAGGAAGAAAGGGGCACTGTGCCCAGAATGAAGTATCTGGAAAAGACATGGAGAAGACCGACCCGGATGCACCAGCCCATGGAGCCGTCGCATCATCGGAGCACAAGGCCAGTCCTCTCCCGCTACAGATCCTTGCTCTGGCTGCCCTGAATCAAGATGTCGGGTACTTTTCTGTGGGAGACGCTACGCAACTGCTGAAGGGAGTTCGGCAAAGGCTGTTGAAGAAGAGCCCTCACCAGCTCACCGATGAAAATCCCATCTGTGGAGCAGCCCAGGACGATGGAGAACCCCCTGCGAGGAATATGCCAGAAGACTTCAAGGACAGCCCTGATCTGCGGGGAAGTGCAGACCCTCTGTCTCAGGACATTGGCAGCTGTGGACTGAGAGGGCAGGAAGAGGCAGGGGAGGCAGGCAGGCCAGAGCTTCCTGACGGAGGTGTGCCGTGGCAGGCCCCCGCTGAGGGCCAGAGCCAACACCACACCCTCAGCCAGATCCTACTGACGGTGATGCATCTGCTAGAGCTCCTTCGAGATCATCTGGAAGGTGGGGGCTCAAGGAGGCAGGTGCAGACTGGCTCCTCCTCCACTGATCACGTGCCCCGTGGGAGCCCCCTGAATCAAGGAAAGCCATCCAGGGCACTGAAGAAGGCACGTCAGGGGAATGAAGAGCTCCCAGGAAACACAACAATCCACCAAGCTGAGCAAGTATCTTTTCACCAGCGAAACAGCCTCCTGGAAAGGGAGATTCAGAAGCTGCACCTGAAGCTCGAGGCAGAGCCTAAGCTGTGCGAAGAGCACCTCAAACACCTGGAGAGGAAGATGATGGAGGAGAAGGCACGCTGCCCGCAAGTGAAGAACGAACTCGCCAAGGTGCGCAGGAAGGTGGATGCTGCCCACTGGAACTTAGGCCTCTACAAGAAGATGGCCGACGACCTGCACCGAGAATGGCAGAGAATCTCCTCCTTGCATGACCGAGAGCGCCTCCTGGTGGAGAACAGAAGTGAGGAGAGCCAGAAGGCTGTTCTGTGGGCAGAGAGGGAGTTCCAAAGGCTCAAGGAAGAAAACCATTGCCTCAGGCAGAAGCTGGCCAACTCTGGGCCCAAGGTCCAGCCTGTCTCCGGGGGGCCTCCTGCTCCTGCTCCTGCTCCAGCTCCAGATCCAGCTCCTGCTCCTGCTCTTCTGGGCACAGCCTCCAAATGTTCTCAAGGACCACAGGCTCCCCTCAAAGCCCAGAAGCCCAAGAAGGGAGCAAGGGTGCACTGGCCAGACTCCAAGTTCTCGGGTCCCCTGCAGGTCTGATTCCCTTTCCCAGCAGCCACCAACACTCACAACCAGAGCACAAAAGCTCCTGTGCTTCCTTACCCCTTCAGCCACACCCATTGCTCCTTTGACTGGAGATCCACCCCATTCTTGAACTGATGCTACCTATTCCCTATAGCCATGTGAGAGAGCATTTTTCATTGTTAAGGACCAAAAAAATAAAACGTTCAAATTGCTGATCCTACTGCGACTGAGAATTGATTGTATGAAGGGATTCTATGCCAAGCAACCAAGGGTTTTAAGTGTCCTTTACTGATCACTTAATTGTCCCAATAACCCAGTGTGTCCTATACTACTGAGGTTCAGAGAGGGGACACAACTTGCCCCAAGATCACACAGCTAGTGAATTTCAGAGCTCCCATTCCAAGCCAAGGTTGTCTCATTACCCACTGATGTGAAAATAACTACCACTCCTACCACTACGATGACTTCTGCTTCTTCATTTCTGAGAGAGAGAAAGAGCGAGGGCACACACACATGCAAGCGGGGGAGGGGCAGGGAGAGAGAGATTCCTAGACAGCCTTCCCACTCAAGTGCACAACCAGACGCTGGGCTGGATTTCACAGACCATGGGACCACGCCCTGAGCCGAAATCAAGAGTCAGACGTTGACCTGACTAAGCCACACAGGCACCCTTCCCTTGTGCAAGGAACTTCTAGGCAAGCTGCTGTAAGGATCCCAGAAGGGCTTGACAAAATTTTCTCATAGGTCACGTTCTAGTTTGGATGCAAGGATTATGGTGATGCCTAGCTGAGGTAAAGTCCCAGCAAAGCATGGAGGGCAGCCTTTCAGGGTCTCCAACGATTCCCTTCGTGGGTACACCTCGTTTTGTGTTCCATACTCTACCACTGGATTAGAGTCAGGAACTCCTGCCTCACTTCGAAAGGACAGAATATGGCCCGAGAGATAGATAGCATGTCCCTTCTGAGGCTCGTAGACAAAGACACTGGTCTCCTCTTGGGCTTGCTCTCGCTCCCTCACCATTGGTTTCGAGGGAAGCCGCCTGCTCCTTGTGGGCTGTATGATGGAGAGGCCCATGTGGCAAGGAATGAATATTTCTTGCTCACCGCAATGGAGGACCTCTGGCTGCTAGGAGCCACCCGAGTGAGCACACAAGCAGATTTCCCGCCAACAAGCCTGGAGATGACTGAAGACCCACATGACATCTTGACTGCAGCCTTGTGAGAGATCCTGAGACACAGGTCCCTGGCTAGATGCACCTGGATGCCTGGCCCACGGAAACCATATGCGGTTATCAATTGGTGTTGTCGGAAGCCCTCTGGGTTGCGGAAAACATTCAAAAAAGACACAAGGGTGAAGCCACAGTTCTGGCTGCTGACCCACCCCCCTCTCCTGGGCTTGAAATTCCAGGGAAGTCAAGCGATGGTAGCAACCACTGAGAGATTAGGGTAAACAATGCCAGAAAGAGGTCCTCTATTCTGTTCTCCATGTATCTCTCTGAGAGGACATGCCCTCACCTGATCCACCCGAGCCAATAGGTGGCCCATGCAGGAGGAGACAACTGGCCGTGTGGTCCAAGTCGGCTGAGAGCACTAGACCCAGCGTCGCAGAGCCTCCTTGAAGCCAGAAAAAGAGCCCAGAAGTTCCCTGGTGTCCCTAGAGAAGGCACAGAAATTAGATGAGTTGAAAGCCTGGGACCTGGTCATTGGGCTTCTGGGCAAGAGGGGAGATGGCCTGGGGAAGGGACACTGCCTGCAACCCCTCTTGGACCAGACCCCACCTGTCTGCTTTGGGATACTGAGGATTAAGACGAGAGTGAACTAGTGTAGAAGAGATGGTGTTCTAATGCTTGGCAGGTTGAAAGCGATTGAAATCGTTGACATTCCTATTCTCCTCGTCCTCAGGACCACCATTAAGGGGAAGGGGCCTTCAAAGAAGCAAGAGGAGTTTATCACTTACAGCAGCCCTGTCAAGTGTCAATATCCAACCACTCCAGTCCCTTCCACCCCCTTGGCAGCCCCAATGCTTTCATAAGGACACAGATACATTCCCCTACAGGCTTTGGAGCAAACGTTAAGTTTTGATTTCTCTAAGATAAATGCCATAGTGCCATGACCTGCTCCTATGGCGGTAGCAAGTCTAGTTCTCAAAGAATCTGTGTGGAAGGGTTGAGCCACTCTATTGGACACCTGAAATTGATATTATACTGCATGTGAACGGGAATGTAACTCACGGCTTGGAAAAGGAAAAGAAACTCTTAACTGTTTTCAAGAGTCAGCTCTATCATTTTCCATTCCCAACTGTGAGGCGGGAGTGATCCAGTCATTCCACATCCTGCCTTGCATTTGGTGGTGGGGTCTCTCTCTCCCTCTCTGGCGCATTTGGTTTGAATCACTGTGATAGGTGTGCAGTGAGAGCTCACTGGAGTTTTTATTTGAATTGCCCCAATGGCAACTTTCTATGTGGTTTCCATCTGTCTACGCTTTGGTAAAGGTGGCAGGCCCTTTACTTTTTCCCCACCCCCCTTCTATTTCCTTTTGCTAACTAGATTGCATGCTTACTTGGGGATCAAATTCTGAGTTTCCATGCTTCAGACAGGAGTCCTCTATTAGCTATGTGATTTGGACCTATTTCCTCCAAGTTGGTAGCTTGTCTTTTGGGTCTTCTTAAGGAGGTCTTTCACACGGCACAGATTTACAATTCTGATTGTTGGATAAAGTCTAATTAATCAACTTTACCTTAGGGAAAATAATTTGATGTTCGACTGGAGGATTCTTTACCTAGCTTTCCATTCTGGAAATTTTCCCCCACATTTTCCCTATAAGATTTATCATTTTCCATGTAAGGCAGTGATTAATTTTGAGCTACTTTTTAAAATACTCTTTTTTTCTTTTTTTCCTTTGGGAGAGTGAACATGTGCATGAGCGGGCAGGGGCCTGGAGGGAGAAGGGAAAAGAGCATCCTCAAGCAGCCTCGCCAGTGAGCTTGGAGCCTGACTTTGTCCCAGGACGCTGAGAGCTTGACAAGAGCCGAAATCAAGAGCTGGCTGCCGCACAGGCTGCCTCACCCAGGCAGCCTGAGTTAAGTTTTGTATAGGGTTTGATACTTAGATTGTGGTCCCCGGCCTCCTCGTCCTCCACCTCCTCCTCCCCTCTCCCGCTCCCTCTTCTGCTTCTCCTTCTTCTTTGCCTATGCATGTCCACTTGCTCTAGCACCATTTATTCAAAACGCTGTCACTCCTCCACTGAACGGCTTTTTACCTTTGTCAAGGCCCCATTCGACATATGGGCGTAGTTCTCTTTCTGGGTCCCTGATTCTGTTCCACTTATCCATCTGTATTCTGTTCCATTGGTCTAGCTCTTCACCAACACCACGCACTTTTGATTACTGTAGACGAATATCTTGAAATGGGGTAGAAGGATTCTTCTGGTTTTCTTCTTTAGTTTTAGTTTCTCCTCTTTTTCTAGGTTCTAAAATAGAAAGATTATAGTTTTGAGACTCCTTTTCTTTTTAGAGAGAGAGAGAGAGATAGACACAGAGACAGAGACAGAGACAGAGAAACGGAAGTGGTGCAGAAAGAGAGAGAGATGATTAAGCAGCCACCATGCCCAGCACCAGCACAATGCAGGTTCAGCCTCACTATCCCAAGGTTGACCATGACCCGAGTCAAAATCAAGAGTTGGACTAACTGACTGAGCCACCCAGATGCTCCTCCTCCTTTCTAATGTATGCATTGAGTGCTAAAAATTGAGCTCTCTGTTGATTTAGCTGTGTCCCATCAATTTTAATACGTTGTAGTTTTATTTTCCTTTGGGTCAGTGCACTGAAATTTTATCTTTTGTCTCCGATAATCTAGAAAGTTACTTTCTACGTGTTTAGATTTTGTTATGTTTCTCCCTTTGATATCTAGTTTCATTTTTAACTTTTTTTTATAAGTGTCAAAGTTTAATTCCAAGACAATGCTACATAGGGTTGCATTTTTTTCAGGTACACAATATAGAGATTCTCCTCCGCTGCCCAACGACTGTTAGCTCCTGTTGCCAGGCACTGATTTGCGTTGGAGTCTCGGGTGCACCTCCCCCACCCCTACTCCCTTCAGCTCCTGTTGCCAGGCACTGGTTTGCATTGGAGACGGAACCCTCGTAGGGGTTCCAAGCAGTTTCTAGTGGCCGAGAGGACACTGGTGATCAGAGACAAAGCCCCCAGGCTCTCTGGAGCCAGCTGGTGGCCATTACAATGTCTCCCCACACAGTTCTGGAGCCGCTGTGGGCTCTCCGGGAACAGCTGTGGGCTTCTGGGTTGCCGATAATCGAACGTTGGCCACATGGGCCACGAGACTCTGGGTTTGGCTGGGAGATCCTCGTGTGCACTGTGTTGCTGGTGTTCATTCCAGTAAAGTGTGGACTCCGCTTAAGAGGAAGAAAGGGGCACTGTGCCCAGAATGAAGTATCTGGAAAAGACATGGAGAAGACCGACCCGGATGCACCAGCCCATGGAGCCGTCGCATCATCGGAGCACAAGGCCAGTCCTCTCCCGCTACAGATCCTTGCTCTGGCTGCCCTGAATCAAGATGTCGGGTACTTTTCTGTGGGAGACGCTACGCAACTGCTGAAGGGAGTTCGGCAAAGGCTGTTGAAGAAGAGCCCTCACCAGCTCACCGATGAAAATCCCATCTGTGGAGCAGCCCAGGACGATGGAGAACCCCCTGCGAGGAATATGCCAGAAGACTTCAAGGACAGCCCTGATCTGCGGGGAAGTGCAGACCCTCTGTCTCAGGACATTGGCAGCTGTGGACTGAGAGGGCAGGAAGAGGCAGGGGAGGCAGGCAGGCCAGAGCTTCCTGACGGAGGTGTGCCGTGGCAGGCCCCCGCTGAGGGCCAGAGCCAACACCACACCCTCAGCCAGATCCTACTGACGGTGATGCATCTGCTAGAGCTCCTTCGAGATCATCTGGAAGGTGGGGGCTCAAGGAGGCAGGTGCAGACTGGCTCCTCCTCCACTGATCACGTGCCCCGTGGGAGCCCCCTGAATCAAGGAAAGCCATCCAGGGCACTGAAGAAGGCACGTCAGGGGAATGAAGAGCTCCCAGGAAACACAACAATCCACCAAGCTGAGCAAGTATCTTTTCACCAGCGAAACAGCCTCCTGGAAAGGGAGATTCAGAAGCTGCACCTGAAGCTCGAGGCAGAGCCTAAGCTGTGCGAAGAGCACCTCAAACACCTGGAGAGGAAGATGATGGAGGAGAAGGCACGCTGCCTGCAAGTGAAGAACGAACTCGCCAAGGTGCGCAGGAAGGTGGATGCTGCCCACTGGAACTTAGGCCTCTACAAGAAGATGGCCGACGACCTGCACCGAGAATGGCAGAGAATCTCCTCCTTGCATGACCGAGAGCGCCTCCTGGTGGAGAACAGAAGTGAGGAGAGCCAGAAGGCTGTTCTGTGGGCAGAGAGGGAGTTCCAAAGGCTCAAGGAAGAAAACCATTGCCTCAGGCAGAAGCTGGCCAACTCTGGGCCCAAGGTCCAGCCTGTCTCCGGGGGGCCTCCTGCTCCTGCTCCTGCTCCTGCTCCAGCTCCAGCTCCTGCTCCTGCTCTTCTGGGCACAGCCTCCAAATGCCCTCAAGGGCCACAGGCTCCCCTGAAACCCAGAAGCCCAAGAAGGGAGCAAGTGTGCACTGGCCAGACTCCAAGTTCTCGGGTCCCCTGCAGGTCTGATTCCCTTTCCCAGCAGCCACCAACACTCACAACCAGAGCACAAAAGCTCCTGTGCTTCCTTACCCCTTCAGCCACACCCATTGCTCCTTTGACTGGAGATCCACCCCATTCTTGAACTGATGCTACCTATTCCCTATAGCCATGTGAGAGAGCATTTTTCATTGTTAAGGACCAAAAAAATAAAACGATCAAATTGCTGATCCTACTGCGACTGAGAATTGATTGTATGAAGGGATTCTTTGCCAAGCAACCAAGGGTTTTAAGTGTCCTTTACTGATCACTTAATTGTCCCAATAACCCAGTGTGTCCTATACTACTGAGGTTCAGAGAGGGGACACAACTTGCCCCAAGATCACACAGCTAGTGAATTTCAGAGCTCCCATTCCAAGCCAAGGTTGTCTCATTACCCACTGATGTGAAAATAACTACCACTCCTACCACTACGATGACTTCTGCTTCTTCATTTCTGAGAGAGAGAAAGAGCGAGGGCACACACACATGCAAGCGGGGGAGGGGCAGGGAGAGAGAGATTCCTAGACAGCCTTCCCACTCAAGTGCACAACCAGACGCTGGGCTGGATTTCACAGACCATGGGACCACGCCCTGAGCCGAAATCAATAGTCAGACGTTGACCTGACTAAGCCACACAGGCACCCTTCCCTTGTGCAAGGAACTTCTAGGCAAGCTGCTGTAAGGATCCCAGAAGGGCTTGACAAAATTTTCTCATAGGTCACGTTCTAGTTTGGATGCAAGGATTATGGTGATGCCTAGCTGAGGTAAAGTCCCAGCAAAGCATGGAGGGCAGCCTTTCAGGGTCTCCAACGATTCCCTTCGTGGGTACACCTCGTTTTGTGTTCCATACTCTACCACTGGATTAGAGTCAGGAACTCCTGCCTCACTTCGAAAGGACAGAATATGGCCCGAGAGATAGATAGCATGTCCCTTCTGAGGCTCGTAGACAAAGACACTGGTCTCCTCTTGGGCTTGCTCTCGCTCCCTCACCATTGGTTTCGAGGGAAGCCGCCTGCTCCTTGTGGGCTGTATGATGGAGAGGCCCATGTGGCAAGGAATGAATATTTCTTGCTCACCGCAATGGAGGACCTCTGGCTGCTAGGAGCCACCCGAGTGAGCACACAAGCAGATTTCCCGCCAACAAGCCTGGAGATGACTGAAGACCCACATGACATCTTGACTGCAGCCTTGTGAGAGATCCTGAGACACAGGTCCCTGGCTAGATGCACCTGGATGCCTGGCCCACGGAAACCATATGCGGTTATCAATTGGTGTTGTCGGAAGCCCTCTGGGTTGCGGAAAACATTCAAAAAAGACACAAGGGTGAAGCCACAGTTCTGGCTGCTGACCCACCCCCCTCTCCTGGGCTTGAAATTCCAGGGAAGTCAAGCGATGGTAGCAACCACTGAGAGATTAGGGTAAACAATGCCAGAAAGAGGTCCTCTATTCTGTTCTCCATGTATCTCTCTGAGAGGACATGCCCTCACCTGATCCACCCGAGCCAATAGGTGGCCCATGCAGGAGGAGACAACTGGCCGTGTGGTCCAAGTCGGCTGAGAGCACTAGACCCAGCGTCGCAGAGCCTCCTTGAAGCCAGAAAAAGAGCCCAGAAGTTCCCTGGTGTCCCTAGAGAAGGCACAGAAATTAGATGAGTTGAAAGCCTGGGACCTGGTCATTGGGCTTCTGGGCAAGAGGGGAGATGGCCTGGGGAAGGGACACTGCCTGCAACCCCTCTTGGACCAGACCCCACCTGTCTGCTTTGGGATACTGAGGATTAAGACGAGAGTGAACTAGTGTAGAAGAGATGGTGTTCTAATGCTTGGCAGGTTGAAAGCGATTGAAATCGTTGACATTCCTATTCTCCTCGTCCTCAGGACCACCATTAAGGGGAAGGGGCCTTCAAAGAAGCAAGAGGAGTTTATCACTTACAGCAGCCATGTCAAGTGTCAATATCCAACCACTCCAGTCCCTTCCACCCCCTTGGCAGCCCCAATGCTTTCATAAGGACACAGATACATTCCCCTACAGGCTTTGGAGCAAACGTTAAGTTTTGATTTCTCTAAGATAAATGCCATAGTGCCATGACCTGCTCCTAGGGCGGTAGCAAGTCTAGTTCTCAAAGAATCTGTGTGGAAGGGTTGAGCCACTCTATTGGACACCTGAAATTGATATTATACTGCATGTGAACGGGAATGTAACTCACGGCTTGGAAAAGGAAAAGAAACTCTTAACTGTTTTCAAGAGTCAGCTCTATCATTTTCCATTCCCAACTGTGAGGCGGGAGTGATCCAGTCATTCCACATCCTGCCTTGCATTTGGTGGTGGGGTCTCTCTCTCCCTCTCTGGCGCATTTGGTTTGAATCACTCTGATAGGTGTGCAGTGAGAGCTCACTGGAGTTTTCATTTGAATTGCCCCAATGGCAACTTTCTATGTGGTTTCCATCTGTCTACGCTTTGGTAAAGGTGGCAGGCCCTTTACTTTTTCCCCACCCCCCTTCTATTTCCTTTTGCTAACTAGATTGCATGCTTACTTGGGGATCAAATTCTGAGTTTCCATGCTTCAGACAGGAGTCCTCTATTAGCTATGTGATTTGGACCTATTTCCTCCAAGTTGGTAGCTTGTCTTTTGGGTCTTCTTAAGGAGGTCTTTCACACGGCACAGATTTACAATTCTGATTGTTGGATAAAGTCTAATTAATCAACTTTACCTTAGGGAAAATAATTTGATGTTCGACTGGAGGATTCTTTACCTAGCTTTCCATTCTGGAAATTTTTCCCCACATTTTCCCTATAAGATTTATCATTTTCCATGTAAGGCAGTGATTAATTTTGAGCTACTTTTTAAAATACTCTTTTTTTCTTTTTTTCCTTTGGGAGAGTGAACATGTGCATGAGCGGGCAGGGGCCTGGAGGGAGAAGGGAAAAGAGCATCCTCAAGCAGCCTCGCCAGTGAGCTTGGAGCCTGACTTTGTCCCGGGACGCTGAGAGCTTGACAAGAGCCGAAATCAAGAGCTGGCTGCCGCACAGGCTGCCTCACCCAGGCAGCCTGAGTTAAGTTTTGTATAGGGTTTGATACTTAGATTGTGGTCCCCGGCCTCCTCGTCCTCCACCTCCTCCTCCCCTCTCCCGCTCCCTCTTCTGCTTCTCCTTCTTCTTTGCCTATGCATGTCCACTTGCTCTAGCACCATTTATTCAAAACGCTGTCACTCCTCCACTGAACGGCTTTTTACCTTTGTCAAGGCCCCATTCGACATATGGGCGTAGTTCTCTTTCTGGGTCCCTGATTCTGTTCCACTTATCCATCTGTATTCTGTTCCATTGGTCTAGCTCTTCACCAACACCACGCACTTTTGATTACTGTAGACGAATATCTTGAAATGGGGTAGAAGGATTCTTCTGGTTTTCTTCTTTAGTTTTAGTTTCTCCTCTTTTTCTAGGTTCTAAAATAGAAAGATTATAGTTTTGAGACTCCTTTTCTTTTTAGAGAAAGAGAGAGAGATAGACACAGAGACAGAGACAGAGACAGAGAAACGGAAGCGGTGCAGAAAGAGAGAGAGATGATTAAGCAGCCACCATGCCCAGCACCAGCACAATGCAGGTTCAGCCTCACTATCCCAAGGTTGACCATGACCCGAGTCAAAATCAAGAGTTGGACTAACTGACTGAGCCACCCAGATGCTCCTCCTCCTTTCTAATGTATGCATTGAGTGCTAAAAATTGAGCTCTCTGTTGATTTAGCTGTGTCCCATCAATTTTAATACGTTGTAGTTTTATTTTCCTTTGGGTCAGTGCACTGAAATTTTATCTTTTGTCTCCGATAATCTAGAAAGTTACTTTCTACGTGTTTAGATTTTGTTATGTTTCTCCCTTTGATATCTAGTTTCATTTTTAACTTTTTTTTATAAGTGTCAAAGTTTAATTCCAAGACAATGCTACATAGGGTTGCATTTTTTTCAGGTACACAATATAGAGATTCTCCTCCGCTGCCCAACGACTGTTAGCTCCTGTTGCCAGGCACTGATTTGCGTTGGAGTCTCGGGTGCACCTCCCCCACCCCTACTCCCTTCAGCTCCTGTTGCCAGGCACTGGTTTGCATTGGAGACGGAACCCTCGTAGGGGTTCCAAGCAGTTTCTAGTGGCCGAGAGGACACTGGTGATCAGAGACAAAGCCCCCAGGCTCTCTGGAGCCAGCTGGTGGCCATTACAATGTCTCCCCCACACAGTTCTGGAGCTGCTGTGGGCTCTCCGGGAACAGCTGTGGGCTTCTGGGTTGCCGATAATCGAACGTTGGCCACATGGGCCACGAGACTCTGGGTTTGGCTGGGAGATCCTCGTGTGCACTGTGTTGCTGGTGTTCATTCCAGTAAAGTGTGGACTCCGCTTAAGAGGAAGAAAGGGGCACTGTGCCCAGAATGAAGTATCTGGAAAAGACATGGAGAAGACCGACCCGGATGCACCAGCCCATGGAGCCGTCGCATCATCGGAGCACAAGGCCAGTCCTCTCCCGCTACAGATCCTTGCTCTGGCTGCCCTGAATCAAGATGTCGGGTACTTTTCTGTGGGAGACGCTACGCAACTGCTGAAGGGAGTTCGGCAAAGGCTGTTGAAGAAGAGCCCTCACCAGCTCACCGATGAAAATCCCATCTGTGGAGCAGCCCAGGACGATGGAGAACCCCCTGCGAGGAATATGCCAGAAGACTTCAAGGACAGCCCTGATCTGCGGGGAAGTGCAGACCCT
This sequence comes from Mustela nivalis, assembly GCF_964662115.1. Taxonomy (NCBI): domain Eukaryota; kingdom Metazoa; phylum Chordata; class Mammalia; order Carnivora; family Mustelidae; genus Mustela; species Mustela nivalis. Next base: position 65,353,913 of record NC_139021.1, on the reverse strand, counting down.
CTGTCTCAGGACATTGGCAGCTGTGGACTGAGAGGGCAGGAAGAGGCAGGGGAGGCAGGCAGGCCAGAGCTTCCTGACGGAGGTGTGCCGTGGCAGGCCCCCGCTGAGGGCCAGAGCCAACACCACACCCTCAGCCAGATCCTACTGACGGTGATGCATCTGCTAGAGCTCCTTCGAGATCATCTGGAAGGTGGGGGCTCAAGGAGGCAGGTGCAGACTGGCTCCTCCTCCACTGATCACGTGCCCCGTGGGAGCCCCCTGAATCAAGGAAAGCCATCCAGGGCACTGAAGAAGGCACGTCAGGGGAATGAAGAGCTCCCAGGAAACACAACAATCCACCAAGCTGAGCAAGTATCTTTTCACCAGCGAAACAGCCTCCTGGAAAGGGAGATTCAGAAGCTGCACCTGAAGCTCGAGGCAGAGCCTAAGCTGTGCGAAGAGCACCTCAAACACCTGGAGAGGAAGATGATGGAGGAGAAGGCACGCTGCCCGCAAGTGAAGAACGAACTCGCCAAGGTGCGCAGGAAGGTGGATGCTGCCCACTGGAACTTAGGCCTCTACAAGAAGATGGCCGACGACCTGCACCGAGAATGGCAGAGAATCTCCTCCTTGCATGACCGAGAGCGCCTCCTGGTGGAGAACAGAAGTGAGGAGAGCCAGAAGGCTGTTCTGTGGGCAGAGAGGGAGTTCCAAAGGCTCAAGGAAGAAAACCATTGCCTCAGGCAGAAGCTGGCCAACTCTGGGCCCAAGGTCCAGCCTGTCTCCGGGGGGCCTCCTGCTCCTGCTCCTGCTCCAGCTCCAGATCCAGCTCCTGCTCCTGCTCTTCTGGGCACAGCCTCCAAATGTTCTCAAGGACCACAGGCTCCCCTCAAAGCCCAGAAGCCCAAGAAGGGAGCAAGGGTGCACTGGCCAGACTCCAAGTTCTCGGGTCCCCTGCAGGTCTGATTCCCTTTCCCAGCAGCCACCAACACTCACAACCAGAGCACAAAAGCTCCTGTGCTTCCTTACCCCTTCAGCCACACCCATTGCTCCTTTGACTGGAGATCCACCCCATTCTTGAACTGATGCTACCTATTCCCTATAGCCATGTGAGAGAGCATTTTTCATTGTTAAGGACCAAAAAAATAAAACGTTCAAATTGCTGATCCTACTGCGACTGAGAATTGATTGTATGAAGGGATTCTATGCCAAGCAACCAAGGGTTTTAAGTGTCCTTTACTGATCACTTAATTGTCCCAATAACCCAGTGTGTCCTATACTACTGAGGTTCAGAGAGGGGACACAACTTGCCCCAAGATCACACAGCTAGTGAATTTCAGAGCTCCCATTCCAAGCCAAGGTTGTCTCATTACCCACTGATGTGAAAATAACTACCACTCCTACCACTACGATGACTTCTGCTTCTTCATTTCTGAGAGAGAGAAAGAGCGAGGGCACACACACATGCAAGCGGGGGAGGGGCAGGGAGAGAGAGATTCCTAGACAGCCTTCCCACTCAAGTGCACAACCAGACGCTGGGCTGGATTTCACAGACCATGGGACCACGCCCTGAGCCGAAATCAAGAGTCAGACGTTGACCTGACTAAGCCACACAGGCACCCTTCCCTTGTGCAAGGAACTTCTAGGCAAGCTGCTGTAAGGATCCCAGAAGGGCTTGACAAAATTTTCTCATAGGTCACGTTCTAGTTTGGATGCAAGGATTATGGTGATGCCTAGCTGAGGTAAAGTCCCAGCAAAGCATGGAGGGCAGCCTTTCAGGGTCTCCAACGATTCCCTTCGTGGGTACACCTCGTTTTGTGTTCCATACTCTACCACTGGATTAGAGTCAGGAACTCCTGCCTCACTTCGAAAGGACAGAATATGGCCCGAGAGATAGATAGCATGTCCCTTCTGAGGCTCGTAGACAAAGACACTGGTCTCCTCTTGGGCTTGCTCTCGCTCCCTCACCATTGGTTTCGAGGGAAGCCGCCTGCTCCTTGTGGGCTGTATGATGGAGAGGCCCATGTGGCAAGGAATGAATATTTCTTGCTCACCGCAATGGAGGACCTCTGGCTGCTAGGAGCCACCCGAGTGAGCACACAAGCAGATTTCCCGCCAACAAGCCTGGAGATGACTGAAGACCCACATGACATCTTGACTGCAGCCTTGTGAGAGATCCTGAGACACAGGTCCCTGGCTAGATGCACCTGGATGCCTGGCCCACGGAAACCATATGCGGTTATCAATTGGTGTTGTCGGAAGCCCTCTGGGTTGCGGAAAACATTCAAAAAAGACACAAGGGTGAAGCCACAGTTCTGGCTGCTGACCCACCCCCCTCTCCTGGGCTTGAAATTCCAGGGAAGTCAAGCGATGGTAGCAACCACTGAGAGATTAGGGTAAACAATGCCAGAAAGAGGTCCTCTATTCTGTTCTCCATGTATCTCTCTGAGAGGACATGCCCTCACCTGATCCACCCGAGCCAATAGGTGGCCCATGCAGGAGGAGACAACTGGCCGTGTGGTCCAAGTCGGCTGAGAGCACTAGACCCAGCGTCGCAGAGCCTCCTTGAAGCCAGAAAAAGAGCCCAGAAGTTCCCTGGTGTCCCTAGAGAAGGCACAGAAATTAGATGAGTTGAAAGCCTGGGACCTGGTCATTGGGCTTCTGGGCAGGAGGGGAGATGGCCTGGGGAAGGGACACTGCCTGCAACCCCTCTTGGACCAGACCCCACCTGTCTGCTTTGGGATACTGAGGATTAAGACGAGAGTGAACTAGTGTAGAAGAGATGGTGTTCTAATGCTTGGCAGGTTGAAAGCGATTGAAATCGTTGACATTCCTATTCTCCTCGTCCTCAGGACCACCATTAAGGGGAAGGGGCCTTCAAAGAAGCAAGAGGAGTTTATCACTTACAGCAGCCCTGTCAAGTGTCAATATCCAACCACTCCAGTCCCTTCCACCCCCTTGGCAGCCCCACTGCTTTCATAAGGACACAGATACATTCCCCTACAGGCTTTGGAGCAAACGTTAAGTTTTGATTTCTCTAAGATAAATGCCATAGTGCCATGACCTGCTCCTAGGGCGGTAGCAAGTCTAGTTCTCAAAGAATCTGTGTGGAAGGGTTGAGCCACTCTATTGGACACCTGAAATTGATATTATACTGCATGTGAACGGGAATGTAACTCACGGCTTGGAAAAGGAAAAGAAACTCTTAACTGTTTTCAAGAGTCAGCTCTATCATTTTCCATTCCCAACTGTGATGCGGGAGTGATCCAGTCATTCCACATCCTGCCTTGCATTTGGTGGTGGGGTCTCTCTCTCCCTCTCTGGCGCATTTGGTTTGAATCACTCTGATAGGTGTGCAGTGAGAGCTCACTGGAGTTTTCATTTGAATTGCCCCAATGGCAACTTTCTATGTGGTTTCCATCTGTCTACGCTTTGGTAAAGGTGGCAGGCCCTTTACTTTTTCCCCACCCCCCTTCTATTTCCTTTTGCTAACTAGATTGCATGCTTACTTGGGGTCAAATTCTGAGTTTCCATGCTTCAGACAGGAGTCCTCTATTAGCTATGTGATTTGGACCTATTTCCTCCAAGTTGGTAGCTTGTCTTTTGGGTCTTCTTAAGGAGGTCTTTCACACGGCACAGATTTACAATTCTGATTGTTGGATAAAGTCTAATTAATCAACTTTACCTTAGGGAAAATAATTTGATGTTCGACTGGAGGATTCTTTACCTAGCTTTCCATTCTGGAAATTTTTCCCCACATTTTCCCTATAAGATTTATCATTTTCCATGTAAGGCAGTGATTAATTTTGAGCTACTTTTTAAAATACTCTTTTTTTCTTTTTTTCCTTTGGGAGAGTGAACATGTGCATGAGCGGGCAGGGGCCTGGAGGGAGAAGGGAAAAGAGCATCCTCAAGCAGCCTCGCCAGTGAGCTTGGAGCCTGACTTTGTCCCGGGACGCTGAGAGCTTGACAAGAGCCGAAATCAAGAGCTGGCTGCCGCACAGGCTGCCTCACCCAGGCAGCCTGAGTTAAGTTTTGTATAGGGTTTGATACTTAGATTGTGGTCCCCGGCCTCCTCGTCCTCCACCTCCTCCTCCCCTCTCCCGCTCCCTCTTCTGCTTCTCCTTCTTCTTTGCCTATGCATGTCCACTTGCTCTAGCACCATTTATTCAAAACGCTGTCACTCCTCCACTGAACGGCTTTTTACCTTTGTCAAGGCCCCATTCGACATATGGGCGTAGTTCTCTTTCTGGGTCCCTGATTCTGTTCCACTTATCCATCTTTATTCTGTTCCATTGGTCTAGCTCTTCACCAACACCACGCACTTTTGATTACTGTAGACGAATATCTTGAAATGGGGTGGAAGGATTCTTCTGGTTTTCTTCTTTAGTTTTAGTTTCTCCTCTTTTTTCAGGTTCTAAAATAGAAAGATTATAGTTTTGAGACTCCTTTTCTTTTTAGAGAGAGAGAGAGAGATAGACACACAGACAGAGACAGAGACAGAGACAGAGAAACGGAAGCGGTGCAGAAAGAGAGAGAGATGATTAAGCAGCCACCATGCCCAGCACCAGCACAATGCAGGTTCAGCCTCACTATCCCAAGGTTGACCATGACCCGAGTCAAAATCAAGAGTTGGACTAACTGACTGAGCCACCCAGATGCTCCTCCTCCTTTCTAATGTATGCATTGAGTGCTAAAAATTGAGCTCTCTGTTGATTTAGCTGTGTCCCACCAATTTTAATACGTTGTAGTTTTATTTTCCTTCGGGTCAGTGCACTGAAATTTTATCTTTTGTCTCCGATAATCTAGAAAGTTACTTTCTACGTGTTTAGATTTTGTTATGTTTCTCCCTTTGATATCTAGTTTCATTTTTAACTTTTTTTTATAAGTGTCAAAGTTTAATTCCAAGACAATGCTACATAGGGTTGCATTTTTTTCAGGTACACAATATAGAGATTCTCCTCCGCTGCCCAACGACTGTTAGCTCCTGTTGCCAGGCACTGATTTGCGTTGGAGTCTCGGGTGCACCTCCCCCACCCCTACTCCCTTCAGCTCCTGTTGCCAGGCACTGGTTTGCATTGGAGACGGAACCCTCGTAGGGGTTCCAAGCAGTTTCTAGTGGCCGAGAGGACACTGGTGATCAGAGACAAAGCCCCCAGGCTCTCTGGAGCCAGCTGGTGGCCATTACAATGTCTCCCCACACAGTTCTGGAGCCGCTGTGGGCTCTCCGGGAACAGCTGTGGGCTTCTGGGTTGCCGATAATCGAACGTTGGCCACATGGGCCACGAGACTCTGGGTTTGGCTGGGAGATCCTCGTGTGCACTGTGTTGCTGGTGTTCATTCCAGTAAAGTGTGGACTCCGCTTAAGAGGAAGAAAGGGGCACTGTGCCCAGAATGAAGTATCTGGAAAAGACATGGAGAAGACCGACCCGGATGCACCAGCCCATGGAGCCGTCGCATCATCGGAGCACAAGGCCAGTCCTCTCCCGCTACAGATCCTTGCTCTGGCTGCCCTGAATCAAGATGTCGGGTACTTTTCTGTGGGAGACGCTACGCAACTGCTGAAGGGAGTTCGGCAAAGGCTGTTGAAGAAGAGCCCTCACCAGCTCACCGATGAAAATCCCATCTGTGGAGCAGCCCAGGACGATGGAGAACCCCCTGCGAGGAATATGCCAGAAGACTTCAAGGACAGCCCTGATCTGCGGGGAAGTGCAGACCCTCTGTCTCAGGACATTGGCAGCTGTGGACTGAGAGGGCAGGAAGAGGCAGGGGAGGCAGGCAGGCCAGAGCTTCCTGACGGAGGTGTGCCGTGGCAGGCCCCCGCTGAGGGCCAGAGCCAACACCACACCCTCAGCCAGATCCTACTGACGGTGATGCATCTGCTAGAGCTCCTTCGAGATCATCTGGAAGGTGGGGGCTCAAGGAGGCAGGTGCAGACTGGCTCCTCCTCCACTGATCACGTGCCCCGTGGGAGCCCCCTGAATCAAGGAAAGCCATCCAGGGCACTGAAGAAGGCACGTCAGGGGAATGAAGAGCTCCCAGGAAACACAACAATCCACCAAGCTGAGCAAGTATCTTTTCACCAGCGAAACAGCCTCCTGGAAAGGGAGATTCAGAAGCTGCACCTGAAGCTCGAGGCAGAGCCTAAGCTGTGCGAAGAGCACCTCAAACACCTGGAGAGGAAGATGATGGAGGAGAAGGCACGCTGCCTGCAAGTGAAGAACGAACTCGCCAAGGTGCGCAGGAAGGTGGATGCTGCCCACTGGAACTTAGGCCTCTACAAGAAGATGGCCGACGACCTGCACCGAGAATGGCAGAGAATCTCCTCCTTGCATGACCGAGAGCGCCTCCTGGTGGAGAACAGAAGTGAGGAGAGCCAGAAGGCTGTTCTGTGGGCAGAGAGGGAGTTCCAAAGGCTCAAGGAAGAAAACCATTGCCTCAGGCAGAAGCTGGCCAACTCTGGGCCCAAGGTCCAGCCTGTCTCCGGGGGGCCTCCTGCTCCTGCTCCTGCTCCTGCTCCAGCTCCAGCTCCTGCTCCTGCTCTTCTGGGCACAGCCTCCAAATGTTCTCAAGGGCCACAGGCTCCCCTCAAAGCCCAGAAGCCCAAGAAGGGAGCAAGGGTGCACTGGCCAGACTCCAAGTTCTCGGGTCCCCTGCAGGTCTGATTCCCTTTCCCAGCAGCCACCAACACTCACAACCAGAGCACAAAAGCTCCTGTGCTTCCTTACCCCTTCAGCCACACCCATTGCTCCTTTGACTGGAGATCCACCCCATTCTTGAACTGATGCTACCTATTCCCTATAGCCATGTGAGAGAGCATTTTTCATTGTTAAGGACCAAAAAAATAAAACGATCAAATTGCTGATCCTACTGCGACTGAGAATTGATTGTATGAAGGGATTCTATGCCAAGCAACCAAGGGTTTTAAGTGTCCTTTACTGATCACTTAATTGTCCCAATAACCCAGTGTGTCCTATACTACTGAGGTTCAGAGAGGGGACACAACTTGCCCCAAGATCACACAGCTAGTGAATTTCAGAGCTCCCATTCCAAGCCAAGGTTGTCTCATTACCCACTGATGTGAAAATAACTACCACTCCTACCACTACGATGACTTCTGCTTCTTCATTTCTGAGAGAGAGAAAGAGCGAGGGCACACACACATGCAAGCGGGGGAGGGGCAGGGAGAGAGAGATTCCTAGACAGCCTTCCCACTCAAGTGCACAACCAGACGCTGGGCTGGATTTCACAGACCATGGGACCACGCCCTGAGCCGAAATCAAGAGTCAGACGTTGACCTGACTAAGCCACACAGGCACCCTTCCCTTGTGCAAGGAACTTCTAGGCAAGCTGCTGTAAGGATCCCAGAAGGGCTTGACAAAATTTTCTCATAGGTCACGTTCTAGTTTGGATGCAAGGATTATGGTGATGCCTAGCTGAGGTAAAGTCCCAGCAAAGCATGGAGGGCAGCCTTTCAGGGTCTCCAACGATTCCCTTCGTGGGTACACCTCGTTTTGTGTTCCATACTCTACCACTGGATTAGAGTCAGGAACTCCTGCCTCACTTCGAAAGGACAGAATATGGCCCGAGAGATAGATAGCATGTCCCTTCTGAGGCTCGTAGACAAAGACACTGGTCTCCTCTTGGGCTTGCTCTCGCTCCCTCACCATTGGTTTCGAGGGAAGCCGCCTGCTCCTTGTGGGCTGTATGATGGAGAGGCCCATGTGGCAAGGAATGAATATTTCTTGCTCACCGCAATGGAGGACCTCTGGCTGCTAGGAGCCACCCGAGTGAGCACACAAGCAGATTTCCCGCCAACAAGCCTGGAGATGACTGAAGACCCACATGACATCTTGACTGCAGCCTTGTGAGAGATCCTGAGACACAGGTCCCTGGCTAGATGCACCTGGATGCCTGGCCCACGGAAACCATATGCGGTTATCAATTGGTGTTGTCGGAAGCCCTCTGGGTTGCGGAAAACATTCAAAAAAGACACAAGGGTGAAGCCACAGTTCTGGCTGCTGACCCACCCCCCTCTCCTGGGCTTGAAATTCCAGGGAAGTCAAGCGATGGTAGCAACCACTGAGAGATTAGGGTAAACAATGCCAGAAAGAGGTCCTCTATTCTGTTCTCCATGTATCTCTCTGAGAGGACATGCCCTCACCTGATCCACCCGAGCCAATAGGTGGCCCATGCAGGAGGAGACAACTGGCCGTGTGGTCCAAGTCGGCTGAGAGCACTAGACCCAGCGTCGCAGAGCCTCCTTGAAGCCAGAAAAAGAGCCCAGAAGTTCCCTGGTGTGCCTAGAGAAGGCACAGAAATTAGATGAGTTGAAAGCCTGGGACCTGGTCATTGGGCTTCTGGGCAAGAGGGGAGATGGCCTGGGGAAGGGACACTGCCTGCAACCCCTCTTGGACCAGACCCCACCTGTCTGCTTTGGGATACTGAGGATTAAGACGAGAGTGAACTAGTGTAGAGGAGATGGTGTTCTAATGCTTGGCAGGTTGAAAGCGATTGAAATCGTTGACATTCCTATTCTCCTCGTCCTCAGGACCACCATTAAGGGGAAGGGGCCTTCAAAGAAGCAAGAGGAGTTTATCACTTACAGCAGCCCTGTCAAGTGTCAATATCCAACCACTCCAGTCCCTTCCACCCCCTTGGCAGCCCCAATGCTTTCATAAGGACACAGATACATTCCCCTACAGGCTTTGGAGCAAACGTTAAGTTTTGATTTCTCTAAGATAAATGCCATAGTGCCATGACCTGCTCCTATGGCGGTAGCAAGTCTAGTTCTCAAAGAATCTGTGTGGAAGGGTTGAGCCACTCTATTGGACACCTGAAATTGATATTATACTGCATGTGAACGGGAATGTAACTCACGGCTTGGAAAAGGAAAAGAAACTCTTAACTGTTTTCAAGAGTCAGCTCTATCATTTTCCATTCCCAACTGTGAGGCGGGAGTGATCCAGTCATTCCACATCCTGCCTTGCATTTGGTGGTGGGGTCTCTCTCTCCCTCTCTGGCGCATTTGGTTTGAATCACTGTGATAGGTGTGCAGTGAGAGCTCACTGGAGTTTTCATTTGAATTGCCCCAATGGCAACTTTCTATGTGGTTTCCATCTGTCTACGCTTTGGTAAAGGTGGCAGGCCCTTTACTTTTTCCCCACCCCCCTTCTATTTCCTTTTGCTAACTAGATTGCATGCTTACATGGGGATCAAATTCTGAGTTTCCATGCTTCAGACAGGAGTCCTCTATTAGCTATGTGATTTGGACCTATTTCCTCCAAGTTGGTAGCTTGTCTTTTGGGTCTTCTTAAGGAGGTCTTTCACACGGCACAGATTTACAATTCTGATTGTTGGATAAAGTCTAATTAATCAACTTTACCTTAGGGAAAATAATTTGATGTTCGACTGGAGGATTCTTTACCTAGCTTTCCATTCTGGAAATTTTCCCCCACATTTTCCCTATAAGATTTATCATTTTCCATGTAAGGCAGTGATTAATTTTGAGCTACTTTTTAAAATACTCTTTTTTTCTTTTTTTCCTTTGGGAGAGTGAACATGTACATGAGCGGGCAGGGGCCTGGAGGGAGAAGGGAAAAGAGCATCCTCAAGCAGCCTCGCCAGTGAGCTTGGAGCCTGACTTTGTCCCGGGACGCTGAGAGCTTGACAAGAGCCGAAATCAAGAGCTGGCTGCCGCACAGGCTGCCTCACCCAGGCAGCCTGAGTTAAGTTTTGTATAGGGTGTGATACTTAGATTGTGGTCCCCGGCCTCCTCGTCCTCCACCTCCTCCTCCCCTCTCCCGCTCCCTCTTCTGCTTCTCCTTCTTCTTTCATGCCTATGCATGTCCACTTGCTCTAGCACCATTTATTCAAAACGCTGTCACTCCTCCACTGAACGGCTTTTTACCTTTGTCAAGGCCCCATTCGACATATGGGTGTAGTTCACTTTCTGGGTCCTTGATTCTGTTCCACTTATCCATCTTTATTCTGTTCCATTGGTCTAGCTCTTCACCAACACCACACACTTTTGATTACTGTAGACGAATATCTTGAAATGGGGTAGAAGTATTCTTCTGGTTTTCTTCTTTAGTTTTAGTTTCTCCTCTTTTTCTAGGTTCTAAAATAGAAAGATTATAGTTTTGAGACTCCTTTTCTTTTTAGAGAGAGACAGAGACAGAGACAGAGAAAGGGAGAGAGAGATGATTAAGCAGCCACCATGCCCAGCACCAGCACAATGCAGGTTCAGCCTCACTATCCCAAGGTTGACCATGTCCCGAGTCAAAATCAAGAGTTGGACTAACTGACTGAGCCACCCAGATGCTCCTCCTCCTTTCTAATGTATGCATTGAGTGCTATAAATTGAGCTCTCTGTTGATTTAGCTGTGTCCCACCAATTTTAATACGTTGTAGTTTTATTTTCCTTCCGTTCAGTGCACTGAAATTTTATCTTTTGTCTCCGATAATCTAGAAAGTTACTTTCTACGTGTTTAGAATTTGTTATGTTTCTCCCTTTGATATCTAGTTTCATTTTTAACTTTTTTTTATAAGTGTCAAAGTTTAATTCCAAGACAATGCTACAGAGGGTTGCATTTTTTTCAGGTACACAATATAGAGATTCTCCTCCGCTGCCCAACGAATGTTAGCTCCTGTTGCCAGGCACTGATTTGCCTTGGAGTCTCGGGTGCACCTCCCCCACCCCTACTCCCTTCAGCTCCTGTTGCCAGGCACTGGTTTGCATTGGAGACGGAACCCTCGTAGGGGTTCCAAGCAGTTTCTAGTGGCCGAGAGGACACTGGTGATCAGAGACAAAGCCCCCAGGCTCTCTGGAGCCAGCTGGTGGCCATTACAATGTCTCCCCACACAGTTCTGGAGCCGCTGTGGGCTCTCCGGGAACAGCTGTGGGCTTCTGGGTTGCCGATAATCGAACGTTGGCCACATGGGCCACGAGACTCTGGGTTTGGCTGGGAGATCCTCGTGTGCACTGTGTTGCTGGTGTTCATTCCAGTAAAGTGTGGACTCCGCTTAAGAGGAAGAAAGGGGCACTGTGCCCAGAATGAAGTATCTGGAAAAGACATGGAGAAGACCGACCCGGATGCACCAGCCCATGGAGCCGTCGCATCATCGGAGCACAAGGCCAGTCCTCTCCCGCTACAGATCCTTGCTCTGGCTGCCCTGAATCAAGATGTCGGGTACTTTTCTGTGGGAGACGCTACGCAACTGCTGAAGGGAGTTCGGCAAAGGCTGTTGAAGAAGAGCCCTCACCAGCTCACCGATGAAAATCCCATCTGTGGAGCAGCCCAGGACGATGGAGAACCCCCTGCGAGGAATATGCCAGAAGACTTCAAGGACAGCCCTGATCTGCGGGGAAGTGCAGACCCTCTGTCTCAGGACATTGGCAGCTGTGGACTGAGAGGGCAGGAAGAGGCAAGGGAGGCAGGCAGGCCAGAGCTTCCTGACGGAGGTGTGCCGTGGCAGGCCCCCGCTGAGGGCCAGAGCCAACACCACACCCTCAGCCAGATCCTACTGACGGTGATGCATCTGCTAGAGCTCCTTCGAGATCATCTGGAAGGTGGGGGCTCAAGGAGGCAGGTGCAGACTGGCTCCTCCTCCACTGATCACGTGCCCCGTGGGAGCCCCCTGAATCAAGGAAAGCCATCCAGGGCACTGAAGAAGGCACGTCAGGGGAATGAAGAGCTCCCAGGAAACACAACAATCCACCAAGCTGAGCAAGTATCTTTTCACCAGCGAAACTGCCTCCTGGAAAGGGAGATTCAGAAGCTGCACCTGAAGCTCGAGGCAGAGCCTAAGCTGTGCGAAGAGCACCTCAAACACCTGGAGAGGAAGATGATGGAGGAGAAGGCACGCTGCCTGCAAGTGAAGAACGAACTCGCCAAGGTGCGCAGGAAGGTGGATGCTGCCCACTGGAACTTAGGCCTCTACAAGAAGATGGCCGACGACCTGCACCGAGAATGGCAGAGAATCTCCTCCTTGCATGACCGAGAGCGCCGCCTGGTGGAGAACAGAAGTGAGGAGAGCCAGAAGGCTGTTCTGTGGGCAGAGAGGGAGTTCCAAAGGCTCAAGGAAGAAAACCATTGCCTCAGGCAGAAGCTGGCCAACTCTGGGCCCAAGGTCCAGCCTGTCTCCGGGGGGCCTCCTGCTCCTGCTCCTGCTCCTGCTCCAGCTCCAGCTCCTGCTCCTGCTCTTCTGGGCACAGCCTCCAAATGCCCTCAAGGGCCACAGGCTCCCCTGAAACCCAGAAGCCCAAGAAGGGAGCAAGTGTGCACTGGCCAGACTCCAAGTTCTCGGGTCCCCTGCAGGTCTGATTCCCTTTCCCAGCAGCCACCAACACTCACAACCAGAGCACAAAAGCTCCTGTGCTTCCTTACCCCTTCAGCCACACCCATTGCTCCTTTGACTGGAGATCCACCCCATTCTTGAACTGATGCTACCTATTCCCTATAGCCATGTGAGAGAGCATTTTTCATTGTTAAGGACCAAAAAAATAAAACGATCAAATTGCTGATCCTACTGCGACTGAGAATTGATTGTATGAAGGGATTCTTTGCCAAGCAACCAAGGGTTTTAAGTGTCCTTTACTGATCACTTAATTGTCCCAATAACCCAGTGTGTCCTATACTACTGAGGTTCAGAGAGGGGACACAACTTGCCCCAAGATCACACAGCTAGTGAATTTCAGAGCTCCCATTCCAAGCCAAGGTTGTCTCATTACCCACTGATGTGAAAATAACTACCACTCCTACCACTACGATGACTTCTGCTTCTTCATTTCTGAGAGAGAGAAAGAGCGAGGGCACACACACATGCAAGCGGGGGAGGGGCAGGGAGAGAGAGATTCCTAGACAGCCTTCCCACTCAAGTGCACAACCAGACGCTGGGCTGGATTTCACAGACCATGGGACCACGCCCTGAGCCGAAATCAATAGTCAGACGTTGACCTGACTAAGCCACACAGGCACCCTTCCCTTGTGCAAGGAACTTCTAGGCAAGCTGCTGTAAGGATCCCAGAAGGGCTTGACAAAATTTTCTCATAGGTCACGTTCTAGTTTGGATGCAAGGATTATGGTGATGCCTAGCTGAGGTAAAGTCCCAGCAAAGCATGGAGGGCAGCCTTTCAGGGTCTCCAACGATTCCCTTCGTGGGTACACCTCGTTTTGTGTTCCATACTCTACCACTGGATTAGAGTCAGGAACTCCTGCCTCACTTCGAAAGGACAGAATATGGCCCGAGAGATAGATAGCATGTCCCTTCTGAGGCTCGTAGACAAAGACACTGGTCTCCTCTTGGGCTTGCTCTCGCTCCCTCACCATTGGTTTCGAGGGAAGCCGCCTGCTCCTTGTGGGCTGTATGATGGAGAGGCCCATGTGGCAAGGAATGAATATTTCTTGCTCACCGCAATGGAGGACCTCTGGCTGCTAGGAGCCACCCGAGTGAGCACACAAGCAGATTTCCCGCCAACAAGCCTGGAGATGACTGAAGACCCACATGACATCTTGACTGCAGCCTTGTGAGAGATCCTGAGACACAGGTCCCTGGCTAGATGCACCTGGATGCCTGGCCCACGGAAACCATATGCGGTTATCAATTGGTGTTGTCGGAAGCCCTCTGGGTTGCGGAAAACATTCAAAAAAGACACAAGGGTGAAGCCACAGTTCTGGCTGCTGACCCACCCCCCTCTCCTGGGCTTGAAATTCCAGGGAAGTCAAGCGATGGTAGCAACCACTGAGAGATTAGGGTAAACAATGCCAGAAAGAGGTCCTCTATTCTGTTCTCCATGTATCTCTCTGAGAGGACATGCCCTCACCTGATCCACCCGAGCCAATAGGTGGCCCATGCAGGAGGAGACAACTGGCCGTGTGGTCCAAGTCGGCTGAGAGCACTAGACCCAGCGTCGCAGAGCCTCCTTGAAGCCAGAAAAAGAGCCCAGAAGTTCCCTGGTGTCCCTAGAGAAGGCACAGAAATTAGATGAGTTGAAAGCCTGGGACCTGGTCATTGGGCTTCTGGGCAAGAGGGGAGATGGCCTGGGGAAGGGACACTGCCTGCAACCCCTCTTGGACCAGACCCCACCTGTCTGCTTTGGGATACTGAGGATTAAGACGAGAGTGAACTAGTGTAGAAGAGATGGTGTTCTAATGCTTGGCAGGTTGAAAGCGATTGAAATCGTTGACATTCCTATTCTCCTCGTCCTCAGGACCACCATTAAGGGGAAGGGGCCTTCAAAGAAGCAAGAGGAGTTTATCACTTACAGCAGCCCTGTCAAGTGTCAATATCCAACCACTCCAGTCCCTTCCACCCCCTTGGCAGCCCCAATGCTTTCATAAGGACACAGATACATTCCCCTACAGGCTTTGGAGCAAACGTTAAGTTTTGATTTCTCTAAGATAAATGCCATAGTGCCATGACCTGCTCCTAGGGCGGTAGCAAGTCTAGTTCTCAAAGAATCTGTGTGGAAGGGTTGAGCCACTCTATTGGACACCTGAAATTGATATTATACTGCATGTGAACGGGAATGTAACTCACGGCTTGGAAAAGGAAAAGAAACTCTTAACTGTTTTCAAGAGTCAGCTCTATCATTTTCCATTCCCAACTGTGAGGCGGGAGTGATCCAGTCATTCCACATCCTGCCTTGCATTTGGTGGTGGGGTCTCTCTCTCCCTCTCTGGCGCATTTGGTTTGAATCACTGTGATAGGTGTGCAGTGAGAGCTCACTGGAGTTTTCATTTGAATTGCCCCAATGGCAACTTTCTATGTGGTTTCCATCTGTCTACGCTTTGGTAAAGGTGGCAGGCCCTTTACTTTTTCCCCACCCCCCTTCTATTTCCTTTTGCTAACTAGATTGCATGCTTACTTGGGGATCAAATTCTGAGTTTCCATGCTTCAGACAGGAGTCCTCTATTAGCTATGTGATTTGGACCTATTTCCTCCAAGTTGGTAGCTTGTCTTTTGGGTCTTCTTAAGGAGGTCTTTCACACGGCACAGATTTACAATTCTGATTGTTGGATAAAGTCTAATTAATCAACTTTACCTTAGGGAAAATAATTTGATGTTCGACTGGAGGATTCTTTACCTAGCTTTCCATTCTGGAAATTTTCCCCCACATTTTCCCTATAAGATTTATCATTTTCCATGTAAGGCAGTGATTAATTTTGAGCTACTTTTTAAAATACTCTTTTTTTCTTTTTTTCCTTTGGGAGAGTGAACATGTGCATGAGCGGGCAGGGGCCTGGAGGGAGAAGGGAAAAGAGCATCCTCAAGCAGCCTCGCCAGTGAGCTTGGAGCCTGACTTTGTCCCGGGACGCTGAGAGCTTGACAAGAGCCGAAATCAAGAGCTGGCTGCCGCACAGGCTGCCTCACCCAGGCAGCCTGAGTTAAGTTTTGTATAGGGTTTGATACTTAGATTGTGGTCCCCGGCCTCCTCGTCCTCCACCTCCTCCTCCCCTCTCCCGCTCCCTCTTCTGCTTCTCCTTCTTCTTTGCCTATGCATGTCCACTTGCTCTAGCACCATTTATTCAAAACGCTGTCACTCCTCCACTGAACGGCTTTTTACCTTTGTCAAGGCCCCATTCGACATATGGGCGTAGTTCTCTTTCTGGGTCCCTGATTCTGTTCCACTTATCCATCTGTATTCTGTTCCATTGGTCTAGCTCTTCACCAACACCACGCACTTTTGATTACTGTAGACGAATATCTTGAAATGGGGTAGAAGGATTCTTCTGGTTTTCTTCTTTAGTTTTAGTTTCTCCTCTTTTTCTAGGTTCTAAAATAGAAAGATTATAGTTTTGAGACTCCTTTTCTTTTTAGAGAAAGAGAGAGAGATAGACACAGAGACAGAGACAGAGACAGAGAAACGGAAGCGGTGCAGAAAGAGAGAGAGATGATTAAGCAGCCACCATGCCCAGCACCAGCACAATGCAGGTTCAGCCTCACTATCCCAAGGTTGACCATGACCCGAGTCAAAATCAAGAGTTGGACTAACTGACTGAGCCACCCAGATGCTCCTCCTCCTTTCTAATGTATGCATTGAGTGCTAAAAATTGAGCTCTCTGTTGATTTAGCTGTGTCCCATCAATTTTAATACGTTGTAGTTTTATTTTCCTTTGGGTCAGTGCACTGAAATTTTATCTTTTGTCTCCGATAATCTAGAAAGTTACTTTCTACGTGTTTAGATTTTGTTATGTTTCTCCCTTTGATATCTAGTTTCATTTTTAACTTTTTTTTATAAGTGTCAAAGTTTAATTCCAAGACAATGCTACATAGGGTTGCATTTTTTTCAGGTACACAATATAGAGATTCTCCTCCGCTGCCCAACGACTGTTAGCTCCTGTTGCCAGGCACTGATTTGCGTTGGAGTCTCGGGTGCACCTCCCCCACCCCTACTCCCTTCAGCTCCTGTTGCCAGGCACTGGTTTGCATTGGAGACGGAACCCTCGTAGGGGTTCCAAGCAGTTTCTAGTGGCCGAGAGGACACTGGTGATCAGAGACAAAGCCCCCAGGCTCTCTGGAGCCAGCTGGTGGCCATTACAATGTCTCCCCCACACAGTTCTGGAGCTGCTGTGGGCTCTCCGGGAACAGCTGTGGGCTTCTGGGTTGCCGATAATCGAACGTTGGCCACATGGGCCACGAGACTCTGGGTTTGGCTGGGAGATCCTCGTGTGCACTGTGTTGCTGGTGTTCATTCCAGTAAAGTGTGGACTCCGCTTAAGAGGAAGAAAGGGGCACTGTGCCCAGAATGAAGTATCTGGAAAAGACATGGAGAAGACCGACCCGGATGCACCAGCCCATGGAGCCGTCGCATCATCGGAGCACAAGGCCAGTCCTCTCCCGCTACAGATCCTTGCTCTGGCTGCCCTGAATCAAGATGTCGGGTACTTTTCTGTGGGAGACGCTACGCAACTGCTGAAGGGAGTTCGGCAAAGGCTGTTGAAGAAGAGCCCTCACCAGCTCACCGATGAAAATCCCATCTGTGGAGCAGCCCAGGACGATGGAGAACCCCCTGCGAGGAATATGCCAGAAGACTTCAAGGACAGCCCTGATCTGCGGGGAAGTGCAGACCCTCTGTCTCAGGACATTGGCAGCTGTGGACTGAGAGGGCAGGAAGAGGCAGGGGAGGCAGGCAGGCCAGAGCTTCCTGACGGAGGTGTGCCGTGGCAGGCCCCCGCTGAGGGCCAGAGCCAACACCACACCCTCAGCCAGATCCTACTGACGGTGATGCATCTGCTAGAGCTCCTTCGAGATCATCTGGAAGGTGGGGGCTCAAGGAGGCAGGTGCAGACTGGCTCCTCCTCCACTGATCACTGGCCCGTGGGAGCCCCCTGAATCAAGGAAAGCCATCCAGGGCACTGAAGAAGGCACGTCAGGGGAATGAAGAGCTCCCAGGAAACACAACAATCCACCAAGCTGAGCAAGTATCTTTTCACCAGCGAAACAGCCTCCTGGAAAGGGAGATTCAGAAGCTGCACCTGAAGCTCGAGGCAGAGCCTAAGCTGTGCGAAGAGCACCTCAAACACCTGGAGAGGAAGATGATGGAGGAGAAGGCACGCTGCCCGCAAGTGAAGAACGAACTCGCCAAGGTGCGCAGGAAGGTGGATGCTGCCCACTGGAACTTAGGCCTCTACAAGAAGATGGCCGACGACCTGCACCGAGAATGGCAGAGAATCTCCTCCTTGCATGACCGAGAGCGCCTCCTGGTGGAGAACAGAAGTGAGGAGAGCCAGAAGGCTGTTCTGTGGGAAGAGAGGGAGTTCCAAAGGCTCAAGGAAGAAAACCATTGCCTCAGGCAGAAGCTGGCCAACTCTGGGCCCAAGGTCCAGCCTGTCTCCGGGGGGCCTCCTGCTCCTGCTCCTGCTCCAGCTCCAGATCCAGCTCCTGCTCCTGCTCTTCTGGGCACAGCCTCCAAATGTTCTCAAGGACCACAGGCTCCCCTCAAAGCCCAGAAGCCCAAGAAGGGAGCAAGGGTGCACTGGCCAGACTCCAAGTTCTCGGGTCCCCTGCAGGTCTGATTCCCTTTCCCAGCAGCCACCAACACTCACAACCAGAGCACAAAAGCTCCTGTGCTTCCTTACCCCTTCAGCCACACCCATTGCTCCTTTGACTGGAGATCCACCCCATTCTTGAACTGATGCTACCTATTCCCTATAGCCATGTGAGAGAGCATTTTTCATTGTTAAGGACCAAAAAAATAAAACGTTCAAATTGCTGATCCTACTGCGACTGAGAATTGATTGTATGAAGGGATTCTATGCCAAGCAACCAAGGGTTTTAAGTGTCCTTTACTGATCACTTAATTGTCCCAATAACCCAGTGTGTCCTATACTACTGAGGTTCAGAGAGGGGACACAACTTGCCCCAAGATCACACAGCTAGTGAATTTCAGAGCTCCCATTCCAAGCCAAGGTTGTCTCATTACCCACTGATGTGAAAATAACTACCACTCCTACCACTACGATGACTTCTGCTTCTTCATTTCTGAGAGAGAGAAAGAGCGAGGGCACACACACATGCAAGCGGGGGAGGGGCAGGGAGAGAGAGATTCCTAGACAGCCTTCCCACTCAAGTGCACAACCAGACGCTGGGCTGGATTTCACAGACCATGGGACCACGCCCTGAGCCGAAATCAAGAGTCAGACGTTGACCTGACTAAGCCACACAGGCACCCTTCCCTTGTGCAAGGAACTTCTAGGCAAGCTGCTGTAAGGATCCCAGAAGGGCTTGACAAAATTTTCTCATAGGTCACGTTCTAGTTTGGATGCAAGGATTATGGTGATGCCTAGCTGAGGTAAAGTCCCAGCAAAGCATGGAGGGCAGCCTTTCAGGGTCTCCAACGATTCCCTTCGTGGGTACACCTCGTTTTGTGTTCCATACTCTACCACTGGATTAGAGTCAGGAACTCCTGCCTCACTTCGAAAGGACAGAATATGGCCCGAGAGATAGATAGCATGTCCCTTCTGAGGCTCGTAGACAAAGACACTGGTCTCCTCTTGGGCTTGCTCTCGCTCCCTCACCATTGGTTTCGAGGGAAGCCGCCTGCTCCTTGTGGGCTGTATGATGGAGAGGCCCATGTGGCAAGGAATGAATATTTCTTGCTCACCGCAATGGAGGACCTCTGGCTGCTAGGAGCCACCCGAGTGAGCACACAAGCAGATTTCCCGCCAACAAGCCTGGAGATGACTGAAGACCCACATGACATCTTGACTGCAGCCTTGTGAGAGATCCTGAGACACAGGTCCCTGGCTAGATGCACCTGGATGCCTGGCCCACGGAAACCATATGCGGTTATCAATTGGTGTTGTCGGAAGCCCTCTGGGTTGCGGAAAACATTCAAAAAAGACACAAGGGTGAAGCCACAGTTCTGGCTGCTGACCCACCCCCCTCTCCTGGGCTTGAAATTCCAGGGAAGTCAAGCGATGGTAGCAACCACTGAGAGATTAGGGTAAACAATGCCAGAAAGAGGTCCTCTATTCTGTTCTCCATGTATCTCTCTGAGAGGACATGCCCTCACCTGATCCACCCGAGCCAATAGGTGGCCCATGCAGGAGGAGACAACTGGCCGTGTGGTCCAAGTCGGCTGAGAGCACTAGACCCAGCGTCGCAGAGCCTCCTTGAAGCCAGAAAAAGAGCCCAGAAGTTCCCTGGTGTCCCTAGAGAAGGCACAGAAATTAGATGAGTTGAAAGCCTGGGACCTGGTCATTGGGCTTCTGGGCAAGAGGGGAGATGGCCTGGGGAAGGGACACTGCCTGCAACCCCTCTTGGACCAGACCCCACCTGTCTGCTTTGGGATACTGAGGATTAAGACGAGAGTGAACTAGTGTAGAAGAGATGGTGTTCTAATGCTTGGCAGGTTGAAAGCGATTGAAATCGTTGACATTCCTATTCTCCTCGTCCTCAGGACCACCATTAAGGGGAAGGGGCCTTCAAAGAAGCAAGAGGAGTTTATCACTTACAGCAGCCCTGTCAAGTGTCAATATCCAACCACTCCAGTCCCTTCCACCCCCTTGGCAGCCCCAATGCTTTCATAAGGACACAGATACATTCCCCTACAGGCTTTGGAGCAAACGTTAAGTTTTGATTTCTCTAAGATAAATGCCATAGTGCCATGACCTGCTCCTATGGCGGTAGCAAGTCTAGTTCTCAAAGAATCTGTGTGGAAGGGTTGAGCCACTCTATTGGACACCTGAAATTGATATTATACTGCATGTGAACGGGAATGTAACTCACGGCTTGGAAAAGGAAAAGAAACTCTTAACTGTTTTCAAGAGTCAGCTCTATCATTTTCCATTCCCAACTGTGAGGCGGGAGTGATCCAGTCATTCCACATCCTGCCTTGCATTTGGTGGTGGGGTCTCTCTCTCCCTCTCTGGCGCATTTGGTTTGAATCACTGTGATAGGTGTGCAGTGAGAGCTCACTGGAGTTTTTATTTGAATTGCCCCAATGGCAACTTTCTATGTGGTTTCCATCTGTCTACGCTTTGGTAAAGGTGGCAGGCCCTTTACTTTTTCCCCACCCCCCTTCTATTTCCTTTTGCTAACTAGATTGCATGCTTACTTGGGGATCAAATTCTGAGTTTCCATGCTTCAGACAGGAGTCCTCTATTAGCTATGTGATTTGGACCTATTTCCTCCAAGTTGGTAGCTTGTCTTTTGGGTCTTCTTAAGGAGGTCTTTCACACGGCACAGATTTACAATTCTGATTGTTGGATAAAGTCTAATTAATCAACTTTACCTTAGGGAAAATAATTTGATGTTCGACTGGAGGATTCTTTACCTAGCTTTCCATTCTGGAAATTTTCCCCCACATTTTCCCTATAAGATTTATCATTTTCCATGTAAGGCAGTGATTAATTTTGAGCTACTTTTTAAAATACTCTTTTTTTCTTTTTTTCCTTTGGGAGAGTGAACATGTGCATGAGCGGGCAGGGGCCTGGAGGGAGAAGGGAAAAGAGCATCCTCAAGCAGCCTCGCCAGTGAGCTTGGAGCCTGACTTTGTCCCAGGACGCTGAGAGCTTGACAAGAGCCGAAATCAAGAGCTGGCTGCCGCACAGGCTGCCTCACCCAGGCAGCCTGAGTTAAGTTTTGTATAGGGTTTGATACTTAGATTGTGGTCCCCGGCCTCCTCGTCCTCCACCTCCTCCTCCCCTCTCCCGCTCCCTCTTCTGCTTCTCCTTCTTCTTTGCCTATGCATGTCCACTTGCTCTAGCACCATTTATTCAAAACGCTGTCACTCCTCCACTGAACGGCTTTTTACCTTTGTCAAGGCCCCATTCGACATATGGGCGTAGTTCTCTTTCTGGGTCCCTGATTCTGTTCCACTTATCCATCTGTATTCTGTTCCATTGGTCTAGCTCTTCACCAACACCACGCACTTTTGATTACTGTAGACGAATATCTTGAAATGGGGTAGAAGGATTCTTCTGGTTTTCTTCTTTAGTTTTAGTTTCTCCTCTTTTTCTAGGTTCTAAAATAGAAAGATTATAGTTTTGAGACTCCTTTTCTTTTTAGAGAGAGAGAGAGAGATAGACACAGAGACAGAGACAGAGACAGAGAAACGGAAGTGGTGCAGAAAGAGAGAGAGATGATTAAGCAGCCACCATGCCCAGCACCAGCACAATGCAGGTTCAGCCTCACTATCCCAAGGTTGACCATGACCCGAGTCAAAATCAAGAGTTGGACTAACTGACTGAGCCACCCAGATGCTCCTCCTCCTTTCTAATGTATGCATTGAGTGCTAAAAATTGAGCTCTCTGTTGATTTAGCTGTGTCCCATCAATTTTAATACGTTGTAGTTTTATTTTCCTTTGGGTCAGTGCACTGAAATTTTATCTTTTGTCTCCGATAATCTAGAAAGTTACTTTCTACGTGTTTAGATTTTGTTATGTTTCTCCCTTTGATATCTAGTTTCATTTTTAACTTTTTTTTATAAGTGTCAAAGTTTAATTCCAAGACAATGCTACATAGGGTTGCATTTTTTTCAGGTACACAATATAGAGATTCTCCTCCGCTGCCCAACGACTGTTAGCTCCTGTTGCCAGGCACTGATTTGCGTTGGAGTCTCGGGTGCACCTCCCCCACCCCTACTCCCTTCAGCTCCTGTTGCCAGGCACTGGTTTGCATTGGAGACGGAACCCTCGTAGGGGTTCCAAGCAGTTTCTAGTGGCCGAGAGGACACTGGTGATCAGAGACAAAGCCCCCAGGCTCTCTGGAGCCATCTGGTGGCCATTACAATGTCTCCCCACACAGTTCTGGAGCTGCTGTGGGCTCTCCGGGAACAGCTGTGGGCTTCTGGGTTGCCGATAATCGAACGTTGGCCACATGGGCCACGAGACTCTGGGTTTGGCTGGGAGATCCTCGTGTGCACTGTGTTGCTGGTGTTCATTCCAGTAAAGTGTGGACTCCGCTTAAGAGGAAGAAAGGGGCACTGTGCCCAGAATGAAGTATCTGGAAAAGACATGGAGAAGACCGACCCGGATGCACCAGCCCATGGAGCCGTCGCATCATCGGAGCACAAGGCCAGTCCTCTCCCGCTACAGATCCTTGCTCTGGCTGCCCTGAATCAAGATGTCGGGTACTTTTCTGTGGGAGACGCTACGCAACTGCTGAAGGGAGTTCGGCAAAGGCTGTTGAAGAAGAGCCCTCACCAGCTCACCGATGAAAATCCCATCTGTGGAGCAGCCCAGGACGATGGAGAACCCCCTGCGAGGAATATGCCAGAAGACTTCAAGGACAGCCCTGATCTGCGGGGAAGTGCAGACCCTCTGTCTCAGGACATTGGCAGCTGTGGACTGAGAGGGCAGGAAGAGGCAGGGGAGGCAGGCAGGCCAGAGCTTCCTGACGGAGGTGTGCCGTGGCAGGCCCCCGCTGAGGGCCAGAGCCAACACCACACCCTCAGCCAGATCCTACTGACGGTGATGCATCTGCTAGAGCTCCTTCGAGATCATCTGGAAGGTGGGGGCTCAAGGAGGCAGGTGCAGACTGGCTCCTCCTCCACTGATCACGTGCCCCGTGGGAGCCCCCTGAATCAAGGAAAGCCATCCAGGGCACTGAAGAAGGCACGTCAGGGGAATGAAGAGCTCCCAGGAAACACAACAATCCACCAAGCTGAGCAAGTATCTTTTCACCAGCGAAACAGCCTCCTGGAAAGGGAGATTCAGAAGCTGCACCTGAAGCTCGAGGCAGAGCCTAAGCTGTGCGAAGAGCACCTCAAACACCTGGAGAGGAAGATGATGGAGGAGAAGGCACGCTGCCTGCAAGTGAAGAACGAACTCGCCAAGGTGCGCAGGAAGGTGGATGCTGCCCACTGGAACTTAGGCCTCTACAAGAAGATGGCCGACGACCTGCACCGAGAATGGCAGAGAATCTCCTCCTTGCATGACCGAGAGCGCCTCCTGGTGGAGAACAGAAGTGAGGAGAGCCAGAAGGCTGTTCTGTGGGCAGAGAGGGAGTTCCAAAGGCTCAAGGAAGAAAACCATTGCCTCAGGCAGAAGCTGGCCAACTCTGGGCCCAAGGTCCAGCCTGTCTCCGGGGGGCCTCCTGCTCCTGCTCCTGCTCCTGCTCCTGCTCCAGCTCCAGCTCCTGCTCTTCTGGGCACAGCCTCCAAATGCCCTCAAGGGCCACAGGCTCCCCTGAAAGCCCAGAAGCCCAAGAAGGGAGCAAGGGTGCACTGGCCAGACTCCAAGTTCTCGGGTCCCCTGCAGGTCTGATTCCCTTTCCCAGCAGCCACCAACACTCACAACCAGAGCACAAAAGCTCCTGTGCTTCCTTACCCCTTCAGCCACACCCATTGCTCCTTTGACTGGAGATCCACCCCATTCTTGAACTGATGCTACCTATTCCCTATAGCCATGTGAGAGAGCATTTTTCATTGTTAAGGACCAAAAAAATAAAACGATCAAATTGCTGATCCTACTGCGACTGAGAATTGATTGTATGAAGGGATTCTATGCCAAGCAACCAAGGGTTTTAAGTGTCCTTTACTGATCACTTAATTGTCCCAATAACCCAGTGTGTCCTATACTACTGAGGTTCAGAGAGGGGACACAACTTGCCCCAAGATCACACAGCTAGTGAATTTCAGAGCTCCCATTCCAAGCCAAGGTTGTCTCATTACCCACTGATGTGAAAATAACTACCACTCCTACCACTACGATGACTTCTGCTTCTTCATTTCTGAGAGAGAGAAAGAGCGAGGGCACACACACATGCAAGCGGGGGAGGGGCAGGGAGACAGAGATTCCTAGACAGCCTTCGACTCAAGTGCACAACCAGACGCTGGGCTGGATTTCACAGACCATGGGACCACGCCCTGAGCCAAAATCAAGAGTCAGACGTTGACCTGACTAAGCCACACAGGCACCCTTCCCTTGTGCAAGGAACTTCTAGGCAAGCTGCTGTAAGGATCCCAGAAGGGCTTGACAAAATTTTCTCATAGGTCACGTTCTAGTTTGGATGCAAGGATTATGGTGATGCCTAGCTGAGGGAAAGTCCCAGCAAAGCATGGAGGGCAGCCTTTCAGGGTCTCCAACGATTCCCTTCGTGGGTACACCTCGTTTTGTGTTCCATACTCTACCACTGGATTAGAGTCAGGAACTCCTGCCTCACTTCGAAAGGACAGAATATGGCCCGAGAGATAGATAGCATGTCCCTTCTGAGGCTCGTAGACAAAGACACTGGTCTCCTCTTGGGCTTGCTCTCGCTCCCTCACCATTGGTTTCGAGGGAAGCCGCCTGCTCCTTGTGGGCTGTATGATGGAGAGGCCCATGTGGCAAGGAATGAATATTTCTTGCTCACCGCAATGGAGGACCTCTGGCTGCTAGGAGCCACCCGAGTGAGCACACAAGCAGAATTCCCGCCAACAAGCCTGGAGATGACTGAAGACCCACATGACATCTTGACTGCAGCCTTGTGAGAGATCCTGAGACACAGGTCCCTGGCTAGATGCACCTGGATGCCTGGCCCACGGAAACCATATGCGGTTATCAATTGGTGTTGTCGGAAGCCCTCTGGGTTGCGGAAAACATTCAAAAAAGACACAAGGGTGAAGCCACAGTTCTGGCTGCTGACCCACCCCCCTCTCCTGGGCTTGAAATTCCAGGGAAGTCAAGCGATGGTAGCAACCACTGAGAGATTAGGGTAAACAATGCCAGAAAGAGGTCCTCTATTCTGTTCTCCATGTATCTCTCTGAGAGGACATGCCCTCACCTGATCCACCCGAGCCAATAGGTGGCCCATGCAGGAGGAGACAACTGGCCGTGTGGTCCAAGTCGGCTGAGAGCACTAGACCCAGCGTCGCAGAGCCTCCTTGAAGCCAGAAAAAGAGCCCAGAAGTTCCCTGGTGTCCCTAGAGAAGGCACAGAAATTAGATGAGTTGAAAGCCTGGGACCTGGTCATTGGGCTTCTGGGCAAGAGGGGAGATGGCCTGGGGAAGGGACACTGCCTGCAACCCCTCTTGGACCAGACCCCACCTGTCTGCTTTGGGATACTGAGGATTAAGACGAGAGTGAACTAGTGTAGAAGAGATGGTGTTCTAATGCTTGGCAGGTTGAAAGCGATTGAAATCGTTGACATTCCTATTCTCCTCGTCCTCAGGACCACCATTAAGGGGAAGGGGCCTTCAAAGAAGCAAGAGGAGTTTATCACTTACAGCAGCCCTGTCAAGTGTCAATATCCAACCACTCCAGTCCCTTCCACCCCCTTGGCAGCCCCACTGCTTTCATAAGGACACAGATACATTCCCCTACAGGCTTTGGAGCAAACGTTAAGTTTTGATTTCTCTAAGATAAATGCCATAGTGCCATGACCTGCTCCTAGGGCGGTAGCAAGTCTAGTTCTCAAGGAATCTGTGTGGAAGGGTTGAGCCACTCTATTGGACACCTGAAATTGATATTATACTGCATGTGAACGGGAATGTAACTCACGGCTTGGAAAAGGAAAAGAAACTCTTAACTGTTTTCAAGAGTCAGCTCTATCATTTTCCATTCCCAACTGTGATGCGGGAGTGATCCAGTCATTCCACATCCTGCCTTGCATTTGGTGGTGGGGTCTCTCTCTCCCTCTCTGGCGCATTTGGTTTGAATCACTCTGATAGGTGTGCAGTGAGAGCTCACTGGAGTTTTCATTTGAATTGCCCCAATGGCAACTTTCTATGTGGTTTCCATCTGTCTACGCTTTGGTAAAGGTGGCAGGCCCTTTACTTTTTCCCCACCCCCCTTCTATTTCCTTTTGCTAACTAGATTGCATGCTTACTTGGGGTCAAATTCTGAGTTTCCATGCTTCAGACAGGAGTCCTCTATTAGCTATGTGATTTGGACCTATTTCCTCCAAGTTGGTAGCTTGTCTTTTGGGTCTTCTTAAGGAGGTCTTTCACACGGCACAGATTTACAATTCTGATTGTTGGATAAAGTCTAATTAATCAACTTTACCTTAGGGAAAATAATTTGATGTTCGACTGGAGGATTCTTTACCTAGCTTTCCATTCTGGAAATTTTTCCCCACATTTTCCCTATAAGATTTATCATTTTCCATGTAAGGCAGTGATTAATTTTGAGCTACTTTTTAAAATACTCTTTTTTTCTTTTTTTCCTTTGGGAGAGTGAACATGTGCATGAGCGGGCAGGGGCCTGGAGGGAGAAGGGAAAAGAGCATCCTCAAGCAGCCTCGCCAGTGAGCTTGGAGCCTGACTTTGTCCCGGGACGCTGAGAGCTTGACAAGAGCCGAAATCAAGAGCTGGCTGCCGCACAGGCTGCCTCACCCAGGCAGCCTGAGTTAAGTTTTGTATAGGGTTTGATACTTAGATTGTGGTCCCCGGCCTCCTCGTCCTCCACCTCCTCCTCCCCTCTCCCGCTCCCTCTTCTGCTTCTCCTTCTTCTTTGCCTATGCATGTCCACTTGCTCTAGCACCATTTATTCAAAACGCTGTCACTCCTCCACTGAACGGCTTTTTACCTTTGTCAAGGCCCCATTCGACATATGGGCGTAGTTCTCTTTCTGGGTCCCTGATTCTGTTCCACTTATCCATCTTTATTCTGTTCCATTGGTCTAGCTCTTCACCAACACCACGCACTTTTGATTACTGTAGACGAATATCTTGAAATGGGGTGGAAGGATTCTTCTGGTTTTCTTCTTTAGTTTTAGTTTCTCCTCTTTTTTCAGGTTCTAAAATAGAAAGATTATAGTTTTGAGACTCCTTTTCTTTTTAGAGAGAGAGAGAGAGATAGACACACAGACAGAGACAGAGACAGAGACAGAGAAACGGAAGCGGTGCAGAAAGAGAGAGAGATGATTAAGCAGCCACCATGCCCAGCACCAGCACAATGCAGGTTCAGCCTCACTATCCCAAGGTTGACCATGACCCGAGTCAAAATCAAGAGTTGGACTAACTGACTGAGCCACCCAGATGCTCCTCCTCCTTTCTAATGTATGCATTGAGTGCTAAAAATTGAGCTCTCTGTTGATTTAGCTGTGTCCCACCAATTTTAATACGTTGTAGTTTTATTTTCCTTCGGGTCAGTGCACTGAAATTTTATCTTTTGTCTCCGATAATCTAGAAAGTTACTTTCTACGTGTTTAGATTTTGTTATGTTTCTCCCTTTGATATCTAGTTTCATTTTTAACTTTTTTTTATAAGTGTCAAAGTTTAATTCCAAGACAATGCTACATAGGGTTGCATTTTTTTCAGGTACACAATATAGAGATTCTCCTCCGCTGCCCAACGACTGTTAGCTCCTGTTGCCAGGCACTGATTTGCGTTGGAGTCTCGGGTGCACCTCCCCCACCCCTACTCCCTTCAGCTCCTGTTGCCAGGCACTGGTTTGCATTGGAGACGGAACCCTCGTAGGGGTTCCAAGCAGTTTCTAGTGGCCGAGAGGACACTGGTGATCAGAGACAAAGCCCCCAGGCTCTCTGGAGCCAGCTGGTGGCCATTACAATGTCTCCCCACACAGTTCTGGAGCCGCTGTGGGCTCTCCGGGAACAGCTGTGGGCTTCTGGGTTGCCGATAATCGAACGTTGGCCACATGGGCCACGAGACTCTGGGTTTGGCTGGGAGATCCTCGTGTGCACTGTGTTGCTGGTGTTCATTCCAGTAAAGTGTGGACTCCGCTTAAGAGGAAGAAAGGGGCACTGTGCCCAGAATGAAGTATCTGGAAAAGACATGGAGAAGACCGACCCGGATGCACCAGCCCATGGAGCCGTCGCATCATCGGAGCACAAGGCCAGTCCTCTCCCGCTACAGATCCTTGCTCTGGCTGCCCTGAATCAAGATGTCGGGTACTTTTCTGTGGGAGACGCTACGCAACTGCTGAAGGGAGTTCGGCAAAGGCTGTTGAAGAAGAGCCCTCACCAGCTCACCGATGAAAATCCCATCTGTGGAGCAGCCCAGGACGATGGAGAACCCCCTGCGAGGAATATGCCAGAAGACTTCAAGGACAGCCCTGATCTGCGGGGAAGTGCAGACCCTCTGTCTCAGGACATTGGCAGCTGTGGACTGAGAGGGCAGGAAGAGGCAGGGGAGGCAGGCAGGCCAGAGCTTCCTGACGGAGGTGTGCCGTGGCAGGCCCCCGCTGAGGGCCAGAGCCAACACCACACCCTCAGCCAGATCCTACTGACGGTGATGCATCTGCTAGAGCTCCTTCGAGATCATCTGGAAGGTGGGGGCTCAAGGAGGCAGGTGCAGACTGGCTCCTCCTCCACTGATCACGTGCCCCGTGGGAGCCCCCTGAATCAAGGAAAGCCATCCAGGGCACTGAAGAAGGCACGTCAGGGGAATGAAGAGCTCCCAGGAAACACAACAATCCACCAAGCTGAGCAAGTATCTTTTCACCAGCGAAACAGCCTCCTGGAAAGGGAGATTCAGAAGCTGCACCTGAAGCTCGAGGCAGAGCCTAAGCTGTGCGAAGAGCACCTCAAACACCTGGAGAGGAAGATGATGGAGGAGAAGGCACGCTGCCTGCAAGTGAAGAACGAACTCGCCAAGGTGCGCAGGAAGGTGGATGCTGCCCACTGGAACTTAGGCCTCTACAAGAAGATGGCCGACGACCTGCACCGAGAATGGCAGAGAATCTCCTCCTTGCATGACCGAGAGCGCCTCCTGGTGGAGAACAGAAGTGAGGAGAGCCAGAAGGCTGTTCTGTGGGCAGAGAGGGAGTTCCAAAGGCTCAAGGAAGAAAACCATTGCCTCAGGCAGAAGCTGGCCAACTCTGGGCCCAAGGTCCAGCCTGTCTCCGGGGGGCCTCCTGCTCCTGCTCCTGCTCCTGCTCCAGCTCCAGCTCCTGCTCCTGCTCTTCTGGGCACAGCCTCCAAATGCCCTCAAGGGCCACAGGCTCCCCTGAAAGCCCAGAAGCCCAAGAAGGGAGCAAGGGTGCACTGGCCAGACTCCAAGTTCTCGGGTCCCCTGCAGGTCTGATTCCCTTTCCCAGCAGCCACCAACACTCACAACCAGAGCACAAAAGCTCCTGTGCTTCCTTACCCCTTCAGCCACACCCATTGCTCCTTTGACTGGAGATCCACCCCATTCTTGAACTGATGCTACCTATTCCCTATAGCCATGTGAGAGAGCATTTTTCATTGTTAAGGACCAAAAAAATAAAACGATCAAATTGCTGATCCTACTGCGACTGAGAATTGATTGTATGAAGGGATTCTATGCCAAGCAACCAAGGGTTTTAAGTGTCCTTTACTGATCACTTAATTGTCCCAATAACCCAGTGTGTCCTATACTACTGAGGTTCAGAGAGGGGACACAACTTGCCCCAAGATCACACAGCTAGTGAATTTCAGAGCTCCCATTCCAAGCCAAGGTTGTCTCATTACCCACTGATGTGAAAATAACTACCACTCCTACCACTACGATGACTTCTGCTTCTTCATTTCTGAGAGAGAGAAAGAGCGAGGGCACACACACATGCAAGCGGGGGAGGGGCAGGGAGAGAGAGATTCCTAGACAGCCTTCCCACTCAAGTGCACAACCAGACGCTGGGCTGGATTTCACAGACCATGGGACCACGCCCTGAGCCGAAATCAAGAGTCAGACGTTGACCTGACTAAGCCACACAGGCACCCTTCCCTTGTGCAAGGAACTTCTAGGCAAGCTGCTGTAAGGATCCCAGAAGGGCTTGACAAAATTTTCTCATAGGTCACGTTCTAGTTTGGATGCAAGGATTATGGTGATGCCTAGCTGAGGTAAAGTCCCAGCAAAGCATGGAGGGCAGCCTTTCAGGGTCTCCAACGATTCCCTTCGTGGGTACACCTCGTTTTGTGTTCCATACTCTACCACTGGATTAGAGTCAGGAACTCCTGCCTCACTTCGAAAGGACAGAATATGGCCCGAGAGATAGATAGCATGTCCCTTCTGAGGCTCGTAGACAAAGACACTGGTCTCCTCTTGGGCTTGCTCTCGCTCCCTCACCATTGGTTTCGAGGGAAGCCGCCTGCTCCTTGTGGGCTGTATGATGGAGAGGCCCATGTGGCAAGGAATGAATATTTCTTGCTCACTGCAATGGAGGACCTCTGGCTGCTAGGAGCCACCCGAGTGAGCACACAAGCAGATTTCCTGCCAACAAGCCTGGAGATGACTGAAGACCCACTCGACATCTTGACTGCAGCCTTGTGAGAGATCCTGAGACACAGGTCCCTGGCTAGATGCACCTGGATGCCTGGCCCACGGAAACCATATGCGGTTATCAATTGGTGTTGTCGGAAGCCCTCTGGGTTGCGGAAAACATTCAAAAAAGACACAAGGGTGAAGCCACAGTTCTGGCTGCTGACCCACCCCCCTCTCCTGGGCTTGAAATTCCAGGGAAGTCAAGCGATGGTAGCAACCACTGAGAGATTAGGGTAAACAATGCCAGAAAGAGGTCCTCTATTCTGTTCTCCATGTATCTCTCTGAGAGGACATGCCCTCACCTGATCCACCCGAGCCAATAGGTGGCCCATGCAGGAGGAGACAACTGGCCGTGTGGTCCAAGTCGGCTGAGAGCACTAGACCCAGCGTCGCAGAGCCTCCTTGAAGCCAGAAAAAGAGCCCAGAAGTTCCCTGGTGTCCCTAGAGAAGGCACAGAAATTAGATGAGTTGAAAGCCTGGGACCTGGTCATTGGGCTTCTGGGCAAGAGGGGAGATGGCCTGGGGAAGGGACACTGCCTGCAACCCCTCTTGGACCAGACCCCACCTGTCTGCTTTGGGATACTGAGGATTAAGACGAGAGTGAACTAGTGTAGAAGAGATGGTGTTCTAATGCTTGGCAGGTTGAAAGCGATTGAAATCGTTGACATTCCTATTCTCCTCGTCCTCAGGACCACCATTAAGGGGAAGGGGCCTTCAAAGAAGCAAGAGGAGTTTATCACTTACAGCAGCCCTGTCAAGTGTCAATATCCAACCACTCCAGTCCCTTCCACCCCCTTGGCAGCCCCACTGCTTTCATAAGGACGCAGATACATTCCCCTACAGGCTTTGGAGCAAACGTTAAGTTTTGATTTCTCTAAGATAAATGCCATAGTGCCATGACCTGCTCCTAGGGCGGTAGCAAGTCTAGTTCTCAAAGAATCTGTGTGGAAGGGTTGAGCCACTCTATTGGACACCTGAAATTGATATTATACTGCATGTGAACGGGAATGTAACTCACGGCTTGGAAAAGGAAAAGAAACTCTTAACTGTTTTCAAGAGTCAGCTCTATCATTTTCCATTCCCAACTGTGATGCGGGAGTGATCCAGTCATTCCACATCCTGCCTTGCATTTGGTGGTGGGGTCTCTCTCTCCCTCTCTGGCGCATTTGGTTTGAATCACTCTGATAGGTGTGCAGTGAGAGCTCACTGGAGTTTTCATTTGAATTGCCCCAATGGCAACTTTCTATGTGGTTTCCATCTGTCTACGCTTTGGTAAAGGTGGCAGGCCCTTTACTTTTTCCCCACCCCCCTTCTATTTCCTTTTGCTAACTAGATTGCATGCTTACTTGGGGATCAAATTCTGAGTTTCCATGCTTCAGACAGGAGTCCTCTATTAGCTATGTGATTTGGACCTATTTCCTCCAAGTTGGTAGCTTGTCTTTTGGGTCTTCTTAAGGAGGTCTTTCACACGGCACAGATTTACAATTCTGATTGTTGGATAAAGTCTAATTAATCAACTTTACCTTAGGGAAAATAATTTGATGTTCGACTGGAGGATTCTTTACCTAGCTTTCCATTCTGGAAATTTTCCCCCACATTTTCCCTATAAGATTTATCATTTTCCATGTAAGGCAGTGATTAATTTTGAGCTACTTTTTAAAATACTCTTTTTTTCTTTTTTTCCTTTGGGAGAGTGAACATGTGCATGAGCGGGCAGGGGCCTGGAGGGAGAAGGGAAAAGAGCATCCTCAAGCAGCCTCGCCAGTGAGCTTGGAGCCTGACTTTGTCCCGGGACGCTGAGAGCTTGACAAGAGCCGAAATCAAGAGCTGGCTGCCGCACAGGCTGCCTCACCCAGGCAGCCTGAGTTAAGTTTTGTATAGGGTTTGATACTTAGATTGTGGTCCCCGGCCTCCTCGTCCTCCACCTCCTCCTCCCCTCTCCCGCTCCCTCTTCTGCTTCTCCTTCTTCTTTGCCTATGCATGTCCACTTGCTCTAGCACCATTTATTCAAAACGCTGTCACTCCTCCACTGAACGGCTTTTTACCTTTGTCAAGGCCCCATTCGACATATGGGCGTAGTTCTCTTTCTGGGTCCCTGATTCTGTTCCACTTATCCATCTTTATTCTGTTCCATTGGTCTAGCTCTTCACCAACACCACGCACTTTTGATTACTGTAGACGAATATCTTGAAATGGGGTGGAAGGATTCTTCTGGTTTTCTTCTTTAGTTTTAGTTTCTCCTCTTTTTTCAGGTTCTAAAATAGAAAGATTATAGTTTTGAGACTCCTTTTCTTTTTAGAGAGAGAGAGAGAGATAGACACACAGACAGAGACAGAGACAGAGACAGAGAAACGGAAGCGGTGCAGAAAGAGAGAGAGATGATTAAGCAGCCACCATGCCCAGCACCAGCACAATGCAGGTTCAGCCTCACTATCCCAAGGTTGACCATGACCCGAGTCAAAATCAAGAGTTGGACTAACTGACTGAGCCACCCAGATGCTCCTCCTCCTTTCTAATGTATGCATTGAGTGCTAAAAATTGAGCTCTCTGTTGATTTAGCTGTGTCCCACCAATTTTAATACGTTGTAGTTTTATTTTCCTTCGGGTCAGTGCACTGAAATTTTATCTTTTGTCTCCGATAATCTAGAAAGTTACTTTCTACGTGTTTAGATTTTGTTATGTTTCTCCCTTTGATATCTAGTTTCATTTTTAACTTTTTTTTATAAGTGTCAAAGTTTAATTCCAAGACAATGCTACATAGGGTTGCATTTTTTTCAGGTACACAATATAGAGATTCTCCTCCGCTGCCCAACGACTGTTAGCTCCTGTTGCCAGGCACTGATTTGCCTTGGAGTCTCGGGTGCACCTCCCCCACCCCTACTCCCTTCAGCTCCTGTTGCCAGGCACTGGTTTGCATTGGAGACGGAACCCTCGTAGGGGTTCCAAGCAGTTTCTAGTGGCCGAGAGGACACTGGTGATCAGAGACAAAGCCCCCAGGCTCTCTGGAGCCAGCTGGTGGCCATTACAATGTCTCCCCACACAGTTCTGGAGCCGCTGTGGGCTCTCCGGGAACAGCTGTGGGCTTCTGGGTTGCCGATAATCGAACGTTGGCCACATGGGCCACGAGACTCTGGGTTTGGCTGGGAGATCCTCGTGTGCACTGTGTTGCTGGTGTTCATTCCAGTAAAGTGTGGACTCCGCTTAAGAGGAAGAAAGGGGCACTGTGCCCAGAATGAAGTATCTGGAAAAGACATGGAGAAGACCGACCCGGATGCACCAGCCCATGGAGCCGTCGCATCATCGGAGCACAAGGCCAGTCCTCTCCCGCTACAGATCCTTGCTCTGGCTGCCCTGAATCAAGATGTCGGGTACTTTTCTGTGGGAGACGCTACGCAACTGCTGAAGGGAGTTCGGCAAAGGCTGTTGAAGAAGAGCCCTCACCAGCTCACCGATGAAAATCCCATCTGTGGAGCAGCCCAGGACGATGGAGAACCCCCTGCGAGGAATATGCCAGAAGACTTCAAGGACAGCCCTGATCTGCGGGGAAGTGCAGACCCTCTGTCTCAGGACATTGGCAGCTGTGGACTGAGAGGGCAGGAAGAGGCAGGGGAGGCAGGCAGGCCAGAGCTTCCTGACGGAGGTGTGCCGTGGCAGGCCCCCGCTGAGGGCCAGAGCCAACACCACACCCTCAGCCAGATCCTACTGACGGTGATGCATCTGCTAGAGCTCCTTCGAGATCATCTGGAAGGTGGGGGCTCAAGGAGGCAGGTGCAGACTGGCTCCTCCTCCACTGATCACGTGCCCCGTGGGAGCCCCCTGAATCAAGGAAAGCCATCCAGGGCACTGAAGAAGGCACGTCAGGGGAATGAAGAGCTCCCAGGAAACACAACAATCCACCAAGCTGAGCAAGTATCTTTTCACCAGCGAAACAGCCTCCTGGAAAGGGAGATTCAGAAGCTGCACCTGAAGCTCGAGGCAGAGCCTAAGCTGTGCGAAGAGCACCTCAAACACCTGGAGAGGAAGATGATGGAGGAGAAGGCACGCTGCCTGCAAGTGAAGAACGAACTCGCCAAGGTGCGCAGGAAGGTGGATGCTGCCCACTGGAACTTAGGCCTCTACAAGAAGATGGCCGACGACCTGCACCGAGAATGGCAGAGAATCTCCTCCTTGCATGACCGAGAGCGCCTCCTGGTGGAGAACAGAAGTGAGGAGAGCCAGAAGGCTGTTCTGTGGGCAGAGAGGGAGTTCCAAAGGCTCAAGGAAGAAAACCATTGCCTCAGGCAGAAGCTGGCCAACTCTGGGCCCAAGGTCCAGCCTGTCTCCGGGGGGCCTCCTGCTCCTGCTCCTGCTCCTGCTCCAGCTCCAGCTCCTGCTCCTGCTCTTCTGGGCACAGCCTCCAAATGCCCTCAAGGGCCACAGGCTCCCCTGAAAGCCCAGAAGCCCAAGAAGGGAGCAAGGGTGCACTGGCCAGACTCCAAGTTCTCGGGTCCCCTGCAGGTCTGATTCCCTTTCCCAGCAGCCACCAACACTCACAACCAGAGCACAAAAGCTCCTGTGCTTCCTTACCCCTTCAGCCACACCCATTGCTCCTTTGACTGGAGATCCACCCCATTCTTGAACTGATGCTACCTATTCCCTATAGCCATGTGAGAGAGCATTTTTCATTGTTAAGGACCAAAAAAATAAAACGATCAAATTGCTGATCCTACTGCGACTGAGAATTGATTGTATGAAGGGATTCTATGCCAAGCAACCAAGGGTTTTAAGTGTCCTTTACTGATCACTTAATTGTCCCAATAACCCAGTGTGTCCTATACTACTGAGGTTCAGAGAGGGGACACAACTTGCCCCAAGATCACACAGCTAGTGAATTTCAGAGCTCCCATTCCAAGCCAAGGTTGTCTCATTACCCACTGATGTGAAAATAACTACCACTCCTACCACTACGATGACTTCTGCTTCTTCATTTCTGAGAGAGAGAAAGAGCGAGGGCACACACACATGCAAGCGGGGGAGGGGCAGGGAGAGAGAGATTCCTAGACAGCCTTCCCACTCAAGTGCACAACCAGACGCTGGGCTGGATTTCACAGACCATGGGACCACGCCCTGAGCCGAAATCAAGAGTCAGACGTTGACCTGACTAAGCCACACAGGCACCCTTCCCTTGTGCAAGGAACTTCTAGGCAAGCTGCTGTAAGGATCCCAGAAGGGCTTGACAAAATTTTCTCATAGGTCACGTTCTAGTTTGGATGCAAGGATTATGGTGATGCCTAGCTGAGGTAAAGTCC
Source organism: Mustela nivalis (assembly GCF_964662115.1). NCBI lineage: Eukaryota > Metazoa > Chordata > Mammalia > Carnivora > Mustelidae > Mustela > Mustela nivalis. The sequence continues at coordinate 65,318,037 of NC_139021.1, read as the reverse complement.
CAGCAAAGCATGGAGGGCAGCCTTTCAGGGTCTCCAACGATTCCCTTCGTGGGTACACCTCGTTTTGTGTTCCATACTCTACCACTGGATTAGAGTCAGGAACTCCTGCCTCACTTCGAAAGGACAGAATATGGCCCGAGAGATAGATAGCATGTCCCTTCTGAGGCTCGTAGACAAAGACACTGGTCTCCTCTTGGGCTTGCTCTCGCTCCCTCACCATTGGTTTCGAGGGAAGCCGCCTGCTCCTTGTGGGCTGTATGATGGAGAGGCCCATGTGGCAAGGAATGAATATTTCTTGCTCACCGCAATGGAGGACCTCTGGCTGCTAGGAGCCACCCGAGTGAGCACACAAGCAGATTTCCCGCCAACAAGCCTGGAGATGACTGAAGACCCACATGACATCTTGACTGCAGCCTTGTGAGAGATCCTGAGACACAGGTCCCTGGCTAGATGCACCTGGATGCCTGGCCCACGGAAACCATATGCGGTTATCAATTGGTGTTGTCGGAAGCCCTCTGGGTTGCGGAAAACATTCAAAAAAGACACAAGGGTGAAGCCACAGTTCTGGCTGCTGACCCACCCCCCTCTCCTGGGCTTGAAATTCCAGGGAAGTCAAGCGATGGTAGCAACCACTGAGAGATTAGGGTAAACAATGCCAGAAAGAGGTCCTCTATTCTGTTCTCCATGTATCTCTCTGAGAGGACATGCCCTCACCTGATCCACCCGAGCCAATAGGTGGCCCATGCAGGAGGAGACAACTGGCCGTGTGGTCCAAGTCGGCTGAGAGCACTAGACCCAGCGTCGCAGAGCCTCCTTGAAGCCAGAAAAAGAGCCCAGAAGTTCCCTGGTGTCCCTAGAGAAGGCACAGAAATTAGATGAGTTGAAAGCCTGGGACCTGGTCATTGGGCTTCTGGGCAAGAGGGGAGATGGCCTGGGGAAGGGACACTGCCTGCAACCCCTCTTGGACCAGACCCCACCTGTCTGCTTTGGGATACTGAGGATTAAGACGAGAGTGAACTAGTGTAGAAGAGATGGTGTTCTAATGCTTGGCAGGTTGAAAGCGATTGAAATCGTTGACATTCCTATTCTCCTCGTCCTCAGGACCACCATTAAGGGGAAGGGGCCTTCAAAGAAGCAAGAGGAGTTTATCACTTACAGCAGCCCTGTCAAGTGTCAATATCCAACCACTCCAGTCCCTTCCACCCCCTTGGCAGCCCCACTGCTTTCATAAGGACACAGATACATTCCCCTACAGGCTTTGGAGCAAACGTTAAGTTTTGATTTCTCTAAGATAAATGCCATAGTGCCATGACCTGCTCCTAGGGCGGTAGCAAGTCTAGTTCTCAAGGAATCTGTGTGGAAGGGTTGAGCCACTCTATTGGACACCTGAAATTGATATTATACTGCATGTGAACGGGAATGTAACTCACGGCTTGGAAAAGGAAAAGAAACTCTTAACTGTTTTCAAGAGTCAGCTCTATCATTTTCCATTCCCAACTGTGATGCGGGAGTGATCCAGTCATTCCACATCCTGCCTTGCATTTGGTGGTGGGGTCTCTCTCTCCCTCTCTGGCGCATTTGGTTTGAATCACTCTGATAGGTGTGCAGTGAGAGCTCACTGGAGTTTTCATTTGAATTGCCCCAATGGCAACTTTCTATGTGGTTTCCATCTGTCTACGCTTTGGTAAAGGTGGCAGGCCCTTTACTTTTTCCCCACCCCCCTTCTATTTCCTTTTGCTAACTAGATTGCATGCTTACTTGGGGTCAAATTCTGAGTTTCCATGCTTCAGACAGGAGTCCTCTATTAGCTATGTGATTTGGACCTATTTCCTCCAAGTTGGTAGCTTGTCTTTTGGGTCTTCTTAAGGAGGTCTTTCACACGGCACAGATTTACAATTCTGATTGTTGGATAAAGTCTAATTAATCAACTTTACCTTAGGGAAAATAATTTGATGTTCGACTGGAGGATTCTTTACCTAGCTTTCCATTCTGGAAATTTTTCCCCACATTTTCCCTATAAGATTTATCATTTTCCATGTAAGGCAGTGATTAATTTTGAGCTACTTTTTAAAATACTCTTTTTTTCTTTTTTTCCTTTGGGAGAGTGAACATGTGCATGAGCGGGCAGGGGCCTGGAGGGAGAAGGGAAAAGAGCATCCTCAAGCAGCCTCGCCAGTGAGCTTGGAGCCTGACTTTGTCCCGGGACGCTGAGAGCTTGACAAGAGCCGAAATCAAGAGCTGGCTGCCGCACAGGCTGCCTCACCCAGGCAGCCTGAGTTAAGTTTTGTATAGGGTTTGATACTTAGATTGTGGTCCCCGGCCTCCTCGTCCTCCACCTCCTCCTCCCCTCTCCCGCTCCCTCTTCTGCTTCTCCTTCTTCTTTGCCTATGCATGTCCACTTGCTCTAGCACCATTTATTCAAAACGCTGTCACTCCTCCACTGAACGGCTTTTTACCTTTGTCAAGGCCCCATTCGACATATGGGCGTAGTTCTCTTTCTGGGTCCCTGATTCTGTTCCACTTATCCATCTTTATTCTGTTCCATTGGTCTAGCTCTTCACCAACACCACGCACTTTTGATTACTGTAGACGAATATCTTGAAATGGGGTGGAAGGATTCTTCTGGTTTTCTTCTTTAGTTTTAGTTTCTCCTCTTTTTTCAGGTTCTAAAATAGAAAGATTATAGTTTTGAGACTCCTTTTCTTTTTAGAGAGAGAGAGAGAGATAGACACACAGACAGAGACAGAGACAGAGACAGAGAAACGGAAGCGGTGCAGAAAGAGAGAGAGATGATTAAGCAGCCACCATGCCCAGCACCAGCACAATGCAGGTTCAGCCTCACTATCCCAAGGTTGACCATGACCCGAGTCAAAATCAAGAGTTGGACTAACTGACTGAGCCACCCAGATGCTCCTCCTCCTTTCTAATGTATGCATTGAGTGCTAAAAATTGAGCTCTCTGTTGATTTAGCTGTGTCCCACCAATTTTAATACGTTGTAGTTTTATTTTCCTTCGGGTCAGTGCACTGAAATTTTATCTTTTGTCTCCGATAATCTAGAAAGTTACTTTCTACGTGTTTAGATTTTGTTATGTTTCTCCCTTTGATATCTAGTTTCATTTTTAACTTTTTTTTATAAGTGTCAAAGTTTAATTCCAAGACAATGCTACATAGGGTTGCATTTTTTTCAGGTACACAATATAGAGATTCTCCTCCGCTGCCCAACGACTGTTAGCTCCTGTTGCCAGGCACTGATTTGCGTTGGAGTCTCGGGTGCACCTCCCCCACCCCTACTCCCTTCAGCTCCTGTTGCCAGGCACTGGTTTGCATTGGAGACGGAACCCTCGTAGGGGTTCCAAGCAGTTTCTAGTGGCCGAGAGGACACTGGTGATCAGAGACAAAGCCCCCAGGCTCTCTGGAGCCAGCTGGTGGCCATTACAATGTCTCCCCACACAGTTCTGGAGCCGCTGTGGGCTCTCCGGGAACAGCTGTGGGCTTCTGGGTTGCCGATAATCGAACGTTGGCCACATGGGCCACGAGACTCTGGGTTTGGCTGGGAGATCCTCGTGTGCACTGTGTTGCTGGTGTTCATTCCAGTAAAGTGTGGACTCCGCTTAAGAGGAAGAAAGGGGCACTGTGCCCAGAATGAAGTATCTGGAAAAGACATGGAGAAGACCGACCCGGATGCACCAGCCCATGGAGCCGTCGCATCATCGGAGCACAAGGCCAGTCCTCTCCCGCTACAGATCCTTGCTCTGGCTGCCCTGAATCAAGATGTCGGGTACTTTTCTGTGGGAGACGCTACGCAACTGCTGAAGGGAGTTCGGCAAAGGCTGTTGAAGAAGAGCCCTCACCAGCTCACCGATGAAAATCCCATCTGTGGAGCAGCCCAGGACGATGGAGAACCCCCTGCGAGGAATATGCCAGAAGACTTCAAGGACAGCCCTGATCTGCGGGGAAGTGCAGACCCTCTGTCTCAGGACATTGGCAGCTGTGGACTGAGAGGGCAGGAAGAGGCAGGGGAGGCAGGCAGGCCAGAGCTTCCTGACGGAGGTGTGCCGTGGCAGGCCCCCGCTGAGGGCCAGAGCCAACACCACACCCTCAGCCAGATCCTACTGACGGTGATGCATCTGCTAGAGCTCCTTCGAGATCATCTGGAAGGTGGGGGCTCAAGGAGGCAGGTGCAGACTGGCTCCTCCTCCACTGATCACGTGCCCCGTGGGAGCCCCCTGAATCAAGGAAAGCCATCCAGGGCACTGAAGAAGGCACGTCAGGGGAATGAAGAGCTCCCAGGAAACACAACAATCCACCAAGCTGAGCAAGTATCTTTTCACCAGCGAAACAGCCTCCTGGAAAGGGAGATTCAGAAGCTGCACCTGAAGCTCGAGGCAGAGCCTAAGCTGTGCGAAGAGCACCTCAAACACCTGGAGAGGAAGATGATGGAGGAGAAGGCACGCTGCCTGCAAGTGAAGAACGAACTCGCCAAGGTGCGCAGGAAGGTGGATGCTGCCCACTGGAACTTAGGCCTCTACAAGAAGATGGCCGACGACCTGCACCGAGAATGGCAGAGAATCTCCTCCTTGCATGACCGAGAGCGCCTCCTGGTGGAGAACAGAAGTGAGGAGAGCCAGAAGGCTGTTCTGTGGGCAGAGAGGGAGTTCCAAAGGCTCAAGGAAGAAAACCATTGCCTCAGGCAGAAGCTGGCCAACTCTGGGCCCAAGGTCCAGCCTGTCTCCGGGGGGCCTCCTGCTCCTGCTCCTGCTCCTGCTCCAGCTCCAGCTCCTGCTCCTGCTCTTCTGGGCACAGCCTCCAAATGCCCTCAAGGGCCACAGGCTCCCCTGAAACCCAGAAGCCCAAGAAGGGAGCAAGGGTGCACTGGCCAGACTCCAAGTTCTCGGGTCCCCTGCAGGTCTGATTCCCTTTCCCAGCAGCCACCAACACTCACAACCAGAGCACAAAAGCTCCTGTGCTTCCTTACCCCTTCAGCCACACCCATTGCTCCTTTGACTGGAGATCCACCCCATTCTTGAACTGATGCTACCTATTCCCTATAGCCATGTGAGAGAGCATTTTTCATTGTTAAGGACCAAAAAAATAAAACGATCAAATTGCTGATCCTACTGCGACTGAGAATTGATTGTATGAAGGGATTCTATGCCAAGCAACCAAGGGTTTTAAGTGTCCTTTACTGATCACTTAATTGTCCCAATAACCCAGTGTGTCCTATACTACTGAGGTTCAGAGAGGGGACACAACTTGCCCCAAGATCACACAGCTAGTGAATTTCAGAGCTCCCATTCCAAGCCAAGGTTGTCTCATTACCCACTGATGTGAAAATAACTACCACTCCTACCACTACGATGACTTCTGCTTCTTCATTTCTGAGAGAGAGAAAGAGCGAGGGCACACACACATGCAAGCGGGGGAGGGGCAGGGAGAGAGAGATTCCTAGACAGCCTTCGACTCAAGTGCACAACCAGACGCTGGGCTGGATTTCACAGACCATGGGACCACGCCCTGAGCCGAAATCAAGAGTCAGACGTTGACCTGACTAAGCCACACAGGCACCCTTCCCTTGTGCAAGGAACTTCTAGGCAAGCTGCTGTAAGGATCCCAGAAGGGCTTGACAAAATTTTCTCATAGGTCACGTTCTAGTTTGGATGCAAGGATTATGGTAAAGTCCCAGCAAAGCATGGAGGGCAGCCTTTCAGGGTCTCCAACGATTCCCTTCGTGGGTACACCTCGTTTTGTGTTCCATACTCTACCACTGGATTAGAGTCAGGAACTCCTGCCTCACTTCGAAAGGACAGAATATGGCCCGAGAGATAGATAGCATGTCCCTTCTGAGGCTCGTAGACAAAGACACTGGTCTCCTCTTGGGCTTGCTCTCGCTCCCTCACCATTGGTTTCGAGGGAAGCCGCCTGCTCCTTGTGGGCTGTATGATGGAGAGGCCCATGTGGCAAGGAATGAATATTTCTTGCTCACCGCAATGGAGGACCTCTGGCTGCTAGGAGCCACCCGAGTGAGCACACAAGCAGATTTCCTGCCAACAAGCCTGGAGATGACTGAAGACCCACTCGACATCTTGACTGCAGCCTTGTGAGAGATCCTGAGACACAGGTCCCTGGCTAGATGCACCTGGATGCCTGGCCCACGGAAACCATATGCGGTTATCAATTGGTGTTGTCGGAAGCCCTCTGGGTTGCGGAAAACATTCAAAAAAGACACAAGGGTGAAGCCACAGTTCTGGCTGCTGACCCACCCCCCTCTCCTGGGCTTGAAATTCCAGGGAAGTCAAGCGATGGTAGCAACCACTGAGAGATTAGGGTAAACAATGCCAGAAAGAGGTCCTCTATTCTGTTCTCCATGTATCTCTCTGAGAGGACATGCCCTCACCTGATCCACCCGAGCCAATAGGTGGCCCATGCAGGAGGAGACAACTGGCCGTGTGGTCCAAGTCGGCTGAGAGCACTAGACCCAGCGTCGCAGAGCCTCCTTGAAGCCAGAAAAAGAGCCCAGAAGTTCCCTGGTGTCCCTAGAGAAGGCACAGAAATTAGATGAGTTGAAAGCCTGGGACCTGGTCATTGGGCTTCTGGGCAAGAGGGGAGATGGCCTGGGGAAGGGACACTGCCTGCAACCCCTCTTGGACCAGACCCCACCTGTCTGCTTTGGGATACTGAGGATTAAGACGAGAGTGAACTAGTGTAGAAGAGATGGTGTTCTAATGCTTGGCAGGTTGAAAGCGATTGAAATCGTTGACATTCCTATTCTCCTCGTCCTCAGGACCACCATTAAGGGGAAGGGGCCTTCAAAGAAGCAAGAGGAGTTTATCACTTACAGCAGCCCTGTCAAGTGTCAATATCCAACCACTCCAGTCCCTTCCACCCCCTTGGCAGCCCCACTGCTTTCATAAGGACACAGATACATTCCCCTACAGGCTTTGGAGCAAACGTTAAGTTTTGATTTCTCTAAGATAAATGCCATAGTGCCATGACCTGCTCCTAGGGCGGTAGCAAGTCTAGTTCTCAAGGAATCTGTGTGGAAGGGTTGAGCCACTCTATTGGACACCTGAAATTGATATTATACTGCATGTGAACGGGAATGTAACTCACGGCTTGGAAAAGGAAAAGAAACTCTTAACTGTTTTCAAGAGTCAGCTCTATCATTTTCCATTCCCAACTGTGATGCGGGAGTGATCCAGTCATTCCACATCCTGCCTTGCATTTGGTGGTGGGGTCTCTCTCTCCCTCTCTGGCGCATTTGGTTTGAATCACTCTGATAGGTGTGCAGTGAGAGCTCACTGGAGTTTTCATTTGAATTGCCCCAATGGCAACTTTCTATGTGGTTTCCATCTGTCTACGCTTTGGTAAAGGTGGCAGGCCCTTTACTTTTTCCCCACCCCCCTTCTATTTCCTTTTGCTAACTAGATTGCATGCTTACTTGGGGTCAAATTCTGAGTTTCCATGCTTCAGACAGGAGTCCTCTATTAGCTATGTGATTTGGACCTATTTCCTCCAAGTTGGTAGCTTGTCTTTTGGGTCTTCTTAAGGAGGTCTTTCACACGGCACAGATTTACAATTCTGATTGTTGGATAAAGTCTAATTAATCAACTTTACCTTAGGGAAAATAATTTGATGTTCGACTGGAGGATTCTTTACCTAGCTTTCCATTCTGGAAATTTTTCCCCACATTTTCCCTATAAGATTTATCATTTTCCATGTAAGGCAGTGATTAATTTTGAGCTACTTTTTAAAATACTCTTTTTTTCTTTTTTTCCTTTGGGAGAGTGAACATGTGCATGAGCGGGCAGGGGCCTGGAGGGAGAAGGGAAAAGAGCATCCTCAAGCAGCCTCGCCAGTGAGCTTGGAGCCTGACTTTGTCCCGGGACGCTGAGAGCTTGACAAGAGCCGAAATCAAGAGCTGGCTGCCGCACAGGCTGCCTCACCCAGGCAGCCTGAGTTAAGTTTTGTATAGGGTTTGATACTTAGATTGTGGTCCCCGGCCTCCTCGTCCTCCACCTCCTCCTCCCCTCTCCCGCTCCCTCTTCTGCTTCTCCTTCTTCTTTGCCTATGCATGTCCACTTGCTCTAGCACCATTTATTCAAAACGCTGTCACTCCTCCACTGAACGGCTTTTTACCTTTGTCAAGGCCCCATTCGACATATGGGCGTAGTTCTCTTTCTGGGTCCCTGATTCTGTTCCACTTATCCATCTTTATTCTGTTCCATTGGTCTAGCTCTTCACCAACACCACGCACTTTTGATTACTGTAGACGAATATCTTGAAATGGGGTGGAAGGATTCTTCTGGTTTTCTTCTTTAGTTTTAGTTTCTCCTCTTTTTTCAGGTTCTAAAATAGAAAGATTATAGTTTTGAGACTCCTTTTCTTTTTAGAGAGAGAGAGAGAGATAGACACACAGACAGAGACAGAGACAGAGACAGAGAAACGGAAGCGGTGCAGAAAGAGAGAGAGATGATTAAGCAGCCACCATGCCCAGCACCAGCACAATGCAGGTTCAGCCTCACTATCCCAAGGTTGACCATGACCCGAGTCAAAATCAAGAGTTGGACTAACTGACTGAGCCACCCAGATGCTCCTCCTCCTTTCTAATGTATGCATTGAGTGCTAAAAATTGAGCTCTCTGTTGATTTAGCTGTGTCCCACCAATTTTAATACGTTGTAGTTTTATTTTCCTTCGGGTCAGTGCACTGAAATTTTATCTTTTGTCTCCGATAATCTAGAAAGTTACTTTCTACGTGTTTAGATTTTGTTATGTTTCTCCCTTTGATATCTAGTTTCATTTTTAACTTTTTTTTATAAGTGTCAAAGTTTAATTCCAAGACAATGCTACAGAGGGTTGCATTTTTTTCAGGTACACAATATAGAGATTCTCCTCCGCTGCCCAACGACTGTTAGCTCCTGTTGCCAGGCACTGATTTGCGTTGGAGTCTCGGGTGCACCTCCCCCACCCCTACTCCCTTCAGCTCCTGTTGCCAGGCACTGGTTTGCATTGGAGACGGAACCCTCGTAGGGGTTCCAAGCAGTTTCTAGTGGCCGAGAGGACACTGGTGATCAGAGACAAAGCCCCCAGGCTCTCTGGAGCCAGCTGGTGGCCATTACAATGTCTCCCCACACAGTTCTGGAGCCGCTGTGGGCTCTCCGGGAACAGCTGTGGGCTTCTGGGTTGCCGATAATCGAACGTTGGCCACATGGGCCACGAGACTCTGGGTTTGGCTGGGAGATCCTCGTGTGCACTGTGTTGCTGGTGTTCATTCCAGTAAAGTGTGGACTCCGCTTAAGAGGAAGAAAGGGGCACTGTGCCCAGAATGAAGTATCTGGAAAAGACATGGAGAAGACCGACCCGGATGCACCAGCCCATGGAGCCGTCGCATCATCGGAGCACAAGGCCAGTCCTCTCCCGCTACAGATCCTTGCTCTGGCTGCCCTGAATCAAGATGTCGGGTACTTTTCTGTGGGAGACGCTACGCAACTGCTGAAGGGAGTTCGGCAAAGGCTGTTGAAGAAGAGCCCTCACCAGCTCACCGATGAAAATCCCATCTGTGGAGCAGCCCAGGACGATGGAGAACCCCCTGCGAGGAATATGCCAGAAGACTTCAAGGACAGCCCTGATCTGCGGGGAAGTGCAGACCCTCTGTCTCAGGACATTGGCAGCTGTGGACTGAGAGGGCAGGAAGAGGCAGGGGAGGCAGGCAGGCCAGAGCTTCCTGACGGAGGTGTGCCGTGGCAGGCCCCCGCTGAGGGCCAGAGCCAACACCACACCCTCAGCCAGATCCTACTGACGGTGATGCATCTGCTAGAGCTCCTTCGAGATCATCTGGAAGGTGGGGGCTCAAGGAGGCAGGTGCAGACTGGCTCCTCCTCCACTGATCACGTGCCCCGTGGGAGCCCCCTGAATCAAGGAAAGCCATCCAGGGCACTGAAGAAGGCACGTCAGGGGAATGAAGAGCTCCCAGGAAACACAACAATCCACCAAGCTGAGCAAGTATCTTTTCACCAGCGAAACAGCCTCCTGGAAAGGGAGATTCAGAAGCTGCACCTGAAGCTCGAGGCAGAGCCTAAGCTGTGCGAAGAGCACCTCAAACACCTGGAGAGGAAGATGATGGAGGAGAAGGCACGCTGCCTGCAAGTGAAGAACGAACTCGCCAAGGTGCGCAGGAAGGTGGATGCTGCCCACTGGAACTTAGGCCTCTACAAGAAGATGGCCGACGACCTGCACCGAGAATGGCAGAGAATCTCCTCCTTGCATGACCGAGAGCGCCTCCTGGTGGAGAACAGAAGTGAGGAGAGCCAGAAGGCTGTTCTGTGGGCAGAGAGGGAGTTCCAAAGGCTCAAGGAAGAAAACCATTGCCTCAGGCAGAAGCTGGCCAACTCTGGGCCCAAGGTCCAGCCTGTCTCCGGGGGGCCTCCTGCTCCTGCTCCTGCTCCTGCTCCAGCTCCAGCTCCTGCTCCTGCTCTTCTGGGCACAGCCTCCAAATGCCCTCAAGGGCCACAGGCTCCCCTGAAACCCAGAAGCCCAAGAAGGGAGCAAGGGTGCACTGGCCAGACTCCAAGTTCTCGGGTCCCCTGCAGGTCTGATTCCCTTTCCCAGCAGCCACCAACACTCACAACCAGAGCACAAAAGCTCCTGTGCTTCCTTACCCCTTCAGCCACACCCATTGCCCCTTTGACTGGAGATCCACCCCATTCTTGAACTGATGCTACCTATTCCCTATAGCCATGTGAGAGAGCATTTTTCATTGTTAAGGACCAAAAAAATAAAACGATCAAATTGCTGATCCTACTGCGACTGAGAATTGATTGTATGAAGGGATTCTATGCCAAGCAACCAAGGGTTTTAAGTGTCCTTTACTGATCACTTAATTGTCCCAATAACCCAGTGTGTCCTATACTACTGAGGTTCAGAGAGGGGACACAACTTGCCCCAAGATCACACAGCTAGTGAATTTCAGAGCTCCCATTCCAAGCCAAGGTTGTCTCATTACCCACTGATGTGAAAATAACTACCACTCCTACCACTACGATGACTTCTGCTTCTTCATTTCTGAGAGAGAGAAAGAGCGAGGGCACACACACATGCAAGCGGGGGAGGGGCAGGGAGAGAGAGATTCCTAGACAGCCTTCGACTCAAGTGCACAACCAGACGCTGGGCTGGATTTCACAGACCATGGGACCACGCCCTGAGCCGAAATCAAGAGTCAGACGTTGACCTGACTAAGCCACACAGGCACCCTTCCCTTGTGCAAGGAACTTCTAGGCAAGCTGCTGTAAGGATCCCAGAAGGGCTTGACAAAATTTTCTCATAGGTCACGTTCTAGTTTGGATGCAAGGATTATGGTAAAGTCCCAGCAAAGCATGGAGGGCAGCCTTTCAGGGTCTCCAACGATTCCCTTCGTGGGTACACCTCGTTTTGTGTTCCATACTCTACCACTGGATTAGAGTCAGGAACTCCTGCCTCACTTCGAAAGGACAGAATATGGCCCGAGAGATAGATAGCATGTCCCTTCTGAGGCTCGTAGACAAAGACACTGGTCTCCTCTTGGGCTTGCTCTCGCTCCCTCACCATTGGTTTCGAGGGAAGCCGCCTGCTCCTTGTGGGCTGTATGATGGAGAGGCCCATGTGGCAAGGAATGAATATTTCTTGCTCACCGCAATGGAGGACCTCTGGCTGCTAGGAGCCACCCGAGTGAGCACACAAGCAGATTTCCTGCCAACAAGCCTGGAGATGACTGAAGACCCACTCGACATCTTGACTGCAGCCTTGTGAGAGATCCTGAGACACAGGTCCCTGGCTAGATGCACCTGGATGCCTGGCCCACGGAAACCATATGCGGTTATCAATTGGTGTTGTCGGAAGCCCTCTGGGTTGCGGAAAACATTCAAAAAAGACACAAGGGTGAAGCCACAGTTCTGGCTGCTGACCCACCCCCCTCTCCTGGGCTTGAAATTCCAGGGAAGTCAAGCGATGGTAGCAACCACTGAGAGATTAGGGTAAACAATGCCAGAAAGAGGTCCTCTATTCTGTTCTCCATGTATCTCTCTGAGAGGACATGCCCTCACCTGATCCACCCGAGCCAATAGGTGGCCCATGCAGGAGGAGACAACTGGCCGTGTGGTCCAAGTCGGCTGAGAGCACTAGACCCAGCGTCGCAGAGCCTCCTTGAAGCCAGAAAAAGAGCCCAGAAGTTCCCTGGTGTCCCTAGAGAAGGCACAGAAATTAGATGAGTTGAAAGCCTGGGACCTGGTCATTGGGCTTCTGGGCAAGAGGGGAGATGGCCTGGGGAAGGGACACTGCCTGCAACCCCTCTTGGACCAGACCCCACCTGTCTGCTTTGGGATACTGAGGATTAAGACGAGAGTGAACTAGTGTAGAAGAGATGGTGTTCTAATGCTTGGCAGGTTGAAAGCGATTGAAATCGTTGACATTCCTATTCTCCTCGTCCTCAGGACCACCATTAAGGGGAAGGGGCCTTCAAAGAAGCAAGAGGAGTTTATCACTTACAGCAGCCCTGTCAAGTGTCAATATCCAACCACTCCAGTCCCTTCCACCCCCTTGGCAGCCCCACTGCTTTCATAAGGACACAGATACATTCCCCTACAGGCTTTGGAGCAAACGTTAAGTTTTGATTTCTCTAAGATAAATGCCATAGTGCCATGACCTGCTCCTAGGGCGGTAGCAAGTCTAGTTCTCAAAGAATCTGTGTGGAAGGGTTGAGCCACTCTATTGGACACCTGAAATTGATATTATACTGCATGTGAACGGGAATGTAACTCACGGCTTGGAAAAGGAAAAGAAACTCTTAACTGTTTTCAAGAGTCAGCTCTATCATTTTCCATTCCCAACTGTGATGCGGGAGTGATCCAGTCATTCCACATCCTGCCTTGCATTTGGTGGTGGGGTCTCTCTCTCCCTCTCTGGCGCATTTGGTTTGAATCACTCTGATAGGTGTGCAGTGAGAGCTCACTGGAGTTTTCATTTGAATTGCCCCAATGGCAACTTTCTATGTGGTTTCCATCTGTCTACGCTTTGGTAAAGGTGGCAGGCCCTTTACTTTTTCCCCACCCCCCTTCTATTTCCTTTTGCTAACTAGATTGCATGCTTACTTGGGGTCAAATTCTGAGTTTCCATGCTTCAGACAGGAGTCCTCTATTAGCTATGTGATTTGGACCTATTTCCTCCAAGTTGGTAGCTTGTCTTTTGGGTCTTCTTAAGGAGGTCTTTCACACGGCACAGATTTACAATTCTGATTGTTGGATAAAGTCTAATTAATCAACTTTACCTTAGGGAAAATAATTTGATGTTCGACTGGAGGATTCTTTACCTAGCTTTCCATTCTGGAAATTTTTCCCCACATTTTCCCTATAAGATTTATCATTTTCCATGTAAGGCAGTGATTAATTTTGAGCTACTTTTTAAAATACTCTTTTTTTCTTTTTTTCCTTTGGGAGAGTGAACATGTGCATGAGCGGGCAGGGGCCTGGAGGGAGAAGGGAAAAGAGCATCCTCAAGCAGCCTCGCCAGTGAGCTTGGAGCCTGACTTTGTCCCGGGACGCTGAGAGCTTGACAAGAGCCGAAATCAAGAGCTGGCTGCCGCACAGGCTGCCTCACCCAGGCAGCCTGAGTTAAGTTTTGTATAGGGTTTGATACTTAGATTGTGGTCCCCGGCCTCCTCGTCCTCCACCTCCTCCTCCCCTCTCCCGCTCCCTCTTCTGCTTCTCCTTCTTCTTTGCCTATGCATGTCCACTTGCTCTAGCACCATTTATTCAAAACGCTGTCACTCCTCCACTGAACGGCTTTTTACCTTTGTCAAGGCCCCATTCGACATATGGGCGTAGTTCTCTTTCTGGGTCCCTGATTCTGTTCCACTTATCCATCTTTATTCTGTTCCATTGGTCTAGCTCTTCACCAACACCACGCACTTTTGATTACTGTAGACGAATATCTTGAAATGGGGTGGAAGGATTCTTCTGGTTTTCTTCTTTAGTTTTAGTTTCTCCTCTTTTTTCAGGTTCTAAAATAGAAAGATTATAGTTTTGAGACTCCTTTTCTTTTTAGAGAGAGAGAGAGAGAGATAGACACACAGACAGAGACAGAGACAGAGACAGAGAAACGGAAGCGGTGCAGAAAGAGAGAGAGATGATTAAGCAGCCACCATGCCCAGCACCAGCACAATGCAGGTTCAGCCTCACTATCCCAAGGTTGACCATGACCCGAGTCAAAATCAAGAGTTGGACTAACTGACTGAGCCACCCAGATGCTCCTCCTCCTTTCTAATGTATGCATTGAGTGCTAAAAATTGAGCTCTCTGTTGATTTAGCTGTGTCCCACCAATTTTAATACGTTGTAGTTTTATTTTCCTTCGGGTCAGTGCACTGAAATTTTATCTTTTGTCTCCGATAATCTAGAAAGTTACTTTCTACGTGTTTAGATTTTGTTATGTTTCTCCCTTTGATATCTAGTTTCATTTTTAACTTTTTTTTATAAGTGTCAAAGTTTAATTCCAAGACAATGCTACAGAGGGTTGCATTTTTTTCAGGTACACAATATAGAGATTCTCCTCCGCTGCCCAACGACTGTTAGCTCCTGTTGCCAGGCACTGATTTGCGTTGGAGTCTCGGGTGCACCTCCCCCACCCCTACTCCCTTCAGCTCCTGTTGCCAGGCACTGGTTTGCATTGGAGACGGAACCCTCGTAGGGGTTCCAAGCAGTTTCTAGTGGCCGAGAGGACACTGGTGATCAGAGACAAAGCCCCCAGGCTCTCTGGAGCCAGCTGGTGGCCATTACAATGTCTCCCCACACAGTTCTGGAGCCGCTGTGGGCTCTCCGGGAACAGCTGTGGGCTTCTGGGTTGCCGATAATCGAACGTTGGCCACATGGGCCACGAGACTCTGGGTTTGGCTGGGAGATCCTCGTGTGCACTGTGTTGCTGGTGTTCATTCCAGTAAAGTGTGGACTCCGCTTAAGAGGAAGAAAGGGGCACTGTGCCCAGAATGAAGTATCTGGAAAAGACATGGAGAAGACCGACCCGGATGCACCAGCCCATGGAGCCGTCGCATCATCGGAGCACAAGGCCAGTCCTCTCCCGCTACAGATCCTTGCTCTGGCTGCCCTGAATCAAGATGTCGGGTACTTTTCTGTGGGAGACGCTACGCAACTGCTGAAGGGAGTTCGGCAAAGGCTGTTGAAGAAGAGCCCTCACCAGCTCACCGATGAAAATCCCATCTGTGGAGCAGCCCAGGACGATGGAGAACCCCCTGCGAGGAATATGCCAGAAGACTTCAAGGACAGCCCTGATCTGCGGGGAAGTGCAGACCCTCTGTCTCAGGACATTGGCAGCTGTGGACTGAGAGGGCAGGAAGAGGCAGGGGAGGCAGGCAGGCCAGAGCTTCCTGACGGAGGTGTGCCGTGGCAGGCCCCCGCTGAGGGCCAGAGCCAACACCACACCCTCAGCCAGATCCTACTGACGGTGATGCATCTGCTAGAGCTCCTTCGAGATCATCTGGAAGGTGGGGGCTCAAGGAGGCAGGTGCAGACTGGCTCCTCCTCCACTGATCACGTGCCCCGTGGGAGCCCCCTGAATCAAGGAAAGCCATCCAGGGCACTGAAGAAGGCACGTCAGGGGAATGAAGAGCTCCCAGGAAACACAACAATCCACCAAGCTGAGCAAGTATCTTTTCACCAGCGAAACAGCCTCCTGGAAAGGGAGATTCAGAAGCTGCACCTGAAGCTCGAGGCAGAGCCTAAGCTGTGCGAAGAGCACCTCAAACACCTGGAGAGGAAGATGATGGAGGAGAAGGCACGCTGCCTGCAAGTGAAGAACGAACTCGCCAAGGTGCGCAGGAAGGTGGATGCTGCCCACTGGAACTTAGGCCTCTACAAGAAGATGGCCGACGACCTGCACCGAGAATGGCAGAGAATCTCCTCCTTGCATGACCGAGAGCGCCTCCTGGTGGAGAACAGAAGTGAGGAGAGCCAGAAGGCTGTTCTGTGGGCAGAGAGGGAGTTCCAAAGGCTCAAGGAAGAAAACCATTGCCTCAGGCAGAAGCTGGCCAACTCTGGGCCCAAGGTCCAGCCTGTCTCCGGGGGGCCTCCTGCTCCTGCTCCTGCTCCTGCTCCAGCTCCAGCTCCTGCTCCTGCTCTTCTGGGCACAGCCTCCAAATGCCCTCAAGGGCCACAGGCTCCCCTGAAACCCAGAAGCCCAAGAAGGGAGCAAGGGTGCACTGGCCAGACTCCAAGTTCTCGGGTCCCCTGCAGGTCTGATTCCCTTTCCCAGCAGCCACCAACACTCACAACCAGAGCACAAAAGCTCCTGTGCTTCCTTACCCCTTCAGCCACACCCATTGCCCCTTTGACTGGAGATCCACCCCATTCTTGAACTGATGCTACCTATTCCCTATAGCCATGTGAGAGAGCATTTTTCATTGTTAAGGACCAAAAAAATAAAACGATCAAATTGCTGATCCTACTGCGACTGAGAATTGATTGTATGAAGGGATTCTATGCCAAGCAACCAAGGGTTTTAAGTGTCCTTTACTGATCACTTAATTGTCCCAATAACCCAGTGTGTCCTATACTACTGAGGTTCAGAGAGGGGACACAACTTGCCCCAAGATCACACAGCTAGTGAATTTCAGAGCTCCCATTCCAAGCCAAGGTTGTCTCATTACCCACTGATGTGAAAATAACTACCACTCCTACCACTACGATGACTTCTGCTTCTTCATTTCTGAGAGAGAGAAAGAGCGAGGGCACACACACATGCAAGCGGGGGAGGGGCAGGGAGAGAGAGATTCCTAGACAGCCTTCGACTCAAGTGCACAACCAGACGCTGGGCTGGATTTCACAGACCATGGGACCACGCCCTGAGCCGAAATCAAGAGTCAGACGTTGACCTGACTAAGCCACACAGGCACCCTTCCCTTGTGCAAGGAACTTCTAGGCAAGCTGCTGTAAGGATCCCAGAAGGGCTTGACAAAATTTTCTCATAGGTCACGTTCTAGTTTGGATGCAAGGATTATGGTAAAGTCCCAGCAAAGCATGGAGGGCAGCCTTTCAGGGTCTCCAACGATTCCCTTCGTGGGTACACCTCGTTTTGTGTTCCATACTCTACCACTGGATTAGAGTCAGGAACTCCTGCCTCACTTCGAAAGGACAGAATATGGCCCGAGAGATAGATAGCATGTCCCTTCTGAGGCTCGTAGACAAAGACACTGGTCTCCTCTTGGGCTTGCTCTCGCTCCCTCACCATTGGTTTCGAGGGAAGCCGCCTGCTCCTTGTGGGCTGTATGATGGAGAGGCCCATGTGGCAAGGAATGAATATTTCTTGCTCACCGCAATGGAGGACCTCTGGCTGCTAGGAGCCACCCGAGTGAGCACACAAGCAGATTTCCTGCCAACAAGCCTGGAGATGACTGAAGACCCACTCGACATCTTGACTGCAGCCTTGTGAGAGATCCTGAGACACAGGTCCCTGGCTAGATGCACCTGGATGCCTGGCCCACGGAAACCATATGCGGTTATCAATTGGTGTTGTCGGAAGCCCTCTGGGTTGCGGAAAACATTCAAAAAAGACACAAGGGTGAAGCCACAGTTCTGGCTGCTGACCCACCCCCCTCTCCTGGGCTTGAAATTCCAGGGAAGTCAAGCGATGGTAGCAACCACTGAGAGATTAGGGTAAACAATGCCAGAAAGAGGTCCTCTATTCTGTTCTCCATGTATCTCTCTGAGAGGACATGCCCTCACCTGATCCACCCGAGCCAATAGGTGGCCCATGCAGGAGGAGACAACTGGCCGTGTGGTCCAAGTCGGCTGAGAGCACTAGACCCAGCGTCGCAGAGCCTCCTTGAAGCCAGAAAAAGAGCCCAGAAGTTCCCTGGTGTCCCTAGAGAAGGCACAGAAATTAGATGAGTTGAAAGCCTGGGACCTGGTCATTGGGCTTCTGGGCAAGAGGGGAGATGGCCTGGGGAAGGGACACTGCCTGCAACCCCTCTTGGACCAGACCCCACCTGTCTGCTTTGGGATACTGAGGATTAAGACGAGAGTGAACTAGTGTAGAAGAGATGGTGTTCTAATGCTTGGCAGGTTGAAAGCGATTGAAATCGTTGACATTCCTATTCTCCTCGTCCTCAGGACCACCATTAAGGGGAAGGGGCCTTCAAAGAAGCAAGAGGAGTTTATCACTTACAGCAGCCCTGTCAAGTGTCAATATCCAACCACTCCAGTCCCTTCCACCCCCTTGGCAGCCCCACTGCTTTCATAAGGACACAGATACATTCCCCTACAGGCTTTGGAGCAAACGTTAAGTTTTGATTTCTCTAAGATAAATGCCATAGTGCCATGACCTGCTCCTAGGGCGGTAGCAAGTCTAGTTCTCAAGGAATCTGTGTGGAAGGGTTGAGCCACTCTATTGGACACCTGAAATTGATATTATACTGCATGTGAACGGGAATGTAACTCACGGCTTGGAAAAGGAAAAGAAACTCTTAACTGTTTTCAAGAGTCAGCTCTATCATTTTCCATTCCCAACTGTGATGCGGGAGTGATCCAGTCATTCCACATCCTGCCTTGCATTTGGTGGTGGGGTCTCTCTCTCCCTCTCTGGCGCATTTGGTTTGAATCACTCTGATAGGTGTGCAGTGAGAGCTCACTGGAGTTTTCATTTGAATTGCCCCAATGGCAACTTTCTATGTGGTTTCCATCTGTCTACGCTTTGGTAAAGGTGGCAGGCCCTTTACTTTTTCCCCACCCCCCTTCTATTTCCTTTTGCTAACTAGATTGCATGCTTACTTGGGGTCAAATTCTGAGTTTCCATGCTTCAGACAGGAGTCCTCTATTAGCTATGTGATTTGGACCTATTTCCTCCAAGTTGGTAGCTTGTCTTTTGGGTCTTCTTAAGGAGGTCTTTCACACGGCACAGATTTACAATTCTGATTGTTGGATAAAGTCTAATTAATCAACTTTACCTTAGGGAAAATAATTTGATGTTCGACTGGAGGATTCTTTACCTAGCTTTCCATTCTGGAAATTTTTCCCCACATTTTCCCTATAAGATTTATCATTTTCCATGTAAGGCAGTGATTAATTTTGAGCTACTTTTTAAAATACTCTTTTTTTCTTTTTTTCCTTTGGGAGAGTGAACATGTGCATGAGCGGGCAGGGGCCTGGAGGGAGAAGGGAAAAGAGCATCCTCAAGCAGCCTCGCCAGTGAGCTTGGAGCCTGACTTTGTCCCGGGACGCTGAGAGCTTGACAAGAGCCGAAATCAAGAGCTGGCTGCCGCACAGGCTGCCTCACCCAGGCAGCCTGAGTTAAGTTTTGTATAGGGTTTGATACTTAGATTGTGGTCCCCGGCCTCCTCGTCCTCCACCTCCTCCTCCCCTCTCCCGCTCCCTCTTCTGCTTCTCCTTCTTCTTTGCCTATGCATGTCCACTTGCTCTAGCACCATTTATTCAAAACGCTGTCACTCCTCCACTGAACGGCTTTTTACCTTTGTCAAGGCCCCATTCGACATATGGGCGTAGTTCTCTTTCTGGGTCCCTGATTCTGTTCCACTTATCCATCTTTATTCTGTTCCATTGGTCTAGCTCTTCACCAACACCACGCACTTTTGATTACTGTAGACGAATATCTTGAAATGGGGTGGAAGGATTCTTCTGGTTTTCTTCTTTAGTTTTAGTTTCTCCTCTTTTTTCAGGTTCTAAAATAGAAAGATTATAGTTTTGAGACTCCTTTTCTTTTTAGAGAGAGAGAGAGAGAGATAGACACACAGACAGAGACAGAGACAGAGACAGAGAAACGGAAGCGGTGCAGAAAGAGAGAGAGATGATTAAGCAGCCACCATGCCCAGCACCAGCACAATGCAGGTTCAGCCTCACTATCCCAAGGTTGACCATGACCCGAGTCAAAATCAAGAGTTGGACTAACTGACTGAGCCACCCAGATGCTCCTCCTCCTTTCTAATGTATGCATTGAGTGCTAAAAATTGAGCTCTCTGTTGATTTAGCTGTGTCCCATCAATTTTAATACGTTGTAGTTTTATTTTCCTTCGGGTCAGTGCACTGAAATTTTATCTTTTGTCTCCGATAATCTAGAAAGTTACTTTCTACGTGTTTAGATTTTGTTATGTTTCTCCCTTTGATATCTAGTTTCATTTTTAACTTTTTTTTATAAGTGTCAAAGTTTAATTCCAAGACAATGCTACAGAGGGTTGCATTTTTTTCAGGTACACAATATAGAGATTCTCCTCCGCTGCCCAACGACTGTTAGCTCCTGTTGCCAGGCACTGATTTGCGTTGGAGTCTCGGGTGCACCTCCCCCACCCCTACTCCCTTCAGCTCCTGTTGCCAGGCACTGGTTTGCATTGGAGACGGAACCCTCGTAGGGGTTCCAAGCAGTTTCTAGTGGCCGAGAGGACACTGGTGATCAGAGACAAAGCCCCCAGGCTCTCTGGAGCCAGCTGGTGGCCATTACAATGTCTCCCCACACAGTTCTGGAGCCGCTGTGGGCTCTCCGGGAACAGCTGTGGGCTTCTGGGTTGCCGATAATCGAACGTTGGCCACATGGGCCACGAGACTCTGGGTTTGGCTGGGAGATCCTCGTGTGCACTGTGTTGCTGGTGTTCATTCCAGTAAAGTGTGGACTCCGCTTAAGAGGAAGAAAGGGGCACTGTGCCCAGAATGAAGTATCTGGAAAAGACATGGAGAAGACCGACCCGGATGCACCAGCCCATGGAGCCGTCGCATCATCGGAGCACAAGGCCAGTCCTCTCCCGCTACAGATCCTTGCTCTGGCTGCCCTGAATCAAGATGTCGGGTACTTTTCTGTGGGAGACGCTACGCAACTGCTGAAGGGAGTTCGGCAAAGGCTGTTGAAGAAGAGCCCTCACCAGCTCACCGATGAAAATCCCATCTGTGGAGCAGCCCAGGACGATGGAGAACCCCCTGCGAGGAATATGCCAGAAGACTTCAAGGACAGCCCTGATCTGCGGGGAAGTGCAGACCCTCTGTCTCAGGACATTGGCAGCTGTGGACTGAGAGGGCAGGAAGAGGCAGGGGAGGCAGGCAGGCCAGAGCTTCCTGACGGAGGTGTGCCGTGGCAGGCCCCCGCTGAGGGCCAGAGCCAACACCACACCCTCAGCCAGATCCTACTGACGGTGATGCATCTGCTAGAGCTCCTTCGAGATCATCTGGAAGGTGGGGGCTCAAGGAGGCAGGTGCAGACTGGCTCCTCCTCCACTGATCACGTGCCCCGTGGGAGCCCCCTGAATCAAGGAAAGCCATCCAGGGCACTGAAGAAGGCACGTCAGGGGAATGAAGAGCTCCCAGGAAACACAACAATCCACCAAGCTGAGCAAGTATCTTTTCACCAGCGAAACAGCCTCCTGGAAAGGGAGATTCAGAAGCTGCACCTGAAGCTCGAGGCAGAGCCTAAGCTGTGCGAAGAGCACCTCAAACACCTGGAGAGGAAGATGATGGAGGAGAAGGCACGCTGCCTGCAAGTGAAGAACGAACTCGCCAAGGTGCGCAGGAAGGTGGATGCTGCCCACTGGAACTTAGGCCTCTACAAGAAGATGGCCGACGACCTGCACCGAGAATGGCAGAGAATCTCCTCCTTGCATGACCGAGAGCGCCTCCTGGTGGAGAACAGAAGTGAGGAGAGCCAGAAGGCTGTTCTGTGGGCAGAGAGGGAGTTCCAAAGGCTCAAGGAAGAAAACCATTGCCTCAGGCAGAAGCTGGCCAACTCTGGGCCCAAGGTCCAGCCTGTCTCCGGGGGGCCTCCTGCTCCTGCTCCTGCTCCTGCTCCAGCTCCAGCTCCTGCTCCTGCTCTTCTGGGCACAGCCTCCAAATGCCCTCAAGGGCCACAGGCTCCCCTGAAAGCCCAGAAGCCCAAGAAGGGAGCAAGGGTGCACTGGCCAGACTCCAAGTTCTCGGGTCCCCTGCAGGTCTGATTCCCTTTCCCAGCAGCCACCAACACTCACAACCAGAGCACAAAAGCTCCTGTGCTTCCTTACCCCTTCAGCCACACCCATTGCTCCTTTGACTGGAGATCCACCCCATTCTTGAACTGATGCTACCTATTCCCTATAGCCATGTGAGAGAGCATTTTTCATTGTTAAGGACCAAAAAAATAAAACGATCAAATTTCTGATCCTACTGCGACTGAGAATTGATTGTATGAAGGGATTCTATGCCAAGCAACCAAGGGTTTTAAGTGTCCTTTACTGATCACTTAATTGTCCCAATAACCCAGTGTGTCCTATACTACTGAGGTTCAGAGAGGGGACACAACTTGCCCCAAGATCACACAGCTAGTGAATTTCAGAGCTCCCATTCCAAGCCAAGGTTGTCTCATTACCCACTGATGTGAAAATAACTACCACTCCTACCACTACGATGACTTCTGCTTCTTCATTTCTGAGAGAGAGAAAGAGCGAGGGCACACACACATGCAAGCGGGGGAGGGGCAGGGAGACAGAGATTCCTAGACAGCCTTCGACTCAAGTGCACAACCAGACGCTGGGCTGGATTTCACAGACCATGGGACCACGCCCTGAGCCAAAATCAAGAGTCAGACGTTGACCTGACTAAGCCACACAGGCACCCTTCCCTTGTGCAAGGAACTTCTAGGCAAGCTGCTGTAAGGATCCCAGAAGGGCTTGACAAAATTTTCTCATAGGTCACGTTCTAGTTTGGATGCAAGGATTATGGTGATGCCTAGCTGAGGGAAAGTCCCAGCAAAGCATGGAGGGCAGCCTTTCAGGGTCTCCAACGATTCCCTTCGTGGGTACACCTCGTTTTGTGTTCCATACTCTACCACTGGATTAGAGTCAGGAACTCCTGCCTCACTTCGAAAGGACAGAATATGGCCCGAGAGATAGATAGCATGTCCCTTCTGAGGCTCGTAGACAAAGACACTGGTCTCCTCTTGGGCTTGCTCTCGCTCCCTCACCATTGGTTTCGAGGGAAGCCGCCTGCTCCTTGTGGGCTGTATGATGGAGAGGCCCATGTGGCAAGGAATGAATATTTCTTGCTCACCGCAATGGAGGACCTCTGGCTGCTAGGAGCCACCCGAGTGAGCACACAAGCAGATTTCCCGCCAACAAGCCTGGAGATGACTGAAGACCCACATGACATCTTGACTGCAGCCTTGTGAGAGATCCTGAGACACAGGTCCCTGGCTAGATGCACCTGGATGCCTGGCCCACGGAAACCATATGCGGTTATCAATTGGTGTTGTCGGAAGCCCTCTGGGTTGCGGAAAACATTCAAAAAAGACACAAGGGTGAAGCCACAGTTCTGGCTGCTGACCCACCCCCCTCTCCTGGGCTTGAAATTCCAGGGAAGTCAAGCGATGGTAGCAACCACTGAGAGATTAGGGTAAACAATGCCAGAAAGAGGTCCTCTATTCTGTTCTCCATGTATCTCTCTGAGAGGACATGCCCTCACCTGATCCACCCGAGCCAATAGGTGGCCCATGCAGGAGGAGACAACTGGCCGTGTGGTCCAAGTCGGCTGAGAGCACTAGACCCAGCGTCGCAGAGCCTCCTTGAAGCCAGAAAAAGAGCCCAGAAGTTCCCTGGTGTCCCTAGAGAAGGCACAGAAATTAGATGAGTTGAAAGCCTGGGACCTGGTCATTGGGCTTCTGGGCAAGAGGGGAGATGGCCTGGGGAAGGGACACTGCCTGCAACCCCTCTTGGACCAGACCCCACCTGTCTGCTTTGGGATACTGAGGATTAAGACGAGAGTGAACTAGTGTAGAAGAGATGGTGTTCTAATGCTTGGCAGGTTGAAAGCGATTGAAATCGTTGACATTCCTATTCTCCTCGTCCTCAGGACCACCATTAAGGGGAAGGGGCCTTCAAAGAAGCAAGAGGAGTTTATCACTTACAGCAGCCCTGTCAAGTGTCAATATCCAACCACTCCAGTCCCTTCCACCCCCTTGGCAGCCCCACTGCTTTCATAAGGACACAGATACATTCCCCTACAGGCTTTGGAGCAAACGTTAAGTTTTGATTTCTCTAAGATAAATGCCATAGTGCCATGACCTGCTCCTAGGGCGGTAGCAAGTCTAGTTCTCAAAGAATCTGTGTGGAAGGGTTGAGCCACTCTATTGGACACCTGAAATTGATATTATACTGCATGTGAACGGGAATGTAACTCACGGCTTGGAAAAGGAAAAGAAACTCTTAACTGTTTTCAAGAGTCAGCTCTATCATTTTCCATTCCCAACTGTGATGCGGGAGTGATCCAGTCATTCCACATCCTGCCTTGCATTTGGTGGTGGGGTCTCTCTCTCCCTCTCTGGCGCATTTGGTTTGAATCACTCTGATAGGTGTGCAGTGAGAGCTCACTGGAGTTTTCATTTGAATTGCCCCAATGGCAACTTTCTATGTGGTTTCCATCTGTCTACGCTTTGGTAAAGGTGGCAGGCCCTTTACTTTTTCCCCACCCCCCTTCTATTTCCTTTTGCTAACTAGATTGCATGCTTACTTGGGGATCAAATTCTGAGTTTCCATGCTTCAGACAGGAGTCCTCTATTAGCTATGTGATTTGGACCTATTTCCTCCAAGTTGGTAGCTTGTCTTTTGGGTCTTCTTAAGGAGGTCTTTCACACGGCACAGATTTACAATTCTGATTGTTGGATAAAGTCTAATTAATCAACTTTACCTTAGGGAAAATAATTTGATGTTCGACTGGAGGATTCTTTACCTAGCTTTCCATTCTGGAAATTTTCCCCCACATTTTCCCTATAAGATTTATCATTTTCCATGTAAGGCAGTGATTAATTTTGAGCTACTTTTTAAAATACTCTTTTTTTCTTTTTTTCCTTTGGGAGAGTGAACATGTGCATGAGCGGGCAGGGGCCTGGAGGGAGAAGGGAAAAGAGCATCCTCAAGCAGCCTCGCCAGTGAGCTTGGAGCCTGACTTTGTCCCGGGACGCTGAGAGCTTGACAAGAGCCGAAATCAAGAGCTGGCTGCCGCACAGGCTGCCTCACCCAGGCAGCCTGAGTTAAGTTTTGTATAGGGTTTGATACTTAGATTGTGGTCCCCGGCCTCCTCGTCCTCCACCTCCTCCTCCCCTCTCCCGCTCCCTCTTCTGCTTCTCCTTCTTCTTTGCCTATGCATGTCCACTTGCTCTAGCACCATTTATTCAAAACGCTGTCACTCCTCCACTGAACGGCTTTTTACCTTTGTCAAGGCCCCATTCGACATATGGGCGTAGTTCTCTTTCTGGGTCCCTGATTCTGTTCCACTTATCCATCTTTATTCTGTTCCATTGGTCTAGCTCTTCACCAACACCACGCACTTTTGATTACTGTAGACGAATATCTTGAAATGGGGTGGAAGGATTCTTCTGGTTTTCTTCTTTAGTTTTAGTTTCTCCTCTTTTTTCAGGTTCTAAAATAGAAAGATTATAGTTTTGAGACTCCTTTTCTTTTTAGAGAGAGAGAGAGAGATAGACACACAGACAGAGACAGAGACAGAGACAGAGAAACGGAAGCGGTGCAGAAAGAGAGAGAGATGATTAAGCAGCCACCATGCCCAGCACCAGCACAATGCAGGTTCAGCCTCACTATCCCAAGGTTGACCATGACCCGAGTCAAAATCAAGAGTTGGACTAACTGACTGAGCCACCCAGATGCTCCTCCTCCTTTCTAATGTATGCATTGAGTGCTAAAAATTGAGCTCTCTGTTGATTTAGCTGTGTCCCATCAATTTTAATACGTTGTAGTTTTATTTTCCTTCGGGTCAGTGCACTGAAATTTTATCTTTTGTCTCCGATAATCTAGAAAGTTACTTTCTACGTGTTTAGATTTTGTTATGTTTCTCCCTTTGATATCTAGTTTCATTTTTAACTTTTTTTTATAAGTGTCAAAGTTTAATTCCAAGACAATGCTACAGAGGGTTGCATTTTTTTCAGGTACACAATATAGAGATTCTCCTCCGCTGCCCAACGACTGTTAGCTCCTGTTGCCAGGCACTGATTTGCGTTGGAGTCTCGGGTGCACCTCCCCCACCCCTACTCCCTTCAGCTCCTGTTGCCAGGCACTGGTTTGCATTGGAGACGGAACCCTCGTAGGGGTTCCAAGCAGTTTCTAGTGGCCGAGAGGACACTGGTGATCAGAGACAAAGCCCCCAGGCTCTCTGGAGCCAGCTGGTGGCCATTACAATGTCTCCCCACACAGTTCTGGAGCCGCTGTGGGCTCTCCGGGAACAGCTGTGGGCTTCTGGGTTGCCGATAATCGAACGTTGGCCACATGGGCCACGAGACTCTGGGTTTGGCTGGGAGATCCTCGTGTGCACTGTGTTGCTGGTGTTCATTCCAGTAAAGTGTGGACTCCGCTTAAGAGGAAGAAAGGGGCACTGTGCCCAGAATGAAGTATCTGGAAAAGACATGGAGAAGACCGACCCGGATGCACCAGCCCATGGAGCCGTCGCATCATCGGAGCACAAGGCCAGTCCTCTCCCGCTACAGATCCTTGCTCTGGCTGCCCTGAATCAAGATGTCGGGTACTTTTCTGTGGGAGACGCTACGCAACTGCTGAAGGGAGTTCGGCAAAGGCTGTTGAAGAAGAGCCCTCACCAGCTCACCGATGAAAATCCCATCTGTGGAGCAGCCCAGGACGATGGAGAACCCCCTGCGAGGAATATGCCAGAAGACTTCAAGGACAGCCCTGATCTGCGGGGAAGTGCAGACCCTCTGTCTCAGGACATTGGCAGCTGTGGACTGAGAGGGCAGGAAGAGGCAGGGGAGGCAGGCAGGCCAGAGCTTCCTGACGGAGGTGTGCCGTGGCAGGCCCCCGCTGAGGGCCAGAGCCAACACCACACCCTCAGCCAGATCCTACTGACGGTGATGCATCTGCTAGAGCTCCTTCGAGATCATCTGGAAGGTGGGGGCTCAAGGAGGCAGGTGCAGACTGGCTCCTCCTCCACTGATCACGTGCCCCGTGGGAGCCCCCTGAATCAAGGAAAGCCATCCAGGGCACTGAAGAAGGCACGTCAGGGGAATGAAGAGCTCCCAGGAAACACAACAATCCACCAAGCTGAGCAAGTATCTTTTCACCAGCGAAACAGCCTCCTGGAAAGGGAGATTCAGAAGCTGCACCTGAAGCTCGAGGCAGAGCCTAAGCTGTGCGAAGAGCACCTCAAACACCTGGAGAGGAAGATGATGGAGGAGAAGGCACGCTGCCTGCAAGTGAAGAACGAACTCGCCAAGGTGCGCAGGAAGGTGGATGCTGCCCACTGGAACTTAGGCCTCTACAAGAAGATGGCCGACGACCTGCACCGAGAATGGCAGAGAATCTCCTCCTTGCATGACCGAGAGCGCCTCCTGGTGGAGAACAGAAGTGAGGAGAGCCAGAAGGCTGTTCTGTGGGCAGAGAGGGAGTTCCAAAGGCTCAAGGAAGAAAACCATTGCCTCAGGCAGAAGCTGGCCAACTCTGGGCCCAAGGTCCAGCCTGTCTCCGGGGGGCCTCCTGCTCCTGCTCCTGCTCCTGCTCCAGCTCCAGCTCCTGCTCCTGCTCTTCTGGGCACAGCCTCCAAATGCCCTCAAGGGCCACAGGCTCCCCTGAAAGCCCAGAAGCCCAAGAAGGGAGCAAGGGTGCACTGGCCAGACTCCAAGTTCTCGGGTCCCCTGCAGGTCTGATTCCCTTTCCCAGCAGCCACCAACACTCACAACCAGAGCACAAAAGCTCCTGTGCTTCCTTACCCCTTCAGCCACACCCATTGCTCCTTTGACTGGAGATCCACCCCATTCTTGAACTGATGCTACCTATTCCCTATAGCCATGTGAGAGAGCATTTTTCATTGTTAAGGACCAAAAAAATAAAACGATCAAATTTCTGATCCTACTGCGACTGAGAATTGATTGTATGAAGGGATTCTATGCCAAGCAACCAAGGGTTTTAAGTGTCCTTTACTGATCACTTAATTGTCCCAATAACCCAGTGTGTCCTATACTACTGAGGTTCAGAGAGGGGACACAACTTGCCCCAAGATCACACAGCTAGTGAATTTCAGAGCTCCCATTCCAAGCCAAGGTTGTCTCATTACCCACTGATGTGAAAATAACTACCACTCCTACCACTACGATGACTTCTGCTTCTTCATTTCTGAGAGAGAGAAAGAGCGAGGGCACACACACATGCAAGCGGGGGAGGGGCAGGGAGACAGAGATTCCTAGACAGCCTTCGACTCAAGTGCACAACCAGACGCTGGGCTGGATTTCACAGACCATGGGACCACGCCCTGAGCCAAAATCAAGAGTCAGACGTTGACCTGACTAAGCCACACAGGCACCCTTCCCTTGTGCAAGGAACTTCTAGGCAAGCTGCTGTAAGGATCCCAGAAGGGCTTGACAAAATTTTCTCATAGGTCACGTTCTAGTTTGGATGCAAGG
Source organism: Mustela nivalis (assembly GCF_964662115.1). Classification (NCBI taxonomy): domain Eukaryota; kingdom Metazoa; phylum Chordata; class Mammalia; order Carnivora; family Mustelidae; genus Mustela; species Mustela nivalis. The sequence continues at coordinate 65,289,624 of NC_139021.1, read as the reverse complement.
ATTATGGTGATGCCTAGCTGAGGGAAAGTCCCAGCAAAGCATGGAGGGCAGCCTTTCAGGGTCTCCAACGATTCCCTTCGTGGGTACACCTCGTTTTGTGTTCCATACTCTACCACTGGATTAGAGTCAGGAACTCCTGCCTCACTTCGAAAGGACAGAATATGGCCCGAGAGATAGATAGCATGTCCCTTCTGAGGCTCGTAGACAAAGACACTGGTCTCCTCTTGGGCTTGCTCTCGCTCCCTGACCATTGGTTTCGAGGGAAGCCGCCTGCTCCTTGTGGGCTGTATGATGGAGAGGCCCATGTGGCAAGGAATGAATATTTCTTGCTCACCGCAATGGAGGACCTCTGGCTGCTAGGAGCCACCCGAGTGAGCACACAAGCAGATTTCCCGCCAACAAGCCTGGAGATGACTGAAGACCCACATGACATCTTGACTGCAGCCTTGTGAGAGATCCTGAGACACAGGTCCCTGGCTAGATGCACCTGGATGCCTGGCCCACGGAAACCATATGCGGTTATCAATTGGTGTTGTCGGAAGCCCTCTGGGTTGCGGAAAACATTCAAAAAAGACACAAGGGTGAAGCCACAGTTCTGGCTGCTGACCCACCCCCCTCTCCTGGGCTTGAAATTCCAGGGAAGTCAAGCGATGGTAGCAACCACTGAGAGATTAGGGTAAACAATGCCAGAAAGAGGTCCTCTATTCTGTTCTCCATGTATCTCTCTGAGAGGACATGCCCTCACCTGATCCACCCGAGCCAATAGGTGGCCCATGCAGGAGGAGACAACTGGCCGTGTGGTCCAAGTCGGCTGAGAGCACTAGACCCAGCGTCGCAGAGCCTCCTTGAAGCCAGAAAAAGAGCCCAGAAGTTCCCTGGTGTCCCTAGAGAAGGCACAGAAATTAGATGAGTTGAAAGCCTGGGACCTGGTCATTGGGCTTCTGGGCAAGAGGGGAGATGGCCTGGGGAAGGGACACTGCCTGCAACCCCTCTTGGACCAGACCCCACCTGTCTGCTTTGGGATACTGAGGATTAAGACGAGAGTGAACTAGTGTAGAAGAGATGGTGTTCTAATGCTTGGCAGGTTGAAAGCGATTGAAATCGTTGACATTCCTATTCTCCTCGTCCTCAGGACCACCATTAAGGGGAAGGGGCCTTCAAAGAAGCAAGAGGAGTTTATCACTTACAGCAGCCCTGTCAAGTGTCAATATCCAACCACTCCAGTCCCTTCCACCCCCTTGGCAGCCCCACTGCTTTCATAAGGACACAGATACATTCCCCTACAGGCTTTGGAGCAAACGTTAAGTTTTGATTTCTCTAAGATAAATGCCATAGTGCCATGACCTGCTCCTAGGGCGGTAGCAAGTCTAGTTCTCAAAGAATCTGTGTGGAAGGGTTGAGCCACTCTATTGGACACCTGAAATTGATATTATACTGCATGTGAACGGGAATGTAACTCACGGCTTGGAAAAGGAAAAGAAACTCTTAACTGTTTTCAAGAGTCAGCTCTATCATTTTCCATTCCCAACTGTGATGCGGGAGTGATCCAGTCATTCCACATCCTGCCTTGCATTTGGTGGTGGGGTCTCTCTCTCCCTCTCTGGCGCATTTGGTTTGAATCACTCTGATAGGTGTGCAGTGAGAGCTCACTGGAGTTTTCATTTGAATTGCCCCAATGGCAACTTTCTATGTGGTTTCCATCTGTCTACGCTTTGGTAAAGGTGGCAGGCCCTTTACTTTTTCCCCACCCCCCTTCTATTTCCTTTTGCTAACTAGATTGCATGCTTACTTGGGGATCAAATTCTGAGTTTCCATGCTTCAGACAGGAGTCCTCTATTAGCTATGTGATTTGGACCTATTTCCTCCAAGTTGGTAGCTTGTCTTTTGGGTCTTCTTAAGGAGGTCTTTCACACGGCACAGATTTACAATTCTGATTGTTGGATAAAGTCTAATTAATCAACTTTACCTTAGGGAAAATAATTTGATGTTCGACTGGAGGATTCTTTACCTAGCTTTCCATTCTGGAAATTTTCCCCCACATTTTCCCTATAAGATTTATCATTTTCCATGTAAGGCAGTGATTAATTTTGAGCTACTTTTTAAAATACTCTTTTTTTCTTTTTTTCCTTTGGGAGAGTGAACATGTGCATGAGCGGGCAGGGGCCTGGAGGGAGAAGGGAAAAGAGCATCCTCAAGCAGCCTCGCCAGTGAGCTTGGAGCCTGACTTTGTCCCGGGACGCTGAGAGCTTGACAAGAGCCGAAATCAAGAGCTGGCTGCCGCACAGGCTGCCTCACCCAGGCAGCCTGAGTTAAGTTTTGTATAGGGTTTGATACTTAGATTGTGGTCCCCGGCCTCCTCGTCCTCCACCTCCTCCTCCCCTCTCCCGCTCCCTCTTCTGCTTCTCCTTCTTCTTTGCCTATGCATGTCCACTTGCTCTAGCACCATTTATTCAAAACGCTGTCACTCCTCCACTGAACGGCTTTTTACCTTTGTCAAGGCCCCATTCGACATATGGGCGTAGTTCTCTTTCTGGGTCCCTGATTCTGTTCCACTTATCCATCTTTATTCTGTTCCATTGGTCTAGCTCTTCACCAACACCACGCACTTTTGATTACTGTAGACGAATATCTTGAAATGGGGTGGAAGGATTCTTCTGGTTTTCTTCTTTAGTTTTAGTTTCTCCTCTTTTTTCAGGTTCTAAAATAGAAAGATTATAGTTTTGAGACTCCTTTTCTTTTTAGAGAGAGAGAGAGAGATAGACACACAGACAGAGACAGAGACAGAGACAGAGAAACGGAAGCGGTGCAGAAAGAGAGAGAGATGATTAAGCAGCCACCATGCCCAGCACCAGCACAATGCAGGTTCAGCCTCACTATCCCAAGGTTGACCATGACCCGAGTCAAAATCAAGAGTTGGACTAACTGACTGAGCCACCCAGATGCTCCTCCTCCTTTCTAATGTATGCATTGAGTGCTAAAAATTGAGCTCTCTGTTGATTTAGCTGTGTCCCATCAATTTTAATACGTTGTAGTTTTATTTTCCTTCGGGTCAGTGCACTGAAATTTTATCTTTTGTCTCCGATAATCTAGAAAGTTACTTTCTACGTGTTTAGATTTTGTTATGTTTCTCCCTTTGATATCTAGTTTCATTTTTAACTTTTTTTTATAAGTGTCAAAGTTTAATTCCAAGACAATGCTACATAGGGTTGCATTTTTTTCAGGTACACAATATAGAGATTCTCCTCCGCTGCCCAACGACTGTTAGCTCCTGTTGCCAGGCACTGATTTGCCTTGGAGTCTCGGGTGCACCTCCCCCACCCCTACTCCCTTCAGCTCCTGTTGCCAGGCACTGGTTTGCATTGGAGACGGAACCCTCGTAGGGGTTCCAAGCAGTTTCTAGTGGCCGAGAGGACACTGGTGATCAGAGACAAAGCCCCCAGGCTCTCTGGAGCCAGCTGGTGGCCATTACAATGTCTCCCCACACAGTTCTGGAGCCGCTGTGGGCTCTCCGGGAACAGCTGTGGGCTTCTGGGTTGCCGATAATCGAACGTTGGCCACATGGGCCACGAGACTCTGGGTTTGGCTGGGAGATCCTCGTGTGCACTGTGTTGCTGGTGTTCATTCCAGTAAAGTGTGGACTCCGCTTAAGAGGAAGAAAGGGGCACTGTGCCCAGAATGAAGTATCTGGAAAAGACATGGAGAAGACCGACCCGGATGCACCAGCCCATGGAGCCGTCGCATCATCGGAGCACAAGGCCAGTCCTCTCCCGCTACAGATCCTTGCTCTGGCTGCCCTGAATCAAGATGTCGGGTACTTTTCTGTGGGAGACGCTACGCAACTGCTGAAGGGAGTTCGGCAAAGGCTGTTGAAGAAGAGCCCTCACCAGCTCACCGATGAAAATCCCATCTGTGGAGCAGCCCAGGACGATGGAGAACCCCCTGCGAGGAATATGCCAGAAGACTTCAAGGACAGCCCTGATCTGCGGGGAAGTGCAGACCCTCTGTCTCAGGACATTGGCAGCTGTGGACTGAGAGGGCAGGAAGAGGCAGGGGAGGCAGGCAGGCCAGAGCTTCCTGACGGAGGTGTGCCGTGGCAGGCCCCCGCTGAGGGCCAGAGCCAACACCACACCCTCAGCCAGATCCTACTGACGGTGATGCATCTGCTAGAGCTCCTTCGAGATCATCTGGAAGGTGGGGGCTCAAGGAGGCAGGTGCAGACTGGCTCCTCCTCCACTGATCACGTGCCCCGTGGGAGCCCCCTGAATCAAGGAAAGCCATCCAGGGCACTGAAGAAGGCACGTCAGGGGAATGAAGAGCTCCCAGGAAACACAACAATCCACCAAGCTGAGCAAGTATCTTTTCACCAGCGAAACAGCCTCCTGGAAAGGGAGATTCAGAAGCTGCACCTGAAGCTCGAGGCAGAGCCTAAGCTGTGCGAAGAGCACCTCAAACACCTGGAGAGGAAGATGATGGAGGAGAAGGCACGCTGCCTGCAAGTGAAGAACGAACTCGCCAAGGTGCGCAGGAAGGTGGATGCTGCCCACTGGAACTTAGGCCTCTACAAGAAGATGGCCGACGACCTGCACCGAGAATGGCAGAGAATCTCCTCCTTGCATGACCGAGAGCGCCTCCTGGTGGAGAACAGAAGTGAGGAGAGCCAGAAGGCTGTTCTGTGGGCAGAGAGGGAGTTCCAAAGGCTCAAGGAAGAAAACCATTGCCTCAGGCAGAAGCTGGCCAACTCTGGGCCCAAGGTCCAGCCTGTCTCCGGGGGGCCTCCTGCTCCTGCTCCTGCTCCTGCTCCAGCTCCAGCTCCTGCTCCTGCTCTTCTGGGCACAGCCTCCAAATGCCCTCAAGGGCCACAGGCTCCCCTGAAACCCAGAAGCCCAAGAAGGGAGCAAGGGTGCACTGGCCAGACTCCAAGTTCTCGGGTCCCCTGCAGGTCTGATTCCCTTTCCCAGCAGCCACCAACACTCACAACCAGAGCACAAAAGCTCCTGTGCTTCCTTACCCCTTCAGCCACACCCATTGCTCCTTTGACTGGAGATCCACCCCATTCTTGAACTGATGCTACCTATTCCCTATAGCCATGTGAGAGAGCATTTTTCATTGTTAAGGACCAAAAAAATAAAACGATCAAATTGCTGATCCTACTGCGACTGAGAATTGATTGTATGAAGGGATTCTATGCCAAGCAACCAAGGGTTTTAAGTGTCCTTTACTGATCACTTAATTGTCCCAATAACCCAGTGTGTCCTATACTACTGAGGTTCAGAGAGGGGACACAACTTGCCCCAAGATCACACAGCTAGTGAATTTCAGAGCTCCCATTCCAAGCCAAGGTTGTCTCATTACCCACTGATGTGAAAATAACTACCACTCCTACCACTACGATGACTTCTGCTTCTTCATTTCTGAGAGAGAGAAAGAGCGAGGGCACACACACATGCAAGCGGGGGAGGGGCAGGGAGAGAGAGATTCCTAGACAGCCTTCCCACTCAAGTGCACAACCAGACGCTGGGCTGGATTTCACAGACCATGGGACCACGCCCTGAGCCGAAATCAAGAGTCAGACGTTGACCTGACTAAGCCACACAGGCACCCTTCCCTTGTGCAAGGAACTTCTAGGCAAGCTGCTGTAAGGATCCCAGAAGGGCTTGACAAAATTTTCTCATAGGTCACGTTCTAGTTTGGATGCAAGGATTATGGTGATGCCTAGCTGAGGTAAAGTCCCAGCAAAGCATGGAGGGCAGCCTTTCAGGGTCTCCAACGATTCCCTTCGTGGGTACACCTCGTTTTGTGTTCCATACTCTACCACTGGATTAGAGTCAGGAACTCCTGCCTCACTTCGAAAGGACAGAATATGGCCCGAGAGATAGATAGCATGTCCCTTCTGAGGCTCGTAGACAAAGACACTGGTCTCCTCTTGGGCTTGCTCTCGCTCCCTCACCATTGGTTTCGAGGGAAGCCGCCTGCTCCTTGTGGGCTGTATGATGGAGAGGCCCATGTGGCAAGGAATGAATATTTCTTGCTCACCGCAATGGAGGACCTCTGGCTGCTAGGAGCCACCCGAGTGAGCACACAAGCAGATTTCCCGCCAACAAGCCTGGAGATGACTGAAGACCCACATGACATCTTGACTGCAGCCTTGTGAGAGATCCTGAGACACAGGTCCCTGGCTAGATGCACCTGGATGCCTGGCCCACGGAAACCATATGCGGTTATCAATTGGTGTTGTCGGAAGCCCTCTGGGTTGCGGAAAACATTCAAAAAAGACACAAGGGTGAAGCCACAGTTCTGGCTGCTGACCCACCCCCCTCTCCTGGGCTTGAAATTCCAGGGAAGTCAAGCGATGGTAGCAACCACTGAGAGATTAGGGTAAACAATGCCAGAAAGAGGTCCTCTATTCTGTTCTCCATGTATCTCTCTGAGAGGACATGCCCTCACCTGATCCACCCGAGCCAATAGGTGGCCCATGCAGGAGGAGACAACTGGCCGTGTGGTCCAAGTCGGCTGAGAGCACTAGACCCAGCGTCGCAGAGCCTCCTTGAAGCCAGAAAAAGAGCCCAGAAGTTCCCTGGTGTCCCTAGAGAAGGCACAGAAATTAGATGAGTTGAAAGCCTGGGACCTGGTCATTGGGCTTCTGGGCAAGAGGGGAGATGGCCTGTGGAAGGGACACTGCCTGCAACCCCTCTTGGACCAGACCCCACCTGTCTGCTTTGGGATACTGAGGATTAAGACGAGAGTGAACTAGTGTAGAAGAGATGGTGTTCTAATGCTTGGCAGGTTGAAAGCGATTGAAATCGTTGACATTCCTATTCTCCTCGTCCTCAGGACCACCATTAAGGGGAAGGGGCCTTCAAAGAAGCAAGAGGAGTTTATCACTTACAGCAGCCCTGTCAAGTGTCAATATCCAACCACTCCAGTCCCTTCCACCCCCTTGGCAGCCCCACTGCTTTCATAAGGACACAGATACATTCCCCTACAGGCTTTGGAGCAAACGTTAAGTTTTGATTTCTCTAAGATAAATGCCATAGTGCCATGACCTGCTCCTAGGGCGGTAGCAAGTCTAGTTCTCAAGGAATCTGTGTGGAAGGGTTGAGCCACTCTATTGGACACCTGAAATTGATATTATACTGCATGTGAACGGGAATGTAACTCACGGCTTGGAAAAGGAAAAGAAACTCTTAACTGTTTTCAAGAGTCAGCTCTATCATTTTCCATTCCCAACTGTGATGCGGGAGTGATCCAGTCATTCCACATCCTGCCTTGCATTTGGTGGTGGGGTCTCTCTCTCCCTCTCTGGCGCATTTGGTTTGAATCACTCTGATAGGTGTGCAGTGAGAGCTCACTGGAGTTTTCATTTGAATTGCCCCAATGGCAACTTTCTATGTGGTTTCCATCTGTCTACGCTTTGGTAAAGGTGGCAGGCCCTTTACTTTTTCCCCACCCCCCTTCTATTTCCTTTTGCTAACTAGATTGCATGCTTACTTGGGGATCAAATTCTGAGTTTCCATGCTTCAGACAGGAGTCCTCTATTAGCTATGTGATTTGGACCTATTTCCTCCAAGTTGGTAGCTTGTCTTTTGGGTCTTCTTAAGGAGGTCTTTCACACGGCACAGATTTACAATTCTGATTGTTGGATAAAGTCTAATTAATCAACTTTACCTTAGGGAAAATAATTTGATGTTCGACTGGAGGATTCTTTACCTAGCTTTCCATTCTGGAAATTTTTCCCCACATTTTCCCTATAAGATTTATCATTTTCCATGTAAGGCAGTGATTAATTTTGAGCTACTTTTTAAAATACTCTTTTTTTCTTTTTTTCCTTTGGGAGAGTGAACATGTGCATGAGCGGGCAGGGGCCTGGAGGGAGAAGGGAAAAGAGCATCCTCAAGCAGCCTCGCCAGTGAGCTTGGAGCCTGACTTTGTCCCGGGACGCTGAGAGCTTGACAAGAGCCGAAATCAAGAGCTGGCTGCCGCACAGGCTGCCTCACCCAGGCAGCCTGAGTTAAGTTTTGTATAGGGTTTGATACTTAGATTGTGGTCCCCGGCCTCCTCGTCCTCCACCTCCTCCTCCCCTCTCCCGCTCCCTCTTCTGCTTCTCCTTCTTCTTTGCCTATGCATGTCCACTTGCTCTAGCACCATTTATTCAAAACGCTGTCACTCCTCCACTGAACGGCTTTTTACCTTTGTCAAGGCCCCATTCGACATATGGGCGTAGTTCTCTTTCTGGGTCCCTGATTCTGTTCCACTTATCCATCTTTATTCTGTTCCATTGGTCTAGCTCTTCACCAACACCACGCACTTTTGATTACTGTAGACGAATATCTTGAAATGGGGTGGAAGGATTCTTCTGGTTTTCTTCTTTAGTTTTAGTTTCTCCTCTTTTTTCAGGTTCTAAAATAGAAAGATTATAGTTTTGAGACTCCTTTTCTTTTTAGAGAGAGAGAGAGAGAGATAGACACACAGACAGAGACAGAGACAGAGACAGAGAAACGGAAGCGGTGCAGAAAGAGAGAGAGATGATTAAGCAGCCACCATGCCCAGCACCAGCACAATGCAGGTTCAGCCTCACTATCCCAAGGTTGACCATGACCCGAGTCAAAATCAAGAGTTGGACTAACTGACTGAGCCACCCAGATGCTCCTCCTCCTTTCTAATGTATGCATTGAGTGCTAAAAATTGAGCTCTCTGTTGATTTAGCTGTGTCCCATCAATTTTAATACGTTGTAGTTTTATTTTCCTTCGGGTCAGTGCACTGAAATTTTATCTTTTGTCTCCGATAATCTAGAAAGTTACTTTCTACGTGTTTAGATTTTGTTATGTTTCTCCCTTTGATATCTAGTTTCATTTTTAACTTTTTTTTATAAGTGTCAAAGTTTAATTCCAAGACAATGCTACAGAGGGTTGCATTTTTTTCAGGTACACAATATAGAGATTCTCCTCCGCTGCCCAACGACTGTTAGCTCCTGTTGCCAGGCACTGATTTGCGTTGGAGTCTCGGGTGCACCTCCCCCACCCCTACTCCCTTCAGCTCCTGTTGCCAGGCACTGGTTTGCATTGGAGACGGAACCCTCGTAGGGGTTCCAAGCAGTTTCTAGTGGCCGAGAGGACACTGGTGATCAGAGACAAAGCCCCCAGGCTCTCTGGAGCCAGCTGGTGGCCATTACAATGTCTCCCCACACAGTTCTGGAGCCGCTGTGGGCTCTCCGGGAACAGCTGTGGGCTTCTGGGTTGCCGATAATCGAACGTTGGCCACATGGGCCACGAGACTCTGGGTTTGGCTGGGAGATCCTCGTGTGCACTGTGTTGCTGGTGTTCATTCCAGTAAAGTGTGGACTCCGCTTAAGAGGAAGAAAGGGGCACTGTGCCCAGAATGAAGTATCTGGAAAAGACATGGAGAAGACCGACCCGGATGCACCAGCCCATGGAGCCGTCGCATCATCGGAGCACAAGGCCAGTCCTCTCCCGCTACAGATCCTTGCTCTGGCTGCCCTGAATCAAGATGTCGGGTACTTTTCTGTGGGAGACGCTACGCAACTGCTGAAGGGAGTTCGGCAAAGGCTGTTGAAGAAGAGCCCTCACCAGCTCACCGATGAAAATCCCATCTGTGGAGCAGCCCAGGACGATGGAGAACCCCCTGCGAGGAATATGCCAGAAGACTTCAAGGACAGCCCTGATCTGCGGGGAAGTGCAGACCCTCTGTCTCAGGACATTGGCAGCTGTGGACTGAGAGGGCAGGAAGAGGCAGGGGAGGCAGGCAGGCCAGAGCTTCCTGACGGAGGTGTGCCGTGGCAGGCCCCCGCTGAGGGCCAGAGCCAACACCACACCCTCAGCCAGATCCTACTGACGGTGATGCATCTGCTAGAGCTCCTTCGAGATCATCTGGAAGGTGGGGGCTCAAGGAGGCAGGTGCAGACTGGCTCCTCCTCCACTGATCACGTGCCCCGTGGGAGCCCCCTGAATCAAGGAAAGCCATCCAGGGCACTGAAGAAGGCACGTCAGGGGAATGAAGAGCTCCCAGGAAACACAACAATCCACCAAGCTGAGCAAGTATCTTTTCACCAGCGAAACAGCCTCCTGGAAAGGGAGATTCAGAAGCTGCACCTGAAGCTCGAGGCAGAGCCTAAGCTGTGCGAAGAGCACCTCAAACACCTGGAGAGGAAGATGATGGAGGAGAAGGCACGCTGCCTGCAAGTGAAGAACGAACTCGCCAAGGTGCGCAGGAAGGTGGATGCTGCCCACTGGAACTTAGGCCTCTACAAGAAGATGGCCGACGACCTGCACCGAGAATGGCAGAGAATCTCCTCCTTGCATGACCGAGAGCGCCTCCTGGTGGAGAACAGAAGTGAGGAGAGCCAGAAGGCTGTTCTGTGGGCAGAGAGGGAGTTCCAAAGGCTCAAGGAAGAAAACCATTGCCTCAGGCAGAAGCTGGCCAACTCTGGGCCCAAGGTCCAGCCTGTCTCCGGGGGGCCTCCTGCTCCTGCTCCTGCTCCTGCTCCAGCTCCAGCTCCTGCTCCTGCTCTTCTGGGCACAGCCTCCAAATGCCCTCAAGGGCCACAGGCTCCCCTGAAAGCCCAGAAGCCCAAGAAGGGAGCAAGGGTGCACTGGCCAGACTCCAAGTTCTCGGGTCCCCTGCAGGTCTGATTCCCTTTCCCAGCAGCCACCAACACTCACAACCAGAGCACAAAAGCTCCTGTGCTTCCTTACCCCTTCAGCCACACCCATTGCTCCTTTGACTGGAGATCCACCCCATTCTTGAACTGATGCTACCTATTCCCTATAGCCATGTGAGAGAGCATTTTTCATTGTTAAGGACCAAAAAAATAAAACGATCAAATTGCTGATCCTACTGCGACTGAGAATTGATTGTATGAAGGGATTCTATGCCAAGCAACCAAGGGTTTTAAGTGTCCTTTACTGATCACTTAATTGTCCCAATAACCCAGTGTGTCCTATACTACTGAGGTTCAGAGAGGGGACACAACTTGCCCCAAGATCACACAGCTAGTGAATTTCAGAGCTCCCATTCCAAGCCAAGGTTGTCTCATTACCCACTGATGTGAAAATAACTACCACTCCTACCACTACGATGACTTCTGCTTCTTCATTTCTGAGAGAGAGAAAGAGCGAGGGCACACACACATGCAAGCGGGGGAGGGGCAGGGAGAGAGAGATTCCTAGACAGCCTTCCCACTCAAGTGCACAACCAGACGCTGGGCTGGATTTCACAGACCATGGGACCACGCCCTGAGCCGAAATCAAGAGTCAGACGTTGACCTGACTAAGCCACACAGGCACCCTTCCCTTGTGCAAGGAACTTCTAGGCAAGCTGCTGTAAGGATCCCAGAAGGGCTTGACAAAATTTTCTCATAGGTCACGTTCTAGTTTGGATGCAAGGATTATGGTGATGCCTAGCTGAGGTAAAGTCCCAGCAAAGCATGGAGGGCAGCCTTTCAGGGTCTCCAACGATTCCCTTCGTGGGTACACCTCGTTTTGTGTTCCATACTCTACCACTGGATTAGAGTCAGGAACTCCTGCCTCACTTCGAAAGGACAGAATATGGCCCGAGAGATAGATAGCATGTCCCTTCTGAGGCTCGTAGACAAAGACACTGGTCTCCTCTTGGGCTTGCTCTCGCTCCCTCACCATTGGTTTCGAGGGAAGCCGCCTGCTCCTTGTGGGCTGTATGATGGAGAGGCCCATGTGGCAAGGAATGAATATTTCTTGCTCACCGCAATGGAGGACCTCTGGCTGCTAGGAGCCACCCGAGTGAGCACACAAGCAGATTTCCCGCCAACAAGCCTGGAGATGACTGAAGACCCACATGACATCTTGACTGCAGCCTTGTGAGAGATCCTGAGACACAGGTCCCTGGCTAGATGCACCTGGATGCCTGGCCCACGGAAACCATATGCGGTTATCAATTGGTGTTGTCGGAAGCCCTCTGGGTTGCGGAAAACATTCAAAAAAGACACAAGGGTGAAGCCACAGTTCTGGCTGCTGACCCACCCCCCTCTCCTGGGCTTGAAATTCCAGGGAAGTCAAGCGATGGTAGCAACCACTGAGAGATTAGGGTAAACAATGCCAGAAAGAGGTCCTCTATTCTGTTCTCCATGTATCTCTCTGAGAGGACATGCCCTCACCTGATCCACCCGAGCCAATAGGTGGCCCATGCAGGAGGAGACAACTGGCCGTGTGGTCCAAGTCGGCTGAGAGCACTAGACCCAGCGTCGCAGAGCCTCCTTGAAGCCAGAAAAAGAGCCCAGAAGTTCCCTGGTGTCCCTAGAGAAGGCACAGAAATTAGATGAGTTGAAAGCCTGGGACCTGGTCATTGGGCTTCTGGGCAAGAGGGGAGATGGCCTGGGGAAGGGACACTGCCTGCAACCCCTCTTGGACCAGACCCCACCTGTCTGCTTTGGGATACTGAGGATTAAGACGAGAGTGAACTAGTGTAGAAGAGATGGTGTTCTAATGCTTGGCAGGTTGAAAGCGATTGAAATCGTTGACATTCCTATTCTCCTCGTCCTCAGGACCACCATTAAGGGGAAGGGGCCTTCAAAGAAGCAAGAGGAGTTTATCACTTACAGCAGCCCTGTCAAGTGTCAATATCCAACCACTCCAGTCCCTTCCACCCCCTTGGCAGCCCCACTGCTTTCATAAGGACACAGATACATTCCCCTACAGGCTTTGGAGCAAACGTTAAGTTTTGATTTCTCTAAGATAAATGCCATAGTGCCATGACCTGCTCCTAGGGCGGTAGCAAGTCTAGTTCTCAAAGAATCTGTGTGGAAGGGTTGAGCCACTCTATTGGACACCTGAAATTGATATTATACTGCATGTGAACGGGAATGTAACTCACGGCTTGGAAAAGGAAAAGAAACTCTTAACTGTTTTCAAGAGTCAGCTCTATCATTTTCCATTCCCAACTGTGATGCGGGAGTGATCCAGTCATTCCACATCCTGCCTTGCATTTGGTGGTGGGGTCTCTCTCTCCCTCTCTGGCGCATTTGGTTTGAATCACTCTGATAGGTGTGCAGTGAGAGCTCACTGGAGTTTTCATTTGAATTGCCCCAATGGCAACTTTCTATGTGGTTTCCATCTGTCTACGCTTTGGTAAAGGTGGCAGGCCCTTTACTTTTTCCCCACCCCCCTTCTATTTCCTTTTGCTAACTAGATTGCATGCTTACTTGGGGTCAAATTCTGAGTTTCCATGCTTCAGACAGGAGTCCTCTATTAGCTATGTGATTTGGACCTATTTCCTCCAAGTTGGTAGCTTGTCTTTTGGGTCTTCTTAAGGAGGTCTTTCACACGGCACAGATTTACAATTCTGATTGTTGGATAAAGTCTAATTAATCAACTTTACCTTAGGGAAAATAATTTGATGTTCGACTGGAGGATTCTTTACCTAGCTTTCCATTCTGGAAATTTTTCCCCACATTTTCCCTATAAGATTTATCATTTTCCATGTAAGGCAGTGATTAATTTTGAGCTACTTTTTAAAATACTCTTTTTTTCTTTTTTTCCTTTGGGAGAGTGAACATGTGCATGAGCGGGCAGGGGCCTGGAGGGAGAAGGGAAAAGAGCATCCTCAAGCAGCCTCGCCAGTGAGCTTGGAGCCTGACTTTGTCCCGGGACGCTGAGAGCTTGACAAGAGCCGAAATCAAGAGCTGGCTGCCGCACAGGCTGCCTCACCCAGGCAGCCTGAGTTAAGTTTTGTATAGGGTTTGATACTTAGATTGTGGTCCCCGGCCTCCTCGTCCTCCACCTCCTCCTCCCCTCTCCCGCTCCCTCTTCTGCTTCTCCTTCTTCTTTGCCTATGCATGTCCACTTGCTCTAGCACCATTTATTCAAAACGCTGTCACTCCTCCACTGAACGGCTTTTTACCTTTGTCAAGGCCCCATTCGACATATGGGCGTAGTTCTCTTTCTGGGTCCCTGATTCTGTTCCACTTATCCATCTTTATTCTGTTCCATTGGTCTAGCTCTTCACCAACACCACGCACTTTTGATTACTGTAGACGAATATCTTGAAATGGGGTGGAAGGATTCTTCTGGTTTTCTTCTTTAGTTTTAGTTTCTCCTCTTTTTTCAGGTTCTAAAATAGAAAGATTATAGTTTTGAGACTCCTTTTCTTTTTAGAGAGAGAGAGAGAGATAGACACACAGACAGAGACAGAGACAGAGAAACGGAAGCGGTGCAGAAAGAGAGAGAGATGATTAAGCAGCCACCATGCCCAGCACCAGCACAATGCAGGTTCAGCCTCACTATCCCAAGGTTGACCATGACCCGAGTCAAAATCAAGAGTTGGACTAACTGACTGAGCCACCCAGATGCTCCTCCTCCTTTCTAATGTATGCATTGAGTGCTAAAAATTGAGCTCTCTGTTGATTTAGCTGTGTCCCATCAATTTTAATACGTTGTAGTTTTATTTTCCTTCGGGTCAGTGCACTGAAATTTTATCTTTTGTCTCCGATAATCTAGAAAGTTACTTTCTACGTGTTTAGATTTTGTTATGTTTCTCCCTTTGATATCTAGTTTCATTTTTAACTTTTTTTTATAAGTGTCAAAGTTTAATTCCAAGACAATGCTACATAGGGTTGCATTTTTTTCAGGTACACAATATAGAGATTCTCCTCCGCTGCCCAACGACTGTTAGCTCCTGTTGCCAGGCACTGATTTGCGTTGGAGTCTCGGGTGCACCTCCCCCACCCCTACTCCCTTCAGCTCCTGTTGCCAGGCACTGGTTTGCATTGGAGACGGAACCCTCGTAGGGGTTCCAAGCAGTTTCTAGTGGCCGAGAGGACACTGGTGATCAGAGACAAAGCCCCCAGGCTCTCTGGAGCCAGCTGGTGGCCATTACAATGTCTCCCCACACAGTTCTGGAGCCGCTGTGGGCTCTCCGGGAACAGCTGTGGGCTTCTGGGTTGCCGATAATCGAACGTTGGCCACATGGGCCACGAGACTCTGGGTTTGGCTGGGAGATCCTCGTGTGCACTGTGTTGCTGGTGTTCATTCCAGTAAAGTGTGGACTCCGCTTAAGAGGAAGAAAGGGGCACTGTGCCCAGAATGAAGTATCTGGAAAAGACATGGAGAAGACCGACCCGGATGCACCAGCCCATGGAGCCGTCGCATCATCGGAGCACAAGGCCAGTCCTCTCCCGCTACAGATCCTTGCTCTGGCTGCCCTGAATCAAGATGTCGGGTACTTTTCTGTGGGAGACGCTACGCAACTGCTGAAGGGAGTTCGGCAAAGGCTGTTGAAGAAGAGCCCTCACCAGCTCACCGATGAAAATCCCATCTGTGGAGCAGCCCAGGACGATGGAGAACCCCCTGCGAGGAATATGCCAGAAGACTTCAAGGACAGCCCTGATCTGCGGGGAAGTGCAGACCCTCTGTCTCAGGACATTGGCAGCTGTGGACTGAGAGGGCAGGAAGAGGCAGGGGAGGCAGGCAGGCCAGAGCTTCCTGACGGAGGTGTGCCGTGGCAGGCCCCCGCTGAGGGCCAGAGCCAACACCACACCCTCAGCCAGATCCTACTGACGGTGATGCATCTGCTAGAGCTCCTTCGAGATCATCTGGAAGGTGGGGGCTCAAGGAGGCAGGTGCAGACTGGCTCCTCCTCCACTGATCACGTGCCCCGTGGGAGCCCCCTGAATCAAGGAAAGCCATCCAGGGCACTGAAGAAGGCACGTCAGGGGAATGAAGAGCTCCCAGGAAACACAACAATCCACCAAGCTGAGCAAGTATCTTTTCACCAGCGAAACAGCCTCCTGGAAAGGGAGATTCAGAAGCTGCACCTGAAGCTTGAGGCAGAGCCTAAGCTGTGCGAAGAGCACCTCAAACACCTGGAGAGGAAGATGATGGAGGAGAAGGCACGCTGCCTGCAAGTGAAGAACGAACTCGCCAAGGTGCGCAGGAAGGTGGATGCTGCCCACTGGAACTTAGGCCTCTACAAGAAGATGGCCGACGACCTGCACCGAGAATGGCAGAGAATCTCCTCCTTGCATGACCGAGAGCGCCTCCTGGTGGAGAACAGAAGTGAGGAGAGCCAGAAGGCTGTTCTGTGGGCAGAGAGGGAGTTCCAAAGGCTCAAGGAAGAAAACCATTGCCTCAGGCAGAAGCTGGCCAACTCTGGGCCCAAGGTCCAGCCTGTCTCCGGGGGGCCTCCTGCTCCTGCTCCTGCTCCTGCTCCAGCTCCAGCTCCTGCTCCTGCTCTTCTGGGCACAGCCTCCAAATGCCCTCAAGGGCCACAGGCTCCCCTGAAACCCAGAAGCCCAAGAAGGGAGCAAGGGTGCACTGGCCAGACTCCAAGTTCTCGGGTCCCCTGCAGGTCTGATTCCCTTTCCCAGCAGCCACCAACACTCACAACCAGAGCACAAAAGCTCCTGTGCTTCCTTACCCCTTCAGCCACACCCATTGCTCCTTTGACTGGAGATCCACCCCATTCTTGAACTGATGCTACCTATTCCCTATAGCCATGTGAGA
Source organism: Mustela nivalis (assembly GCF_964662115.1). Taxonomy (NCBI): domain Eukaryota; kingdom Metazoa; phylum Chordata; class Mammalia; order Carnivora; family Mustelidae; genus Mustela; species Mustela nivalis. Next base: position 65,273,136 of record NC_139021.1, on the reverse strand, counting down.
GAGCATTTTTCATTGTTAAGGACCAAAAAAATAAAACGATCAAATTGCTGATCCTACTGCGACTGAGAATTGATTGTATGAAGGGATTCTATGCCAAGCAACCAAGGGTTTTAAGTGTCCTTTACTGATCACTTAATTGTCCCAATAACCCAGTGTGTCCTATACTACTGAGGTTCAGAGAGGGGACACAACTTGCCCCAAGATCACACAGCTAGTGAATTTCAGAGCTCCCATTCCAAGCCAAGGTTGTCTCATTACCCACTGATGTGAAAATAACTACCACTCCTACCACTACGATGACTTCTGCTTCTTCATTTCTGAGAGAGAGAAAGAGCGAGGGCACACACACATGCAAGCGGGGGAGGGGCAGGGAGAGAGAGATTCCTAGACAGCCTTCCCACTCAAGTGCACAACCAGACGCTGGGCTGGATTTCACAGACCATGGGACCACGCCCTGAGCCGAAATCAAGAGTCAGACGTTGACCTGACTAAGCCACACAGGCACCCTTCCCTTGTGCAAGGAACTTCTAGGCAAGCTGCTGTAAGGATCCCAGAAGGGCTTGACAAAATTTTCTCATAGGTCACGTTCTAGTTTGGATGCAAGGATTATGGTGATGCCTAGCTGAGGTAAAGTCCCAGCAAAGCATGGAGGGCAGCCTTTCAGGGTCTCCAACGATTCCCTTCGTGGGTACACCTCGTTTTGTGTTCCATACTCTACCACTGGATTAGAGTCAGGAACTCCTGCCTCACTTCGAAAGGACAGAATATGGCCCGAGAGATAGATAGCATGTCCCTTCTGAGGCTCGTAGACAAAGACACTGGTCTCCTCTTGGGCTTGCTCTCGCTCCCTGACCATTGGTTTCGAGGGAAGCCGCCTGCTCCTTGTGGGCTGTATGATGGAGAGGCCCATGTGGCAAGGAATGAATATTTCTTGCTCACCGCAATGGAGGACCTCTGGCTGCTAGGAGCCACCCGAGTGAGCACACAAGCAGATTTCCCGCCAACAAGCCTGGAGATGACTGAAGACCCACATGACATCTTGACTGCAGCCTTGTGAGAGATCCTGAGACACAGGTCCCTGGCTAGATGCACCTGGATGCCTGGCCCACGGAAACCATATGCGGTTATCAATTGGTGTTGTCGGAAGCCCTCTGGGTTGCGGAAAACATTCAAAAAAGACACAAGGGTGAAGCCACAGTTCTGGCTGCTGACCCACCCCCCTCTCCTGGGCTTGAAATTCCAGGGAAGTCAAGCGATGGTAGCAACCACTGAGAGATTAGGGTAAACAATGCCAGAAAGAGGTCCTCTATTCTGTTCTCCATGTATCTCTCTGAGAGGACATGCCCTCACCTGATCCACCCGAGCCAATAGGTGGCCCATGCAGGAGGAGACAACTGGCCGTGTGGTCCAAGTCGGCTGAGAGCACTAGACCCAGCGTCGCAGAGCCTCCTTGAAGCCAGAAAAAGAGCCCAGAAGTTCCCTGGTGTCCCTAGAGAAGGCACAGAAATTAGATGAGTTGAAAGCCTGGGACCTGGTCATTGGGCTTCTGGGCAAGAGGGGAGATGGCCTGTGGAAGGGACACTACCTGCAACCCCTCTTGGACCAGACCCCACCTGTCTGCTTTGGGATACTGAGGATTAAGACGAGAGTGAACTAGTGTAGAAGAGATGGTGTTCTAATGCTTGGCAGGTTGAAAGCGATTGAAATCGTTGACATTCCTATTCTCCTCGTCCTCAGGACCACCATTAAGGGGAAGGGGCCTTCAAAGAAGCAAGAGGAGTTTATCACTTACAGCAGCCCTGTCAAGTGTCAATATCCAACCACTCCAGTCCCTTCCACCCCCTTGGCAGCCCCACTGCTTTCATAAGGACACAGATACATTCCCCTACAGGCTTTGGAGCAAACGTTAAGTTTTGATTTCTCTAAGATAAATGCCATAGTGCCATGACCTGCTCCTATGGCGGTAGCAAGTCTAGTTCTCAAAGAATCTGTGTGGAAGGGTTGAGCCACTCTATTGGACACCTGAAATTGATATTATACTGCATGTGAACGGGAATGTAACTCACGGCTTGGAAAAGGAAAAGAAACTCTTAACTGTTTTCAAGAGTCAGCTCTATCATTTTCCATTCCCAACTGTGATGCGGGAGTGATCCAGTCATTCCACATCCTGCCTTGCATTTGGTGGTGGGGTCTCTCTCTCCCTCTCTGGCGCATTTGGTTTGAATCACTCTGATAGGTGTGCAGTGAGAGCTCACTGGAGTTTTCATTTGAATTGCCCCAATGGCAACTTTCTATGTGGTTTCCATCTGTCTACGCTTTGGTAAAGGTGGCAGGCCCTTTACTTTTTCCCCACCCCCCTTCTATTTCCTTTTGCTAACTAGATTGCATGCTTACTTGGGGTCAAATTCTGAGTTTCCATGCTTCAGACAGGAGTCCTCTATTAGCTATGTGATTTGGACCTATTTCCTCCAAGTTGGTAGCTTGTCTTTTGGGTCTTCTTAAGGAGGTCTTTCACACGGCACAGATTTACAATTCTGATGGTTGGATAAAGTCTAATTAATCAACTTTACCTTAGGGAAAATAATTTGATGTTCGACTGGAGGATTCTTTACCTAGCTTTCCATTCTGGAAATTTTCCCCCACATTTTCCCTATAAGATTTATCATTTTCCATGTAAGGCAGTGATTAATTTTGAGCTACTTTTTAAAATACTCTTCTTTTCTTTTTTTCCTTTGGGAGAGTGAACATGTGCATGAGCGGGCAGGGGCCTGGAGGGAGAAGGGAAAAGAGCATCCTCAAGCAGCCTCGCCAGTGAGCTTGGAGCCTGACTTTGTCCCGGGACGCTGAGAGCTTGACAAGAGCCGAAATCAAGAGCTGGCTGCCGCACAGGCTGCCTCACCCAGGCAGCCTGAGTTAAGTTTTGTATAGGGTTTGATACTTAGATTGTGGTCCCCGGCCTCCTCGTCCTCCACCTCCTCCTCCCCTCTCCCGCTCCCTCTTCTGCTTCTCCTTCTTCTTTGCCTATGCATGTCCACTTGCTCTAGCACCATTTATTCAAAACGCTGTCACTCCTCCACTGAACGGCTTTTTACCTTTGTCAAGGCCCCATTCGACATATGGGCGTAGTTCTCTTTCTGGGTCCCTGATTCTGTTCCACTTATCCATCTTTATTCTGTTCCATTGGTCTAGCTCTTCACCAACACCACGCACTTTTGATTACTGTAGACGAATATCTTGAAATGGGGTGGAAGGATTCTTCTGGTTTTCTTCTTTAGTTTTAGTTTCTCCTCTTTTTTCAGGTTCTAAAATAGAAAGATTATAGTTTTGAGACTCCTTTTCTTTTTAGAGAGAGAGAGAGAGATAGACACACAGACAGAGACAGAGACAGAGACAGAGAAACGAAAGCGGTGCAGAAAGAGAGAGAGATGATTAAGCAGCCACCATGCCCAGCACCAGCACAATGCAGGTTCAGCCTCACTATCCCAAGGTTGACCATGACCCGAGTCAAAATCAAGAGTTGGACTAACTGACTGAGCCACCCAGATGCTCCTCCTCCTTTCTAATGTATGCATTGAGTGCTAAAAATTGAGCTCTCTGTTGATTTAGCTGTGTCCCATCAATTTTAATACGTTGTAGTTTTATTTTCCTTCGGGTCAGTGCACTGAAATTTTATCTTTTGTCTCCGATAATCTAGAAAGTTACTTTCTACGTGTTTAGATTTTGTTATGTTTCTCCCTTTGATATCTAGTTTCATTTTTAACTTTTTTTTATAAGTGTCAAAGTTTAATTCCAAGACAATGCTACATAGGGTTGCATTTTTTTCTCCTCCGCTGCCCAACGACTGTTAGCTCCTGTTGCCAGGCACTGATTTGCGTTGGAGTCTCGGGTGCACCTCCCCCACCCCTACTCCCTTCAGCTCCTGTTGCCAGGCACTGGTTTGCATTGGAGACGGAACCCTCGTAGGGGTTCCAAGCAGTTTCTAGTGGCCGAGAGGACACTGGTGATCAGAGACAAAGCCCCCAGGCTCTCTGGAGCCAGCTGGTGGCCATTACAATGTCTCCCCACACAGTTCTGGAGCCGCTGTGGGCTCTCCGGGAACAGCTGTGGGCTTCTGGGTTGCCGATAATCGAACGTTGGCCACATGGGCCACGAGACTCTGGGTTTGGCTGGGAGATCCTCGTGTGCACTGTGTTGCTGGTGTTCATTCCAGTAAAGTGTGGACTCCGCTTAAGAGGAAGAAAGGGGCACTGTGCCCAGAATGAAGTATCTGGAAAAGACATGGAGAAGACCGACCCGGATGCACCAGCCCATGGAGCCGTCGCATCATCGGAGCACAAGGCCAGTCCTCTCCCGCTACAGATCCTTGCTCTGGCTGCCCTGAATCAAGATGTCGGGTACTTTTCTGTGGGAGACGCTACGCAACTGCTGAAGGGAGTTCGGCAAAGGCTGTTGAAGAAGAGCCCTCACCAGCTCACCGATGAAAATCCCATCTGTGGAGCAGCCCAGGACGATGGAGAACCCCCTGCGAGGAATATGCCAGAAGACTTCAAGGACAGCCCTGATCTGCGGGGAAGTGCAGACCCTCTGTCTCAGGACATTGGTAGCTGTGGACTGAGAGGGCAGGAAGAGGCAGGGGAGGCAGGCAGGCCAGAGCTTCCTGACGGAGGTGTGCCGTGGCAGGCCCCCGCTGAGGGCCAGAGCCAACACCACACCCTCAGCCAGATCCTACTGACGGTGATGCATCTGCTAGAGCTCCTTCGAGATCATCTGGAAGGTGGGGGCTCAAGGAGGCAGGTGCAGACTGGCTCCTCCTCCACTGATCACGTGCCCCGTGGGAGCCCCCTGAATCAAGGAAAGCCATCCAGGGCACTGAAGAAGGCACGTCAGGGGAATGAAGAGCTCCCAGGAAACACAACAATCCACCAAGCTGAGCAAGTATCTTTTCACCAGCGAAACAGCCTCCTGGAAAGGGAGATTCAGAAGCTGCACCTGAAGCTCGAGGCAGAGCCTAAGCTGTGCGAAGAGCACCTCAAACACCTGGAGAGGAAGATGATGGAGGAGAAGGCACGCTGCCTGCAAGTGAAGAACGAACTCGCCAAGGTGCGCAGGAAGGTGGATGCTGCCCACTGGAACTTAGGCCTCTACAAGAAGATGGCCGACGACCTGCACCGAGAATGGCAGAGAATCTCCTCCTTGCATGACCGAGAGCGCCTCCTGGTGGAGAACAGAAGTGAGGAGAGCCAGAAGGCTGTTCTGTGGGCAGAGAGGGAGTTCCAAAGGCTCAAGGAAGAAAACCATTGCCTCAGGCAGAAGCTGGCCAACTCTGGGCCCAAGGTCCAGCCTGTCTCCGGGGGGCCTCCTGCTCCTGCTCCTGCTCCTGCTCCAGCTCCAGCTCCTGCTCCTGCTCTTCTGGGCACAGCCTCCAAATGCCCTCAAGGGCCACAGGCTCCCCTGAAAGCCCAGAAGCCCAAGAAGGGAGCAAGGGTGCACTGGCCAGACTCCAAGTTCTCGGGTCCCCTGCAGGTCTGATTCCCTTTCCCAGCAGCCACCAACACTCACAACCAGAGCACAAAAGCTCCTGTGCTTCCTTACCCCTTCAGCCACACCCATTGCTCCTTTGACTGGAGATCCACCCCATTCTTGAACTGATGCTACCTATTCCCTATAGCCATGTGAGAGAGCATTTTTCATTGTTAAGGACCAAAAAAATAAAACGATCAAATTGCTGATCCTACTGCGACTGAGAATTGATTGTATGAAGGGATTCTATGCCAAGCAACCAAGGGTTTTAAGTGTCCTTTACTGATCACTTAATTGTCCCAATAACCCAGTGTGTCCTATACTACTGAGGTTCAGAGAGGGGACACAACTTGCCCCAAGATCACACAGCTAGTGAATTTCAGAGCTCCCATTCCAAGCCAAGGTTGTCTCATTACCCACTGATGTGAAAATAACTACCACTCCTACCACTACGATGACTTCTGCTTCTTCATTTCTGAGAGAGAGAAAGAGCGAGGGCACACACACATGCAAGCGGGGGAGGGGCAGGGAGAGAGAGATTCCTAGACAGCCTTCCCACTCAAGTGCACAACCAGACGCTGGGCTGGATTTCACAGACCATGGGACCACGCCCTGAGCCGAAATCAAGAGTCAGACGTTGACCTGACTAAGCCACACAGGCACCCTTCCCTTGTGCAAGGAACTTCTAGGCAAGCTGCTGTAAGGATCCCAGAAGGGCTTGACAAAATTTTCTCATAGGTCACGTTCTAGTTTGGATGCAAGGATTATGGTGATGCCTAGCTGAGGTAAAGTCCCAGCAAAGCATGGAGGGCAGCCTTTCAGGGTCTCCAACGATTCCCTTCGTGGGTACACCTCGTTTTGTGTTCCATACTCTACCACTGGATTAGAGTCAGGAACTCCTGCCTCACTTCGAAAGGACAGAATATGGCCCGAGAGATAGATAGCATGTCCCTTCTGAGGCTCGTAGACAAAGACACTGGTCTCCTCTTGGGCTTGCTCTCGCTCCCTGACCATTGGTTTCGAGGGAAGCCGCCTGCTCCTTGTGGGCTGTATGATGGAGAGGCCCATGTGGCAAGGAATGAATATTTCTTGCTCACCGCAATGGAGGACCTCTGGCTGCTAGGAGCCACCCGAGTGAGCACACAAGCAGATTTCCCACCAACAAGCCTGGAGATGACTGAAGACCCACATAACATCTTGACTGCAGCCTTGTGAGAGATCCTGAGACACAGGTCCCTGGCTAGATGCACCTGGATGCCTGGCCCACGGAAACCATATGCGGTTATCAATTGGTGTTGTCGGAAGCCCTCTGGGTTGCGGAAAACATTCAAAAAAGACACAAGGGTGAAGCCACAGTTCTGGCTGCTGACCCACCCCCCTCTCCTGGGCTTGAAATTCCAGGGAAGTCAAGCGATGGTAGCAACCACTGAGAGATTAGGGTAAACAATGCCAGAAAGAGGTCCTCTATTCTGTTCTCCATGTATCTCTCTGAGAGGACATGCCCTCACCTGATCCACCCGAGCCAATAGGTGGCCCATGCAGGAGGAGACAACTGGCCGTGTGGTCCAAGTCGGCTGAGAGCACTAGACCCAGCGTCGCAGAGCCTCCTTGAAGCCAGAAAAAGAGCCCAGAAGTTCCCTGGTGTCCCTAGAGAAGGCACAGAAATTAGATGAGTTGAAAGCCTGGGACCTGGTCATTGGGCTTCTGGGCAAGAGGGGAGATGGCCTGGGGAAGGGACACTGCCTGCAACCCCTCTTGGACCAGACCCCACCTGTCTGCTTTGGGATACTGAGGATTAAGACGAGAGTGAACTAGTGTAGAAGAGATGGTGTTCTAATGCTTGGCAGGTTGAAAGCGATTGAAATCATTGACATTCCTATTCTCCTCGTCCTCAGGACCACCATTAAGGGGAAGGGGCCTTCAAAGAAGCAAGAGGAGTTTATCACTTACAGCAGCCCTGTCAAGTGTCAATATCCAACCACTCCAGTCCCTTCCACCCCCTTGGCAGCCCCACTGCTTTCATAAGGACACAGATACATTCCCCTACAGGCTTTGGAGCAAACGTTAAGTTTTGATTTCTCTAAGATAAATGCCATAGTGCCATGACCTGCTCCTAGGGCGGTAGCAAGTCTAGTTCTCAAAGAATCTGTGTGGAAGGGTTGAGCCACTCTATTGGACACCTGAAATTGATATTATACTGCATGTGAACGGGAATGTAACTCACGGCTTGGAAAAGGAAAGAAACTCTTAACTGTTTTCAAGAGTCAGCTCTATCATTTTCCATTCCCAACTGTGATGCGGGAGTGATCCAGTCATTCCACATCCTGCCTTGCATTTGGTGGTGGGGTCTCTCTCTCCCTCTCTGGCGCATTTGGTTTGAATCACTCTGATAGGTGTGCAGTGAGAGCTCACTGGAGTTTTCATTTGAATTGCCCCAATGGCAACTTTCTATGTGGTTTCCATCTGTCTACGCTTTGGTAAAGGTGGCAGGCCCTTTACTTTTTCCCCACCCCCCTTCTATTTCCTTTTGCTAACTAGATTGCATGCTTACTTGGGGTCAAATTCTGAGTTTCCATGCTTCAGACAGGAGTCCTCTATTAGCTATGTGATTTGGACCTATTTCCTCCAAGTTGGTAGCTTGTCTTTTGGGTCTTCTTAAGGAGGTCTTTCACACGGCACAGATTTACAATTCTGATTGTTGGATAAAGTCTAATTAATCAACTTTACCTTAGGGAAAATAATTTGATGTTCGACTGGAGGATTCTTTACCTAGCTTTCCATTCTGGAAATTTTTCCCCACATTTTCCCTATAAGATTTATCATTTTCCATGTAAGGCAGTGATTAATTTTGAGCTACTTTTTAAAATACTCTTTTTTTCTTTTTTTCCTTTGGGAGAGTGAACATGTGCATGAGCGGGCAGGGGCCTGGAGGGAGAAGGGAAAAGAGCATCCTCAAGCAGCCTCGCCAGTGAGCTTGGAGCCTGACTTTGTCCCGGGACGCTGAGAGCTTGACAAGAGCCGAAATCAAGAGCTGGCTGCCGCACAGGCTGCCTCACCCAGGCAGCCTGAGTTAAGTTTTGTATAGGGTTTGATACTTAGATTGTGGTCCCCGGCCTCCTCGTCCTCCACCTCCTCCTCCCCTCTCCCGCTCCCTCTTCTGCTTCTCCTTCTTCTTTGCCTATGCATGTCCACTTGCTCTAGCACCATTTATTCAAAACGCTGTCACTCCTCCACTGAACGGCTTTTTACCTTTGTCAAGGCCCCATTCGACATATGGGCGTAGTTCTCTTTCTGGGTCCCTGATTCTGTTCCACTTATCCATCTGTATTCTGTTCCATTGGTCTAGCTCTTCACCAACACCACGCACTTTTGATTACTGTAGACGAATATCTTGAAATGGGGTGGAAGGATTCTTCTGGTTTTCTTCCTTAGTTTTAGTTTCTCCTCTTTTTTCAGGTTCTAAAATAGAAAGATTATAGTTTTGAGACTCCTTTTCTTTTTAGAGAGAGAGAGAGAGATAGACACACAGACAGAGACAGAGACAGAGAAACGGAAGCGGTGCAGAAAGAGAGAGAGATGATTAAGCAGCCACCATGCCCAGCACCAGCACAATGCAGGTTCAGCCTCACTATCCCAAGGTTGACCATGACCCGAGTCAAAATCAAGAGTTGGACTAACTGACTGAGCCACCCAGATGCTCCTCCTCCTTTCTAATGTATGCATTGAGTGCTAAAAATTGAGCTCTCTGTTGATTTAGCTGTGTCCCATCAATTTTAATACGTTGTAGTTTTATTTTCCTTCGGGTCAGTGCACTGAAATTTTATCTTTTGTCTCCGATAATCTAGAAAGTTACTTTCTACGTGTTTAGATTTTGTTATGTTTCTCCCTTTGATATCTAGTTTCATTTTTAACTTTTTTTTATAAGTGTCAAAGTTTAATTCCAAGACAATGCTACAGAGGGTTGCATTTTTTTCAGGTACACAATATAGAGATTCTCCTCCGCTGCCCAACGACTGTTAGCTCCTGTTGCCAGGCAGTGATTTGCGTTGGAGTCTCGGGTGCACCTCCCCCACCCCTACTCCCTTCAGCTCCTGTTGCCAGGCACTGGTTTGCATTGGAGACGGAACCCTCGTAGGGGTTCCAAGCAGTTTCTAGTGGCCGAGAGGACACTGATGATCAGAGACAAAACCCCCAGGCTCTCTGGAGCCAGCTGGTGGCCATTACAATGTCTCCCCACACAGTTCTGGAGCCGCTGTGGGCTCTCCGGGAACAGCTGTGGGCTTCTGGGTTGCCGATAATCGAACGTTGGCCACATGGGCCACGAGACTCTGGGTTTGGCTGGGAGATCCTCGTGTGCACTGTGTTGCTGGTGTTCATTCCAGTAAAGTGTGGACTCCGCTTAAGAGGAAGAAAGGGGCACTGTGCCCAGAATGAAGTATCTGGAAAAGACATGGAGAAGACCGACCCGGATGCACCAGCCCATGGAGCCGTCGCATCATCGGAGCACAAGGCCAGTCCTCTCCCGCTACAGATCCTTGCTCTGGCTGCCCTGAATCAAGATGTCGGGTACTTTTCTGTGGGAGACGCTACGCAACTGCTGAAGGGAGTTCGGCAAAGGCTGTTGAAGAAGAGCCCTCACCAGCTCACCGATGAAAATCCCATCTGTGGAGCAGCCCAGGACGATGGAGAACCCCCTGCGAGGAATATGCCAGAAGACTTCAAGGACAGCCCTGATCTGCGGGGAAGTGCAGACCCTCTGTCTCAGGACATTGGCAGCTGTGGACTGAGAGGGCAGGAAGAGGCAGGGGAGGCAGGCAGGCCAGAGCTTCCTGACGGAGGTGTGCCGTGGCAGGCCCCCGCTGAGGGCCAGAGCCAACACCACACCCTCAGCCAGATCCTACTGACGGTGATGCATCTGCTAGAGCTCCTTCGAGATCATCTGGAAGGTGGGGGCTCAAGGAGGCAGGTGCAGACTGGCTCCTCCTCCACTGATCACGTGCCCCGTGGGAGCCCCCTGAATCAAGGAAAGCCATCCAGGGCACTGAAGAAGGCACGTCAGGGGAATGAAGAGCTCCCAGGAAACACAACAATCCACCAAGCTGAGCAAGTATCTTTTCACCAGCGAAACAGCCTCCTGGAAAGGGAGATTCAGAAGCTGCACCTGAAGCTCGAGGCAGAGCCTAAGCTGTGCGAAGAGCACCTCAAACACCTGGAGAGGAAGATGATGGAGGAGAAGGCACGCTGCCTGCAAGTGAAGAACGAACTCGCCAAGGTGCGCAGGAAGGTGGATGCTGCCCACTGGAACTTAGGCCTCTACAAGAAGATGGCCGACGACCTGCACTGAGAATGGCAGAGAATCTCCTCCTTGCATGACCGAGAGCGCCTCCTGGTGGAGAACAGAAGTGAGGAGAGCCAGAAGGCTGTTCTGTGGGCAGAGAGGGAGTTCCAAAGGCTCAAGGAAGAAAACCATTGCCTCAGGCAGAAGCTGGCCAACTCTGGGCCCAATGTCCAGCCTGTCTCCGGGGGGCCTCCTGCTCCTGCTCCTGCTCCTGCTCCAGCTCCAGCTCCTGCTCCTGCTCTTCTGGGCACAGGCTCCAAACGCCCTCAAGGGCCACAGGCTCCCCTCAAAGCCCAGAAGCCCAAGAAGGGAGCAAGGGTGCACTGGCCAGACTCCAAGTTCTCGGGTCCCCTGCAGGTCTGATTCCCTTTCCCAGCAGCCACCAACACTCACAACCAGAGCACAAAAGCTCCTGTGCTTCCTTACCCCTTCAGCCACACCCATTGCTCCTTTGACTGGAGATCCACCCCATTCTTGAACTGATGCTACCTATTCCCTATAGCCATGTGAGAGAGCATTTTTCATTGTTAAGGACCAAAAAAATAAAACGATCAAATTGCTGATCCTACTGCGACTGAGAATTGATTGTATGAAGGGATTCTATGCCAAGCAACCAAGGGTTTTAAGTGTCCTTTACTGATCACTTAATTGTCCCAATAACCCAGTGTGTCCTATACTACTGAGGTTCAGAGAGGGGACACAACTTGCCCCAAGATCACACAGCTAGTGAATTTCAGAGCTCCCATTCCAAGCCAAGGTTGTCTCATTACCCACTGATGTGAAAATAACTACCACTCCTACCACTACGATGACTTCTGCTTCTTCATTTCTGAGAGAGAGAAAGAGCGAGGGCACACACACATGCAAGCGGGGGAGGGGCAGGGAGAGAGAGATTCCTAGACAGCCTTCCCACTCAAGTGCACAACCAGACGCTGGGCTGGATTTCACAGACCATGGGACCACGCCCTGAGCCGAAATCAAGAGTCAGACGTTGACCTGACTAAGCCACACAGGCACCCTTCCCTTGTGCAAGGAACTTCTAGGCAAGCTGCTGTAAGGATCCCAGAAGGGCTTGACAAAATTTTCTCATAGGTCACGTTCTAGTTTGGATGCAAGGATTATGGTGATGCCTAGCTGAGGTAAAGTCCCAGCAAAGCATGGAGGGCAGCCTTTCAGGGTCTCCAACGATTCCCTTCGTGGGTACACCTCGTTTTGTGTTCCATACTCTACCACTGGATTAGAGTCAGGAACTCCTGCCTCACTTCGAAAGGACAGAATATGGCCCGAGAGATAGATAGCATGTCCCTTCTGAGGCTCGTAGACAAAGACACTGGTCTCCTCTTGGGCTTGCTCTCGCTCCCTGACCATTGGTTTCGAGGGAAGCCGCCTGCTCCTTGTGGGCTGTATGATGGAGAGGCCCATGTGGCAAGGAATGAATATTTCTTGCTCACCGCAATGGAGGACCTCTGGCTGCTAGGAGCCACCCGAGTGAGCACACAAGCAGATTTCCTGCCAACAAGCCTGGAGATGACTGAAGACCCACATGACATCTTGACTGCAGCCTTGTGAGAGATCCTGAGACACAGGTCCCTGGCTAGATGCACCTGGATGCCTGGCCCACGGAAACCATATGCGGTTATCAATTGGTGTTGTCGGAAGCCCTCTGGGTTGCGGAAAACATTCAAAAAAGACACAAGGGTGAAGCCACAGTTCTGGCTGCTGACCCACCCCCCTCTCCTGGGCTTGAAATTCCAGGGAAGTCAAGCGATGGTAGCAACCACTGAGAGATTAGGGTAAACAATGCCAGAAAGAGGTCCTCTATTCTGTTCTCCATGTATCTCTCTGAGAGGACATGCCCTCACCTGATCCACCCGAGCCAATAGGTGGCCCATGCAGGAGGAGACAACTGGCCGTGTGGTCCAAGTCGGCTGAGAGCACTAGACCCAGTGTCGCAGAGCCTCCTTGAAGGCAGAAAAAGAGCCCAGAAGTTCCCTGGTGTCCCTAGAGAAGGCACAGAAATTAGATGAGTTGAAAGCCTGGGACCTGGTCATTGGGCTTCTGGGCAAGAGGGGAGATGGCCTGTGGAAGGGACACTGCCTGCAACCCCTCTTGGACCAGACCCCACCTGTCTGCTTTGGGATACTGAGGATTAAGACGAGAGTGAACTAGTGTAGAAGAGATGGTGTTCTAATGCTTGGCAGGTTGAAAGCGATTGAAATCGTTGACATTCCTATTCTCCTCGTCCTCAGGACCACCATTAAGGGGAAGGGGCCTTCAAAGAAGCAAGAGGAGTTTATCACTTACAGCAGCCCTGTCAAGTGTCAATATCCAACCACTCCAGTCCCTTCCACCCCCTTGGCAGCCCCACTGCTTTCATAAGGACACAGATACATTCCCCTACAGGCTTTGGAGCAAACGTTAAGTTTTGATTTCTCTAAGATAAATGCCATAGTGCCATGACCTGCTCCTAGGGCGGTAGCAAGTCTAGTTCTCAAAGAATCTGTGTGGAAGGGTTGAGCCACTCTATTGGACACCTGAAATTGATATTATACTGCATGTGAACGGGAATGTAACTCACGGCTTGGAAAAGGAAAAGAAACTCTTAACTGTTTTCAAGAGTCAGCTCTATCATTTTCCATTCCCAACTGTGATGCGGGAGTGATCCAGTCATTCCACATCCTGCCTTGCATTTGGTGGTGGGGTCTCTCTCTCCCTCTCTGGCGCATTTGGTTTGAATCACTCTGATAGGTGTGCAGTGAGAGCTCACTGGAGTTTTCATTTGAATTGCCCCAATGGCAACTTTCTATGTGGTTTCCATCTGTCTACGCTTTGGTAAAGGTGGCAGGCCCTTTACTTTTTCCCCACCCCCCTTCTATTTCCTTTTGCTAACTAGATTGCATGCTTACTTGGGGATCAAATTCTGAGTTTCCATGCTTCAGACAGGAGTCCTCTATTAGCTATGTGATTTGGACCTATTTCCTCCAAGTTGGTAGCTTGTCTTTTGGGTCTTCTTAAGGAGGTCTTTCACACGGCACAGATTTACAATTCTGATTGTTGGATAAAGTCTAATTAATCAACTTTACCTTAGGGAAAATAATTTGATGTTCGACTGGAGGATTCTTTACCTAGCTTTCCATTCTGGAAATTTTCCCCCACATTTTCCCTATAAGATTTATCATTTTCCATGTAAGGCAGTGATTAATTTTGAGCTACTTTTTAAAATACTCTTTTTTTCTTTTTTTCCTTTGGGAGAGTGAACATGTGCATGAGCGGGCAGGGGCCTGGAGGGAGAAGGGAAAAGAGCATCCTCAAGCAGCCTCGCCAGTGAGCTTGGAGCCTGACTTTGTCCCGGGACGCTGAGAGCTTGACAAGAGCCGAAATCAAGAGCTGGCTGCCGCACAGGCTGCCTCACCCAGGCAGCCTGAGTTAAGTTTTGTATAGGGTTTGATACTTAGATTGTGGTCCCCGGCCTCCTCGTCCTCCACCTCCTCCTCCCCTCTCCCGCTCCCTCTTCTGCTTCTCCTTCTTCTTTGCCTATGCATGTCCACTTGCTCTAGCACCATTTATTCAAAACGCTGTCACTCCTCCACTGAACGGCTTTTTACCTTTGTCAAGGCCCCATTCGACATATGGGCGTAGTTCTCTTTCTGGGTCCCTGATTCTGTTCCACTTATCCATCTGTATTCTGTTCCATTGGTCTAGCTCTTCACCAACACCACGCACTTTTGATTACTGTAGACGAATATCTTGAAATGGGGTGGAAGGATTCTTCTGGTTTTCTTCTTTAGTTTTAGTTTCTCCTCTTTTTTCAGGTTCTAAAATAGAAAGATTATAGTTTTGAGACTCCTTTTCTTTTTAGAGAGAGAGAGAGAGATAGACACACAGACAGAGACAGAGACAGAGACAGAGAAACGGAAGCGGTGCAGAAAGAGAGAGAGATGATTAAGCAGCCACCATGCCCAGCACCAGCACAATGCAGGTTCAGCCTCACTATCCCAAGGTTGACCATGACCCGAGTCAAAATCAAGAGTTGGACTAACTGACTGAGCCACCCAGATGCTCCTCCTCCTTTCTAATGTATGCATTGAGTGCTAAAAATTGAGCTCTCTGTTGATTTAGCTGTGTCCCATCAATTTTAATACGTTGTAGTTTTATTTTCCTTCGGGTCAGTGCACTGAAATTTTATCTTTTGTCTCCGATAATCTAGAAAGTTACTTTCTACGTGTTTAGATTTTGTTATCTTTCTCCCTTTGATATCTAGTTTCATTTTTAACTTTTTTTTATAAGTGTCAAAGTTTAATTCCAAGACAATGCTACAGAGGGTTGCATTTTTTTCAGGTACACAATATAGAGATTCTCCTCCGCTGCCCAACGACTGTTAGCTCCTGTTGCCAGGCACTGATTTGCGTTGGAGTCTCGGGTGCACCTCCCCCACCCCTACTCCCTTCAGCTCCTGTTGCCAGGCACTGGTTTGCATTGGAGACGGAACCCTCGTAGGGGTTCCAAGCAGTTTCTAGTGGCCGAGAGGACACTGGTGATCAGAGACAAAGCCCCCAGGCTCTCTGGAGCCAGCTGGTGGCCATTACAATGTCTCCCCACACAGTTCTGGAGCCGCTGTGGGCTCTCCGGGAACAGCTGTGGGCTTCTGGGTTGCCGATAATCGAACGTTGGCCACATGGGCCACGAGACTCTGGGTTTGGCTGGGAGATCCTCGTGTGCACTGTGTTGCTGGTGTTCATTCCAGTAAAGTGTGGACTCCGCTTAAGAGGAAGAAAGGGGCACTGTGCCCAGAATGAAGTATCTGGAAAAGACATGGAGAAGACCGACCCGGATGCACCAGCCCATGGAGCCGTCGCATCATCGGAGCACAAGGCCAGTCCTCTCCCGCTACAGATCCTTGCTCTGGCTGCCCTGAATCAAGATGTCGGGTACTTTTCTGTGGGAGACGCTACGCAACTGCTGAAGGGAGTTCGGCAAAGGCTGTTGAAGAAGAGCCCTCACCAGCTCACCGATGAAAATCCCATCTGTGGAGCAGCCCAGGACGATGGAGAACCCCCTGCGAGGAATATGCCAGAAGACTTCAAGGACAGCCCTGATCTGCGGGGAAGTGCAGACCCTCTGTCTCAGGACATTGGCAGCTGTGGACTGAGAGGGCAGGAAGAGGCAGGGGAGGCAGGCAGGCCAGAGCTTCCTGACGGAGGTGTGCCGTGGCAGGCCCCCGCTGAGGGCCAGAGCCAACACCACACCCTCAGCCAGATCCTACTGACGGTGATGCATCTGCTAGAGCTCCTTCGAGATCATCTGGAAGGTGGGGGCTCAAGGAGGCAGGTGCAGACTGGCTCCTCCTCCACTGATCACGTGCCCCGTGGGAGCCCCCTGAATCAAGGAAAGCCATCCAGGGCACTGAAGAAGGCACGTCAGGGGAATGAAGAGCTCCCAGGAAACACAACAATCCACCAAGCTGAGCAAGTATCTTTTCACCAGCGAAACAGCCTCCTGGAAAGGGAGATTCAGAAGCTGCACCTGAAGCTCGAGGCAGAGCCTAAGCTGTGCGAAGAGCACCTCAAACACCTGGAGAGGAAGATGATGGAGGAGAAGGCACGCTGCCTGCAAGTGAAGAACGAACTCGCCAAGGTGCGCAGGAAGGTGGATGCTGCCCACTGGAACTTAGGCCTCTACAAGAAGATGGCCGACGACCTGCACCGAGAATGGCAGAGAATCTCCTCCTTGCATGACCGAGAGCGCCGCCTGGTGGAGAACAGAAGTGAGGAGAGCCAGAAGGCTGTTCTGTGGGCAGAGAGGGAGTTCCAAAGGCTCAAGGAAGAAAACCATTGCCTCAGGCAGAAGCTGGCCAACTCTGGGCCCAAGGTCCAGCCTGTCTCCGGGGGGCCTCCTGCTCCTGCTCCTGCTCCTGCTCCAGCTCCAGCTCCTGCTCCTGCTCTTCTGGGCACAGCCTCCAAATGCCCTCAAGGGCCACAGGCTCCCCTGAAAGCCCAGAAGCCCAAGAAGGGAGCAAGGGTGCACTGGCCAGACTCCAAGTTCTCGGGTCCCCTGCAGGTCTGATTCCCTTTCCCAGCAGCCACCAACACTCACAACCAGAGCACAAAAGCTCCTGTGCTTCCTTACCCCTTCAGCCACACCCATTGCTCCTTTGACTGGAGATCCACCCCATTCTTGAACTGATGCTACCTATTCCCTATAGCCATGTGAGAGAGCATTTTTCATTGTTAAGGACCAAAAAAATAAAACGATCAAATTGCTGATCCTACTGCGACTGAGAATTGATTGTATGAAGGGATTCTATGCCAAGCAACCAAGGGTTTTAAGTGTCCTTTACTGATCACTTAATTGTCCCAATAACCCAGTGTGTCCTATACTACTGAGGTTCAGAGAGGGGACACAACTTGCCCCAAGATCACACAGCTAGTGAATTTCAGAGCTCCCATTCCAAGCCAAGGTTGTCTCATTACCCACTGATGTGAAAATAACTACCACTCCTACCACTACGATGACTTCTGCTTCTTCATTTCTGAGAGAGAGAAAGAGCGAGGGCACACACACATGCAAGCGGGGGAGGGGCAGGGAGAGAGAGATTCCTAGACAGCCTTCCCACTCAAGTGCACAACCAGACGCTGGGCTGGATTTCACAGACCATGGGACCACGCCCTGAGCCGAAATCAAGAGTCAGACGTTGACCTGACTAAGCCACACAGGCACCCTTCCCTTGTGCAAGGAACTTCTAGGCAAGCTGCTGTAAGGATCCCAGAAGGGCTTGACAAAATTTTCTCATAGGTCACGTTCTAGTTTGGATGCAAGGATTATGGTGATGCCTAGCTGAGGTAAAGTCCCAGCAAAGCATGGAGGGCAGCCTTTCAGGGTCTCCAACGATTCCCTTCGTGGGTACACCTCGTTTTGTGTTCCATACTCTACCACTGGATTAGAGTCAGGAACTCCTGCCTCACTTCGAAAGGACAGAATATGGCCCGAGAGATAGATAGCATGTCCCTTCTGAGGCTCGTAGACAAAGACACTGGTCTCCTCTTGGGCTTGCTCTCGCTCCCTGACCATTGGTTTCGAGGGAAGCCGCCTGCTCCTTGTGGGCTGTATGATGGAGAGGCCCATGTGGCAAGGAATGAATATTTCTTGCTCACCGCAATGGAGGACCTCTGGCTGCTAGGAGCCACCCGAGTGAGCACACAAGCAGATTTCCCGCCAACAAGCCTGGAGATGACTGAAGACCCACATGACATCTTGACTGCAGCCTTGTGAGAGATCCTGAGACACAGGTCCCTGGCTAGATGCACCTGGATGCCTGGCCCACGGAAACCATATGCGGTTATCAATTGGTGTTGTCGGAAGCCCTCTGGGTTGCGGAAAACATTCAAAAAAGACACAAGGGTGAAGCCACAGTTCTGGCTGCTGACCCACCCCCCTCTCCTGGGCTTGAAATTCCAGGGAAGTCAAGCGATGGTAGCAACCACTGAGAGATTAGGGTAAACAATGCCAGAAAGAGGTCCTCTATTCTGTTCTCCATGTATCTCTCTGAGAGGACATGCCCTCACCTGATCCACCCGAGCCAATAGGTGGCCCATGCAGGAGGAGACAACTGGCCGTGTGGTCCAAGTCGGCTGAGAGCACTAGACCCAGCGTCGCAGAGCCTCCTTGAAGCCAGAAAAAGAGCCCAGAAGTTCCCTGGTGTCCCTAGAGAAGGCACAGAAATTAGATGAGTTGAAAGCCTGGGACCTGGTCATTGGGCTTCTGGGCAAGAGGGGAGATGGCCTGGGGAAGGGACACTGCCTGCAACCCCTCTTGGACCAGACCCCACCTGTCTGCTTTGGGATACTGAGGATTAAGACGAGAGTGAACTAGTGTAGAAGAGATGGTGTTCTAATGCTTGGCAGGTTGAAAGCGATTGAAATCGTTGACATTCCTATTCTCCTCGTCCTCAGGACCACCATTAAGGGGAAGGGGCCTTCAAAGAAGCAAGAGGAGTTTATCACTTACAGCAGCCCTGTCAAGTGTCAATATCCAACCACTCCAGTCCCTTCCACCCCCTTGGCAGCCCCACTGCTTTCATAAGGACACAGATACATTCCCCTACAGGCTTTGGAGCAAACGTTAAGTTTTGATTTCTCTAAGATAAATGCCATAGTGCCATGACCTGCTCCTAGGGCGGTAGCAAGTCTAGTTCTCAAAGAATCTGTGTGGAAGGGTTGAGCCACTCTATTGGACACCTGAAATTGATATTATACTGCATGTGAACGGGAATGTAACTCACGGCTTGGAAAAGGAAAAGAAACTCTTAACTGTTTTCAAGAGTCAGCTCTATCATTTTCCATTCCCAACTGTGATGCAGGAGTGATCCAGTCATTCCACATCCTGCCTTGCATTTGGTGGTGGGGTCTCTCTCTCCCTCTCTGGCGCATTTGGTTTGAATCACTCTGATAGGTGTGCAGTGAGAGCTCACTGGAGTTTTCATTTGAATTGCCCCAATGGCAACTTTCTATGTGGTTTCCATCTGTCTACGCTTTGGTAAAGGTGGCAGGCCCTTTACTTTTTCCCCACCCCCCTTCTATTTCCTTTTGCTAACTAGATTGCATGCTTACTTGGGGATCAAATTCTGAGTTTCCATGCTTCAGACAGGAGTCCTCTATTAGCTATGTGATTTGGACCTATTTCCTCCAAGTTGGTAGCTTGTCTTTTGGGTCTTCTTAAGGAGGTCTTTCACACGGCACAGATTTACAATTCTGATTGTTGGATAAAGTCTAATTAATCAACTTTACCTTAGGGAAAATAATTTGATGTTCGACTGGAGGATTCTTTACCTAGCTTTCCATTCTGGAAATTTTCCCCCACATTTTCCCTATAAGATTTATCATTTTCCATGTAAGGCAGTGATTAATTTTGAGCTACTTTTTAAAATACTCTTTTTTTCTTTTTTTCCTTTGGGAGAGTGAACATGTGCATGAGCGGGCAGGGGCCTGGAGGGAGAAGGGAAAAGAGCATCCTCAAGCAGCCTCGCCAGTGAGCTTGGAGCCTGACTTTGTCCCGGGACGCTGAGAGCTTGACAAGAGCCGAAATCAAGAGCTGGCTGCCGCACAGGCTGCCTCACCCAGGCAGCCTGAGTTAAGTTTTGTATAGGGTTTGATACTTAGATTGTGGTCCCCGGCCTCCTCGTCCTCCACCTCCTCCTCCCCTCTCCCGCTCCCTCTTCTGCTTCTCCTTCTTCTTTGCCTATGCATGTCCACTTGCTCTAGCACCATTTATTCAAAACGCTGTCACTCCTCCACTGAACGGCTTTTTACCTTTGTCAAGGCCCCATTCGACATATGGGCGTAGTTCTCTTTCTGGGTCCCTGATTCTGTTCCACTTATCCATCTGTATTCTGTTCCATTGGTCTAGCTCTTCACCAACACCACGCACTTTTGATTACTGTAGACGAATATCTTGAAATGGGGTGGAAGGATTCTTCTGGTTTTCTTCTTTAGTTTTAGTTTCTCCTCTTTTTTCAGGTTCTAAAATAGAAAGATTATAGTTTTGAGACTCCTTTTCTTTTTAGAGAGAGAGAGAGAGAGATAGACACACAGACAGAGACAGAGACAGAGACAGAGAAACGGAAGCGGTGCAGAAAGAGAGAGAGATGATTAAGCAGCCACCATGCCCAGCACCAGCACAATGCAGGTTCAGCCTCACTATCCCAAGGTTGACCATGACCCGAGTCAAAATCAAGAGTTGGACTAACTGACTGAGCCACCCAGATGCTCCTCCTCCTTTCTAATGTATGCATTGAGTGCTAAAAATTGAGCTCTCTGTTGATTTAGCTGTGTCCCATCAATTTTAATACGTTGTAGTTTTATTTTCCTTCGGGTCAGTGCACTGAAATTTTATCTTTTGTCTCCGATAATCTAGAAAGTTACTTTCTACGTGTTTAGATTTTGTTATCTTTCTCCCTTTGATATCTAGTTTCATTTTTAACTTTTTTTTATAAGTGTCAAAGTTTAATTCCAAGACAATGCTACAGAGGGTTGCATTTTTTTCAGGTACACAATATAGAGATTCTCCTCCGCTGCCCAACGACTGTTAGCTCCTGTTGCCAGGCACTGATTTGCGTTGGAGTCTCGGGTGCACCTCCCCCACCCCTACTCCCTTCAGCTCCTGTTGCCAGGCACTGGTTTGCATTGGAGACGGAACCCTCGTAGGGGTTCCAAGCAGTTTCTAGTGGCCGAGAGGACACTGGTGATCAGAGACAAAGCCCCCAGGCTCTCTGGAGCCAGCTGGTGGCCATTACAATGTCTCCCCACACAGTTCTGGAGCCGCTGTGGGCTCTCCGGGAACAGCTGTGGGCTTCTGGGTTGCCGATAATCGAACGTTGGCCACATGGGCCACGAGACTCTGGGTTTGGCTGGGAGATCCTCGTGTGCACTGTGTTGCTGGTGTTCATTCCAGTAAAGTGTGGACTCCGCTTAAGAGGAAGAAAGGGGCACTGTGCCCAGAATGAAGTATCTGGAAAAGACATGGAGAAGACCGACCCGGATGCACCAGCCCATGGAGCCGTCGCATCATCGGAGCACAAGGCCAGTCCTCTCCCGCTACAGATCCTTGCTCTGGCTGCCCTGAATCAAGATGTCGGGTACTTTTCTGTGGGAGACGCTACGCAACTGCTGAAGGGAGTTCGGCAAAGGCTGTTGAAGAAGAGCCCTCACCAGCTCACCGATGAAAATCCCATCTGTGGAGCAGCCCAGGACGATGGAGAACCCCCTGCGAGGAATATGCCAGAAGACTTCAAGGACAGCCCTGATCTGCGGGGAAGTGCAGACCCTCTGTCTCAGGACATTGGCAGCTGTGGACTGAGAGGGCAGGAAGAGGCAGGGGAGGCAGGCAGGCCAGAGCTTCCTGACGGAGGTGTGCCGTGGCAGGCCCCCGCTGAGGGCCAGAGCCAACACCACACCCTCAGCCAGATCCTACTGACGGTGATGCATCTGCTAGAGCTCCTTCGAGATCATCTGGAAGGTGGGGGCTCAAGGAGGCAGGTGCAGACTGGCTCCTCCTCCACTGATCACGTGCCCCGTGGGAGCCCCCTGAATCAAGGAAAGCCATCCAGGGCACTGAAGAAGGCACGTCAGGGGAATGAAGAGCTCCCAGGAAACACAACAATCCACCAAGCTGAGCAAGTATCTTTTCACCAGCGAAACAGCCTCCTGGAAAGGGAGATTCAGAAGCTGCACCTGAAGCTCGAGGCAGAGCCTAAGCTGTGCGAAGAGCACCTCAAACACCTGGAGAGGAAGATGATGGAGGAGAAGGCACGCTGCCTGCAAGTGAAGAACGAACTCGCCAAGGTGCGCAGGAAGGTGGATGCTGCCCACTGGAACTTAGGCCTCTACAAGAAGATGGCCGACGACCTGCACCGAGAATGGCAGAGAATCTCCTCCTTGCATGACCGAGAGCGCCTCCTGGTGGAGAACAGAAGTGAGGAGAGCCAGAAGGCTGTTCTGTGGGCAGAGAGGGAGTTCCAAAGGCTCAAGGAAGAAAACCATTGCCTCAGGCAGAAGCTGGCCAACTCTGGGCCCAAGGTCCAGCCTGTCTCCGGGGGGCCTCCTGCTCCTGCTCCTGCTCCTGCTCCAGCTCCAGCTCCTGCTCCTGCTCTTCTGGGCACAGCCTCCAAATGCCCTCAAGGGCCACAGGCTCCCCTGAAACCCCAGAAGCCCAAGAAGGGAGCAAGGGTGCACTGGCCAGACTCCAAGTTCTCGGGTCCCCTGCAGGTCTGATTCCCTTTCCCAGCAGCCACCAACACTCACAACCAGAGCACAAAAGCTCCTGTGCTTCCTTACCCCTTCAGCCACACACATTGCTCCTTTGACTGGAGATCCACCCCATTCTTGAACTGATGCTACCTATTCCCTATAGCCATGTGAGAGAGCATTTTTCATTGTTAAGGACCAAAAAAATAAAACGATCAAATTGCTGATCCTACTGCGACTGAGAATTGATTGTATGAAGGGATTCTATGCCAAGCAACCAAGGGTTTTAAGTGTCCTTTACTGATCACTTAATTGTCCCAATAACCCAGTGTGTCCTATACTACTGAGGTTCAGAGAGGGGACACAACTTGCCCCAAGATCACACAGCTAGTGAATTTCAGAGCTCCCATTCCAAGCCAAGGTTGTCTCATTACCCACTGATGTGAAAATAACTACCACTCCTACCACTACGATGACTTCTGCTTCTTCATTTCTGAGAGAGAGAAAGAGCGAGGGCACACACACATGCAAGCGGGGGAGGGGCAGGGAGAGAGAGATTCCTAGACAGCCTTCCCACTCAAGTGCACAACCAGACGCTGGGCTGGATTTCACAGACCATGGGACCACGCCCTGAGCCGAAATCAAGAGTCAGACGTTGACCTGACTAAGCCACACAGGCACCCTTCCCTTGTGCAAGGAACTTCTAGGCAAGCTGCTGTAAGGATCCCAGAAGGGCTTGACAAAATTTTCTCATAGGTCACGTTCTAGTTTGGATGCAAGGATTATGGTGATGCCTAGCTGAGGTAAAGTCCCAGCAAAGCATGGAGGGCAGCCTTTCAGGGTCTCCAACGATTCCCTTCGTGGGTACACCTCGTTTTGTGTTCCATACTCTACCACTGGATTAGAGTCAGGAACTCCTGCCTTACTTCGAAAGGACAGAATATGGCCCGAGAGATTGATAGCATGTCCCTTCTGAGGCTCGTAGACAAAGACACTGGTCTCCTCTTGGGCTTGCTCTCGCTCCCTCACCATTGGTTTCGAGGGAAGCCGCCTGCTCCTTGTGGGCTGTATGATGGAGAGGCCCATGTGGCAAGGAATGAATATTTCTTGCTCACCGCAATGGAGGACCTCTGGCTGCTAGGAGCCACCCGAGTGAGCACACAAGCAGATTTCCCGCCAACAAGCCTGGAGATGACTGAAGACCCACATGACATCTTGACTGCAGCCTTGTGAGAGATCCTGAGACACAGGTCCCTGGCTAGATGCACCTGGATGCCTGGCCCACGGAAACCATATGCGGTTATCAATTGGTGTTGTCGGAAGCCCTCTGGGTTGCGGAAAACATTCAAAAAAGACACAAGGGTGAAGCCACAGTTCTGGCTGCTGACCCACCCCCCTCTCCTGGGCTTGAAATTCCAGGGAAGTCAAGCGATGGTAGCAACCACTGAGAGATTAGGGTAAACAATGCCAGAAAGAGGTCCTCTATTCTGTCTCCATGTATCTCTCTGAGAGGACATGCCCTCACCTGATCCACCCGAGCCAATAGGTGGCCCATGCAGGAGGAGACAACTGGCCGTGTGGTCCAAGTCGGCTGAGAGCACTAGACCCAGCGTCGCAGAGCCTCCTTGAAGCCAGAAAAAGAGCCCAGAAGTTCCCTGGTGTCCCTAGAGAAGGCACAGAAATTAGATGAGTTGAAAGCCTGGGACCTGGTCATTGGGCTTCTGGGCAAGAGGGGAGATGGCCTGGGGAAGGGACACTGCCTGCAACCCCTCTTGGACCAGACCCCACCTGTCTGCTTTGGGATACTGAGGATTAAGACGAGAGTGAACTAGTGTAGAAGAGATGGTGTTCTAATGCTTGGCAGGTTGAAAGCGATTGAAATCGTTGACATTCCTATTCTCCTCGTCCTCAGGACCACCATTAAGGGGAAGGGGCCTTCAAAGAAGCAAGAGGAGTTTATCACTTACAGCAGCCCTGTCAAGTGTCAATATCCAACCACTCCAGTCCCTTCCACCCCCTTGGCAGCCCCACTGCTTTCATAAGGACACAGATACATTCCCCTACAGGCTTTGGAGCAAACGTTAAGTTTTGATTTCTCTAAGATAAATGCCATAGTGCCATGACCTGCTCCTAGGGCGGTAGCAAGTCTAGTTCTCAAAGAATCTGTGTGGAAGGGTTGAGCCACTCTATTGGACACCTGAAATTGATATTATACTGCATGTGAACGGGAATGTAACTCACGGCTTGGAAAAGGAAAAGAAACTCTTAACTGTTTTCAAGAGTCAGCTCTATCATTTTCCATTCCCAACTGTGATGCGGGAGTGATCCAGTCATTCCACATCCTGCCTTGCATTTGGTGGTGGGGTCTCTCTCTCCCTCTCTGGCGCATTTGGTTTGAATCACTCTGATAGGTGTGCAGTGAGAGCTCACTGGAGTTTTCATTTGAATTGCCCCAATGGCAACTTTCTATGTGGTTTCCATCTGTCTACGCTTTGGTAAAGGTGGCAGGCCCTTTACTTTTTCCCCACCCCCCTTCTATTTCCTTTTGCTAACTAGATTGCATGCTTACTTGGGGATCAAATTCTGAGTTTCCATGCTTCAGACAGGAGTCCTCTATTAGCTATGTGATTTGGACCTATTTCCTCCAAGTTGGTAGCTTGTCTTTTGGGTCTTCTTAAGGAGGTCTTTCACACGGCACAGATTTACAATTCTGATTGTTGGATAAAGTCTAATTAATCAACTTTACCTTAGGGAAAATAATTTGATGTTCGACTGGAGGATTCTTTACCTAGCTTTCCATTCTGGAAAATTTCCCCCACATTTTCCCTATAAGATTTATCATTTTCCATGTAAGGCAGTGATTAATTTTGAGCTACTTTTTAAAATACTCTTTTTTTCCTTTGGGAGAGTGAACATGTGCATGAGCGGGCAGGGGCCTGGAGGGAGAAGGGAAAAGAGCATCCTCAAGCAGCCTCGCCAGTGAGCTTGGAGCCTGACTTTGTCCCGGGACGCTGAGAGCTTGACAAGAGCCGAAATCAAGAGCTGGCTGCCGCACAGGCTGCCTCACCCAGGCAGCCTGAGTTAAGTTTTGTATAGGGTTTGATACTTAGATTGTGGTCCCCGGCCTCCTCGTCCTCCACCTCCTCCTCCCCTCTCCCGCTCCCTCTTCTGCTTCTCCTTCTTCTTTCATGCCTATGCATGTCCACTTGCTCTAGCACCATTTATTCAAAACGCTGTCACTCCTCCACTGAACGGCTTTTTACCTTTGTCAAGGCCCCATTCGACATATGGGTGTAGTTCACTTTCTGGGTCCTTGATTCTGTTCCACTTATCCATCTTTATTCTGTTCCATTGGTCTAGCTCTTCACCAACACCACACACTTTTGATTACTGTAGACGAATATCTTGAAATGGGGTAGAAGTATTCTTCTGGTTTTCTTCTTTAGTTTTAGTTTCTCCTCTTTTTCTAGGTTCTAAAATAGAAAGATTATAGTTTTGAGACTCCTTTTCTTTTTAGAGAGAGAGACAGAGACAGAGACAGAGAAAGGGAGAGAGAGATGATTAAGCAGCCACCATGCCCAGCACCAGCACAATGCAGGTTCAGCCTCACTATCCCAAGGTTGACCATGACCCGAGTCAAAATCAAGAGTTGGACTAACTGACTGAGCCACCCAGATGCTCCTCCTCCTTTCTAATGTATGCATTGAGTGCTATAAATTGAGCTCTCTGTTGATTTAGCTGTGTCCCACCAATTTTAATACGTTGTAGTTTTATTTTCCTTCGGTTCAGTGCACTGAAATTTTATCTTTTGTCTCCGATAATCTAGAAAGTTACTTTCTACGTGTTTAGATTTTGTTATGTTTCTCCCTTTGATATCTAGTTTCATTTTTAACTTTTTTTTATAAGTGTCAAAGTTTAATTCCAAGACAATGCTACAGAGGGTTGCATTTTTTTCAGGTACACAATATAGAGATTCTCCTCCGCTGCCCAACGACTGTTAGCTCCTGTTGCCAGGCACTGATTTGCCTTGGAGTCTCGGGTGCACCTCCCCCACCCCTACTCCCTTCAGCTCCTGTTGCCAGGCACTGGTTTGCATTGGAGACGGAACCCTCGTAGGGGTTCCAAGCAGTTTCTAGTGGCCGAGAGGACACTGGTGATCAGAGACAAAGCCCCCAGGCTCTCTGGAGCCAGCTGGTGGCCATTACAATGTCTCCCCACACAGTTCTGGAGCCGCTGTGGGCTCTCCGGGAACAGCTGTGGGCTTCTGGGTTGCCGATAATCGAACGTTGGCCACATGGGCCACGAGACTCTGGGTTTGGCTGGGAGATCCTCGTGTGCACTGTGTTGCTGGTGTTCATTCCAGTAAAGTGTGGACTCCGCTTAAGAGGAAGAAAGGGGCACTGTGCCCAGAATGAAGTATCTGGAAAAGACATGGAGAAGACCGACCCGGATGCACCAGCCCATGGAGCCGTCGCATCATCGGAGCACAAGGCCAGTCCTCTCCCGCTACAGATCCTTGCTCTGGCTGCCCTGAATCAAGATGTCGGGTACTTTTCTGTGGGAGACGCTACGCAACTGCTGAAGGGAGTTCGGCAAAGGCTGTTGAAGAAGAGCCCTCACCAGCTCACCGATGAAAATCCCATCTGTGGAGCAGCCCAGGACGATGGAGAACCCCCTGCGAGGAATATGCCAGAAGACTTCAAGGACAGCCCTGATCTGCGGGGAAGTGCAGACCCTCTGTCTCAGGACATTGGCAGCTGTGGACTGAGAGGGCAGGAAGAGGCAGGGGAGGCAGGCAGGCCAGAGCTTCCTGACGGAGGTGTGCCGTGGCAGGCCCCCGCTGAGGGCCAGAGCCAACACCACACCCTCAGCCAGATCCTACTGACGGTGATGCATCTGCTAGAGCTCCTTCGAGATCATCTGGAAGGTGGGGGCTCAAGGAGGCAGGTGCAGACTGGCTCCTCCTCCACTGATCACGTGCCCCGTGGGAGCCCCCTGAATCAAGGAAAGCCATCCAGGGCACTGAAGAAGGCACGTCAGGGGAATGAAGAGCTCCCAGGAAACACAACAATCCACCAAGCTGAGCAAGTATCTTTTCACCAGCGAAACAGCCTCCTGGAAAGGGAGATTCAGAAGCTGCACCTGAAGCTCGAGGCAGAGCCTAAGCTGTGCGAAGAGCACCTCAAACACCTGGAGAGGAAGATGATGGAGGAGAAGGCACGCTGCCTGCAAGTGAAGAACGAACTCGCCAAGGTGCGCAGGAAGGTGGATGCTGCCCACTGGAACTTAGGCCTCTACAAGAAGATGGCCGACGACCTGCACCGAGAATGGCAGAGAATCTCCTCCTTGCATGACCGAGAGCGCCGCCTGGTGGAGAACAGAAGTGAGGAGAGCCAGAAGGCTGTTCTGTGGGCAGAGAGGGAGTTCCAAAGGCTCAAGGAAGAAAACCATTGCCTCAGGCAGAAGCTGGCCAACTCTGGGCCCAAGGTCCAGCCTGTCTCCGGGGGGCCTCCTGCTCCTGCTCCTGCTCCTGCTCCAGCTCCAGCTCCTGCTCCTGCTCTTCTGGGCACAGCCTCCAAATGCCCTCAAGGGCCACAGGCTCCCCTGAAAGCCCAGAAGCCCAAGAAGGGAGCAAGGGTGCACTGGCCAGACTCCAAGTTCTCGGGTCCCCTGCAGGTCTGATTCCCTTTCCCAGCAGCCACCAACACTCACAACCAGAGCACAAAAGCTCCTGTGCTTCCTTACCCCTTCAGCCACACCCATTGCTCCTTTGACTGGAGATCCACCCCATTCTTGAACTGATGCTACCTATTCCCTATAGCCATGTGAGAGAGCATTTTTCATTGTTAAGGACCAAAAAAATAAAACGATCAAATTGCTGATCCTACTGCGACTGAGAATTGATTGTATGAAGGGATTCTATGCCAAGCAACCAAGGGTTTTAAGTGTCCTTTACTGATCACTTAATTGTCCCAATAACCCAGTGTGTCCTATACTACTGAGGTTCAGAGAGGGGACACAACTTGCCCCAAGATCACACAGCTAGTGAATTTCAGAGCTCCCATTCCAAGCCAAGGTTGTCTCATTACCCACTGATGTGAAAATAACTACCACTCCTACCACTACGATGACTTCTGCTTCTTCATTTCTGAGAGAGAGAAAGAGCGAGGGCACACACACATGCAAGCGGGAGAGGGGCAGGGAGAGAGAGATTCCTAGACAGCCTTCCCACTCAAGTGCACAACCAGACGCTGGGCTGGATTTCACAGACCATGGAACCATGCCCTGAGCCGAAATCAAGAGTCAGACGTTGACCTGACTAAGCCACACAGGCACCCTTCCCTTGTGCAAGGAACTTCTAGGCAAGCTGCTGTAAGGATCCCAGAAGGGCTTGACAAAATTTTCTCATAGGTCACGTTCTAGTTTGGATGCAAGGATTATGGTGATGCCTAGCTGAGGTAAAGTCCCAGCAAAGCATGGAGGGCAGCCTTTCAGGGTCTCCAACGATTCCCTTCATGGGTACACCTCGTTTTGTGTTCCATACTCTACCACTGGATTAGAGTCAGGAACTCCTGCCTCACTTCGAAAGGACAGAATATGGCCCGAGAGATAGATAGCATGTCCCTTCTGAGGCTCGTAGACAAAGACACTGGTCTCCTCTTGGGCTTGCTCTCGCTCCCTCACCATTGGTTTCGAGGGAAGCCGCCTGCTCCTTGTGGGCTGTATGATGGAGAGGCCCATGTGGCAAGGAATGAATATTTCTTGCTCACCGCAATGGAGGACCTCTGGCTGCTAGGAGCCACCCGAGTGAGCACACAAGCAGATTTCCCGCCAACAAGCCTGGAGATGACTGAAGACCCACATGACATCTTGACTGCAGCCTTGTGAGAGATCCTGAGACACAGGTCCCTGGCTAGATGCACCTGGATGCCTGGCCCACGGAAACCATATGCGGTTATCAATTGGTGTTGTCGGAAGCCCTCTGGGTTGCGGAAAACATTCAAAAAAGACACAAGGGTGAAGCCACAGTTCTGGCTGCTGACCCACCCCCCTCTCCTGGGCTTGAAATTCCAGGGAAGTCAAGCGATGGTAGCAACCACTGAGAGATTAGGGTAAACAATGCCAGAAAGAGGTCCTCTATTCTGTTCTCCATGTATCTCTCTGAGAGGACATGCCCTCACCTGATCCACCCGAGCCAATAGGTGGCCCATGCAGGAGGAGACAACTGGCCGTGTGGTCCAAGTCGGCTGAGAGCACTAGACCCAGCGTCGCAGAGCCTCCTTGAAGCCAGAAAAAGAGCCCAGAAGTTCCCTGGTGTCCCTAGAGAAGGCACAGAAATTAGATGAGTTGAAAGCCTGGGACCTGGTCATTGGGCTTCTGGGCAAGAGGGGAGATGGCCTGGGGAAGGGACACTGCCTGCAACCCCTCTTGGACCAGACCCCACCTGTCTGCTTTGGGATACTGAGGATTAAGACGAGAGTGAACTAGTGTAGAAGAGATGGTGTTCTAATGCTTGGCAGGTTGAAAGCGATTGAAATCGTTGACATTCCTATTCTCCTCGTCCTCAGGACCACCATTAAGGGGAAGGGGCCTTCAAAGAAGCAAGAGGAGTTTATCACTTACAGCAGCCCTGTCAAGTGTCAATATCCAACCACTCCAGTCCCTTCCACCCCCTTGGCAGCCCCACTGCTTTCATAAGGACACAGATACATTCCCCTACAGGCTTTGGAGCAAACGTTAAGTTTTGATTTCTCTAAGATAAATGCCATAGTGCCATGACCTGCTCCTAGGGCGGTAGCAAGTCTAGTTCTCAAAGAATCTGTGTGGAAGGGTTGAGCCACTCTATTGGACACCTGAAATTGATATTATACTGCATGTGAACGGGAATGTAACTCACGGCTTGGAAAAGGAAAAGAAACTCTTAACTGTTTTCAAGAGTCAGCTCTATCATTTTCCATTCCCAACTGTGATGCGGGAGTGATCCAGTCATTCCACATCCTGCCTTGCATTTGGTGGTGGGGTCTCTCTCTCCCTCTCTGGCGCATTTGGTTTGAATCACTCTGATAGGTGTGCAGTGAGAGCTCACTGGAGTTTTCATTTGAATTGCCCCAATGGCAACTTTCTATGTGGTTTCCATCTGTCTACGCTTTGGTAAAGGTGGCAGGCCCTTTACTTTTTCCCCACCCCCCTTCTATTTCCTTTTGCTAACTAGATTGCATGCTTACTTGGGGATCAAATTCTGAGTTTCCATGCTTCAGACAGGAGTCCTCTATTAGCTATGTGATTTGGACCTATTTCCTCCAAGTTGGTAGCTTGTCTTTTGGGTCTTCTTAAGGAGGTCTTTCACACGGCACAGATTTACAATTCTGATTGTTGGATAAAGTCTAATTAATCAACTTTACCTTAGGGAAAATAATTTGATGTTCGACTGGAGGATTCTTTACCTAGCTTTCCATTCTGGAAAATTTCCCCCACATTTTCCCTATAAGATTTATCATTTTCCATGTAAGGCAGTGATTAATTTTGAGCTACTTTTTAAAATACTCTTTTTTTCTTTTTTTCCTTTGGGAGAGTGAACATGTGCATGAGCGGGCAGGGGCCTGGAGGGAGAAGGGAAAAGAGCATCCTCAAGCAGCCTCGCCAGTGAGCTTGGAGCCTGACTTTGTCCCGGGACGCTGAGAGCTTGACAAGAGCCGAAATCAAGAGCTGGCTGCCGCACAGGCTGCCTCACCCAGGCAGCCTGAGTTAAGTTTTGTATAGGGTTTGATACTTAGATTGTGGTCCCCGGCCTCCTCGTCCTCCACCTCCTCCTCCCCTCTCCCGCTCCCTCTTCTGCTTCTCCTTCTTCTTTGCCTATGCATGTCCACTTGCTCTAGCACCATTTATTCAAAACGCTGTCACTCCTCCACTGAACGGCTTTTTACCTTTGTCAAGGCCCCATTCGACATATGGGCGTAGTTCTTTTTCTGGGTCCCTGATTCTGTTCCACTTATCCATCTTTATTCTGTTCCATTGGTCTAGCTCTTCACCAACACCACGCACTTTTGATTACTGTAGACGAATATCTTGAAATGGGGTGGAAGGATTCTTCTGGTTTTCTTCTTTAGTTTTAGTTTCTCCTCTTTTTTCAGGTTCTAAAATAGAAAGATTATAGTTTTGAGACTCCTTTTCTTTTTAGAGAGAGAGAGAGAGATAGACACACAGACAGAGACAGAGACAGAGACAGAGAAACGGAAGCGGTGCAGAAAGAGAGAGAGATGATTAAGCAGCCACCATGCCCAGCACCAGCACAATGCAGGTTCAGCCTCACTATCCCAAGGTTGACCATGACCCGAGTCAAAATCAAGAGTTGGACTAACTGACTGAGCCACCCAGATGCTCCTCCTCCTTTCTAATGTATGCATTGAGTGCTAAAAATTGAGCTCTCTGTTGATTTAGCTGTGTCCCATCAATTTTAATACGTTGTAGTTTTATTTTCCTTCGGGTCAGTGCACTGAAATTTTATCTTTTGTCTCCGATAATCTAGAAAGTTACTTTCTACGTGTTTAGATTTTGTTATGTTTCTCCCTTTGATATCTAGTTTCATTTTTAACTTTTTTATAAGTGTCAAAGTTTAATTCCAAGACAATGCTACATAGGGTTGCATTTTTTTCAGGTACACAATATAGAGATTCTCCTCCGCTGCCCAACGACTGTTAGCTCCTGTTGCCAGGCACTGATTTGCGTTGGAGTCTCGGGTGCACCTCCCCCACCCCTACTCCCTTCAGCTCCTGTTGCCAGGCACTGGTTTGCATTGGAGACGGAACCCTCATAGGGGTTCCAAGCAGTTTCTAGTGGCCGAGAGGACACTGGTGATCAGAGACAAAGCCCCCAGGCTCTCTGGAGCCAGCTGGTGGCCATTACAATGTCTCCCCACACAGTTCTGGAGCCGCTGTGGGCTCTCCGGGAACAGCTGTGGGCTTCTGGGTTGCCGATAATCGAACGTTGGCCACATGGGCCACGAGACTCTGGGTTTGGCTGGGAGATCCTCGTGTGC
The DNA here is from genome assembly GCF_964662115.1 of Mustela nivalis. NCBI lineage: Eukaryota > Metazoa > Chordata > Mammalia > Carnivora > Mustelidae > Mustela > Mustela nivalis. The sequence goes on along the minus strand of NC_139021.1, from coordinate 65,240,504 downwards.
ACTGTGTTGCTGGTGTTCATTCCAGTAAAGTGTGGACTCCGCTTAAGAGGAAGAAAGGGGCACTGTGCCCAGAATGAAGTATCTGGAAAAGACATGGAGAAGACCGACCCGGATGCACCAGCCCATGGAGCCGTCGCATCATCGGAGCACAAGGCCAGTCCTCTCCCGCTACAGATCCTTGCTCTGGCTGCCCTGAATCAAGATGTCGGGTACTTTTCTGTGGGAGACGCTACGCAACTGCTGAAGGGAGTTCGGCAAAGGCTGTTGAAGAAGAGCCCTCACCAGCTCACCGATGAAAATCCCATCTGTGGAGCAGCCCAGGACGATGGAGAACCCCCTGCGAGGAATATGCCAGAAGACTTCAAGGACAGCCCTGATCTGCGGGGAAGTGCAGACCCTCTGTCTCAGGACATTGGCAGCTGTGGACTGAGAGGGCAGGAAGAGGCAGGGGAGGCAGGCAGGCCAGAGCTTCCTGACGGAGGTGTGCCGTGGCAGGCCCCCGCTGAGGGCCAGAGCCAACACCACACCCTCAGCCAGATCCTACTGACGGTGATGCATCTGCTAGAGCTCCTTCGAGATCATCTGGAAGGTGGGGGCTCAAGGAGGCAGGTGCAGACTGGCTCCTCCTCCACTGATCACGTGCCCCGTGGGAGCCCCCTGAATCAAGGAAAGCCATCCAGGGCACTGAAGAAGGCACGTCAGGGGAATGAAGAGCTCCCAGGAAACACAACAATCCACCAAGCTGAGCAAGTATCTTTTCACCAGCGAAACAGCCTCCTGGAAAGGGAGATTCAGAAGCTGCACCTGAAGCTCGAGGCAGAGCCTAAGCTGTGCGAAGAGCACCTCAAACACCTGGAGAGGAAGATGATGGAGGAGAAGGCACGCTGCCTGCAAGTGAAGAACGAACTCGCCAAGGTGCGCAGGAAGGTGGATGCTGCCCACTGGAACTTAGGCCTCTACAAGAAGATGGCCGACGACCTGCACCGAGAATGGCAGAGAATCTCCTCCTTGCATGACCGAGAGCGCCTCCTGGTGGAGAACAGAAGTGAGGAGAGCCAGAAGGCTGTTCTGTGGGCAGAGAGGGAGTTCCAAAGGCTCAAGGAAGAAAACCATTGCCTCAGGCAGAAGCTGGCCAACTCTGGGCCCAAGGTCCAGCCTGTCTCCGGGGGGCCTCCTGCTCCTGCTCCTGCTCCTGCTCCAGCTCCAGCTCCTGCTCCTGCTCTTCTGGGCACAGGCTCCAAACGCCCTCAAGGGCCACAGGCTCCCCTCAAAGCCCAGAAGCCCAAGAAGGGAGCAAGGGTGCACTGGCCAGACTCCAAGTTCTCGGGTCCCCTGCAGGTCTGATTCCCTTTCCCAGCAGCCACCAACACTCACAACCAGAGCACAAAAGCTCCTGTGCTTCCTTACCCCTTCAGCCACACCCATTGCTCCTTTGACTGGAGATCCACCCCATTCTTGAACTGATGCTACCTATTCCCTATAGCCATGTGAGAGAGCATTTTTCATTGTTAAGGACCAAAAAAATAAAACGATCAAATTGCTGATCCTACTGCGACTGAGAATTGATTGTATGAAGGGATTCTATGCCAAGCAACCAAGGGTTTTAAGTGTCCTTTACTGATCACTTAATTGTCCCAATAACCCAGTGTGTCCTATACTACTGAGGTTCAGAGAAGGGACACAACTTGCCCCAAGATCACACAGCTAGTGAATTTCAGAGCTCCCATTCCAAGCCAAGGTTGTCTCATTACCCACTGATGTGAAAATAACTACCACTCCTACCACTACGATGACTTCTGCTTCTTCATTTCTGAGAGAGAGAAAGAGCGAGGGCACACACACATGCAAGCGGGGGAGGGGCAGGGAGAGAGAGATTCCTAGACAGCCTTCCCACTCAAGTGCACAACCAGACGCTGGGCTGGATTTCACAGACCATGGGACCACGCCCTGAGCCGAAATCAAGAGTCAGACGTTGACCTGACTAAGCCACACAGGCACCCTTCCCTTGTGCAAGGAACTTCTAGGCAAGCTGCTGTAAGGATCCCAGAAGGGCTTGACAAAATTTTCTCATAGGTCACGTTCTAGTTTGGATGCAAGGATTATGGTGATGCCTAGCTGAGGTAAAGTCCCAGCAAAGCATGGAGGGCAGCCTTTCAGGGTCTCCAACGATTCCCTTCGTGGGTACACCTCGTTTTGTGTTCCATACTCTACCACTGGATTAGAGTCAGGAACTCCTGCCTCACTTCGAAAGGACAGAATATGGCCCGAGAGATAGATAGCATGTCCCTTCTGAGGCTCGTAGACAAAGACACTGGTCTCCTCTTGGGCTTGCTCTCGCTCCCTCACCATTGGTTTCGAGGGAAGCCGCCTGCTCCTTGTGGGCTGTATGATGGAGAGGCCCATGTGGCAAGGAATGAATATTTCTTGCTCACCGCAATGGAGGACCTCTGGCTGCTAGGAGCCACCCGAGTGAGCACACAAGCAGATTTCCCGCCAACAAGCCTGGAGATGACTGAAGACCCACATGACATCTTGACTGCAGCCTTGTGAGAGATCCTGAGACACAGGTCCCTGGCTAGATGCACCTGGATGCCTGGCCCACGGAAACCATATGCGGTTATCAATTGGTGTTGTCGGAAGCCCTCTGGGTTGCGGAAAACATTCAAAAAAGACACAAGGGTGAAGCCACAGTTCTGGCTGCTGACCCACCCCCCTCTCCTGGGCTTGAAATTCCAGGGAAGTCAAGCGATGGTAGCAACCACTGAGAGATTAGGGTAAACAATGCCAGAAAGAGGTCCTCTATTCTGTTCTCCATGTATCTCTCTGAGAGGACATGCCCTCACCTGATCCACCCGAGCCAATAGGTGGCCCATGCAGGAGGAGACAACTGGCCGTGTGGTCCAAGTCGGCTGAGAGCACTAGACACAGTGTCGCAGAGCCTCCTTGAAGGCAGAAAAAGAGCCCAGAAGTTCCCTGGTGTCCCTAGAGAAGGCACAGAAATTAGATGAGTTGAAAGCCTGGGACCTGGTCATTGGGCTTCTGGGCAAGAGGGGAGATGGCCTGTGGAAGGGACACTGCCTGCAACCCCTCTTGGACCAGACCCCACCTGTCTGCTTTGGGATACTGAGGATTAAGACGAGAGTGAACTAGTGTAGAAGAGATGGTGTTCTAATGCTTGGCAGGTTGAAAGCGATTGAAATCGTTGACATTCCTATTCTCCTCGTCCTCAGGACCACCATTAAGGGGAAGGGGCCTTCAAAGAAGCAAGAGGAGTTTATCACTTACAGCAGCCCTGTCAAGTGTCAATATCCAACCACTCCAGTCCCTTCCACCCCCTTGGCAGCCCCACTGCTTTCATAAGGACACAGATACATTCCCCTACAGGCTTTGGAGCAAACGTTAAGTTTTGATTTCTCTAAGATAAATGCCATAGTGCCATGACCTGCTCCTAGGGCGGTAGCAAGTCTAGTTCTCAAAGAATCTGTGTGGAAGGGTTGAGCCACTCTATTGGACACCTGAAATTGATATTATACTGCATGTGAACGGGAATGTAACTCACGGCTTGGAAAAGGAAAAGAAACTCTTAACTGTTTTCAAGAGTCAGCTCTATCATTTTCCATTCCCAACTGTGATGCGGGAGTGATCCAGTCATTCCACATCCTGCCTTGCATTTGGTGGTGGGGTCTCTCTCTCCCTCTCTGGCGCATTTGGTTTGAATCACTCTGATAGGTGTGCAGTGAGAGCTCACTGGAGTTTTCATTTGAATTGCCCCAATGGCAACTTTCTATGTGGTTTCCATCTGTCTACGCTTTGGTAAAGGTGGCAGGCCCTTTACTTTTTCCCCACCCCCCTTCTATTTCCTTTTGCTAACTAGATTGCATGCTTACTTGGGGATCAAATTCTGAGTTTCCATGCTTCAGACAGGAGTCCTCTATTAGCTATGTGATTTGGACCTATTTCCTCCAAGTTGGAAGCTTGTCTTTTGGGTCTTCTTAAGGAGGTCTTTCACACGGCACAGATTTACAATTCTGATTGTTGGATAAAGTCTAATTAATCAACTTTACCTTAGGGAAAATAATTTGATGTTCGACTGGAGGATTCTTTACCTAGCTTTCCATTCTGGAAATTTTCCCCCACATTTTCCCTATAAGATTTATCATTTTCCATGTAAGGCAGTGATTAATTTTGAGCTACTTTTTAAAATACTCTTTTTTTCTTTTTTTCCTTTGGGAGAGTGAACATGTGCATGAGCGGGCAGGGGCCTGGAGGGAGAAGGGAAAAGAGCATCCTCAAGCAGCCTCGCCAGTGAGCTTGGAGCCTGACTTTGTCCCGGGACGCTGAGAGCTTGACAAGAGCCGAAATCAAGAGCTGGCTGCCGCACAGGCTGCCTCACCCAGGCAGCCTGAGTTAAGTTTTGTATAGGGTTTGATACTTAGATTGTGGTCCCCGGCCTCCTCGTCCTCCACCTCCTCCTCCCCTCTCCCGCTCCCTCTTCTGCTTCTCCTTCTTCTTTGCCTATGCATGTCCACTTGCTCTAGCACCATTTATTCAAAACGCTGTCACTCCTCCACTGAACGGCTTTTTACCTTTGTCAAGGCCCCATTCGACATATGGGCGTAGTTCTCTTTCTGGGTCCCTGATTCTGTTCCACTTATCCATCTGTATTCTGTTCCATTGGTCTAGCTCTTCACCAACACCACGCACTTTTGATTACTGTAGACGAATATCTTGAAATGGGGTGGAAGGATTCTTCTGGTTTTCTTCTTTAGTTTTAGTTTCTCCTCTTTTTTCAGGTTCTAAAATAGAAAGATTATAGTTTTGAGACTCCTTTTCTTTTTAGAGAGAGAGAGAGAGATAGACACACAGACAGAGACAGAGACAGAGACAGAGAAACGGAAGCGGTGCAGAAAGAGAGAGAGATGATTAAGCAGCCACCATGCCCAGCACCAGCACAATGCAGGTTCAGCCTCACTATCCCAAGGTTGACCATGACCCGAGTCAAAATCAAGAGTTGGACTAACTGACTGAGCCACCCAGATGCTCCTCCTCCTTTCTAATGTATGCATTGAGTGCTAAAAATTGAGCTCTCTGTTGATTTAGCTGTGTCCCATCAATTTTAATACGTTGTAGTTTTATTTTCCTTCGGGTCAGTGCACTGAAATTTTATCTTTTGTCTCCGATAATCTAGAAAGTTACTTTCTACGTGTTTAGATTTTGTTATGTTTCTCCCTTTGATATCTAGTTTCATTTTTAACTTTTTTTTATAAGTGTCAAAGTTTAATTCCAAGACAATGCTACAGAGGGTTGCATTTTTTTCAGGTACACAATATAGAGATTCTCCTCCGCTGCCCAACGACTGTTAGCTCCTGTTGCCAGGCACTGATTTGCGTTGGAGTCTCGGGTGCACCTCCCCCACCCCTACTCCCTTCAGCTCCTGTTGCCAGGCACTGGTTTGCATTGGAGACAGAACCCTCGTAGGGGTTCCAAGCAGTTTCTAGTGGCCGAGAGGACACTGGTGATCAGAGACAAAGCCCCCAGGCTCTCTGGAGCCAGCTGGTGGCCATTACAATGTCTCCCCACACAGTTCTGGAGCCGCTGTGGGCTCTCCGGGAACAGCTGTGGGCTTCTGGGTTGCCGATAATCGAACGTTGGCCACATGGGCCACGAGACTCTGGGTTTGGCTGGGAGATCCTCGTGTGCACTGTGTTGCTGGTGTTCATTCCAGTAAAGTGTGGACTCCGCTTAAGAGGAAGAAAGGGGCACTGTGCCCAGAATGAAGTATCTGGAAAAGACATGGAGAAGACCGACCCGGATGCACCAGCCCATGGAGCCGTCGCATCATCGGAGCACAAGGCCAGTCCTCTCCCGCTACAGATCCTTGCTCTGGCTGCCCTGAATCAAGATGTCGGGTACTTTTCTGTGGGAGACGCTACGCAACTGCTGAAGGGAGTTCGGCAAAGGCTGTTGAAGAAGAGCCCTCACCAGCTCACCGATGAAAATCCCATCTGTGGAGCAGCCCAGGACGATGGAGAACCCCCTGCGAGGAATATGCCAGAAGACTTCAAGGACAGCCCTGATCTGCGGGGAAGTGCAGACCCTCTGTCTCAGGACATTGGCAGCTGTGGACTGAGAGGGCAGGAAGAGGCAGGGGAGGCAGGCAGGCCAGAGCTTCCTGACGGAGGTGTGCTGTGGCAGGCCCCCGCTGAGGGCCAGAGCCAACACCACACCCTCAGCCAGATCCTACTGACGGTGATGCATCTGCTAGAGCTCCTTCGAGATCATCTGGAAGGTGGGGGCTCAAGGAGGCAGGTGAAGACTGGCTCCTCCTCCACTGATCACGTGCCCCGTGGGAGCCCCCTGAATCAAGGAAAGCCATCCAGGGCACTGAAGAAGGCACGTCAGGGGAATGAAGAGCTCCCAGGAAACACAACAATCCACCAAGCTGAGCAAGTATCTTTTCACCAGCGAAACAGCCTCCTGGAAAGGGAGATTCAGAAGCTGCACCTGAAGCTCGAGGCAGAGCCTAAGCTGTGCGAAGAGCACCTCAAACACCTGGAGAGGAAGATGATGGAGGAGAAGGCACGCTGCCTGCAAGTGAAGAACGAACTCGCCAAGGTGCGCAGGAAGGTGGATGCTGCCCACTGGAACTTAGGCCTCTACAAGAAGATGGCCGACGACCTGCACCGAGAATGGCAGAGAATCTCCTCCTTGCATGACCGAGAGCGCCTCCTGGTGGAGAACAGAAGTGAGGAGAGCCAGAAGGCTGTTCTGTGGGCAGAGAGGGAGTTCCAAAGGCTCAAGGAAGAAAACCATTGCCTCAGGCAGAAGCTGGCCAACTCTGGGCCCAAGGTCCAGCCTGTCTCCGGGGGGCCTCCTGCTCCTGCTCCTGCTCCTGCTCCAGCTCCAGCTCCTGCTCCTGCTCTTCTGGGCACAGCCTCCAAATGCCCTCAAGGGCCACAGGCTCCCCTGAAACCCAGAAGCCCAAGAAGGGAGCAAGGGTGCACTGGCCAGACTCCAAGTTCTCGGGTCCCCTGCAGGTCTGATTCCCTTTCCCAGCAGCCACCAACACTCACAACCAGAGCACAAAAGCTCCTGTGCTTCCTTACCCCTTCAGCCTCACCCATTGCTCCTTTGACTGGAGATCCACCCCATTCTTGAACTGATGCTACCTATTCCCTATAGCCATGTGAGAGAGCATTTTTCATTGTTAAGGACCAAAAAAATAAAACGATCAAATTGCTGATCCTACTGCGACTGAGAATTGATTGTATGAAGGGATTCTATGCCAAGCAACCAAGGGTTTTAAGTGTCCTTTACTGATCACTTAATTGTCCCAATAACCCAGTGTGTCCTATACTACTGAGGTTCAGAGAGGGGACACAACTTGCCCCAAGATCACACAGCTAGTGAATTTCAGAGCTCCCATTCCAAGCCAAGGTTGTCTCATTACCCACTGATGTGAAAATAACTACCACTCCTACCACTACGATGACTTCTGCTTCTTCATTTCTGAGAGAGAGAAAGAGCGAGGGCACACACACATGCAAGCGGGGGAGGGGCAGGGAGAGAGAGATTCCTAGACAGCCTTCCCACTCAAGTGCACAACCAGACGCTGGGCTGGATTTCACAGACCATGGGACCACGCCCTGAGCCGAAATCAAGAGTCAGACGTTGACCTGACTAAGCCACACAGGCACCCTTCCCTTGTGCAAGGAACTTCTAGGCAAGCTGCTGTAAGGATCCCAGAAGGGCTTGACAAAATTTTCTCATAGGTCACGTTCTAGTTTGGATGCAAGGATTATGGTGATGCCTAGCTGAGGTAAAGTCCCAGCAAAGCATGGAGGGCAGCCTTTCAGGGTCTCCAACGATTCCCTTCGTGGGTACACCTCGTTTTGTGTTCCATACTCTACCACTGGATTAGAGTCAGGAACTCCTGCCTCACTTCGAAAGGACAGAATATGGCCCGAGAGATAGATAGCATGTCCCTTCTGAGGCTCGTAGACAAAGACACTGGTCTCCTCTTGGGCTTGCTCTCGCTCCCTCACCATTGGTTTCGAGGGAAGCCGCCTGCTCCTTGTGGGCTGTATGATGGAGAGGCCCATGTGGCAAGGAATGAATATTTCTTGCTCACCGCAATGGAGGACCTCTGGCTGCTAGGAGCCACCCGAGTGAGCACACAAGCAGATTTCCCGCCAACAAGCCTGGAGATGACTGAAGACCCACATGACATCTTGACTGCAGCCTTGTGAGAGATCCTGAGACACAGGTCCCTGGCTAGATGCACCTGGATGCCTGGCCCACGGAAACCATATGCGGTTATCAATTGGTGTTGTCGGAAGCCCTCTGGGTTGCGGAAAACATTCAAAAAAGACACAAGGGTGAAGCCACAGTTCTGGCTGCTGACCCACCCCCCTCTCCTGGGCTTGAAATTCCAGGGAAGTCAAGCGATGGTAGCAACCACTGAGAGATTAGGGTAAACAATGCCAGAAAGAGGTCCTCTATTCTGTTCTCCATGTATCTCTCTGAGAGGACATGCCCTCACCTGATCCACCCGAGCCAATAGGTGGCCCATGCAGGAGGAGACAACTGGCCGTGTGGTCCAAGTCGGCTGAGAGCACTAGACCCAGCGTCGCAGAGCCTCCTTGAAGGCAGAAAAAGAGCCCAGAAGTTCCCTGGTGTCCCTAGAGAAGGCACAGAAATTAGATGAGTTGAAAGCCTGGGACCTGGTCATTGGGCTTCTGGGCAAGAGGGGAGATGGCCTGGGGAAGGGACACTGCCTGCAACCCCTCTTGGACCAGACCCCACCTGTCTGCTTTGAAATACTGAGGATTAAGACGAGAGTGAACTAGTGTAGAAGAGATGGTGTTCTAATGCTTGGCAGGTTGAAAGCGATTGAAATCGTTGACATTCCTATTCTCCTCGTCCTCAGGACCACCATTAAGGGGAAGGGGCCTTCAAAGAAGCAAGAGGAGTTTATCACTTACAGCAGCCCTGTCAAGTGTCAATATCCAACCACTCCAGTCCCTTCCACCCCCTTGGCAGCCCCACTGCTTTCATAAGGACACAGATACATTCCCCTACAGGCTTTGGAGCAAACGTTAAGTTTTGATTTCTCTAAGATAAATGCCATAGTGCCATGACCTGCTCCTAGGGCGGTAGCAAGTCTAGTTCTCAAAGAATCTGTGTGGAAGGGTTGAGCCACTCTATTGGACACCTGAAATTGATATTATACTGCATGTGAACGGGAATGTAACTCACGGCTTGGAAAAGGAAAAGAAACTCTTAACTGTTTTCAAGAGTCAGCTCTATCATTTTCCATTCCCAACTGTGATGCGGGAGTGATCCAGTCATTCCACATCCTGCCTTGCATTTGGTGGTGGGGTCTCTCTCTCCCTCTCTGGCGCATTTGGTTTGAATCACTCTGATAGGTGTGCAGTGAGAGCTCACTGGAGTTTTCATTTGAATTGCCCCAATGGCAACTTTCTATGTGGTTTCCATCTGTCTACGCTTTGGTAAAGGTGGCAGGCCCTTTACTTTTTCCCCACCCCCCTTCTATTTCCTTTTGCTAACTAGATTGCATGCTTACTTGGGGATCAAATTCTGAGTTTCCATGCTTCAGACAGGAGTCCTCTATTAGCTATGTGATTTGGACCTATTTCCTCCAAGTTGGTAGCTTGTCTTTTGGGTCTTCTTAAGGAGGTCTTTCACACGGCACAGATTTACAATTCTGATTGTTGGATAAAGTCTAATTAATCAACTTTACCTTAGGGAAAATAATTTGATGTTCGACTGGAGGATTCTTTACCTAGCTTTCCATTCTGGAAATTTTTCCCCACATTTTCCCTATAAGATTTATCATTTTCCATGTAAGGCAGTGATTAATTTTGAGCTACTTTTTAAAATACTCTTTTTTTCTTTTTTTCCTTTGGGAGAGTGAACATGTGCATGAGCGGGCAGGGGCCTGGAGGGAGAAGGGAAAAGAGCATCCTCAAGCAGCCTCGCCAGTGAGCTTGGAGCCTGACTTTGTCCCGGGACGCTGAGAGCTTGACAAGAGCCGAAATCAAGAGCTGGCTGCCGCACAGGCTGCCTCACCCAGGCAGCCTGAGTTAAGTTTTGTATAGGGTTTGATACTTAGATTGTGGTCCCCGGCCTCCTCGTCCTCCACCTCCTCCTCCCCTCTCCCGCTCCCTCTTCTGCTTCTCCTTCTTCTTTGCCTATGCATGTCCACTTGCTCTAGCACCATTTATTCAAAACGCTGTCACTCCTCCACTGAACGGCTTTTTACCTTTGTCAAGGCCCCATTCGACATATGGGCGTAGTTCTCTTTCTGGGTCCCTGATTCTGTTCCACTTATCCATCTGTATTCTGTTCCATTGGTCTAGCTCTTCACCAACACCACGCACTTTTGATTACTGTAGACGAATATCTTGAAATGGGGTGGAAGGATTCTTCTGGTTTTCTTCTTTAGTTTTAGTTTCTCCTCTTTTTTCAGGTTCTAAAATAGAAAGATTATAGTTTTGAGACTCCTTTTCTTTTTAGAGAGAGAGAGAGAGATAGACACACAGACAGAGACAGAGACAGAGACAGAGAAACGGAAGCGGTGCAGAAAGAGAGAGAGATGATTAAGCAGCCACCATGCCCAGCACCAGCACAATGCAGGTTCAGCCTCACTATCCCAAGGTTGACCATGACCCGAGTCAAAATCAAGAGTTGGACTAACTGACTGAGCCACCCAGATGCTCCTCCTCCTTTCTAATGTATGCATTGAGTGCTAAAAATTGAGCTCTCTGTTGATTTAGCTGTGTCCCATCAATTTTAATACGTTGTAGTTTTATTTTCCTTCGGGTCAGTGCACTGAAATTTTATCTTTTGTCTCCGATAATCTAGAAAGTTACTTTCTACGTGTTTAGATTTTGTTATGTTTCTCCCTTTGATATCTAGTTTCATTTTTAACTTTTTTTTATAAGTGTCAAAGTTTAATTCCAAGACAATGCTACATAGGGTTGCATTTTTTTCAGGTACACAATATAGAGATTCTCCTCCGCTGCCCAACGACTGTTAGCTCCTGTTGCCAGGCACTGATTTGCGTTGGAGTCTCGGGTGCACCTCCCCCACCCCTACTCCCTTCAGCTCCTGTTGCCAGGCACTGGTTTGCATTGGAGACGGAACCCTCGTAGGGGTTCCAAGCAGTTTCTAGTGGCCGAGAGGACACTGGTGATCAGAGACAAAGCCCCCAGGCTCTCTGGAGCCAGCTGGTGGCCATTACAATGTCTCCCCACACAGTTCTGGAGCCGCTGTGGGCTCTCCGGGAACAGCTGTGGGCTTCTGGGTTGCCGATAATCGAACGTTGGCCACATGGGCCACGAGACTCTGGGTTTGGCTGGGAGATCCTCGTGTGCACTGTGTTGCTGGTGTTCATTCCAGTAAAGTGTGGACTCCGCTTAAGAGGAAGAAAGGGGCACTGTGCCCAGAATGAAGTATCTGGAAAAGACATGGAGAAGACCGACCCGGATGCACCAGCCCATGGAGCCGTCGCATCATCGGAGCACAAGGCCAGTCCTCTCCCGCTACAGATCCTTGCTCTGGCTGCCCTGAATCAAGATGTCGGGTACTTTTCTGTGGGAGACGCTACGCAACTGCTGAAGGGAGTTCGGCAAAGGCTGTTGAAGAAGAGCCCTCACCAGCTCACCGATGAAAATCCCATCTGTGGAGCAGCCCAGGACGATGGAGAACCCCCTGCGAGGAATATGCCAGAAGACTTCAAGGACAGCCCTGATCTGCGGGGAAGTGCAGACCCTCTGTCTCAGGACATTGGCAGCTGTGGACTGAGAGGGCAGGAAGAGGCAGGGGAGGCAGGCAGGCCAGAGCTTCCTGACGGAGGTGTGCCGTGGCAGGCCCCCGCTGAGGGCCAGAGCCAACACCACACCCTCAGCCAGATCCTACTGACGGTGATGCATCTGCTAGAGCTCCTTCGAGATCATCTGGAAGGTGGGGGCTCAAGGAGGCAGGTGAAGACTGGCTCCTCCTCCACTGATCACGTGCCCCGTGGGAGCCCCCTGAATCAAGGAAAGCCATCCAGGGCACTGAAGAAGGCACGTCAGGGGAATGAAGAGCTCCCAGGAAACACAACAATCCACCAAGCTGAGCAAGTATCTTTTCACCAGCGAAACAGCCTCCTGGAAAGGGAGATTCAGAAGCTGCACCTGAAGCTCGAGGCAGAGCCTAAGCTGTGCGAAGAGCACCTCAAACACCTGGAGAGGAAGATGATGGAGGAGAAGGCACGCTGCCTGCAAGTGAAGAACGAACTCGCCAAGGTGCGCAGGAAGGTGGATGCTGCCCACTGGAACTTAGGCCTCTACAAGAAGATGGCCGACGACCTGCACCGAGAATGGCAGAGAATCTCCTCCTTGCATGACCGAGAGCGTCTCCTGGTAAAGAACAGAAGTGAGGAGAGCCAGAAGGCTGTTCTGTGGGCAGAGAGGGAGTTCCAAAGGCTCAAGGAAGAAAACCATTGCCTCAGGCAGAAGCTGGCCAACTCTGGGCCCAAGGTTCAGCCTGTCTCCGGGGGGCCTCCTGCTCCTGCTCCTGCTCCTGCTCCAGCTCCAGCTCCTGCTCCTGCTCTTCTGGGCACAGCCTCCAAATGCCCTCAAGGGCCACAGGCTCCCCTGAAAGCCCAGAAGCCCAAGAAGGGAGCAAGGGTGCACTGGCCAGACTCCAAGTTCTCGGGTCCCCTGCAGGTCTGATTCCCTTTCCCAGCAGCCACCAACACTCACAACCAGAGCACAAAAGCTCCTGTGCTTCCTTACCCCTTCAGCCACACACATTGCTCCTTTGACTGGAGATCCACCCCATTCTTGAACTGATGCTACCTATTCCCTATAGCCATGTGAGAGAGCATTTTTCATTGTTAAGGACCAAAAAAATAAAACGATCAAATTGCTGATCCTACTGCGACTGAGAATTGATTGTATGAAGGGATTCTATGCCAAGCAACCAAGGGTTTTAAGTGTCCTTTACTGATCACTTAATTGTCCCAATAACCCAGTGTGTCATATACTACTGAGGTTCAGAGAGGGGACACAACTTGCCCCAAGATCACACAGCTAGTGAATTTCAGAGCTCCCATTCCAAGCCAAGGTTGTCTCATTACCCACTGATGTGAAAATAACTACCACTCCTACCACTACGATGACTTCTGCTTCTTCATTTCTGAGAGAGAGAAAGAGCGAGGGCACACACACATGCAAGCGGGGGAGGGGCAGGGAGAGAGAGATTCCTAGACAGCCTTCCCACTCAAGTGCACAACCAGACGCTGGGCTGGATTTCACAGACCATGGGACCACGCCCTGAGCCGAAATCAAGAGTCAGACGTTGACCTGACTAAGCCACACAGGCACCCTTCCCTTGTGCAAGGAACTTCTAGGCAAGCTGCTGTAAGGATCCCAGAAGGGCTTGACAAAATTTTCTCATAGGTCACGTTCTAGTTTGGATGCAAGGATTATGGTGATGCCTAGCTGAGGTAAAGTCCCAGCAAAGCATGGAGGGCAGCCTTTCAGGGTCTCCAACGATTCCCTTCGTGGGTACACCTCGTTTTGTGTTCCATACTCTACCACTGGATTAGAGTCAGGAACTCCTGCCTCACTTCGAAAGGACAGAATATGGCCCGAGAGATAGATAGCATGTCCCTTCTGAGGCTCGTAGACAAAGACACTGGTCTCCTCTTGGGCTTGCTCTCGCTCCCTCACCATTGGTTTCGAGGGAAGCCGCCTGCTCCTTGTGGGCTGTATGATGGAGAGGCCCATGTGGCAAGGAATGAATATTTCTTGCTCACCGCAATGGAGGACCTCTGGCTGCTAGGAGCCACCCGAGTGAGCACACAAGCAGATTTCCCGCCAACAAGCCTGGAGATGACTGAAGACCCACATGACATCTTGACTGCAGCCTTGTGAGAGATCCTGAGACACAGGTCCCTGGCTAGATGCACCTGGATGCCTGGCCCACGGAAACCATATGCGGTTATCAATTGGTGTTGTCGGAAGCCCTCTGGGTTGCGGAAAACATTCAAAAAAGACACAAGGGTGAAGCCACAGTTCTGGCTGCTGACCCACCCCCCTCTCCTGGGCTTGAAATTCCAGGGAAGTCAAGCGATGGTAGCAACCACTGAGAGATTAGGGTAAACAATGCCAGAAAGAGGTCCTCTATTCTGTTCTCCATGTATCTCTCTGAGAGGACATGCCCTCACCTGATCCACCCGAGCCAATAGGTGGCCCATGCAGGAGGAGACAACTGGCCGTGTGGTCCAAGTCGGCTGAGAGCACTAGACCCAGCGTCGCAGAGCCTCCTTGAAGCCAGAAAAAGAGCCCAGAAGTTCCCTGGTGTCCCTAGAGAAGGCACAGAAATTAGATGAGTTGAAAGCCTGGGACCTGGTCATTGGGCTTCTGGGCAAGAGGGGAGATGGCCTGGGGAAGGGACACTGCCTGCAACCCCTCTTGGACCAGACCCCACCTGTCTGCTTTGGGATACTGAGGATTAAGACGAGAGTGAACTAGTGTAGAAGAGATGGTGTTCTAATGCTTGGCAGGTTGAAAGCGATTGAAATCGTTGACATTCCTATTCTCCTCGTCCTCAGGACCACCATTAAGGGGAAGGGGCCTTCAAAGAAGCAAGAGGAGTTTATCACTTACAGCAGCCCTGTCAAGTGTCAATATCCAACCACTCCAGTCCCTTCCACCCCCTTGGCAGCCCCACTGCTTTCATAAGGACACAGATACATTCCCCTACAGGCTTTGGAGCAAACGTTAAGTTTTGATTTCTCTAAGATAAATGCCATAGTGCCATGACCTGCTCCTAGGGCGGTAGCAAGTCTAGTTCTCAAAGAATCTGTGTGGAAGGGTTGAGCCACTCTATTGGACACCTGAAATTGATATTATACTGCATGTGAACGGGAATGTAACTCACGGCTTGGAAAAGGAAAAGAAACTCTTAACTGTTTTCAAGAGTCAGCTCTATCATTTTCCATTCCCAACTGTGATGCGGGAGTGATCCAGTCATTCCACATCCTGCCTTGCATTTGGTGGTGGGGTCTCTCTCTCCCTCTCTGGCGCATTTGGTTTGAATCACTCTGATAGGTGTGCAGTGAGAGCTCACTGGAGTTTTCATTTGAATTGCCCCAATGGCAACTTTCTATGTGGTTTCCATCTGTCTACGCTTTGGTAAAGGTGGCAGGCCCTTTACTTTTTCCCCACCCCCCTTCTATTTCCTTTTGCTAACTAGATTGCATGCTTACTTGGGGATCAAATTCTGAGTTTCCATGCTTCAGACAGGAGTCCTCTATTAGCTATGTGATTTGGACCTATTTCCTCCAAGTTGGTAGCTTGTCTTTTGGGTCTTCTTAAGGAGGTCTTTCACACGGCACAGATTTACAATTCTGATTGTTGGATAAAGTCTAATTAATCAACTTTACCTTAGGGAAAATAATTTGATGTTCGACTGGAGGATTCTTTACCTAGCTTTCCATTCTGGAAATTTTCCCCCACATTTTCCCTATAAGATTTATCATTTTCCATGTAAGGCAGTGATTAATTTTGAGCTACTTTTTAAAATACTCTTTTTTTCTTTTTTTCCTTTGGGAGAGTGAACATGTGCATGAGCGGGCAGGGGCCTGGAGGGAGAAGGGAAAAGAGCATCCTCAAGCAGCCTCGCCAGTGAGCTTGGAGCCTGACTTTGTCCCGGGACGCTGAGAGCTTGACAAGAGCCGAAATCAAGAGCTGGCTGCCGCACAGGCTGCCTCACCCAGGCAGCCTGAGTTAAGTTTTGTATAGGGTTTGATACTTAGATTGTGGTCCCCGGCCTCCTCGTCCTCCACCTCCTCCTCCCCTCTCCCGCTCCCTCTTCTGCTTCTCCTTCTTCTTTGCCTATGCATGTCCACTTGCTCTAGCACCATTTATTCAAAACGCTGTCACTCCTCCACTGAACGGCTTTTTACCTTTGTCAAGGCCCCATTCGACATATGGGCGTAGTTCTCTTTCTGGGTCCCTGATTCTGTTCCACTTATCC
This sequence comes from Mustela nivalis, assembly GCF_964662115.1. Taxonomy (NCBI): domain Eukaryota; kingdom Metazoa; phylum Chordata; class Mammalia; order Carnivora; family Mustelidae; genus Mustela; species Mustela nivalis. The sequence continues at coordinate 65,224,448 of NC_139021.1, read as the reverse complement.
ATCTGTATTCTGTTCCATTGGTCTAGCTCTTCACCAACACCACGCACTTTTGATTACTGTAGACGAATATCTTGAAATGGGGTGGAAGGATTCTTCTGGTTTTCTTCTTTAGTTTTAGTTTCTCCTCTTTTTTCAGGTTCTAAAATAGAAAGATTATAGTTTTGAGACTCCTTTTCTTTTTAGAGAGAGAGAGAGAGATAGACACACAGACAGAGACAGAGACAGAGACAGAGAAACGGAAGCGGTGCAGAAAGAGAGAGAGATGATTAAGCAGCCACCATGCCCAGCACCAGCACAATGCAGGTTCAGCCTCACTATCCCAAGGTTGACCATGACCCGAGTCAAAATCAAGAGTTGGACTAACTGACTGAGCCACCCAGATGCTCCTCCTCCTTTCTAATGTATGCATTGAGTGCTAAAAATTGAGCTCTCTGTTGATTTAGCTGTGTCCCATCAATTTTAATACGTTGTAGTTTTATTTTCCTTCGGGTCAGTGCACTGAAATTTTATCTTTTGTCTCCGATAATCTAGAAAGTTACTTTCTACGTGTTTAGATTTTGTTATGTTTCTCCCTTTGATATCTAGTTTCATTTTTAACTTTTTTTTATAAGTGTCAAAGTTTAATTCCAAGACAATGCTACATAGGGTTGCATTTTTTTCAGGTACACAATATAGAGATTCTCCTCCGCTGCCCAACGACTGTTAGCTCCTGTTGCCAGGCACTGATTTGCGTTGGAGTCTCGGGTGCACCTCCCCCACCCCTACTCCCTTCAGCTCCTGTTGCCAGGCACTGGTTTGCATTGGAGACGGAACCCTCGTAGGGGTTCCAAGCAGTTTCTAGTGGCCGAGAGGACACTGGTGATCAGAGACAAAGCCCCCAGGCTCTCTGGAGCCAGCTGGTGGCCATTACAATGTCTCCCCACACAGTTCTGGAGCCGCTGTGGGCTCTCCGGGAACAGCTGTGGGCTTCTGGGTTGCCGATAATCGAACGTTGGCCACATGGGCCACGAGACTCTGGGTTTGGCTGGGAGATCCTCGTGTGCACTGTGTTGCTGGTGTTCATTCCAGTAAAGTGTGGACTCCGCTTAAGAGGAAGAAAGGGGCACTGTGCCCAGAATGAAGTATCTGGAAAAGACATGGAGAAGACCGACCCGGATGCACCAGCCCATGGAGCCGTCGCATCATCGGAGCACAAGGCCAGTCCTCTCCCGCTACAGATCCTTGCTCTGGCTGCCCTGAATCAAGATGTCGGGTACTTTTCTGTGGGAGACGCTACGCAACTGCTGAAGGGAGTTCGGCAAAGGCTGTTGAAGAAGAGCCCTCACCAGCTCACCGATGAAAATCCCATCTGTGGAGCAGCCCAGGACGATGGAGAACCCCCTGCGAGGAATATGCCAGAAGACTTCAAGGACAGCCCTGATCTGCGGGGAAGTGCAGACCCTCTGTCTCAGGACATTGGCAGCTGTGGACTGAGAGGGCAGGAAGAGGCAGGGGAGGCAGGCAGGCCAGAGCTTCCTGACGGAGGTGTGCCGTGGCAGGCCCCCGCTGAGGGCCAGAGCCAACACCACACCCTCAGCCAGATCCTACTGACGGTGATGCATCTGCTAGAGCTCCTTCGAGATCATCTGGAAGGTGGGGGCTCAAGGAGGCAGGTGAAGACTGGCTCCTCCTCCACTGATCACGTGCCCCGTGGGAGCCCCCTGAATCAAGGAAAGCCATCCAGGGCACTGAAGAAGGCACGTCAGGGGAATGAAGAGCTCCCAGGAAACACAACAATCCACCAAGCTGAGCAAGTATCTTTTCACCAGCGAAACAGCCTCCTGGAAAGGGAGATTCAGAAGCTGCACCTGAAGCTCGAGGCAGAGCCTAAGCTGTGCGAAGAGCACCTCAAACACCTGGAGAGGAAGATGATGGAGGAGAAGGCACGCTGCCTGCAAGTGAAGAACGAACTCGCCAAGGTGCGCAGGAAGGTGGATGCTGCCCACTGGAACTTAGGCCTCTACAAGAAGATGGCCGACGACCTGCACCGAGAATGGCAGAGAATCTCCTCCTTGCATGACCGAGAGCGTCTCCTGGTAAAGAACAGAAGTGAGGAGAGCCAGAAGGCTGTTCTGTGGGCAGAGAGGGAGTTCCAAAGGCTCAAGGAAGAAAACCATTGCCTCAGGCAGAAGCTGGCCAACTCTGGGCCCAAGGTTCAGCCTGTCTCCGGGGGGCCTCCTGCTCCTGCTCCTGCTCCTGCTCCAGCTCCAGCTCCTGCTCCTGCTCTTCTGGGCACAGCCTCCAAATGCCCTCAAGGGCCACAGGCTCCCCTGAAAGCCCAGAAGCCCAAGAAGGGAGCAAGGGTGCACTGGCCAGACTCCAAGTTCTCGGGTCCCCTGCAGGTCTGATTCCCTTTCCCAGCAGCCACCAACACTCACAACCAGAGCACAAAAGCTCCTGTGCTTCCTTACCCCTTCAGCCACACCCATTGCTCCTTTGACTGGAGATCCACCCCATTCTTGAACTGATGCTACCTATTCCCTATAGCCATGTGAGAGAGCATTTTTCATTGTTAAGGACCAAAAAAATAAAACGATCAAATTGCTGATCCTACTGCGACTGAGAATTGATTGTATGAAGGGATTCTATGCCAAGCAACCAAGGGTTTTAAGTGTCCTTTACTGATCACTTAATTGTCCCAATAACCCAGTGTGTCCTATACTACTGAGGTTCAGAGAGGGGACACAACTTGCCCCAAGATCACACAGCTAGTGAATTTCAGAGCTCCCATTCCAAGCCAAGGTTGTCTCATTACCCACTGATGTGAAAATAACTACCACTCCTACCACTACGATGACTTCTGCTTCTTCATTTCTGAGAGAGAGAAAGAGCGAGGGCACACACACATGCAAGCGGGGGAGGGGCAGGGAGAGAGAGATTCCTAGACAGCCTTCCCACTCAAGTGCACAACCAGACGCTGGGCTGGATTTCACAGACCATGGGACCACGCCCTGAGCCGAAATCAAGAGTCAGACGTTGACCTGACTAAGCCACACAGGCACCCTTCCCTTGTGCAAGGAACTTCTAGGCAAGCTGCTGTAAGGATCCCAGAAGGGCTTGACAAAATTTTCTCATAGGTCACGTTCTAGTTTGGATGCAAGGATTATGGTGATGCCTAGCTGAGGTAAAGTCCCAGCAAAGCATGGAGGGCAGCCTTTCAGGGTCTCCAACGATTCCCTTCGTGGGTACACCTCGTTTTGTGTTCCATACTCTACCACTGGATTAGAGTCAGGAACTCCTGCCTCACTTCGAAAGGACAGAATATGGCCCGAGAGATAGATAGCATGTCCCTTCTGAGGCTCGTAGACAAAGACACTGGTCTCCTCTTGGGCTTGCTCTCACTCCCTCACCATTGGTTTCGAGGGAAGCCGCCTGCTCCTTGTGGGCTGTATGATGGAGAGGCCCATGTGGCAAGGAATGAATATTTCTTGCTCACCGCAATGGAGGACCTCTGGCTGCTAGGAGCCACCCGAGTGAGCACACAAGCAGATTTCCCGCCAACAAGCCTGGAGATGACTGAAGACCCACATGACATCTTGACTGCAGCCTTGTGAGAGATCCTGAGACACAGGTCCCTGGCTAGATGCACCTGGATGCCTGGCCCACGGAAACCATATGCGGTTATCAATTGGTGTTGTCGGAAGCCCTCTGGGTTGCGGAAAACATTCAAAAAAGACACAAGGGTGAAGCCACAGTTCTGGCTGCTGACCCACCCCCCTCTCCTGGGCTTGAAATTCCAGGGAAGTCAAGCGATGGTAGCAACCACTGAGAGATTAGGGTAAACAATGCCAGAAAGAGGTCCTCTATTCTGTTCTCCATGTATCTCTCTGAGAGGACATGCCCTCACCTGATACACCCGAGCCAATAGGTGGCCCATGCAGGAGGAGACAACTGGCCGTGTGGTCCAAGTCGGCTGAGAGCACTAGTCCCAGCGTTGCAGAGCCTCCTTGAAGCCAGAAAAAGAGCCCAGAAGTTCCCTGGTGTCCCTAGAGAAGGCACAGAAATTAGATGAGTTGAAAGCCTGGGACCTGGTCATTGGGCTTCTGGGCAAGAGGGGAGATGGCCTGGGGAAGGGACACTGCCTGCAACCCCTCTTGGACCAGACCCCACCTGTCTGCTTTGGGATACTGAGGATTAAGACGAGAGTGAACTAGTGTAGAAGAGATGGTGTTCTAATGCTTGGCAGGTTGAAAGCGATTGAAATCGTTGACATTCCTATTCTCCTCGTCCTCAGGACCACCATTAAGGGGAAGGGGCCTTCAAAGAAGCAAGAGGAGTTTATCACTTACAGCAGCCCTGTCAAGTGTCAATATCCAACCACTCCAGTCCCTTCCACCCCCTTGGCAGCCCCACTGCTTTCATAAGGACACAGATACATTCCCCTACAGGCTTTGGAGCAAACGTTAAGTTTTGATTTCTCTAAGATAAATGCCATAGTGCCATGACCTGCTCCTAGGGCGGTAGCAAGTCTAGTTCTCAAAGAATCTGTGTGGAAGGGTTGAGCCACTCTATTGGACACCTGAAATTGATATTATACTGCATGTGAACGGGAATGTAACTCACGGCTTGGAAAAGGAAAAGAAACTCTTAACTGTTTTCAAGAGTCAGCTCTATCATTTTCCATTCCCAACTGTGATGCGGGAGTGATCCAGTCATTCCACATCCTGCCTTGCATTTGGTGGTGGGGTCTCTCTCTCCCTCTCTGGCGCATTTGGTTTGAATCACTCTGATAGGTGTGCAGTGAGAGCTCACTGGAGTTTTCATTTGAATTGCCCCAATGGCAACTTTCTATGTGGTTTCCATCTGTCTACGCTTTGGTAAAGGTGGCAGGCCCTTTACTTTTTCCCCACCCCCCTTCTATTTCCTTTTGCTAACTAGATTGCATGCTTACTTGGGGATCAAATTCTGAGTTTCCATGCTTCAGACAGGAGTCCTCTATTAGCTATGTGATTTGGACCTATTTCCTCCAAGTTGGTAGCTTGTCTTTTGGGTCTTCTTAAGGAGGTCTTTCACACGGCACAGATTTACAATTCTGATTGTTGGATAAAGTCTAATTAATCAACTTTACCTTAGGGAAAATAATTTGATGTTCGACTGGAGGATTCTTTACCTAGCTTTCCATTCTGGAAATTTTCCCCCACATTTTCCCTATAAGATTTATCATTTTCCATGTAAGGCAGTGATTAATTTTGAGCTACTTTTTAAAATACTCTTTTTTTCTTTTTTTCCTTTGGGAGAGTGAACATGTGCATGAGCGGGCAGGGGCCTGGAGGGAGAAGGGAAAAGAGCATCCTCAAGCAGCCTCGCCAGTGAGCTTGGAGCCTGACTTTGTCCCGGGACGCTGAGAGCTTGACAAGAGCCGAAATCAAGAGCTGGCTGCCGCACAGGCTGCCTCACCCAGGCAGCCTGAGTTAAGTTTTGTATAGGGTTTGATACTTAGATTGTGGTCCCCGGCCTCCTCGTCCTCCACCTCCTCCTCCCCTCTCCCGCTCCCTCTTCTGCTTCTCCTTCTTCTTTGCCTATGCATGTCCACTTGCTCTAGCACCATTTATTCAAAACGCTGTCACTCCTCCACTGAACGGCTTTTTACCTTTGTCAAGGCCCCATTCGACATATGGGCGTAGTTCTCTTTCTGGGTCCCTGATTCTGTTCCACTTATCCATCTTTATTCTGTTCCATTGGTCTAGCTCTTCACCAACACCACGCACTTTTGATTACTGTAGACGAATATCTTGAAATGGGGTGGAAGGATTCTTCTGGTTTTCTTCTTTAGTTTTAGTTTCTCCTCTTTTTTCAGGTTCTAAAATAGAAAGATTATAGTTTTGAGACTCCTTTTCTTTTTAGAGAGAGAGAGAGAGATAGACACACAGACAGAGACAGAGACAGAGACAGAGAAACGGAAGCGGTGCAGAAAGAGAGAGAGATGATTAAGCAGCCACCATGCCCAGCACCAGCACAATGCAGGTTCAGCCTCACTATCCCAAGGTTGACCATGACCCGAGTCAAAATCAAGAGTTGGACTAACTGACTGAGCCACCCAGATGCTCCTCCTCCTTTCTAATGTATGCATTGAGTGCTAAAAATTGAGCTCTCTGTTGATTTAGCTGTGTCCCATCAATTTTAATACGTTGTAGTTTTATTTTCCTTCGGGTCAGTGCACTGAAATTTTATCTTTTGTCTCCGATAATCTAGAAAGTTACTTTCTACGTGTTTAGATTTTGTTATGTTTCTCCCTTTGATATCTAGTTTCATTTTTAACTTTTTTATAAGTGTCAAAGTTTAATTCCAAGACAATGCTACATAGGGTTGCATTTTTTTCAGGTACACAATATAGAGATTCTCCTCCGCTGCCCAACGACTGTTAGCTCCTGTTGCCAGGCACTGATTTGCGTTGGAGTCTCGGGTGCACCTCCCCCACCCCTACTCCCTTCAGCTCCTGTTGCCAGGCACTGGTTTGCATTGGAGACGGAACCCTCGTAGGGGTTCCAAGCAGTTTCTAGTGGCCGAGAGGACACTGGTGATCAGAGACAAAGCCCCCAGGCTCTCTGGAGCCAGCTGGTGGCCATTACAATGTCTCCCCACACAGTTCTGGAGCCGCTGTGGGCTCTCCGGGAACAGCTGTGGGCTTCTGGGTTGCCGATAATCGAACGTTGGCCACATGGGCCACGAGACTCTGGGTTTGGCTGGGAGATCCTCGTGTGCACTGTGTTGCTGGTGTTCATTCCAGTAAAGTGTGGACTCCGCTTAAGAGGAAGAAAGGGGCACTGTGCCCAGAATGAAGTATCTGGAAAAGACATGGAGAAGACCGACCCGGATGCACCAGCCCATGGAGCCGTCGCATCATCGGAGCACAAGGCCAGTCCTCTCCCGCTACAGATCCTTGCTCTGGCTGCCCTGAATCAAGATGTCGGGTACTTTTCTGTGGGAGACGCTACGCAACTGCTGAAGGGAGTTCGGCAAAGGCTGTTGAAGAAGAGCCCTCACCAGCTCACCGATGAAAATCCCATCTGTGGAGCAGCCCAGGACGATGGAGAACACCCTGCGAGGAATATGCCAGAAGACTTCAAGGACAGCCCTGATCTGCGGGGAAGTGCAGACCCTCTGTCTCAGGACATTGGCAGCTGTGGACTGAGAGGGCAGGAAGAGGCAGGGGAGGCAGGCAGGCCAGAGCTTCCTGACGGAGGTGTGCCGTGGCAGGCCCCCGCTGAGGGCCAGAGCCAACACCACACCCTCAGCCAGATCCTACTGACGGTGATGCATCTGCTAGAGCTCCTTCGAGATCATCTGGAAGGTGGGGGCTCAAGGAGGCAGGTGCAGACTGGCTCCTCCTCCACTGATCACGTGCCCCGTGGGAGCCCCCTGAATCAAGGAAAGCCATCCAGGGCACTGAAGAAGGCACGTCAGGGGAATGAAGAGCTCCCAGGAAACACAACAATCCACCAAGCTGAGCAAGTATCTTTTCACCAGCGAAACAGCCTCCTGGAAAGGGAGATTCAGAAGCTGCACCTGAAGCTTGAGGCAGAGCCTAAGCTGTGCGAAGAGCACCTCAAACACCTGGAGAGGAAGATGATGGAGGAGAAGGCACGCTGCCTGCAAGTGAAGAACGAACTCGCCAAGGTGCGCAGGAAGGTGGATGCTGCCCACTGGAACTTAGGCCTCTACAAGAAGATGGCCGACGACCTGCACCAAGAATGGCAGAGAATCTCCTCCTTGCATGACCGAGAGCGCCTCCTGGTGGAGAACAGAAGTGAGGAGAGCCAGAAGGCTGTTCTGTGGGCAGAGAGGGAGTTCCAAAGGCTCAAGGAAGAAAACCATTGCCTCAGGCAGAAGCTGGCCAACTCTGGGCCCAAGGTCCAGCCTGTCTCCGGGGGGCCTCCTGCTCCTGCTCCTGCTCCTGCTCCAGCTCCAGCTCCTGCTCCTGCTCTTCTGGGCACAGCCTCCAAATGCCCTCAAGGGCCACAGGCTCCCCTGAAAGCCCAGAAGCCCAAGAAGGGAGCAAGGGTGCACTGGCCAGACTCCAAGTTCTCGGGTCCCCTGCAGGTCTGATTCCCTTTCCCAGCAGCCACCAACACTCACAACCAGAGCACAAAAGCTCCTGTGCTTCCTTACCCCTTCAGCCACACCCATTGCTCCTTTGACTGGAGATCCACCCCATTCTTGAACTGATGCTACCTATTCCCTATAGCCATGTGAGAGAGCATTTTTTCATTGTTAAGGACCAAAAAAATAAAACGATCAAATTGCTGATCCTACTGCGACTGAGAATTGATTGTATGAAGGGATTCTATGCCAGCAACCAAGGGTTTTAAGTGTCATTTACTGATCACTTAATTGTCCCAATAACCCAGTGTGTCATATACTACTGAGGTTCAGAGAGGGGCCACAACTTGCCCCAAGATCACACAGCTAGTGAATTTCAGAGCTCCCATTCCAAGCCAAGGTTGTCTCATTACCCACTGATGTGAAAATAACTACCACTCCTACCACTACGATGACTTCTGCTTCTTCATTTCTGAGAGAGAGAAAGAGCGAGGGCACACACACATGCAAGCGGGGGAGGGGCAGGGAGAGAGAGATTCCTAGACAGCCTTCCCACTCAAGTGCACAACCAGACGCTGGGCTGGATTTCACAGACCATGGGACCACGCCCTGAGCCAAAATCAAGAGTCAGACGTTGACCTGACTAAGCCACACAGGCACCCTTCCCTTGTGCAAGGAACTTCTAGGCAAGCTGCTGTAAGGATCCCAGAAGGGCTTGACAAAATTTTCTCATAGGTCACATTCTAGTTTGGATGCAAGGATTATGGTGATGCCTAGAAGAGGTAAAGTCCCAGCAAAGCATGGAGGGCAGCCTTTCAGGGTCTCCAACGATTCCCTTCGTGGGTACACCTCGTTTTGTGTTCCATACTCTACCACTGGATTAGAGTCAGGAACTCCTGCCTCACTTCGAAAGGACAGAATATGGCCCGAGAGATAGATAGCATGTCCCTTCTGAGGCTCGTAGACAAAGACACTGGTCTCCTCTTGGGCTTGCTCTCACTCCCTCACCATTGGTTTCGAGGGAAGCCGCCTGCTCCTTGTGGGCTGTATGATGGAGAGGCCCATGTGGCAAGGAATGAATATTTCTTGCTCACCGCAATGGAGGACCTCTGGCTGCTAGGAGCCACCCGAGTGAGCACACAAGCAGATTTCCCGCCAACAAGCCTGGAGATGACTGAAGACCCACATGACATCTTGACTGCAGCCTTGTGAGAGATCCTGAGACACAGGTCCCTGGCTAGATGCACCTGGATGCCTGGCCCACGGAAACCATATGCGGTTATCAATTGGTGTTGTCGGAAGCCCTCTGGGTTGCGGAAAACATTCAAAAAAGACACAAGGGTGAAGCCACAGTTCTGGCTGCTGACCCACCCCCCTCTCCTGGGCTTGAAATTCCAGGGAAGTCAAGCGATGGTAGCAACCACTGAGAGATTAGGGTAAACAATGCCAGAAAGAGGTCCTCTATTCTGTTCTCCATGTATCTCTCTGAGAGGACATGCCCTCACCTGATCCACCCGAGCCAATAGGTGGCCCATGCAGGAGGAGACAACTGGCCGTGTGGTCCAAGTCGGCTGAGAGCACTAGACCCAGCGTCGCAGAGCCTCCTTGAAGCCAGAAAAAGAGCCCAGAAGTTCCCTGGTGTCCCTAGAGAAGGCACAGAAATTAGATGAGTTGAAAGCCTGGGACCTGGTCATTGGGCTTCTGGGCAAGAGGGGAGATGGCCTGTGGAAGGGACACTGCCTGCAACCCCTCTTGGACCAGACCCCACCTGTCTGCTTTGGGATACTGAGGATTAAGACGAGAGTGAACTAGTGTAGAAGAGATGGTGTTCTAATGCTTGGCAGGTTGAAATCGATTGAAATCGTTGACATTCCTATTCTCCTCGTCCTCAGGACCACCATTAAGGGGAAGGGTCCTTCAAAGAAGCAAGAGGAGTTTATCACTTACAGCAGCCCTGTCAAGTGTCAATATCCAACCACTCCAGTCCCTTCCACCCCCTTGGCAGCCCCAATGCTTTCATAAGGACACAGATACATTCCCCTACAGGCTTTGGAGCAAACGTTAAGTTTTGATTTCTCTAAGATAAATGCCATAGTGCCATGACCTGCTCCTATGGCGGTAGCAAGTCTAGTTCTCAAAGAATCTGTGTGGAAGGGTTGAGCCACTCTATTGGACACCTGAAATTGATATTATACTGCATGTGAACGGGAATGTAACTCACGGCTTGGAAAAGGAAAAGAAACTCTTAACTGTTTTCAAGAGTCAGCTCTATCATTTTCCATTCCCAACTGTGATGCGGGAGTGATCCAGTCATTCCACATCCTGCCTTGCATTTGGTGGTGGGGTCTCTCTCTCCCTCTCTGGCGCATTTGGTTTGAATCACTCTGATAGGTGTGCAGTGAGAGCTCACTGGAGTTTTCATTTGAATTGCCCCAATGGCAACTTTCTATGTGGTTTCCATCTGTCTACGCTTTGGTAAAGGTGGCAGGCCCTTTACTTTTTCCCCACCCCCCTTCTATTTCCTTTTGCTAACTAGATTGCATGCTTACTTGGGGTCAAATTCTGAGTTTCCATGCTTCAGACAGGAGTCCTCTATTAGCTATGTGATTTGGACCTATTTCCTCCAAGTTGGTAGCTTGTCTTTTGGGTCTTCTTAAGGAGGTCTTTCACACGGCACAGATTTACAATTCTGATTGTTGGATAAAGTCTAATTAATCAACTTTACCTTAGGGAAAATAATTTGATGTTCGACTGGAGGATTCTTTACCTAGCTTTCCATTCTGGAAATGTTTCCCCACATTTTCCCTATAAGATTTATCATTTTCCATGTAAGGCAGTGATTAATTTTGAGCTACTTTTTAAAATACTCTTTTTTTTTTTCTTTCTGGGAGAGTGAACATGTGCATGAGCGGGCAGGGGCCTGGAAGGAGAAGGGAAAAGAGCATCCTCAAGCAGCCTCACCAGTGAGCTTGGAGCCTGACTTTGTCCCGGGACGCTGAGAGCTTGACAAGAGCCGAAATCAAGAGCTGGCTGCCGCACAGGCTGCCTCACCCAGGCAGCCTGAGTTAAGTTTTGTATAGTGTTTGATACTTAGATTGTGGTCCCCGGCCTCCTCGTCCTCCACCTCCTCCTCCCCTCTCCCGCTCCCTCTTCTGCTTCTCTTTCTTCTTCTTTGCCTATGCATGTCCACTTGCTCTAGCACCATTTATTCAAAATGCTTTCTCTCCTCCACTGAAATGCCTTTTACCTTTGTCAAGGCCCCATTGTACATAGGGTGCAGTTCTCTTTCTGGGTCCTTGATTCTGTTCCACTTATCGATCTTTATTCTGTTCCATTGGTCTAGCACTTCATCAACACCACGCACTTTTGATTACTGTAGACGAATATCTTGAGATTGGGTAGAATGATTTTTCTGATTTTCCTCTTTAGTTTTATTTTCTCCTCTTTTTCTAGGTTCTAAAGTAGGGAGATTATAGTTTTGAGACTCTTTTTTAGAGAGAGAGAGACAGACAGAGACAGAGACAGGGAAAGGGTGCAGAAAGAGAGAGAGATGATTAAGCAGCCACCATGCCCAGCACCAGCACAATGCAGGTTTAGTCTCACTATACCAAGTTAACCCTGTAGTTGATCCATGTCATTGGAAATGGCAAGATTTCATTTCTTCTGATGAATGCATAGTATTCCATTTTATATATATATATATATATGATATATATCATATATATATATCATATCTTCTTTATCAAATCTTCTGTTGATGGACATATCTAGGTTCTTTCCATAGTTTGACTATAGTGGACAATGCTGCTATAAACATTTGAGTGCACATGCAACTTCAGATAGCTACATTTCCATCTTTAAGGTAAATACCCAGTATTGAGACTGCTGGGTTATAGGTTAGCTCTTAATTGCAATTTATCTATCATGCAGAGTGTAAATTAGGAGACCGCACCCATACATGGTAGAGACCTGGGGTGTCTATTTTTCAGTGATCTCCCATCACCCAAATCTCAAGTGGACTAAAACTTCCTCTATTTCTCCTGCTATAGGGAGTTTTTCACCACACTTTGAAGTTCCCTTTCTTTTTTTTTTTTTTTCTATTTTTTTTAAAGACTTTATTTATTTGTCAGAGAGAGAGAGGGAGAGTGAGTGAGCACAGGCAGACAGAATGGCAGGCAGAGACAGGGAGATGCAGGCTCCCTGCCGATCAAGGAGCCTGATGTGGGACTCGATCTCTGGACACTGGGATCATGACCTGAGCTGAAGGCAGCTGCTTAACCAACTGAGCCACCCAGGCATCCCAGTTCCCTTTCTTTTTATAAACTTGCTTGTAAGCTCTCCGTATCTTCCTGATATAGACATTGGAATCCCAGCCTCAGACTTGATAGTCTCTTTTCATAGTCTTGACCCCAGAAGTACAGAGTATCAGCTTTTTTTTTTTGCATGTTAGCTGATGCTTTTGGCCTCCAAATGTTTGGCATCTGGAAATTTCCCTGTTTCCTACAAAGTTCAATTACCTAATAAAACAAATGACAGGGTGGTGAAAGCCCGTACTCTGGAGACAAGTTGCTGGCACTAGCTGGGGGGACTTCAGGCAATGCTTTTCACCTCTCTGTGCCTCTGCCTCTCTATCTATAGACTGGAGTTCCTGGTACTTAGTTCATGGGTTATTATGAGGATTAAAGCAGGACACATGTTCAGTGCTTAGAATAACACCTAATACAGACTAAAGACAATATAGATGTTTGATCCTATGAAGTTTTTGAATTTTTTGTGTATTTTCACTTTATCCAATATTTGTACCTTAGGGTTCCTGACTATAACAACTCTGTCTTCTATGTTCTATTAGACTCAAGAACTAATACATTGAATAAAATGCGTAAGATTCTTTTTAGAGGAAAGTACTTATAGCAGACATCCTGGATATCTTAAGAATGTCTGACTTGTCCACAGTCTTCCTTTGAGGTATCATTTGCCTGGTATCTTCTAACTCCTTCCCCTGTAACCACACTTAGTTTGACACTGAACTTAAAGGCAGCCAGTGGATGATCAGGTGGAATGACAAGTGACTCCTGCCTAGCTGGGCTCACTCCACTTGACGGTGACTAACTGCTGATGTAGTCAGATCTTGGGGAGTTTACACTCAAAACAGCAACAACAAAAAAATCCTTTTTCAGTATCAGGAGCAAAGGCAGTAGACACAGGTAATAGCTCAATAACCACCATGGCAAGGTTCTCAAGCAGGGATCATAGGCACTGGACACACTGTCCTTTGCAAATGATCTTTTAGCCTCCAGAGGCAGGTCTGGAAATAGTCTCAATTCTTCCTGTGTTTCCTATAATAAACTGCTATTATCTGATGTATCTGGAGTATGTCTTTTCTTAAAACCTAACAAATGTACTACTGCTAAGAATATTTAAACAATAAATTAAAAATATCTGATCTCTAAGTCACTGGATTTATCTTCTCCCATCTATTTCCTCTTCAGGTAGTGGGGGAAAAAAGAGAGTAAGGCTGGATTTTAATCCATGCGCTATCACTTGACCAAACTGCTTAAACATTTAGAGCCAATGATTCCTAATCCTGAAATTGAGGAAAGAGCAATATATTGTTGCATAAGATTTTTGTGAGATTTATTTCATTTGGACACATTTGTTAAAGTTACTTTTATGCCTGGTATGGCAGTAGGTGCTAGGGATATAGCAGTTTCTGCCAGTGATGGGCTTACACTCATGGTACCAATGAGATATTGTCTGGAAAATGCTTAATTTGTTAGAGACTCTTAATGCACAGTAACTTCTGTTACTATGTCTACAGGAAAAGTATATTCTCCTCCTGTACAACTTCAAGAGCTGAGAGCAGATGCTTCTCCAAGTATGTTCCACTGTGAACATTAGAAACAATAAAACACTATTTTATTATGGATCTATTTAACCTTTTTTTATTGCTGTTCCTGGTGTTTTTGTTTTTTTTTTAAGATTTTATTTATTTATTTGACAGAGATCACAAGCAGGCAGAGAGGCAGGCAGAGAGAGAAGAGGAAACAGGCCCCCCGCTGAGCAGATTGCCCGATGCGGGGCTCGATCCCAGGACTCTGAGATCATGACCTGAGCTGAAGGCAGCGGCTTAACCCACTGAGCCACCCAGGCGCCCCGTGTTTTTGTTTCTTGACCTTTCCATTGGGTATTTGAACCTAATTGTTGATCAGTTATTTAATTTGAAACTATTTCCTCTCTTCTCAGGCTGGCATCTCTTTATCACACACATTAGATGGTATTTTCTACAACAGCTACTGACAAATAGGACACTTTATATAAAATAAAAATGGAAAATTTCAGAATAAGTTCTGTATAGACATTCTCTCTATTGGTACAAGCTACACAGCTTCGATACTTTTAAAGGCACAATTTACCCAGATGTAGAAAAGGATATCTAATGCTCTTCTTCAGAGGTATAAGACTAGATGACTGTTGGATGCTGCTGGCTGCTCCTCCAAATCTATTTTCCCCTTCTTAAGCTCTAGCAGAAGGGGTTTGCTCTGATACTCACTCTATACCTTCATTAGGAATGGGTCTTGATCAGCCAATCAGAACAATCAGTGCCCAGGAAATTTTGTTAGTGTGGAGATTAACATGTGTTGTGAATTGGCCAAATCAAATTAAAGGGAAGGATTATTATTTCATGGTGAGGGGGGCGGTCACTTTCCTGTTAAATGTAAACAAGGAAATGAATAACTGTATTTGCCAGTGGAAGCCTGTAATTAGGAAGGGAATGAGCTGTAGAGTGAAGCAGACTTTGTGGACTGTTGAGTGGGGAGAAAGAAAGAACCTGGGTCTTTGGTAATCTTGTTGAATCAAGCAATTAAGCTAGTCCTACCTCTGGGCCTCCTGTTATGTAATATAAAAATTTTACTGTATAGACCAGTTTGAGTCAGTTTGAGTCAGCTGTCCTACTTGTAACCAAAAGGACCCTGCATAATAACGGTCATTTTACTTAGTTATTTTTAAGGAATGAGATAACGAAACTGGTTCTTAAGCTCACCTTGTCCCCAGTGCACAACAAGGCAACAATTATATATATTGTAACTAACTGTTGAAATGTTGTGAGACTGGTGGAAGAGAACTTCTATAGCTAGTCATAGAGAAGACCACCTCAAAAAAAGGTTGAGACAGAGGAGCCAAACCCCCAGTGCATCCAACCACAAACAGAAGGGATATCACAAGCACAGAAAAGCGAATCAGACCCCACTCCACCCCCCATCCATCACACTGGGCACCCATAGCCTTGGGCACCCATACTTGGAAGACAAGTCCCCATAATGTTTGACTTTGAAAATAAGCAGTCCTTAAATCTGAGATAATTGAGGGGTGATAGAAGACCATGTCCCCACCCTTAAAAAACCAGTCCAAGACACACCACAGAAGCAGCAGTTTAAAAACCCCTGGGATATAAGTGAAGGAGATTTTTCTCTTTTTTTTTCTTTTTTTTTTTTTAATTAATTTTAGGATATGTGTCAGAGAAATAGGGATCTACAGACTTCTCTAGAACAGAGGTGCAGGGGTGGATGGGCCTTTTTTTCTTGCTCTACCCTAGCCTAGATAATTGGATGTTTATAGAAGCCTGTTTTAGCACTTTCCTTCTACATTGCTAATACCCCCTGCTCCCTCACATTCCCTCTGGACCTACTCAACCCAACCTACCAGGTACTCCTTCCAAAGCAATTCCTGCTCAAACACAACTGGCAGGCAACCCTGGTTCAGACTGGCAATCCTTCAAAGTGATTCCTGCCCTGGAAATGGTGCAGGGAGGATATCCCCAGACACCAGGGCCCTCACATTTCCTGAAGTTGGATCTCTTAGCTGGCTACACAGTGAACAAGCTCTCTGCTTTAGTGTGCCCACAGCTGTCACAGTGGTTAATAGCAGCCAGGCTGTACCCATCAATGAGCCCATAAGCTTCAAAGCTCAGGTAACAACCTTACCCAGTGTACCAGCAGTGGACACACTTTTCACAGGGAAAGTGAGTCATTGCAGCCAGCTGGGCTGAGGTCCAGTCCCACCCACCAGCACACCCACAGTATCCATAGCTCAACCACAATAGGAAGTAACATGCAATCCATACACGAGACAACCCAGGAGTGTCCAGTTCTGGTGATGAGGGGGTATTGTGCTACAGGGCACCACAGGACATTTGCACAAGGCAACTAATTTCAAAACCAGGACACATAGCTGACCTAAAACATAGAAACAGAGTTAGCCAAAACAAAGAGACAAAGGAATCGGTGGTAAATGAAAGAATAGGCCTATATCACAGGAAAAAAACTAAATGAAATGGAGGTAAGAAATATGTCTGATACGGGCGCCTGGTGGCTCAGTGGATTAAGCCTCTGCCTTTGGCTCAGGTCATGATCTCAGGGTCCTGGGATCGAGCCCCACATCAGGCTCTGCTCAGCAGGGAGCCTGACCCCCCCCCCACTCTGCCTGCCTCTCTGCCTACCTGTGATCTCTCTGTGTCAAATGAATAAATAAAATCTTAAAAAAAAAACAGAAATTTATCTGATAAACAGTTCAAAGTAATGGTCATAATGATACTCACCAGACTTGAAGAGTGGATTAATATACTAAAAACCTCAACAAAGAGCTAGAAGATGTAAAAATAATGAGTCTGAGTTAAAAAATGGCTCAGTGGGTTAAGCCACTGGCTTCGGCTCAGGTCATGATCACAGGGTCCTGGGATCCAGTCCCGCATGGGGCTCTCTGCTCAGCAGGTAGCCTGCTTCCCTTCCTCTCTGCCTCCCTCTCTGCCTACTTGTGATCTCTCTCTGTCAAATAAATCAATAAAAAATCTTTTAAAAAATATAAAAGCTGAAATAAAAATATACTACAGGGAATCAATAGCAGATTAGAGGATGAAGAAGAATGGATCAGTGATTGGGAAAGATAGGGTAATGGAGAGCTCTCAACCTGAGTAGCAAAAAGAAAAAAGTAATAAAAAATTATAATAGGTTAAGGGACCACTAAGTTTACCTTACAGGGGTCTCAGAAGAAGACAAAAGGGGGCAGAAAATTATTTGAAGAAATAATTGCTGAAAAATTCACTTGCCTGGAGAGGGAAACAAGTATCTAGGCCCAGGAAGCATAGGGAGCCCCTAACAAGATAAACCAAAAAACATTCACACCAACACACATAATAATTAAAACCTCAAAAATTAAAGACAAAGAGAATTTTAAAAAGAACATGAGAAAAGCAAAGTTATGCACCAAGAAACCCCATAAGGCTATAAGTTGGTTTTTTAGAAGAAATCTTGTGGGCCAGAAGAAAGTGAAATGATATATTCAAAGTACTAAGAAGGACAAAATAGAACAAAGAATATTCTACCCAGAAAGGTTATCATTCAGCATAAAAGGAGATATAGAGTTTCCCCAAAAAGGTTTAAGAAGTTCATCCCCACTAAACCAGCCTTACAATAAATGTTGAAAGGAATTTACTAAGTGAGGAGAAAAGATAACTAGAAGTAAATAATAATAATAATAATAATCAAAGTAACACAAACAAGAGCAAGCATATAGTAAACATAGATCACTCACTTAAAAAGCCAGTATGAAGGTTAAAACACAAAAGTAGGAAATCAAATATATCTACAAAAGATACACAATAAGATGTAAATTATGACATTACAAACATAAAATATGATGGGGTTAGTAAAAATGTAGTGCTTTTAGAATGGATTCAAACTTAAGTAAACCAACTTAATATGGACTGCTATACGCTATAACAAATGGTGTTATATGTGAATCCCATGGTAACCGTGAATCAAAAATCTATAATAGAAACATTTTAAAAAGATGAAAGAAGCCAATTTAACACTAAAGAAAGTCATCAAAATACAGGGGAAGAAAGCAAGAAAGGAAGGAATAGAGAACTACAAAACACCCCGAAAACAATAAACAAAATAACAAGATGTACAGACCTATCAAAAATTACTTTAAATGTAGACATACACACACTGAAAGTGAAGGAATGAAAAAAGACATTTCATGAAAATGGAAACAAACAAAAAAAATTGAAGTAACAATAATTAGAACAGCAGATATGGAACTTAAAGTCTCTAACAAGAAAGAAAGAAAGAAAGAAAGAAAGAAAGAAAGAAAGCAAGCAAGCAAGCAAGCAAGCAGGCAGGCATTATATGATAAAGGAATCAATTCAACAAGATGATAGAACATTTGTAAATATATATGCATCCAAAATAGGAGTACCAAAATATATAAAGCAAATATTAATAGAATAAAGGGAGATGTTGACAGATACAATAATAGTAGGGGATTGAACAAGCCATTTACAACAATGGATAGATCAGCCAGGCAGGAGTCGATAAGAAAGTAGTAGCTTTGAATGACATATTGGACCAAATGGACTTAACAGATATATAGAAAACATTCTATCCAAGAACAGACTATGCATTCTTTTCAAGTGCATATGCCCATTCTCCAAGATAGATTATGTATTAATGAATATTGAAATTATATCAAAATGATTAATGAATATTGAAATTATATCAAGCACCTTTTTCAACCACAATGATATAAAACTAAAAATTAATTACAAGAAGAAAATTGGAAAAAAACACAAACATATGAAGGCTAAACATAGTATTAAACAACAAATGAGTGAATGAAATCCAAGCAAAAGATTTAAAAAAATATATGGAGGCAAATAAAAATGGAAACACAATGGTCCAAACTCTGGGACACAGAAAAAGCAGTTCTAACAGTGAAGTTTATAGCAATCTAGGCCTACTATTAAGGAATAAGACAATTTGAAATGAACAATTTAAGTCTTATAACTAAAGGAACTAGAAGGAAAGAAACAATACATATTAGAGTAGAAATGAATGAGATAGTAAATATGCAAACAAACAAACAAAAAAACAAGAGAAAAGATCACTGAAACTAAGAGGTGGTTCTTTGGAAAGATTAAAAATAAATAAAAAAAATTAGTTAACCTATAGCCAGATTCATGAAAAAAAAAAAGAGAGACAACTCAAAATCAGAAATGACAACTGACAAATCATTAAATTCTACTCCTGAAACTAATAACGCAGTAAATGTTAACTAAGTTAAATTTAAATAAAAATTTTTAAGAGATGTTAATTGAAATATGCATTCTAAAAAAAAAATCAGAAATGTAAGAGGAATAAGCACCAACACCACAGAAATACAAAGGATAATAAAATACTATGAAAAATAATATGCCAACGAAGTGGAAAACCTAGAAGAAATGGATAGATTCCTTGAAACATACAATCTTCCAGAACTGAATTGGGAAGAAAGAGAAAATCTGAACAGACTGATTACTAGGGGAAAAAAGAAAAGAGGGAATCAATCAGTAATCAAAAAACTTGAAACAAATGTCCGGGACCAGATAGCTTCACAGATTAATTCTATCAAACATTCAAAGAAAAGTTAATACCTATTCTTCTCAAACTGTTCCAAAAATTGGAAGAGGAAGGAAAGCTTCCAAACTCATTCTATGAGGCCACAATTATCCTGCACCCCAAACTAGGAAAACACACTTAAAAAAAAAAAGAAAGAAAGAAAGAAAGAAAGCTACAGGCCAATATCTCTGATGAATATAGATGCAAAAATATGCAAGAAGATATGAGAAAACTGAATTCACAATACAAAAGAATCAGTGAGATTTATTCCAGAGATGAATTAATATTTGATATAAAAATGCGATATGTCATTAAGAGGAAATATAAAAACCATATAATTATCTCAATAGATTCAGAAAAAAGATCTGACTGAATACACCATCTTTAAATGATTAAAAAAAAAAAAGTGCACAGGGCCACATACTTCAACATCATAAAGACCAGACATGAAAAACCCGCAACTAACATTATACTAAATGGTGAAAAACAGTTTTCCCCTAAGATCGGTAACAAGACAAGGATGTGTTTCACCATTTTTATTCACTATAGTACTAGAAGTTTTACCTGCAGAAATCAGACAAGACAAACATTTATATTTGTAAAGAAGTTAAACCATCACTATTTACAGATGACATGATATTCTACATAGAAAACTCCAAAGAATCTATTTAAAAATTGTAAGAACTGATAAGTAAATTTAGTAAAGTTGCAGGATACAGAATTAATAACCCAGAAATTGGCTCAGTGCTTTTATACACTGATAATGAAGTAACAGAAGAAGAAATTAAGAAAATAATTCCAGAGATGCCTGAGTGGCTTAGTTGTTTGAGGGTCTAGCTGTTGATCTCAGTTCAAGACTTGAACTCAGGGTTATGAGTGCAAGTCCTGCCTTGGGCTCAACACTGGGCATGGGGCCTAATTTAAAAAGAAAAGAAAAAGGAAAACAATTTCATTACAGTTGCACCAAAGATAATAAAAGACTTAGGAATAAACTTAACCATGGAGGTGAAAAACCTTTTCTCTGAAAACTACAAAACACTGATGAAAGAAACTGAAGATGATACAAATGTAAAGATATTTCATGCTCATGGATTGAAAGAATTGATTTTATTAAAATGTCCATCACTAAATCCAATCTACAGATTCAATCAAAATACCAACAGCACTTTTCATAGAACAAATAATCCTTAAATTTGTGTGGAACCACAAAAGATCCTGAATAACCAAAGCAATCTTGAAAAAGAATGAAGCTGAAGGTATCAAAATCCTACATTTTAAGATGTACTACCAGGGGGAAGGATTAAGATGGCAGGGGAGTAGGGGACCCTAAGTTTGTCTGGTCTCTGGAATTCAGCTAGTTATCAAACCATTATGAACACCTGTAAAAACAAGTGGAGATCTGAGAAAAGAAATGCTGCAATTAAAGTGACTAGTTTTTGGAAGGTAGGTAGTGTGATATATCAGAGGATATGGGAGTGGGGAGGGAGCTGGCTTAAGGAGACTATGGCAAATTACTATAAGCATCAAAACACAAAATCTGAACTTTTAGAAGTTTGCTGCAGTGGGGGATATCTCTGGCTTAAAGGTGCTTCGTGGTGAAGCAAGGTAGAATCCCAGGTGGGACAGCATGGTCTCAGGATCCCCAGGGTCATAAGAAGGATGGGGGCGGGGGGCTGCCTGATGCTGTAGAGTTCCCAGTTATCAGATGGGGAAGCCAGCCACAGACAGAAAGCCTGGGCATCAGCTTTGTGCTTGGGGTTGCCATAAACTGTGAATCACTGCACAGTCGCAGGACCATTCTCCTAGAAGGTGTCTAGGCAGGCAGAAGCATGGAGATATCCCCCTCCCTTCCTCAGAAGGAACAACATGGGTCTGTTCTGCAAAAGTCTCTAAAATTTGGAGACTTGAAAATCCGTCGCATGCCTGAGATAAATGCTCGGTCACAGACTGGGTGAACTCAGAGTTGGGACAGAAACGAGGGGACACAAGTAATTGACTACATTCCAGTGAGGGCTCACTGAAGAGGTGGGGGTGGGGGTGGAAACTTTCAGCTCTGGGGCTAGAGAGCAGCACCACCATTTTCATTCCCCTCATCACTGCAGAAAGCCTTCAGTGATCAAAAAGCATCACATAGCAGAGTCCAGAGCCACTTACACTGAACCTGGCCCTGGAAAGAGAGGCATATTTCCACATGTGTAAGGGCACCTGAAAATCAGTTAAACAGGTCTCTGTCCCAAAAGACTAGCAGGAACAGCTGGCTACTGCCAAGTTTACCAATTATTGAAAACTATATAATCTTCTGCTCTTGGGGAAAACAGTATATAGTACTTGCATTTTTTTTTAATTCTTTAGTATTTCAGTTTTATTCTTTTCAGCTATTTTCTTATTTTTTTCAATTCTTTTATATATATAATGTATATATATAAATATATGTTCGGGTTTCCTTTCATTCTATATTTTATTTTTGTATATATGTTTTTCTTTCTTTATTTCCTATTTGGGGATCTAGTTTTTTTTAACAAGCCAAAATACACCAGGATCTAGTGTTCTTTGTTTGTTTTGTTTTGTTCTGTTTTGGTTATTTGATTTTCTCTTGTTTTGTTTTCTTCTGAATTCTTGTGGGGTTTTTCCCCCTATTGTTGTTACTGTTTTCCTTCCTCCCTCTCTCCCTCTGATATAATGAGATGGAGAAATTCACCCCAAAAGAAATAATAGGAGGTAGTACTCACTACCAGGGGTTTAATCAATATAGATATAAGTAAGATCTCTGAACTAGAACTTAAAACAGCAATTCTGAAGAACACTTGCTGGGCTTGAAAAAGGCATAGAAGATACTAGAGAATCCCTTACTGGAGAAATAAAAGAACTAAAATCTAATCAGGCCAAAATAAAAAAAAATTACTATTACTGAGATGCAGTCATAAATGGAGGGTTTAATAGTGGGGATAAATGACATAGAAGAGATTCAGTGATGCAGAAGACAAAATAATGGAAAATAAGGAAAAGAATAGAGAAAGACAACTATTGGATCATGAAGGGAACCTTTGAGACCTCAGCAATTCCATTAAGCAAAATAATATCTGGATAATAGGAGTTCCAGAAGATAAAGAGAGAGTGATGGGGGCAGAAGGTTTATTTGAACAAATTATACCTGAGAAACTCCCTAATCTAGGGAAAGAAACAGACATTCAAGTCCAAGAGTCACAGAGAATTCCCCTCAAAATTAATAAAAATAGGTCAACACCTTGACATATAATAGTGAAGCTTGAAAATTTCAGAGATAAATAGAAAATTCTGAAAGCAGCTTGGGACAGGAGGTCCTTAATATATAAGGGCATAAACATAAGTCTGGCAGCAGACAGGCCCAGAGAGACCTGCCCAACCAGAAAGGACTGGCATGATATATTCAAGGTGCTAAATGGGGAAAAAATATGCAGCCAAGAATACTTTACCCAGCAAGGCTGTCATTCAGAATAGAAGAGACAAAGAGTTTCCCAAAGGAATTCACAAACATTAAACCAGCTCTTCAAGAACTATTAAATTAGGGGATCCTTTAAGTAAAGATAAAACCCAAAAGTAACAAATAACAGAAGGAATAGATAATCTACAGACATTGTGACTTCACAGTTTAATACAATGGCATTAAATTCATATCTTTCATTATTTACTCTGAATGTAGATGGACTAAATACTCCAGTAAAAAGACATATGATATCAGATTCATTAGGATACACTATAAAGCTATAGAAATCAAAAGAGTAAGATACTGGCACAAAGATACACACAGAGCAATGGAACAGGATAGAGTGTCCAGAAATAGACCCATTTTTATATGATCAATTAATCTGTGATAAAGGAGGCAAAAATATATACATTTAATTCTGGGGGGGCAAACAATCTTTAATGAATAGTGCTAGATAAACTGGACAGTTGCAGGCAGTTAATGCACCTGAACTACTTCTATAAACTCAGAATGGATACAACCTAAATATGAGACCTGAAATAATAAAAATTCAAGAAGAAAACAAAAGCAGTAATCTTTGGACTTTGGCATTTCGAAAATATTGATGGATATTTCTCCTCTGATAAGGAAAACAAAAGCCAAAATGAACTACTGGGACTACACAAAAATAAAAAGCTTTTCACAGCTAAAGGGGGCTCCACTTAAGATTAAGATTCCTTCCCAGGGGTAGCCCAAATGTACACACTAAATTATGCTGAGGCACAAAGTCTTGTGTCCCTTGTCTTAACTTGAAATGTTGTTGAAGGGCCAGCCCTGCTTTACTGTTCTCTGTGAAATGTTTTTTTTTTAGTTTATTTTTTATTTATTTTCAGCATAACAGTATTCATTATTTTTGCTCCACACCCAGTGCTCCATGCAATCCATGCCCTCTATAATACCCACCACCTAGTACCCCGACCTCCAACCCCCCGCCCCTTCAAAACCCTCAGATTGTTTTTCAGAGTCCATAGTCTCTCATGGTTCACCTCCCCTTCCAATTTCCTCCAACTCCCTTCTCCTCTCTAACTCCTCATGTCCTCCATGCTATTTGTTATGCTCCACAAATAAGTGAAACCATAAGATAACTGACTCTCTCTGCTGGACTTATTTCACTCAGCATAATCTCTTCCAGTCCCGTCCATGTTGCTACAAAAGTTGGGTATTCATCCTTTCTGATGAAGGCATAATACTCCATAGTGTATATGGACCACATCTTCCTTATCCATTCGTCTGTTGAAGGGCATCTTGGTTCTTTTCACAGTTTGGCGACCGTGACCATTGCTGCTATAAACATTGGGGTACAGATGGCCCTTCTTTTCACTACATCTGTATCTTTGGGATAAATACCCAGTAGTGCAATTGCAGGGTCATAGGGAAGTCAAACTCTCTCTCTTCGCAGATGACATGATTCTTTATATTGGAAAGATATAAAGACTCCACCCCCAAACTACTAGAACTCATACAGCAATTCAGCAATGTGGCAGGATATAAAGTCAATGTACAGAAATCAGTGGCTTTCTTATACACTAACAATGAAAATACAGAAAGGGAAATTAGAGAACCGATTCCATTTACTATAGCACCCAGAACCATAAGATACCTGGGAATAAACCTAACCAAAGAGGTAAAGGATCTGTATTTGAGGAACTAGAAAACACTCATGAAAGAAATTGAAGAAGACACAGAAAGATGGAAGACCATTCCATGCTCTTGGATCAGAAGAATAAACATTGTTAAAATGTCTATACTGCCTAGAGCAATCTATACTTTTAATGCCATTCTGATCAAAATTCCACCAGTATTCTTCAAAGAGCTGGAGCAAATAATCCAAAAATTTGTATGGAATCAGCAGAGACTCCAAATCACTAAATAAATGTTGAAAAACAAAAATAAAACTGGGGGCATCACATTACAGGATTTCAAGCTTTACTACAAAGCTGTGATCACCAAGAAAGCATGGTACTGGCATAAAAACAGACACATAGACCAGTGGAACAGAGTAGAGAGAGCCCAGATATGGACCCTCAACTCTATGGGCAAATAATCTTCGACAAAACGGAAAAAATATACTGTGAAATCTGTTTTAACTGCATAGAAGTTCAAGTTTCCTACTAATTTGTACTTCCTTCATTCCCTTATAGCTGTTCATTTGTGAGAGTACTCCTCAGTAAAGTGCTTCCATGAAGATTTTCCACGCAGAGTTCATTCCCTGGGAGAACTTGGTTTGTGACATGACCTGTCTCTAGGTTCCTAGCAGAAAAAAGGAAATCTTTCAAAGAATTCCCACAGATGAAGTTCCAAAATATGAACTATCAATACTTATTAAGGATACCAGGAAATAAGCCACCATGGGCAAAAGTCAGAAGAAACAACTAAGAGCAGAATTAGACCTGTACAGCTTGCTGATGTTGAAGTGATCAGGGAGAGTAAAGTTTGGAA
Organism: Mustela nivalis; assembly: GCF_964662115.1. Taxonomy (NCBI): domain Eukaryota; kingdom Metazoa; phylum Chordata; class Mammalia; order Carnivora; family Mustelidae; genus Mustela; species Mustela nivalis. The sequence goes on along the minus strand of NC_139021.1, from coordinate 65,198,993 downwards.
AAAAGTTTTCCTGCCAAGGACCTAATGGTAAATATTTTAGGCTTGTAGGCCATACAGTCTCTGTTGCAACTATTCAATTCTGACATAGTATGGTTCACAACCCAGATGATATGAAACAAGTAGATATGACTCTGTTTTAGTACAATACTATTGACTAAAACAGGTGGAGAGCTGGATATAGTATAATGTCTGAGATAAAGAATATGATATAAGGTGATGAAAGGAGGGAATACAGAAAGTACATTCAAGAAATTATTGAAAACATAAAGAAACAGTTATAAAATATAAAGCAGCTTAGAGTCATGTAACATAGTATGAGACAACCTATTCTGTTTCTGATCTACACACATCACTCAGCCATAAAGTACTCAAAACTTTTTTCTTTGAATCAAGAATGAAGATGGCTATGGTCATCATTTTTTTTAAAGATTTTATTTATTTATTTATTTATTTGACAGAGAGAGATTACAAGTAGGCAGAGAGGCAGGCAAAGAGAGAGAGGAGGAAGCAGACTCCCTGATGAGCAGAGAGTCCGATGGGGGACTCAATCCCAGGACCCTGAGATCATGACCTGAGCCGAAGGCAGCGGCTTAACCCACTGAGCCACTCAGGTGCCCCATCATTTTTATTCAACAGAATTAGTGCAACATAAACAAGACACAAAGGGTAGGGGTATTAAAAAGAAAAATGTCAGCTTTCATAGATGATATGACTAACCACATAGAAAACTTTAGAATATCTATAGTTATACAACTGGTGAGAGAATTTAGCATGGTCAACTGCTATGTAATTAAAATTCAAAAGTCCTATGAATTTCTATAAATTATCAACACATAAAATATTATGTAAAAATATATCATCCACAAAAATATAAGGTATTTAGCAACACATCTATAACAAAAGATACACAAATTATTTAAAGAGTAAATGATAAAATGTTATGAAAAGAAATTAAAGGTGACAAATAAACAGAAACACAGCATATTTAATTTCAATCAAAATTTTGATTTATTTGTTAAAATTGGATAATTCAAATCTGAACAATACTGAAACAGCAAATGGTGAGGAAGAGGCAAGTACTCCTACAGAAGAAGTAGAGTGACTTGTCATAAATATCAAGATATTATAAAGCTATAGTAATTAAGATTGTGGAATTGGCATGAGGACAGACAATTAGGTCAGCAGTAGATTCTTAAAGAGAAACTTGATCATTGACAGATGTAGTGTTGCAGGTCAGTAGGGAAAGGATGGACTGTTTAATAAATATAACTGGGACAACTAGTTATTCACATGGGAATAAAATTAACTTGGGCCTTTACACAATTTAAGTTGGATTAAGAACTGAAAGGTGAAACCTTAGAAGACTTTGTAGACAAAATAACTTCAGGGTAGACAAAATAACTTCAGGGTAGAAATCGCCTCAGGGTAGAAAGGGATTTGTCAAACAAGATGCAGAAATAATAAATTTATGATTAATTCAGTTCTATTAAATTTAGGAGCTTTTCATCAAAATATACTGTAGAAAAAGTCAAAAGTCAAGTCACACATGGAAAGAAGATATGTAAGCATCAATCAGAAGATGAGCATCAACATGAAAACAGAGTGCGTATTTATGAAAATGGGCAAAAGATATAAACATGTATTTCAAAAGAAATAAATGATAAAAATATGAATAGATGCTCAGTATTATTGTAAACAGGGAAGTGGAAATGAAAACCAAACTATGACACCATTTCACAACTACAGTTCTTCAATTTTGACAGTATCAGGAAAATTGCAATTGAAACTTGCCTCTTTGCTCAATTGAATATAAATTGGAGTAGCACCTTGAAAGAATACAGTTTGGTGTTAACTAGTAAATTGAAAACACTCATGCACATGTGCACCAGGAAAATCACACAGGACTGTTCAACACAGATTTATTTCATAATCACAGAACAAAGAAAAATGTGAATTTCCACCAGTAGTAGAAATGGTAAGTTGTAGGTCTCCACAAAAATGGAGCTTTAAACATCAGTTAAAATAGATGAATTACAAGGAGAATTCATGATGCTAACATAGGAAGACCCTAAACTCACCTCCTCCATGGACAAACCAAATCTATACCTATATATCAAGAATTCCTTCTGAAGAAGACCTGAGGACTGTCTGAACAGCTTCTGCACAACAGAGGACAGAGGGACTACATAGAGAGGAGCAGAAAGATGAAGACACTGTAATACAGGAATACCTACCCTTGATGTTAGGAACTGCAGCAGGGAAAGAGGGGACAGAACTGAGGAACTGAGATTTGTCTCCCCTGGGGCAAAGAAAAAAAGCTACCATTTAAAAGTGCAAGTACTACATAAAAAAAACTAGCCCTTCATCAAACTCTGGAACTTTCTGTGTCAAAGGGTGGCCATGCCATGGATTGGATCCCCTTTTCAGCTTCATAATGAGCAGGGTCTAGATGCCACACAGCTGATTTGTCCCTCATCAAGTTCCAGACACCTGTTCCAGATCCTAAGATGGCTCGAGCATGGTACACACCAAGACACACCTCAAAACCACTTGCTGTAGCTCCAGTCATCTCACAGAGACAACATAGGCACAAGGCACCATAGAACACTCCAGGTCTTTATCACTTCAGCTTTAAATGACTCTCCAGGATACCAATGACATAGAGCACCCCAGAACCTCCCAGTCTACTCCCACTTTAGCTCTAGTTGTTCCATCAGAATCTCCCTGTGCAGAGTACCCAGGATTGCCTGGCCTATGCCTGCCATGGTCCCAGTCATCCTAGCAGTGTGTCTCCTGAGTAGAGCACTACAGGACCTTCAACACCCACCTCAGATCTCTATACCCCAGAAAAATACACCACTATCCCTGGCTTCCACTTGCTTTGGCTCCAGCCAGACTGTGAGAGTGCCCTTTCACAGACTTACTCAGGATTCCTTGACTGGAACTCACTTCAGCTTCAGCTGTCCTCTAAGGACACACCCTGGATGAAGAACACTGGAACAGCCCCACCCCCATGGCCTGTACATACTTCAGTTCTGGCTTTCCCATCAAAGTGGCCTAGCACAAAGTGGCCCAGACCCTTATCCCATGCCAGATACAGTTCTAGCTACCAGCCACGCAGTGACATGAGGTACACACAGTTGACACTGGGGGCATCTAAAAACAAGGCCATTCCTTCAAGTTTAGGAGACATAGCTATTAGGTCTAATTCACAGAAAGAGAGAAAGTCAAACAAAATGTGAGGCAGAGGAATATGATCCAAAGGAAAGAACAGGACAAAGCCTCAGGGAGAAAAAAGAGTGCAGAGATTAATCATCATATTAACAAGAAAAAGGAAAAAAACCATATATCATGTCAATAGAAAAAGTATTTGACAAAGTACAACCTCTCATGGTAAAATCTTTCATGATAAAGGCTGCCAGTGAAGTGGCTTTAGAGAGAATGTATCTCAACATAATAAAGGCTATTAGGAAAAATACACAACTAATATCATACTCAATGGTGAAAACTGAAAGCTCTTCCTCTAAGATCTGGAAGATGACAAGAATACGGACTCTCACCACTTTTATTGAACATAGTACTGGGCATCCTAGCTGCAGCAATTAGACAAGAAATAAAAAGATATCCAAATTGGTAAGGAAAAGTAAAATTTTCACCCTTTGCAGATGACATTATACTATATTTAGAAAATCCTAAAGACTACCAGAAAATGACTAGAACAGATATATAAATTCAGTAAGATCAAAGGATTCAAAAACCAATATACAGAAATCCAATGCAGTGCTACACACAAATAACAAAGTAGTGGAAAGCAAAATTAACAATCTCATTTATATTAGTGCAAAATATAATAAAATGTCACCATAGAGGTGAAATACCTGTATTCCAAAAACTATAAAACAATGATGAAAGAAAATGAAGACAACACAAACAAATAGAAAGATATCCCATGCTCATGAATTGGGAGAACAGTTATTGTTAAAATGTCCATACTATCCAAAGCAATCTACAGATTTAATGCAATCCCTATCAAAATACCAACAGCATTTTTAACAGAAATAGAACGATCTTAAAATTTGTATGGAATCATAAAAGAACCTGAATAGCCCAAGAAATCTTGAAAAAGAAGAAAATTGAAAGTATCACAATCTGAGATTTCAAGATATTCTACAAGCTATAGTAATCAAACCACAATGGTACTGGTATAAAAACAGACAGGTTGATCAATGGAACAGAATAAAGAGTCCAGGAATAAACCTACAATTATATGGTCAATTACTCTATGACAAAGGATGGAACAATATGTAATCAGAAAAAAGACAGTCTCTTCAAATGGTGTTAGGAAAACTGGACAACTACATGCAAAGAATAAAAATGGACCACTTTCTTATACCATACCCAAAAAATAAACTCAAAATGGAGTAGAGACACAAATCTGAGACTTGAAACCATAAAAATCCTAAAAGAAATCAGAAGCAATAATATCATGGACACTGGCTACAGCAATGTTTCTCTGGATATGTCTCCTACAGCAAAGACACAAAAGCAAAAATAAGGGGCACCTGGGTGGCTCAGTGGTTAAGCCTCTGCCTTCGGCTCGGTTCATGATCCCAGGGTCCTGGGATAGAGCCCCGCATCTGGCTCTCTGCTCAGCGGGGAGCCTGCTTCCTCATCTCTCTCTCTCTCTGCCTGCCTCTCTGCCTACTTGTGGTCTCTGTCTGTCAAATAAATAAAATCTTAAAAAAAAAAAGCAAAAATAAGATATTGGGACTACATCAAAATAAAAATATTCTGCAAAGCAAAGGAAACAATCAACAAAACAAAAAGACAACTTACTGAATGGAAGAAGATATTTGCAAATGACATATCTGGTAAGAGATCAGTATCCAAAAAATATAAAGATGGCCAACAGACACATGGAAAGATGTTAAACATCACTCATCAGCAGGGAAATGCAAATCAAAACCACAATGAGGTATCACTTCACACTTCACACTTATCAGAATGGCTAATTGAAAAACACAAGAAACAGGGGGGGAGGAGTCAAGATGGCGGAGAAGTAGCAGGCCTAGACTACTTCAGCTAGCTGGAGATCAGCTAGATAGCTTATCTAAAGATTGCAAACACCTGAAAATCCATTGGCAGATCAAAGAGAAGAAGAACAGCAATTCTGGAAACAGAAAAACAACCACTTTCTGAAAGGTAGGACTGGCGAAGAAGTGAATCCAAAGCGAAGAGAAGATAGACCCCGGAGGGAAGGGCCGGCTCCCGGCAAGCGGCGGAGCAACGGCGCACAAAATCAGGACTTTTAAAAGTCTGTTCCGCTGAGGGAAATCGCTCCAGGGGCTAAACCCGGGCGAATCCCACGCGGGGTAAGCGTGGCCTCAGGTCCCGCAGGGTCACAGAAGGATCGGGGGTGTCTGAGTGTCGCAGAGCCTGCGGGTATTGGAACGGGAAAGCCGGCTACAGAGACAGTGCCAACAGTAAGCTCACGACAGTAAGCTCACAGCTCGGTGTTACCTTGAACCAGTCGCAGGCTCGGTGAGCTCAGAGCGCAGCCGGAGGTCAGGCAGACTGGGCGCTGCTCTCTGAGGACGCACTGAGGAGTGGGGCCCTGGGCTCTCGGCTCCTCCGGGCTGGAGACCAGGAGGCCGCCATTTGTATTCCCCGTCCTCCAGAACTCTATGGAAAGCGCTCAGGGAACAAAAGTTCCTGAAAGCAAACGCAAGCGGATTACTCACCCCAGCCCCTGATAAGGGCGGTGCAATTCCTCCTGGGGCAAAGACACTTGAGAATCACTACAACAGGCCCCTCCCCCAGAAGATCAACAAGAAATACAGCGGAGACCAAGTTCACCTACCAAGGAGTGCGGTTTCAATACCAAGGAGAGCAACAGAATTCCAGAGGAGGAGAAAGCAAAGCACGGAACATATGGCTTTTTCCCTGTGATTTTTTTTTTAGGCTTGCAGTTAATTTTTTTCTTTTTCATTTTTGTTTTTATTTTTTTCTCGCCTTCTGATTACATTTTTTTTAACTTTTACCTTTTTCTTTTTTAAAGTTTTTTAACTAGTTTATATAATATACATACTTTTTCTTTTTTATACTTTACTTATTTGTTTTCTTTTTTTTAATTCTTTTCTTTTTTTTTTCTAATTTCTTTTTTTTTCTTTCTTCCTTTTTGAACCTCTTTTCATCCCCTTTTCCCCACCTCACGATTTGGGATCTCTTCTAATTTGGTTAAAGCATATTTTCCTGGGGTTGTTGACACACTTTTAGTATTTTACTTGCTCCTTCATATACTCTTATCTGGACAAAAAGACAAGATGGAAAAATACAATGCTCAAAAAAGAACAAGAGGCAGTACCAAAGGCTAGGGACCTAATCAATACAGACATTGGTAATATGTCAGATCTAGAGTTCAGAATGACAATTCTCAAGGTTCTAGCCAGGCTCAAAAAAGGCATGGAAGATATGAGAGAAACCCTCTCGAGAGATATAAAAGCCCTTTCTGGAGAAATAAAAGAACTAAAATCTAGCCAAATTGAAATCAAAAAAGCTATTAATGAGGTGCAATCAAAAATGGAGGCTCTCACTGCTAGTATAAATGAGGCAGAAGAAAGAATTAGTGATATAGAAGACCAAATGACAGAGAATAAAGAAGCTGAGCAAAAGAGGAACAAACAGCTACTGGACCACGAGGGGAGAATTCGAGAGATAAGTGACAAAATGAGATGAAACAACATTAGAATAATTGGGATTCCAGAAGAAGAAGAAAGACAGAGGGGAGCAGAAGGTATAGTGGAGAGAATCATTGGGGAGAAATTCCCCAATATGGCAAAGGGAACGAGCATCAAAATTCAGGAGGTTCAGAGAACGCCCCTCAAAATCAAGAAGAATAGGCCCACACCCCATCACCTAATAGTAAAATTTACAAGTCTCAGTGACAAAGAGAAAATCCTGAAAGCAGCCCGGGAAAAGAAGTCTGTAACATACAATGGTAAAAATATTAGATTGGCAGCTGACTTATCCACAGAGACCTGGCAGGCCAGAAAGAGTGGCATGATATTTTTAGAGCACTAAATGAGAAAAACATGCAGCCAAGAATACTATATCCAGCTAGGCTATCATTGAAAATAGAAGGAGAGATTAAAAACTTCCAGGACAAACAAAAACTGAAAGAATTTGCAAACACCAAACCAGCTCTACAGGAAATATTGAAAGGGGTCCCCTAAGCAAAGAGAGAGCCTACAAGTGGTAGATCAGAAAGGAAAAGAGACCATATACAGTAACAGTCACCTTACAGGCAATACAATGGCACTAAATTCATATCTCTCAATAGTTACCCTGAATGTGAATGGGCTAAATGCCCCTGTCAAAAGACACAGGGTATCAGAATGGATAAAAAAACAAAACCCATCTATATGTTGCCTCCAAGAAACTCATTTTAAGCCCGAAGACACCTCCAGATTTAAACTGAGGGGGTGGAAAAGAATTTACCATGCTAATGGACATCAGAAGAAAGCAGGAGTGGCAATCCTTATATCAGGTCAATTAGATTTTAAGCCAAAGACTATAATAAGAGATGAGGAAGGACACTATATCATACTCAAAGGGTCTGTCCAACAAGAAGATCTAACAATTTTAAATATCTATGCCCCCAACGTGGGAGCAGCCAACTATATAAACCAATTAATAACCAAATCAAAGAAACACATCAACAACAATACAATAATAGTGGGGGACTTTAACACTCCCCTTACTGAAATGGACAGATCATCCAAGCAAAAGATCAGCAAGGAAATAAAGGCCTTAAACGACACACTGGACCAGATGGACATCACAGATATATTCAGAACATTTCATCACAAAGCAACAGAATACACATTCTTCTCTAGTGCATATGGAACATTCTCCAGAATAGATCACATCCTTGGTCCTAAATCAGGACTCAACCAGTATCAAAAGATTGGGATCATTCCCTGCATATTTTCAGACCACAATGCTCTAAAGCTAGAACTCAACCACAAAAGGAAGTTTGGAAAGAACCCAAATACATGCAGACTAAACAGCATCCTTCTAAAAAAGAAATGGGTCAACCGGGAAATTAAAGAAGAATTGAAAAAAATCATGGAAACAAATGATAATGAAAATACAACGGTTCAAAATCTGTGGGACACAACAAAGGCAGTCCTGAGAGGAAAATATATAGCGGTACAAGCCTTTCTCAAGAAACAAGAAAGGTCTCAGGTACACAACTTAACCTTACACCTAAAGGAGCTGGAGAAAGAACAAGAAAGAAACCCTAAGCCCAGCAGAAGATAAATCATAAAGATCAGAGCAGAAATCAATGAAATAGAAACCAAAGAAACAATAGAACAAATCAATGAAACTATGAGCTGGTTCTTTGAAAGAATTAATAAAATTGATAAACCCCTGGCCCGACTTATCAAAAAGAAAAGAGAAAGGACCCAAATAAATAAAATCATGAATGAAAGAGGAGAGATCACAACTAACACCAAAGAAATACAAACTATTATAAGAACATACTATGAGCAACTCTACGCCAATAAATTTGACAATCTGGAAGAAATGGATGCATTCCTAGAAACATATAAACTACCACAACTGAACCAGGAAGAAGTAGAAAGCCTGAACAGACCCATCACCAGTAAGGAGATTGAAACAGTCATTAAAAATCTCCAAACAAACAAAAGCCCAGGGCCAGACAGCTTCCCGGGGGAATTCTACCAAACATTTAAAGAAGAACTAATTCCTATTCTCCTGAAACTGTTCCAAAAAATAGAATGGAAGGAAAACTTCCAAACTCATTTTATGAGGCCAGCATAGGATCCCATAAAAACCAGACAAGGATCCCATCAAAAAAGAGAGCTATAGACCAATATTCTTGATGAACACAGATGCGAAAATACTCAACAAAATACTAGCTAATAGGATTCAACAGTACATTAAAAGGATTATTCACCACGACCAAGTGGGATTTATTCCAGGGCTGCAAGGTTGGTTCAACATCCGGAAATCAGTCAATGTGATACAACACATCAATAAAAGAAAGAACAAGAACCATATGATACTCTCAATAGATGCTGAAAAAGCATTTGACAAAGTACAGCATCCCTTCCTGATCAAAACTCTTCAAAGTGTAGGGATAGAGGGCACATACCTCAATATCTTCAAAGCCATTTATGAAAAACCCACTGCAAATATCATTCTCAATGGAGAAAAACTGAAAGCTTTTCCGCTAAGGTCAGGAACACGGCAGGGATGTCCCTTATCACCACTGCTATTCAACATAGTACTAGAGGTCCTAGCCTCAGCAATCAGACAACAAAAGGAAATTAAAGGCATCCAAATCAGCAAAGAAGAAGTCAAATTATCACTCTTCGCAGATGATATGATACTATATGTGGAAAACCCAAAAGACTCCACTCCAAAACTGCTAGAACTTATACAGGAATTCAGTAAAGTGTCAGGATATAAAATCAATGCACATAAATCAGTTGCATTTCTCTACACCAACAGCAAGACAGAAGAAAGAGAAATTAAGGAGTCAATCCCATTTAACCAACTGAGCCACCCAGGTGCCCCCTGGAGTCAATCCCATTTACAATTGCACCCAAAACCACAAGATACCTAGGAATAAACCTAACCAAGGAGGCACAGAATCTATACTCAGAAAACTATAAAGTACTCATGAAAGAAATTGAGGAAGAAACAAAGAAATGGAAAAATGTTCCATGCTCCTGGATTGGAAGAATAAATATTGTGAAAATGTCTATGCTACCTAAAGCAATCTACACATTTAATGCAATTCCTATCAAAGTACCATCCATCTTTTTCAAAGAAATGGAACAAATAATTCTAAAATTTATATGGAACCAGAAAAGACCTCGAATAGCCAAAGGGATATTGAAAAAGAAAGCCAACGTTGGTGGCATCACAATTCCGGACTTCAAGCTCTATTACAAAGCTGTCATCATCAAGACAGCATGGTACTGGCACAAAAACAGACACATAGATCAATGGAACAGAATAGAGAGCCCAGAAATAGACCCTCAACTCTATGGTCAACTAATCTTCGACAAAGCAGGAAAGAATGTCCAATGGAAAAAAGACAGCCTCTTCAATAAATGGTGCTGGGAAAATTGGACAGCCACATGCAGAAAAATGAAATTGGACCATTTCCTTACACCACACACAAAAATAGACTCAAAATGGATGAAGGACCTCAATGTGCGAAAGGAATCCATCAAAATCCTTGAGGAGAACACAGGCAGCGACCTCTTCAACCTCAGCAGCAGCAACATCTTCCTAGGAACAACACCAAAGGCAAGGGAAGCAAGGGCAAGAATAAACTATTGGGATTTCATCAAGATCAAAAGCTTTTGCACAGCAAAGGAAACAGTTAACAAAATCAAAAGACAACTGACAGAATGGGAGAAGATATTTGCAAACGACATATCAGATAAAGGACTAGTGTCCAGAATCTATAAAGAACTTAGCAAACTCAACACCCAAAGAACAAATAATCCAATCAAGAAATGGGCAGAGGACATGAACAGACATTTCTGCAAAGAAGACATCCAGATGGCCAACAGACACATGAAAAAGTGCTCCATATCACTCGGCATCAGGGAAATACAAATCAAAACCACAATGAGATATCACCTCACACCAATCAGAATGGCTAAAATAAACAAGTCAGGAAAATGACAGATGCTGGCGAGGATGCAGAGAAAGGGGAACCCTCCTACACTGTTGGTGGGAATGCAAGCTGGTGCAGCCACTCTGGAAAACAGCATGGAGGTTCCTCAAAATGTTGAAAATAGAACTGCCCTATGACCCAGCAATTGCACTATTGGGTATTTACCCTAAAGATCCAAAGGGGCACGTGCACCCGAATGTTTATAGCAGCAATGTCCACAATAGCCAAACTATGGAAAGAACCTTGATGTCCATCAACAGATGAATGGATCAAGAAGATGTGGTATATATACACAATGGAATACTATGCAGTCATCAAAATAAATGAAATCTTGCCATTTTCAACAACATGGATGGAACTAGAGTGTATCATGCTTAGCAAAATAAGTCAAGCAGAGAAAGACAACTATCATATGATCTCCCTGATATGAGGAAGTGGTGATGCAACATGGGGGCTTAAGTGGGTAGGAGAAGAATCAATGAAACAAGATGGGATTGGGAGGGAGACAAACCATAAGTGACTCTTAATCTCACAAAACAAACTGAGGGTTGCTGGGGGAGGGGGTTTGGGAGAAGGGGGTGGGATTATGGACATTGTGGAAGGTATGTGCTTTGGTGGTGAGTGCTGTGAAGTGTGTAAACCTGGTGATTCACAGACCTGTACACCTGGGGATAAAAATATATGTTTATAAAAAATAAAAAATTAAAAAAAAACCTCTTAATAAAGGAGAAATCCAAAGGAAAAAAAAAAATAGAATGTCTTCAAAACCTCAGGATAGGCAAAAATTTCTAAAAACAAAAAAAAGGTGTAGACAAAAAAAGCTGAAGTGTTAGACTACTTTAAAATGAAGAAATTCTATTTATCAAAAGGTACAACAGAATGCGAGAGGATATTTACAATTTTTTTTACAAATTTTAATTATGACTACCATATATTTCCAATAAGATGTCATATCCAAAATATATAAAGGACTCCTACAACTCAAGGATAATCTAACAGAAATATGAGAAAAGGACTTAAATAAGCACTTTATGAAAAAAGACATTGAAAATGGCCAAACACACCAATGGCTCATCAGTAATCATCAGAATAATGCAAATTAAAACTCAGTGCAGTACCACCACTGGTATGGCTCAAATTAAAGGCAAATAATACCACATACAGTTGACTCTTGAATAGCACAGAGATGAGGGGCACTGACACCTGCGTATTTGAAAATCCATGTGTAAATTTTGACTCCCCCCAAACCTAACTATTGTTGACTGGAAGCCCTACTGATAACACAAAGTCAGTTAACACATTTTGTATGTTATATGTATCATATATTGTATTCTTCCAACAAAGCATGCTGAAGAAACTGTTAAGAAATCCTTGGAGAAAATGCATTTACAGTACTATTTAAAAAAAAATCCAGTATAGAAGTGGACTTGAGCAGTTCATACCCAAGTTTTTAAGGATCAACTATTAGCTATGTTATGCAACAACTACAATGCTTGGTGATGAAAATGTACACTGCAACTTCTTAGGTGAAATTAGTAGTATCTACCCAATGTTTCAGTAAGTTCTACCATATACCCAACAGGACTATACCCCTATGTTTACCAAAAGACATAAAGGAACATTTATAGTAGTAATAATTGTCATAGTCCCAAACTGAAAACTCAATGTCTATCAACAGAATGGATACATTGAGATAAGAGAATGCATAAGAGAACACTGTACCATCATGCATGCACAAACATTGACACCTCTCCTGAACACAATGTTGAGTGAAAGAAACTCAGACCTGAAGAATAGGATTCCATTTACATAAAATTCAGACACAAGTAAAACTAAGTAACAGTGTTAAAAGTTACAATGGTGGTTAACCCTGAGGAGAGAAGCAAGGACTGTGAGGAACTCAAGAGAGATTCTAGGTGCTGGTAATTTTCAGTCTTTGGTTATCAAATACATAGGTGTGTTCACTTTCTGGAAAGTCATTCAACTGAACATGTATCATTTGTGCATATTTTTTTGTGTGTTATTCTTGTGTATGAGGCCAATAGAAGTTCACATTTAAAAAAACACCCTACACACCCCCCAAAACAAAAGAATTTTATAGGTATTCTATTCATGAAAGCTTATTGATTAAAACACTGCTAAAAAAACAAACAAACAAACAAAAAACACTGCTTAGTGTTATCCTGCTTTTTACAGAAAGGACATTTTTGCTCAAACATAGGTCTCTGTGTTAAAATCCTTACTTGATATTTGGCAGAGGAAACACTTTTGAGACAAAATGCTTCTAGGCATCAGTTTTGAATGGATTTCAATGCCTCTAAAAGTCGTTTTATTGATAATGTGCTGACCTAAACATTTTCAATTTCATATCATTGACTTGAATACTACTATGTTTTTACTACTGAAAGATCAACAAATGCTTATGCTAATCAGCTTGATACTTGGGATGCCAGAATGGAAATTTCTTTGTCTACATAAAGTAGTCGAGCTGAAAAATACCCAGGGATATCCATAGCGGTCATGCTTTCAATGGATAGGAAGCTGCAAGCAAGCAAGAACTTCTTAGCCAACACCCTCACCAAATTCAGCCATTTGTGCAAATGGCTCTCTCTAAAAGAACATTTCCTTACATAGTTCAATCTAATATTAGGCTTAAATCCAAGGATGCTAAGACTTAATTATCTCATTTCCTCCATTAGTGATACAGCATGTTACTATTTGGCTATAATTGTTAATGGTGTTCCTAACACAGACTTGGAGGGGAGGTGTGCTAGGGACTGTGTATTGTTTTTGACAGTAGCCATGAAGGATGAGGCATACCTATGAAAAATGACTTGCATGCAGGATTAGACTTAAAGCTAACATTGATCTTTTCTAAATATTAGTATTAAAATGCATTTTCCCCAGGATTTCTAACTTCGTGTCACTCTGAACAAGAGGAATAGGTAAGGGTTGAGTATGCTGTTTCTCATTTAACCAAATGTAATTTAATTTAGACAATTGAGTGCTTGCTACTTCAAAGCAATGAAACATAAGCTTTTCACATGACTACACACATGAGCATACACAAAACATACATAGAACACTGTATCATCAAGAAAAAATCATTTAGGTATAGCTTACATGGCTCTATTTCTTTTAATTATATATCTGGACATCACGTGTCTTCCAAGTTCTAGTTCTATATCTTCATCTGTCTGATAAATATTTCCACTCAGGATGTTCCTCTATTACCTCAAACGTATCATATCTAAGATTCAATCCCTTACTTCCAGTTCTAACTAGCTTTCCTATATTAATAATCATGCATACCATAAATATTCCAGTTACTCAAGGTCCAAAGTTTGAAGTCACCTTTTACCCACATTGTAGTTTTAATTCACATTTGCCTAATGGCTAATTACAAACTATTTTTCATATGTTGATTTGGCCATTTGTACATCTTTTTTGGTGATGTGTTCACTCGTCCAGTGTATATTTAGACAGCTTTATCTCTAGAATTTTAATTTGTGTCTTTCATGTTTTCTATCTCTACTTACATGATCTATCTTATCTACCCTCTTGTTCATATGGAATATTATGAAATGACTGTTAAAAAACGTTCTTGCCCAGTATGGTACTGGCACAAAAACAGACACATAGATCAATGGAACAGAATAGAGAGCCCAGAAATAGACCCTCAACTCTATGGTCAACTAATCTTCAACAAAGTGGGAAAGAATGTCCAATGGAAAAAAGACAGTCTCTTCAATAAATGGTGTTGGGAAAATAGGACAGGAACATGCATAAAAGTGAAATTGGACCATTTCTTTATACGACACACGAAAATAGACTCAAAATGGATGAAGGACCTCAATGTGAGAAAGGAATCCATCAAAATCCTTGAGAAGAACACAGGCAGCAACCTCTTCAACCTCAGCAGCAGCAACTTCTTACTAGGAACATTGCTAAAGGCAAGGGAAGCAGGAGGAAAAATGAACTATTTGGACTTCATCAAGATCAAAGGCTTTTGCACAGCAAAGGAAAACAGTTGACAAAACCAAAAGACAACACACAGAATGGGAGAAGATATTTGCAAATGACATATCAGATAAAGGGCTAGTATCAAAAATCTATAAAAAAATTAGCAAACTCAACACCCAAAGAACAAATAATCCAATCAAGAAATGGGCAGAAAACATGAACAGACATTTCTCTAGAGAAGACATCCAGATGGCCAACAGACACATGAAAAAGTGCTCCACATCACTCAGTATCAGGGAAATACAAATCAACCACAATGAGATACCACCTCACACCAGTCAGAATGGCTAAAATTTACAAGTCAGGAAATGACAGATGCTGGTGAGAATGCGAAGAAAGGGGAACCCTCCTACACTGTTTGGAATGCAAGCTGGTGCAACCACTCTGGAAAACAGCATGGAGGTTCCTCAAAAAGCTGAAAATAGAGCTACCTTACCACCCAGCAATTGCACTACTGGGTATTACCCTAAAGACACAAAGATAGTGATCCAAAGGGCCATGTGCACCCGATTGTTTATAGCAGCAATGTCCACAATAACCAAACTATGGAAAGAGCCTAGCTGTCCATCAACAGATGAATAGATAAAGAAGAAGTGGAGTATATATACACAATGGAATACTATGCAGCCATCAAAAGAAATGAAATCTTGCCATTTGCAATGACGTGGATGGAATTAGAGGGTATTATGCTTAGCGAAATAAGTCAGTCAGAGAAAGACAACTTTCATATGATCTCCCTGATATGAGGAAGTGGAGATGGAATGTGGGTGGTTTGGGAGGTAGGAAAAGAATATGAAACAAGATGGGCTCGGAAAGGAGACAAATCATAAGGGACTCTTAATGTCACAAAACAAACTGAGGGTGGCCAGGGGTGGGGGTAGGGAGAGGGTGGTGGGGTTATGGACATTGGGGTGAGTGCCATGAAGTTGTAAGCCTGGTGATTCACAGACCTGTACTCCTGAGACTAATAATACATTATATGTTTATAAAAAAAAATAAAATAAAATTTTAAATAAAAATTAAAAATAAAATGAAAGAAAAAGTGTTCTTACCTGTATCACTGGTAGCATTTGTGGGTCTGTTTCTATTGATTAATTTTTCTCCTCATCATGACTTATTTTCCTACTCTTTTGCATGGCTGGTATATTTGATTGGATGACACTGGGAATTTTACCTTGTTGGGTTCTGGACATAATTGTTTTTGAGTAAGAGTTGATATGAAACATTAGTTTCAGGAATACAGTATGATTCAATCCTTATCTGTGAAATGATTACCACAGTAAGTCTAGTCACCATTAATTATCATAAAAGGTTACAAACTTTGTTCTTGTAATGCAAATATTTAAGATCCACTCTCCTGGGAACCTTCTAATATGCACAATACCATTGACCATAATCACCAGGCTCACACCACATTCCTATTCATTTCACAACTGGAAATCTGTACCTTCCCTTTCATCCATTTTGCCTGCACACCAGGCCCTTTCTCCACTGGTAACCATCCCTGTGTTCTTTGTATTCATGAGTTTTGTTTGTTCATCTTTGTTTTTTAGATTTTACATGCCAATTATATCATATGGTATTTGTCTTTCTCTGACTTATTTTACTTAGAAGGATACCCTTGAAGTCCTCCATGTTGTTACAAATGGCAAGATTTTATTCCTTTTGTGGCTGAGTAGTATTTGTGCATGTGTGTGTATAGTATATATATGCATGTATGTGTGTCTCATATCCTTATCCATTCATCCACCAATTGACATCGTTGTTTCCATCTTGACTATTTATCTTTTTTTTGTTCTTATAAATATTTTTGAAGTTTATTCTTTGACACTGTTAAATTACCTGGAAACAATTGGATTCTTCTCTAACTTCCTTTAAAATGTCAGGATTAGAGCAGGCTTCATTCCATAGACAATTTTGCTTCACTACTGAAGGTAGATCTTTCTGAGTAGTCTTCTGATATCCTATGAATTACTGGGGTTTTCTACTCTAGTCTTCAAGAAGAGAAACTATTTTTACTTTGAGATATAGGAATTGTTCTCTAATATCTTGTTGGTGATTCTCTCAGGCTTTGGTGGTTCACTTATTTTTTTATTAGTATTCTCGCTCCCCACTCCTTTTCATACTCCTCCCTATAAGAAAGTTTCACTTTCTTTTTAGATCCTTTAAGACCCTACTCCATGAAGCTTCTATGTGTATTATTTTTTTGTCCTTACTGCCTAAAATTATTGCCTTGCCTACCAAGATGGTAGTTTAATAGGTTTTTGACAATTTTCCTAGTAACTTTACAGAACAAAGCTTAGAAGTTCAGGTTCTTTTCATTTGTAAAAATTAATTTTTGATAGGCAAGTCTGATTTTTCCCTCACTAGATGATATATCTCTTGACATCAGAAGCTTGTCTTATACACCATTACCTACATGCTTAAGCTCATCACTGTGTCCTCTAGGAGTGTAATATTTCATGGTCAGTCTCTGTGCTATTCACATTCTTTTACTAAAAATGTCAATATAAGTTTCTTATCCCTGATAACCTGTCAGCTCTGCAAAGCTTCAAGGTGATAGGCTGTAGGAACTCTTCCTTTAAGTTCTTACCTCCTTTACTATTTCCCCTTCAGGAAAAAATTATCAGCTTCATATGTGGAGTGATTCTGCAACAGGGTGAGGAATGCCAACAGAACACCTTATTGCCAATGAAACAATGAGACACCTCTGTCTCTCCACAGCACAAGGCTCTCCTGATGCTTGGTAAATCTGTGTTCTAGTAAAGGTCCCAGTCATCTTTCATCTTAGAGAAGTAGAGGTTTTGTCCACTCTCTCAGGAGCTATGGGTATTCAAAAGGCAGGGTCCTTTTTGTTGGGTATCCAGATATGTCAAACAATTCCCAATACCCTAAAGAGAATCTTCTCCCTATATTTTGAGATTCCCAGCCACCCTCATAGTGTAGATAGCCCAGTGGCTTTTCCTTTTTTGGTACTCTGGCTCACATTTAAAGAACAGAGTTGCTAACTACCAGGATATAAAGACCATGGTGCCTGTAAAAGGTCATTCTCATTGCTACTAACTAGCCTCTTCTTAACTTGCGGTATATGCCACCATTTCCTTGACGAAGGAAGTGATCCAAGGGTACTGACTGATCTCTCACATTTTTTCAGCCTGGAGTTTTCTTCCACCAGACATAGGCATGGGTCACTTTCACTTCAGTCATAGCTCTAATCAGTCACCATTTTATTGGAGGCAACTTCCCCAACCTCACTTTCTATCTTCTTATCTTGTTGGGTTTCATTATAGTACTTACAGCCACTTGATACATTTATTCATTATTCTCTTCTCCATCATAGTAGCCAACATGAATAGCTCAGCTCAACTGTCTGTGATATATCACCATGACAGAAAATCAAGTCATTAGGATCTTTTTTTTGGATCACATTTCCCCCTTAGCCTAGGCTACTACTACCCAACCATTTGTCATTTAATTCAACTCTCATAAAAAACCTGGTACAACACACACTAGTGTTATAAAAAAAAAATCTCTTAATGTACATATATGTATGTAGCCAAAAAGAAAGTGGTGATAACAGGAATTATGAGTTTTGGGGCCTAACCACTCTGCCCTGGCTGACCACAAACCCACTTTATATTGCAAAAGAAAGCTGTTAGAGCCTTTGCTTTAAGATACAAACTCTCAAAACTCTAATAAAACAAAATGGAACTTTATTCATGTTTAATGGTTGCATTGCAAGCATGGATTTCACAATCTCAAACCATATGAAGGAACAGTTTATATGCTGATGTTGTTCTTAGGGAACATGTCAACTAAAGAATAAATTTATAGACACAAATTAAATACATAAGGGAAAGGCAGGGAGTGGCTTCTAAGAAATCATAAAATTTAAGCATTTAGGGAATGGAAAAATACATAGAATTGACTTTTATTTAAGTGTGGGAGAGTTCACAAAAATAATTTTGAAGAACAATTCAATTAAACTACATTTTGGTATATAATAGATACCTACATACAGTCTTTCTTTACTTTAGGCCTTCAGAGGCCAAAGAACCTTATGGATTACTCAAAGTTACCTCTACCTGTCAGGGCTCAAATTCCTCCTTTTCTGCTTGGTTAAAGTTGATATCTTAACTCCAGTGATAAATTAGCTCTTCTAGGAAACAAGATAGCAAACTAGGATTTAAAAAACCAGGAATTTCCAACAAGATGCATTAAAGGACACAGGACCTACAGTGAGCAAGTCATCCTGGTTTGTCCAAGACTTTTCAGCTTTAGGACTAAAATTCAACAATCAGGGAAACCATGGAGTCCTGGGCAAACTGGGATGGCTGTCACCCTTACAGATATCTCTCTAATGATAACAAGCCCAAGTTATCAGATCAGACCCAAAACTATTTATTTGGTTTTGTGAAGTCATTGCCTGATGTACCAAGACCAAAACAATGGACTGGGTCTTAGGGTCTATACCAGATAATGAGCTTTTGCATCTGGCAGACATCTTGCCTAGATACTATGTTCTGCTGTTTACTAGCCCTGTGAGCTTTTGCAAATCCCTTAACAATTTTGACCTTCGGCTAGGAGGACTGCTTATAACACGGAAATAGGAAGTTACTTAGCATGGTGCCTAGAGTTAAGTATCTCTATGTAATTTATTATTAGTTCATCATTAGTTTTTGATGTGGTTTTCAATGATTCATTAGTTGTGTATATTTTTAATAAGCTGCAGTAGATGGTATCTCCTCCTCTTCATCCTCATCATTATCATGGCCCTAAGAATCAAAGGTTCAGGCTCTTTCATTATCTATTATTGTGACCTTGGTCAAGACTTTTCCCTGTCCTAGACCTCAGTTTTCTTACCTGTAAAGTGAAGAGAACTATAGAACCCATCCTTGTACTGGAAGATTATTATAAAATCAAATGAGAAGATGTAGGTTAAGAGAAATGTATATTGTAAAGTTGGATTCAAATGCAAAGATTCAAGATCTGCTAATGTGTCAGTGCTGAAGGAAGGACTGGACCTCCAGAAATGAAATGGATAACAGTAGTTACACTTATTTAAAAAGTCAGTTGGTGTATTGCCTGTGGTGCTAGTTATTAAACCTCAAGAAAGACAAAACAATCAGGGAGACTCTAAGATGGCAATGTAGGAAAATCCTGAACTCAACTTCTCCACAAACAAACCAAATCTATACTTTCATATAGAGCAATTCCTTCTGAAGAATGGAGGCCTGATTGAACAGCTTCTGCACAATGAAGAATGGCAAGAGAGATGGAGATACAGTAATGAAAGAAACCCCCAACCCTGATGTTGCAAACTATCATAGGAAGGGACAGTACTGAAGGACCAGGAACAAATTTTTCTCCCTGGGAAACATGGTGGTGGGGAGGCAGAAGCTGCCATTTTAAATTCTAGTTGCCCTTTCAAAGGAACTAGCCCTGAATCCCTGCCAAATGTCAGGGGAGTGGCTAGAACGCTCCCTGGATCTAAGGTGATGGTAAGCACAATACTTTATGCTACCCCTCCACTTTGAGAGTACAGATGGGGGGAGGAACTGGGCACTATAGTTGGCCTGCTGCTTCAAGGAGAACTGGGGTTCTGCTGCACACTATCTCCAGCTGTCCCACCAAGGTAGCCTCAGTACAGTGCATACTGGGATACCCCTTGGCAGTACTCCCTTAGCTCCAGCCATTTTGCTAAAATGGCACAGGCACAAATCACTGCACCACTTCAGCACCAGAATTTTAGGAACATCCCCAGTGCAGAGCACCTCAGGACCTCTCAGCCTATAGCTGCTTTAGACTCAGACAACTCACAGAACACCCTTAAGCAAAACACACAAGGACCTCCCTCCCCACCCCACAATTTGGTGCCAGCTCAGCCCCAGCTGCCCAACCAGGACACCCCCTAATGTGGAGTGTTCTGGGATCCTGCAGCCCACATTGTCTCAGCTCCAGCCACCCTGCCAGTGCACCCTCTATACAGAGTGCCCCATGACACCATGGCTGTCATCTACTTTGCCTTCAGTTGTTCTGAAAAAGCATGTCCTCTACAAAGCAAGCCCTGGGACCTTCCAGCTTGTACCCATTTCAGCTTCAGCAACCCTGCCAAGGTACTGTCGATAAAGAAATCCCCAGGACCATACCAGTCTGTGCATACTTTGGCTCCAACAATCCCACCAGGGTAGCCCCAGAAAAGAATGACACAGGACACCCCCACCAGCCACCGCTCTAGTCAGCCACCCAAAGTCACCAGGCACACAAGTGTACACTGGTGATGGCCACACACAAGACTATTACTCTAAGTTTAGGAGAAGTAGATTTTACACCTAATTCATAGAAATACACCCAGAAAATTAAGAGGAAATTGCTCTAAAAGAAACAAAACCTCAGAAAAAGAACAGAGCAGATAAGTAATCTATCCGATAAAGAGTTCAAAGTACTGATCATAAAAGTGCTCACTGGACTGGAGAGAAAAGTAGATGAACTTAATGAGTACTTCAGCAAAGATCTAGATAATAAATATAAAATTACCAGAGTTGAAAAATAACTGAAATCAAAGCTAAGCTTTGGGAAATCAGAGGATATAGAAGAATGGATAGGTGATCTGGAATACTGGATAATGGAAAGTACCCAAGCTCAACAGCAAAATGAAAAAAATATTAAATGAGGTTAGAGTAAGTGATATTTTTTTGATAATATAAAACAAACATTTGTATTATAGTAGTTCCAGGAGGAGAAGAGAGGTAGGGCAGAAAATTACTTGAAGAAATGATAACAGAAAACTTACCTAACCTGGGGATAGAAACAGACATTGAGTTCAGGAAGGACAGAAAGTACCAAACAAGAAAAAGCCACTGAGGTCCACATCAAGACACATAAAAATTAAAATGGTAAAGATTAGGAGCACCTGGGTGGCACAGTCAGTTGAGTGTCCACCTCTTGGTTTAGGCTCAGGTCATGATCTCAGAGTCTGAGATCCAGCCTCATGTGGGGATCCACACTAAACACAGGGTCTGCTTACAGTTTCTCTCTACCTCTCTCTCAGGCCCTCCCCCACTGCATGCTCACTCTCTAAATAAATCTTTAAAAAAATAAGATGGCAAATATTAAACATCAAGACAATTTTAATAGTAGCAAGAAACAACTAGTTACATACAAGGGAAACCTCCTAATAACAACATCAGATGACTTTTGTCAGAAACCGACTATATCATGCCACTCCCTTCTGGCTACAAAGTACTGGAAGGTAAAAAAAAAAAAAAAAAAAAAAAAAAAAACCTACAACTGAGAATACTCTACCTGGCAAGATTATCATTCAGAATTGAAGGAGAAAGTTTCTTAGATGAACAAAAGTTAAGAGTTTATCACTACTAACCTGGCCTTATAAAAAATGTTAAACATACTTTAAGTAGAAAGACCATAATTATAAGAAAATTATGGAAGAAAAAATTTCACCAGTAATGCAAACATACACTAAAGGTAGTAGAACCACTTATAAAGCTATTATAAAGATTAAGAGACAAAAATAATAAGATATTACTAGTTGCAGGGACTGGCAAAATAAAGATATAAAATAGGACAGTATACATAAAAAACATGGAAGTAGGAAGAATGAAACTTCCTTAACGTGTATTCAAACTTAAGTGAAGATAACTTAATATAGATTGATTTAGGATGTTATATATGAACCTTATGGTAATCACAAACCAAAAATTTACAACAGATGCACAAAAAGTGAAGAGAAATGAAATCAAGCATAGCACTAAAACTCATCGATAAGAGCAAGAGAATTACAAAAGTAATCAGAAAGCAATTAACAAAATGGCAAAAACAAATCAACTAAGTGTAAATGGCCTAAATACTCTAAATGACACAGGGTGACTGAATGGTAAACAAAACACCTAATACCCATCTATATGATGCATACAAGACACTACAGACTTAAAGACACATACAGACTAACAGTGAAGGATAAAATAATTTACTCCATGCAAATTCAAATGAAAAATAAAAAGCTGAATAGCAATACTTAGACACAATAACGTTTAAACAAGGACTATAATAAGAGACAAAGGGCACTGCATAATGATAAAGGGATTAATCCAACAAAAGGATATAACACTTGTAGACATCTATGCACCCAACATTAGAGTACCTAAACACAAAGCAAATATTGACATAAAGGAGGAAAGTGACAGTAATACAGTAACAGTAGGGGACTTTGACACTCCATTTACATCAGTGGATAGGTCATCCAGGCAGAGGAGAAAAAAGCAGTAGAAAACAATGTTTTTGAATAGCACATTAAATCAGATACACTTATATAAACAGAACACCCAAAATAGAATATACTTTTTTTTCAAGTGCACATGGACATTCCCCAGCATAGATCATATGGGAGACAGCAAAACAAGTTTCAATAAATTTGAAATGGAGGGCGCCTGGGTGGCTCAGTGGGTTAAGCCGCTGCCTTCGGCTCAGGTCATGATCTTGGGGTCCTGGGATCGAGTCCTGCATCGGGCTCTCTGCTCAGCAGGGAGCCTGCTTCCCTCTTCCCTCTATTTCCCTCTCTGCCTGCCTCTCCATCTGCTTGTGATATCTCTCTGTCAAATAAATACATAAAATCTTTAAAAAAAAAAAATTTGAAATGGAGATCATATCAAGCATTTTTTTTTTTTTCTGGCCACAATGGAATGAAACTAGAAATCAATTACAAAAGAAAAAAAAATGGAAAAAAAGACATGTAGGCTAAACAACATGCTACTAAATTACCAACGAGTCAGTGAAAAAAATCAAAGAAAAATAAAATACATGGAGATAAATAGGAAGACATAGTGGTCCAAAACCTTTGAGACACAACAATACCATCCTAAGAGAAATTTATAGCGAGAAAAACCTACCTCAAGAAACAATAGAAATCGGGCGCCTGGGTGGCTCAGTGGGTTAAGCCGCTGCCTTCGGCTCAGGTCATGATCTCGGGATCCTGGGATCGAGTCCCGTGTCGGGCTCTCTGCTCAGCAGGGAGCCTGCTTCCTTCCTCTCTCTCTCTGCCTGCCTCTCCGTCTACTTGTGATTTCTCTCTGTCAAATAAATAAATAAAATCTTTAAAAAAAAAAAAAAGAAGCAATAGAAATCTAAAGTAAACAATTCATCCTTTCATCTAAAGAACTAGATAAAGAACCAATAAAACCCAAAGCCAAAAGTTAGTACAAGAAAGAAATAACAATCAGAGCAGAAACAGATGAAATAGGCACTAAAAAATTACCAAAATAGAAAATATCAGTTAAATCAAGAGCTTTCTTTGAAAATATAAACAAAATGATAAACTTTTAACAAGACTCATGAAGAAAAATAAAGAGTACCCAACTGAAATCAGGAAGAGGAGAAATAACAATACCACAAAAATACAGATTAGAGATTATCAAAAATTATATGCTAACAAATTAGACAATTTAGAAGAAATGGATAAATTTCTAGAAGCATACAATCTTCCAAAAGTAAATAGAAATAGAAAATAATGAACAGATGATTGGTAATAAAATTGAATTGGTAAAGAAAGTCAAGAAACAGAAGTCCAAAACTAGACATATTCACAAGTTCTAGAATATTTAAGAGAAGAGATACTATCTATTCTCCAACTATTTCAAAAAATAGAAGAGGAAGGAACGCTTCTAAATTCATTCTATGAGGCTAGCATTACCCTGATACCAAAATGAGACAGATACACTACAAAGAGGAGCAGGAGGAAGAATTACAGGCCAATATCCGTAAAGAATACAGATGCCAGAATTCCTGAAAAAAGTTAGCAAACCACATTTAACAATACGGTAAAACAATCATTCACCACAATCAAGTGAGACTTAATCTGGGAGTGTAAGAATGGTTCAATATTTACAAAATCAACTGATACTACATTAACAAAATGAAGGATAAAAATGGTATCTTAATTGATGTCGAAAAGTCATAATAAAACTCAACAGCTGTTTGTGATACAAACTCATAAGTGGGATTACATGGAACACATACCTCAAACATAAGAAAGACCATTGATGGCAAAACCCACAGGTAATAGAACACAAGGATTCCACTCTCACCACTTTTATTCTGCATAACCTGAAGTCCTAACCACAGCAATCAAACAAGAAATAAAAGCCATCCAAATTGGTAAAGAAGTAAAATTGTCACTATTTGCAGATGACATGACACCATAAATAAAATCCCATAAGACTCCACCAAAAAAAGGAGCAGAAAACAAAATTTTAAAAGACTCCATTTAAAGTTACACAAAAAGAATAAAAATACTTAGGAATAAACCCAAGAAAAAGATGTACCCTGAAAACTATAAAACATTGATGAAATGGAAAAGTACATGAACAAATGGAAGATACATGTTCATGGATTAGAATACTATTGGTAAAATGTTCACTCCACCCAGAGCGATCTACAGATTCAAACCAATTCCTGTGAAAATACCAACAGTGCTTTTCAAAACACTGGAATAGTCCTAATATTTGTATGGAACTACAAAAATCCTGAATAGCTAACACAATCTTGAGAAAGAGCAACGACTGAGGTATCAAAATACCAGGTATTTCAATATTGTATTGCAAAGCTGCAGTAATCAAAAAATTATGGTAATGGCCCATAAATCAACACACAGATCAATGGCACACAATAGGAGAGCCCAAAAATAAATTCACGTTTGTATGGTCCATCAATCTATTACAGGAAGGCAAGAATATACAATAGGGAAAAGACAGTCTCTTCAATAAATGGTGCTTGGGAAAACTAGACAGCTACATGCAAAAGAATGAAACTGGACCACTTTCTTACACCACACATAAAATAAACTCAAAATGGATTAGTGAACCTAAATGTCAGACTTGAAACCATAAAACTCCTAGAGGAAAACATAAGCAATAATCTGTTTGAGGGTGGCCATAACATTTTTCTAGATAGGCAAGGGACACAAAAGCAAAAATAAACTATTGGGGCTACACCAAAATAAAAATATTTAGCACAGCAAAGGAAATGATAAACAAATGAAAAGGCAACCTACTGAGAAGATATTTGCAAATGATGTATTTGATATGGGGTTAATATCCAAACTATTAATTTGGATAATTAATACATAAAGAACTTACACTACTTAACACACAAAAACATCTGATTAAATGGGCAGGGAACCGAATATACAAATTTTTACAAAGATGACCTACAGGTGACCAACAGACACATGAAAAAGTGCTCTCCATCACTAACCAGGGAAATACACATCAAAACCACAATGAGATCTCCTTTTAACTGTCAGAATGGATACTATCAACAAAAAATAACAAGCGTTGGTAAGGCTATGGAGGGAAAAAAAAACCCTCATGCATAGGTGGTGGGAATATAAATTGGTGCAACCACTCAGGTAAACAGTATAGAATTTCCTCAAAAAATTAAAAATAGAAATACCATTGATTTGGTAATTCTATTGTTGAGTAGTCACCCTCAAAATTGAGAACACTAACTTGAAAAGATATTTCCATCCCAATGTTCATTGCATTATCATTTATAATAGCCAAGACATGGAACAACTCAAGAGTCCACTGATCTATGAATAGATGAAAGTGTTTAGGTGTGTATACACACACACACACACACACACACACAAATAAAATAATACTCATCCATAAATAATGAGGTCTTGCCATTTGCAACAACATGGATGGACCTAAGGAGTATTACGCTCAATGGAGTAAGACGATGAAGGACAAATGTTGTAGGATTTCACCTGTGCATGAAATCTAAAAAACAAATCAGAAGCAGATGCAGGGGCACTTGGGTGGCTCATCAGGTAAGCATCTGCCTTCCTCTAGGTCATGATCTCGGGGTCTTGGGATCAAGCCCCATATTGGGCTCCTGGATCAGCAGGAGGCTGCTTCTCCCTCTCCCTCTGCCTCTCCCCCTACTCATGCTCTCTCTCGGTCTCAAATTAATAAATAAATCCCCCATAAATACAGAGAACAAACTTGTGGTTGCTAGAGAGCAGGAGGCTGTGGTGTGGGATGGGTAAAATGGGTGAAAGGGGAAGGGAGGTGCAGGATTCTGGTTATGGAAAGAGTCATAGGGATAAAAGGTAGGATATAGAGAATATAGTCAATGATACTGAAATAGGATTGGTTGGTGACACATGGTAATTACACCTGTGAGCATAACATAAGGTATAGATTTGAATCACTATGTTGTACAAATGAAACCAGCATAACTTTATGTGACCAGCTATACTTCAATAAATTTTTTAAAATGAGCCTTAAAGTATCCCAAAACTACCAAGGAAATAAAAAAGACAAAAAGACAAATTTGAAGAGGGTCTAGAGAAGGGCAATCCAACAGCCAAGAAGACAGAAAGGATGTAGGATAACCAGACAATGACTCAATTCTAAGAAATGATTTGAGAAAGTTAACTCTAGATTTTTTTTTGCCAGTTCCCCACAAAGAGAATACTCCATGCTTCTTGAAAGAAAGATTTTAGGGCAAATACACATTGGTACTCTTTATTCCTGAAGAGCCATCACTCACAGACTCATTAACCCAAGATTTAAAGCCTAGAAATGAACTACCTCATAAAGTTCTAGCTACCTTACTATGAACTTGTTATGCATGTGTTAATTACAGGCTATATCCTTAACTCTGAGGTCTGTTTGGAAGAAAACATTTGTGAAATGATCTTTGGAGTATGACCCATTCTTGAAATTCTTGCTTATCTTTTCTTCTATGATATTACATAGTTTTGGACTACTTTTGGTTTTTGATTGGATGAATAAAAATAAATGATTCTAACTTTCATTTGTTTGACCATCCATTGATCTTTCTACACATCCACTATCCATTTTGAACTCTTATGATCCTTGCACTGTGAACATTATATATAAAATATAGTGATTAAGTAAGCCCCTACATGCTAATACAGATTCCTCAGATTTAAATATAACGTTCCATCATTTGTTGTAAACCAACTCATTTTATTTTTAAAGATCTTGTCCTTAATATCTTCTGAAACATTCCAAAAATGTCATCCACTAAAAATCACCAAAGACTCAGTGACACTTTTCCATCTGTCCATTTTGGGAAGATACTCTCATGTCTAGATCTCTAGTTATAGACACGCACATATTCACATAATAGCTCTCATGCCCATTCAGAACTGGAATGCAAGCTTAAGTATAGGAATTATTTTTATTCATCTCCATACCTCATTGATACTCAATGCTGATTACATTTCCTAACATTTCATTTGGGAAAGATGGGACTGATCTTGGTAGAATATTCTCATGTTCTTAATTGTTAATATATTAGAGGTTAATATATTTAAAGTTTTCAATGGTGACAGATTTAGAGTAACATAATTATTAACTACTACCAAAAGTTAGAAGTTTAAAATACTTGTGATTGTGTCAGATAAACTTAAGAAATTTGGTTCTAGTAATCTTCAGGAGGCATTGATCCTTATAGTCATACATCCAAAGAAGCACATCAGTGCTCATTCAAAGTTATGTTATTTTAAACTAAAAGTGCATGTGAAACAGTATTAGTATTGAAGAAGTACTTTAGAAGAGGTTAAGAAATGCCTTCTATACTTAGGAGTTAAAAATATAAGTCAGAAAATATCACAGTAGAGCAACAGATTTTTTTTTTTAATTTTCTTCAGTATATATTTAACTTTTAGATATGTTGCAGGGAATATGTCAGTTACATATTATATTTTTAATGTTTTAGCTACAAAAGATATTTCAAGAGAAAATAAAATGCTTATAAATACAAATGAGATGAAAAATATAATTGTATTACATAGTTGGTATAGTACAAGTTTATCTACAATAAGCTTACTGTACAAATATTTTAATAAAAATTAACAGCAAGTGACGAATGGCTAAGCACATGGTATTCCCTGAATGAAACTTTGAACATGAACTTGAAAATTACATTCTGAGAACTCTATTTGTCAATTTTCTCTCAATAAAAAGGGGTATCTTATTAAAAAACAAAATGAAAGGAAGTTCACATAATAACCAAATATTTAAGTTTTTAGAAGTAAGGCTTATTGGCCTCATACACCTGTTCAGAGCTCACGTTATGTATTTATGTAAGTGTATAGCTCCATGCTTGTGATCAAGATTAGTGGTGCTCATCAATATCTTTATTTTTATCTTTTTATTTAGATTATCACAGTCTATTTCTTCAGCTCATTTAGGCGGCCCTGAGAGACTAGTCTGGTCAATGGCATGAGGGAAGAAGTACTATGTACCTCTTTCAAACCTGGCCCCTGAAACTTCACTTGAGATCATCTTCACCTTCACTTTCCTCATGTGATTAGGGGTGCAAGAACCCACTGCAAGACTGAGAAAAGATTAAAAGAGCTTGGATCCCTCCATGACTGTGGAATATTGCATCGTTAGCCTACCCATTGCGTCATGAACAACAAATCCTTCATGTTTCCTATATATTTCTGCAACTATGGTTGTGACATTTAATTTCAAGCTTTAAATACTTGGTTCAATACTTTACCAAGTTACCTCACAGACTTTTTCTTTTTAAATTTATCTGATATTTTACCTACAGAACTTTGAAATGGTACATAGATTTCAGGATCATTTTAGAAGAAGAATATTAATTGCAGGGGCCCAAACATGAACTGATTAAATTAAAACAAAACCTCAGATAAACCTTTGGCACTGACTTCAAAACTTCTCTTGTTGATAGAGAATAATTCCCTTATGAACTATGCTGGACTTAATTAACACATCTTTCTGTACTAGCAGTTGCTTGTGCAGAGATGAAAAACAGATTTAAAGAACAAGAGGTTGTTGCAACTTGAGTGTGATGAAGCCATGTTTCCCTTGTTACAGTGTGAACTGTGCACTGGCAGCTGCTTGAAAAATTTATGTTATTCTTTATTTAAATTCAATTAGCCAACTTACAGTACATCATTAGTCTCAGATGTAGTGTTCAGTAACTTATCAGTTGCATATAACACCCATTGCACATCACATCATGAGCCTTTCTTAATGCCCATCACCGAATTACCCATCCCCCTACCCACCTCCCCTCCAGTAACCCTGTTTCCCATAGTTAAGAATCTCTCATAGTTTTTTCTCCCTCTCTGATGACTTCCCATTCTGTTTTCCCTCCCTTCCCTTATGATCCCTCTATGCTGTTTTATTCCACATAAAAGTGAAACCATATGATCATTGTCCTTCTGACTGACTTATTTCCATCAGCATAATACCCTCCAATTCTATCCACATCAGTGTAAATGGTATTTATCCTTTCTAATGGCTGAGTCATATTGTATATATTACATTTTATATATGTACTACATCTTTATCCAATCATCTGTCAATGGACATCTAGACTCTTACCACAGTTTGGCTACTGTGGACATTGCTGCTATGAACATTGGGGCACAGGTGCCCCTTTGGATCACTACATTTATACCTCTGGGGTAAATACCTAGTAGTGCAATTGGTAGGTCATAGGGCAGCTCTATTTTTAACATCTTGAGGAGCCTCCATACTTTATACCACTTTCCAGAGTAAAGAATGTACCAGCTTGCCTTCCCACCCAGAGTGTAAGTGGGTTCCCCTGCTTCCACATCCTTGCCAACATTTGTTGTTTCCTATCTCATTAATTTTAGCCATTCTGACTGGTGTGATGTGGTATCTCACTGGGGTTTTGATTTGTAAGTCTAATAATACAATTCACCATTGTACTATTTTCAGTGAAACATTTCTGTAAAGCATTTTAATTACCAACAGTAAACCTTTCCCTGGGAATGTGTTTTTTGTTTGTATTTTTTTTTAACAGTGAAGCTTATTTTTCTTGCCATAATTTATTATGTGTAAATCATGTCTTCTTTATATTACTTCAAAAGTGGGCATCATAGGCTATTTTTACTGAAGCTAGTATCACACAGAAATGCTGACAGTTACATAAAAGGTTTATTAAGTGGCAACATCAAAACATGATCCATTAGTGGGAAGCTGATGTACTTTGCCATTAAATCATAGGTCTCTATAAAAGTGTTAACCTCTTTGAATCAAATTGGGACACAGATAAACAGTAAAAAGCAATACCCAAGTTAGTTCAAATGTAATATTTATTAGTTAATATGCTAGAGTTGTGAAAGTAGATATATATTCACCAAGTTATACGAATTAGCATAAACCCATAAGCCTAGGGCACAAAGAACTCTAGTGAGGGTTAGTTCACACAAGCAGGAATAGAAACTTGAAAATTCCAACAACGACTTAGAGCACCAACATTATTGTCCATCTCTAGCTAGTAAGGCTGATGGCTGCAACAGTAACTGTGTGTTGGTGACTGAAAAGACTGGCCCCAGACAAGAAAATAACTGAAATGAAGTTCTGCCTATTTCCCATACAGCACTGTAAACTGTGTGACCCAAGATCACCATTACCTTATTCTGCAGCACTATCCTAGAAGACATATGGCAGG
Organism: Mustela nivalis; assembly: GCF_964662115.1. Taxonomy (NCBI): domain Eukaryota; kingdom Metazoa; phylum Chordata; class Mammalia; order Carnivora; family Mustelidae; genus Mustela; species Mustela nivalis. Next base: position 65,167,738 of record NC_139021.1, on the reverse strand, counting down.
ATACTCAGAGCTATTACTAGAGCTATCTCCTGCATGTATGCATGCATGTACACACCCAGAGGTCTTTGGCAAGCCACACATCTAATTAGGGCCTTTCAATCCCTTAGGGTAGTGAAGAGAATACCATGGGCCACACTGGAGTCAGGACCTCTGGTTTACTCCTGGAATTAAGAGAAGGTGGGAAAAGGGGCCTGGCACATTGCAAGTCATCAACATTACTTATTGAATGGAGAGTCTTATATGTAAGGGAGTTCCTATTTCAGAGAACTTTGAAAAGTACCTTAAAAGACTTGTTCCCATGAACTTGTTTGGAAGCAGATCTAGAACATCCAATAGGGATCCTGTTCTGGGCTTTCCTCTAAGAGTAATGCTTCCTAAGCCTTTCTACATCATGACATACACAGAAAATGATAGTATTTGTATGAAACAGTGGTTAAATGGAGGATTTCGGAATCCTGCATAAAGTGGAAGTGACAGGAAACCTGAGGGCTGATGAGATGGATCCTCCAGCACATAGTTTGGAAGCTATGTTCCAGAAAAGATGAATAATACTGAGAGTCCATTGAGGGATCTAGCTTTTCCTGTTATTATTTAACAGATTCTATCACCTGCTGAGTGCTTACCATATGCCAGCAACTATACCCAACACTTAATGCACACTATTTCTTTTTATCCTTAAAGTAATCTAGGGACTCTACTTCTGGTAACAACAGCATGAGATGGTCAGATGACTGCTCCATAGAAAATGACTATACACTGGACAAAACCATTTGTGACAATCATTTCAGGGCACTGGAAAATAACCAAAGGTAGGCAACAACTTGGGAAATACTAATTCATGTGAAACTGCTACTGTACTGCATTGAGTAATAACTAAGAATTAACTTTTGGAGGGGAGGTGGGAGTCTGAGAGCATTCCCAAGCTCCACCAACTACCAAACATGGGCAGTGAAAATCCAGCTTTATGAGCTGGAGGTGACAGACTCAGGAGCAGGCAACAAAGCAGTTAGAAATTTCAGAGGGAGATTTTGGATGTGAGAAAGCTATAGAGCAACTGATACAATAAGCTTTCCATATATACCTGGTTAACTGCTAAACTATGTGTGCTTATTGGATACAGCAGGGAACCCAACAAAAATTGAAAGAAAGCATGTGAATTTGCCACACATCTGAATGCACAGTGAAATCTACACAAAACAGAGGAGGATGAAAGCCTGACTAACTCAGAGTCTCTGACTACAATCTCTGCCTGTTTGGCCTCTGAACTATGCAGGTGCAGAGGAACTCCTTAGAGAACTAGGCAAAAGAAAAAACATCTGTGGTTGGAGATTTCAGTTTGACTCCAGGCATGTTAAAGTCTAAATCCCTCCAAAGAACAAAACCGATTTCAGATTCACTGTGAGTACAACTACAAATGCTTTTTACTAATTTTTGACCAAAATATATGAGATGGGAAAAGGAACAGGAATGACCCATATCTAGGGAAAAAGGCAGCCATTAGAATTTGACACTGAGTGGGCTCAGAGGTTGGATTTAAGACAAAGACTTCAAAGAGCTATTATAAATACATTAAAAAATTAAAGGAAATCCTGTTCAAGGAATATTCAAATAATGAACAAATAGTAAATACTAAGAGAAGGAAACTAAAAGAATCCAATGGCTATTGTAGAGAAGAAAAGCATATTAATGGAAATGAAAAATATATTGTATATACTCAAACAGATTTGAAATGGTGAAGAAAAAAACAATGAATGAAAAATCAGTAGGTCACAATCTAAAAACAGAACAATAAAGTTAAAAATAAACAAACTTGAAGATCTGTGGGTCAATATCAAGCACTGCAAAATATAACTCAGGCCTGACCTCAAGGTAAGTTCTGTTAAAGCTGCACATGTACCCTGCCCAGACATTGCTGCATACTATGCCCCACACCTTGTGCCTCCAACTGCTGGTGTATGGCCCCCAGCCACTATAGCATTTCGAGAGATCTGGCATAGGATTTGCGGCCTAATGGAAATTTTGCTAATCCTGCTGCCCACTCCCAAGTTCCCTGGTGGCCATGCTCCCTCAGAACTGGTGTGCCTGGGTCCTACTAACACTACAGAGAACAAGCACAGCCCACAACAGGCAGAATGTCAGTGCAGACAAGTGCACTGAAAGGAACCTAAGTGACTCAGACACAACAACAGATTATAGGCCTCACACACAGAATACTCTTTTGAAATGCCAGATTCTGTGAACAGGGGACACTCTATTGCAGGGCACTCCAAGACCTCTTTTTTATAAAGTAACTCTTTTCAAGAACAGAAGACATAGCTGATTTTCTCAACACAGGGAAATAGACACAGAAATGCAGAAAAAAAATGAGGAGACAGAGAAATTTATCCCAAATGCAAGAACAGGACAAGGCCATGCCTAGAGATCTAAGTGAAACAGATATAAGTAATATACCTGATAGAGAATTTAAGGCAATGATCAGGAGGGTACTCACTGGACTTGAGACAAGAGTGGAGGACATGAATGAAACCCTTAACAGAAATAAGGCATGATACAGAAGAGAGAAAGGGCTCAATAAACAAAATGAGAAATGTGCTTGATGGAATGAACACTAGGTAGAAGCAGCAGAAAAATTTAGTGACCTAGAAGACAGAATGGGAAGTAAACTGAAGAAAAGAAATAGGAATTATATAAAACAATACATTTAAGGAACTCGGTGACTTCAAACAGGACATTTGTATTTTAAGAGTTCCAGAAAAAAAGGGAGTAGGGAGCAGAAAATTTATTTGAAGAAATAATAGCTGAAAACTTCCCTAATCTGGGGAGGGAAACATATCTAGATCCAGGGGGCACAAAAACTACCATCAAATCAACAAAAGCAGACCTACACCAGAACATATATTAAACTGGCAAAATATAATGCTAAAAACAATATTTTAAAAGCAGTAAGACAAAAGAAGTCAGTAACTTACAAATGAAAACTCATAAGGCTAGCAGGAGATTTTTCAAAAAATTTTGCAAGCCAGAGTAGAGTGGCATGATATATCCAAAATGCTGAGTTGGAAAAATCTGCAGCCAAGAACACTCTATCCAGCAGGACTACCATTAGGAATAGAAGAAGGGATAAAGAGTTTCCCCAACAAAAACCTCCTAGGAGTTCATGACCACTAAACCAGTCCTGCAAGAAATATTAAAGGGGATTCATTGAGTGGAAAGGAAACCCCAAAAGTGACAATATAGAGGTAGGAAACACAAAAGTAGTAAAAATGATTCTTTCCTCTTAAAAAAAAAAAAAAAAGCAAAACAAAAAAACCACAGAGTCAAAGAACTCACAGAATAAAAGGATATAAAATATAAACATACACCTAAAATGTGGGGAGTTAAGGAACAAAGAATGGTCACAAAGTTAAATGACAACCAACTTAATATAGAAAGCTATATGTAGAAGAGGATAGAATATCACTAAAAAAAAAAAGTCAAAAATCATGATAAGAGAAGGATTAGAGAAACACTTCAAAAAATATAACATGTAATAAAATGGCTATAAATACATATCAATAATTATTTAGAATGTAAGTGGACTAAATGCTCCAATCAAAAGACATAGAGGATTGAAGAAAAAAAAAAAAACAGAATGGATTGAGGGAAAAAAGACCCATTTATACTGCCTATAGTAGACTCGTTTTAGGCCTAGACACCTGCAAATTGAAAGGGTATGGAAAAACATTTATCATACAAATGGATGTCAAAGGAAGTGGGAGTAGCAATACTTAGTTCAGACAAAATAGAACTTAAAGTTTTACTTTAGAGAGAGAGCACGTGTGAGAAGGGGAAGAGGTAAAGGGAGAGAATCTCAAGTGGTCTCCCCATTGAATGCAGAGCCTGATGTGGAGCTCAATCCCACCACTGCAAGATCATGACCTGAACTGAATTCAAGATTCAGATGCTTCACCAACTAAGCCACCCAGACCCCCCCAGATAAAAAACCTTAAATCAATGACTATAATAAGAGATAAAGAAGAATACTATATAATCATAAAAGGAACATTCCAACAAGAAAATAGAAATTATCAATATTTATGCACCAAAGAGGGGAACACTCAAATATATAAAACAGTAACAAAGGAGCTAATAATAATAGGGGGCTTTAAAAACACCATTTATAGCAATGGTCAGATAATATAAATGGAAAATCAAGGAAACAATGGCTTTGACTGACACACTGGAATAGGATATTTTGAGTATATCTGTTAAATCTATCTTAAAAGAAAACACATTCTTTTCAAGTGTATCACAGAATATTCTCCAGAAAAGATCACATGCTGGTTCACAAAACACGCTTCAGCAAATTCAGGAAGATCGAAGTCCTACCATGCATCTTTTACTGACCACAATGCTATAAAGCTAGACATTAACCACAAGAAAAAAATCTGCAAAGAACACAAATACATGGAGTTTAACATGCTTTACTGAACAATGAATAGGTCAACCAGGTGTAAAGTTTTTTCCGGCGAGATAAACACAACACCAGGCAAAGTGGGTGCAAGGCAAGATTTATTAAAAATGCTCTCTGGCGAAGTTTCAGGGCTCAGGAGAAGGGGAGCCAGGAAAGTTGCGCCGGGAGGAGGTGGGCACCCTCGGGCGAGGTTCCGCCACTCTGGAAAGCAGAGTGGCGGAAGTCGCGCCCAAGGCAGGGAGGAGGGGGCTTTTAAGGGGTCTCGGAGGAAGCTCAGGGGTCTTTTGGAAGTTTCCCTTATTTGGATATCCCGCTTGCTCATCGGGATCCCATTGGTCCACGGGAGCCCGGGGCGGGGGGGTCTCAGATTCCTGCTTGGGCCTTTGTTCTCCTGTCCGAGCTCAGGTCTTGTGGCGGGAACTTTCACCATCTTTAGTAGCCCTTCCTGCCAGCCCAACACCAGGAAATAAAAACAGAAATAAAGTACATGAAAATGAAAACACAATGGTCCAAAATCTTTGGATGCAGTAAAAACAATTCTAAGAGGCAACTATATAGCAATACAGGCCTATTTCAAGAAGGAAGAAAAATCTCAAACAACCTCACCTTACATGTATAGAAAAGGGACAACAAACAAAGCCTAAAGGCAGCAGAAGGAAAGAAATAAGGAGTAGAGCAGAAATAAAAATAAAAATGTTAAAAATTAAATAGATCAATGAAACCAAGAAATGGTTCTTTGAAATGGTTCACTGAACCATTCAAATGGTTCTTTGAAATGGTTCTTTCTAGGAAGAAGTTGCTGTGGCTGAGGTCAAAGAGGTTGCTGCCTGGGCTCTCCTCAATACCAAGCATTTTTAAAGAAGAACAGCAAAGATAGAGGACTTATATACTACCTGATTTCAAAACAATATAAAAATAATCATATAGTATTGGCATAAGAATAGAAATACAGATCAATGAAAGAGAATGGAGAATTTGGAAAGATGTTTAAATGGTTAATTGATTTTTTAACAAAGGGGTGAAGTAAACCAATAGTGAAAAGAAAATCTTTTCAACAAATAGTGCTAGGATACCTGGCCATCTGCATGCAAACAATGAACCTTGATTCTTGTACCATGCACAAAAGTTAACTTAAAACAGATCATAAATCTAAATGAGAACTTATTTTAAAACTAAAAATTCTAGAAGAAAACCTAGGGAAAAAAAAATCCATGACACTGCGTTAAGATTTCTGAGATGTGACACCCAAAGCTTCTTTTCTGGCTTATGTTTATTGTGTCATAGAAGAAAAAAATTAGTAAGTCAGCTTTTATTACAAGTACTCTGGTCTTTGAGATATACCAGCAAGGAAATGAAAAGTTAAAGACTGAGAAAATATTTACAGAAATATCTAATGAAAAATTTGTTTCCAAAAAATATAAAAAGTGCTTAAAATACACAGTAAGAAAAAATTTTTATGTTAGTAACCATACAACTTAATTTTAAATTGGGCAAAATATTTGAACACACCTTACACAAAAGATACATAGTTTTCTTTACAAGCACCACACAAAAGAAGGTATATAAGTTGAACAGATACTCCACAGAAGATATACAAATAATCCACAAGACACAAAGAAGCTCACCATCATTGAAATTAAATTAAGCCCTCATTGAGACACCATTCCATGCCCACTGGAATAATTCAGGTTAGAAAGGTGGACAATACCAAGTGTTGTTGAGGATGTGGAGGAACTGAAACACTATGTACTGTAGGTGGATATGCAAAATGGTAGAACCACTTTGAAAAGTTTGACAGCATCTTATAATATTAAACATATACTTACTTGGCTCAACAATTCTACTTCTAGGTATCTACCCAAGACAAAACCTATGGCCACAGAAATATTTATATGATTATGTGTAGCAGCATTATCCATAGTAACCCCAAATAGATACTACCCAAACATAAATAAGATGTGGTAGGTTATACAATGGAATACTTTTCAGCCATAAAAGGGATGAACTACTGATACAAGGTACAAACAAAATGCATGCACCACAAAACAACATGCTAACTGAAAAACGCTAAAAGACTACACAGTTTCCATTCACGTGATATTCCGGAAAAAAGCAAAACTGTTGGAACAGAAAGCAGTCAAATGGTTTCTGGGACCAAGGAAAGGTAGGCATTAGGGATTGAAAAAGGCCCTTTACTTTAGGGGGTGATGCAAAAGTCCTAAAACTAGGTTGTGGTGGCAATTTCCCAACTAAAGATGCTTACCAAATTCAGTGAAATTTATACATAAATTGATTTTAGAGCATGTAAATGACACCTCACTAAAGCTGTTAAACCCATACAGCTCTGTGCGGTAGACCTCACTTCCATTGTGCAACTGAGGGAAGAGTCTCAAAGGCTGGGTAACTCACTTAACGCTAAACAGCTAGTCATTATCAAACCTAAGTCCACATTGGTAATCACTGCTCTACTCTGCTTGTTGGAGTGGAGGAGACACTAGGTACCTTGTGATGCTCCTAGAAGTTTCCACAATCAGCAGATTCCACCCAAGCTGAAACTGGTGTAGGCTGCTCCCCTCTACAGAAATGGTCTGCCACCAGGAAGTGAGGGGTGTCCTGGGCTAGAGGTACAATGTTTAGACGTCCTGCTGCTCTCGGGAAATGTGCTACAGAAAAACAAGCACAGCACAGAGAAGAGGGTTAAAACTCTGGTTTTGGCACTTAACAGTCCTTAAGACCTTAAGGAGGCCATGCAACTTCTTACTGCTTCAGTTTCTTAATCCATGAAAAGGATTTAGAGACATACCACCTCCTTTATGGAGTTGTGTTGGATGTTGAAGGGGCAGTAAGTGAAATAAAGAACCTGATCCTTAGTAGAGCCTCAGGAAAAGTAAATTCTTTTTTAAAAAGTAAAATACTTTTAAATTCCCTTCCCTTTTAGTTCCTAAGAGAAAAAAACATCCAGTCCCACCATTTAATAAGGAGTTAGATTTTTTTTTTAAAAAGTGTTTCTCACTGAGGAAAAATGGGAATTATTCATCAGAAGTCCTTCTGGGCATCAGACTTAGCAGGTCCTCAAATTTTATCCAAGATCTCACAGTCATGAAGAAAAAAAGTGCATGAAACTCCTTTTACTCTGTAATTATTTTCTTCCCTTGCTTCACTTTTATGAAGTTTGACATATAAGGCAATCAGTGCCTCCACATGCTCCCATAAAAAAATCAAGAGGGGCGCCTGGGTTGCTCAGTGGTTTGGGCTGCTGCCTTCGGCTCAGGTCATGATCTCAGGGTCCTGCGATCGAGCCCCGCATCAGGCTCCCTGCTCCGCAGTAAGCCTGCTTCCCTCTCTCTCTCTCTCTCTCTCTCTCTCTCTCTCTGCCTGCCTCTCTGCCTACTTGTGATCTCTGTCTGTTAAATAAATAAATAAATAATCTTTAAAAAAAATCAAAAGAAATTATGTAGATAGATGTGTTTGTGACTTATATGTACACAAACTTGCATTATTTGAATTTTTTGGCAGGAAGTAAATATTTGAAACCATGTGCTGAAATGGAAATCTAAAAGGACTATTTTAGCTATGAGAAGTTCATTTTATTAGGTCCAGCAAATGATAGCCTGGAAGAGGTCACTATTTACAAAATCTTTCAAGTTGTCAAGTTTTGAGGTTAGACTCAAAGTGCTCAAAGAATTTTACTGTTGAACATTTTTTGTCTACATGGTATGGACACCTTTCCTCTTCATCACACATGTCTGTAAGGGGGTTCTCATGTCTGACTGTTCATAAAGGCAGAGATGGTATTAAAATGTGGAGATCCAATGCCACCACATCAAAAATTATGATTTCATACGACAGAGGTAGTGCCCAGTAATGAATTTTTTTTAAAACAAATAATCCCTGGTGATTCTGGACCAAACCAAACTCACATCCTGTCTATTTCTCAAGGGCTTCCCTCAGCCTCAGGAAAATTTATGATAATTCTAGATAATAGTTCCTTAGTTTGTTTTGGATGTTAATCAGTGTTATAAAATAGGATTTAGGCTCGGATAAGCTTGGGAACACACTATTACTCATTATGTTTATAATGATTTAATTGTAGACTTGCTCTTAGCATCCATTACCCCCATCAATATTTACAATTCTGTATCAATACTGAATAATTCACTATTTTCTTGTTCCGTGTATAGCCTCTTCTCTCCAATTGGATTTGTAAGATCCTAGAGACAGATGTCTATTTCAGGCAGAAACTTTGTAACTGATACTTAAGAAAGGCAAAGATATTGACATACAGATTTTAGCTGAGTAACACCACCATGGAATTAGCTGGAAAAGGGAAGCATGATGCTCAAAAGTTTTATTATGTTCCCAGGTTCAGTTTTCTCCCATTTCCTGAATATGACTTCTAAAAAATTTCCAGAGAAAATCCTACACTTGAACAACCAAAAACTCAGAGCAGGCCTCTCCACATAAGGTTAAGGAATATAAGCTACTGCCTAGTGGACAAGGGAAAGGGGAGGGCCTAGATAAACAGCACAGTATCAAATACCACTTTGCTAGAATAACTTTTCTCACATTTGTAGCATTATGGCTTTGGGCACTTAGAGGCACATGAATATAATGAAGAGTTTAAAGAGAAAAATAGGCTAATATGTAGATTTAAATTCATGTACACCTGTGCCTAAAAATTGAAGTGATATTTATATTCTTTTTTTTTTTTTTTTCAGAGAGAGAGGGAGCGAGAGCGAGCGCAGGCAGACAGAGTGGCAGGCTGAGACAGAGGGAGAAGCAGGCTCCCTGCCAAGCAAGGAGCCCGATGTGGGACTCGATCCCAGGACACTGGGATCATGACCTGAGCCGAAGGCAGCTGCTTAACCAACTGAGCCACCCAGGCATCCCGATATTTATATTCTTAATGTAGATTGATGAACTTCAGATCAGAGAACCTTCTAAAGCTGTATGTAATATTCTGCCAATTTTGGGGTCATCAGCTTCACAAAAGGATCCAGAACCAAAAAGGAATTTATCCCTCTCTGGTCTAAATAATCTATTTTGGGTCATATAATCATGAAGCTTACAAAACTAAGATTGACCTTATATATTCCCCTGAACAACATTTAGCTGTTTTGGGTATTTTTTTTTTCCCCCAAACACTAATATAGGAGGTTTAATAGAGAGGCACTATTTACAGATCTGAAGCTGTGAGGTCTTTGCTGGTCTCTTGGAACCAGATGTTTACATATTTACTTAAAGTGACCCACTGAATAATCATGGTTACAAGTTGAACAGCACACATTCTTTCAGTTTTATAAATACCAGGAAGTTTATAAACTCAGTGAAAAACTAGCATTTCTGGTAACTGACCTCAAACTATATTTGCTAAGATAATATAAACCATTGTCCGGAATCAATATAGCCATTTTCTCCAGCAAACATTGGGCAGCATTTCCCAAGACAAAGTCTTCTGCATACATCCTCCTTATTTTTTAAGGATTGCAAGTAAATGTTATAATTCATACAGTATTTCTTTCAGGCCAATGAATACTTAGAACTGGAATTCGAATGTTTAAAGCAATGTGGTATGATCAACAGATGTAAGAGTAAAGTTAGAGCAATTTTGCCTTATGATTTTCATAACACAGATCACCCGTGTATTTATCTTTCCTTCCAGTAACTTGGTTTGAGGTTTGCAGTTAAGTACATTTTTACTGCTATAAAACATCAACTAAACATACTGACAAGATTAGTTCAATGGAATTACCTTTTATATATTGTTATCTGGGGAAAAATATCCCAGAATTAGGTGAATTTTGATAGCTCGCATATTGTACCGGCATTCCAACAAAATGATGATGGCCCCTTTCCTCAAGCATGGATTTATGGTGATTGCTTTTCTTATGGGGATTTATTTCTATATACTGCAACTAACCTTCATGCGAACAACACAAAAGACAAGCCAATGGGTGGAAGTATACATTTATTCTATGACAACAGAATATTTTACTCCTACTAGTGCTGATAAATTATTTCTTTGCTTAGGCACAAAATGTATGCCAGGGTAATCTTAAAGGAAACAATATAGCAGAAAGGAGCATGAACTTCAAAATAAGAGTTGGAGTTGTTCGTTTATTTCTTACTTGTGTATTTATTATGGACCCATTTTGTGCTGGGGACTGAGAATACAACAGGAAACAGGTACAGTCTCTGCTGCCTAGAACATTACAGCTTCCACTCCTGGGGTGCTTTGGAGTACTTTTTATTTGCTATTTGCCAAGCTATTTGCCAAGCCTCAGTTGCTTTATCTGTAAAGGAGGGGATATCATCTCTGAGTGTTTCCATGAATATTTATGAAAAGGTATCTGGTTCATTATCTAACAAAGTAACACTTAGATCTGGATTGTTATTAAATAACTACTTTGTGGTTTTGAAGTGATAGACAAGCCATGTGGCAGATCAGAGTACACATTTCAAATTCTTGAAAGAGTACAACAGCCCTATGTGGTTTCAAATTGTTCTATAGTCTAATGAGGATATTTTATCTTGCTAAACAGTCTAACCCCAGATGTCCAGCACAGTAAAAAATGCAAGCCTCCTGAAGGGTTACTTTGAACACAGACCAAAACTACAACTTAGGAATGTGTGAAACTGTGGCTAGAATCAAACTCAGGGGTGGCAAGCAAAAGAAGACTCAGTTATGAAGTTTGTTCTGGGAATAACTAACTCCCTGTCAAGAGCAAGATGTTTCTATCTCTGCATGAGGATCACCGCTGACGCTGAACTCTAACTGAAGACTTGGTTGGGTGGCTCCCAGTCTTCTCTGGCACTTAAATATCTCCTTCTACCTCCCTTGTCAATGAACTGCAGCTTTGGAAAGATCATGTCTGGAGTACTGGAGGAGCACAGGCACACAGAAGACATTGCATGAGTGTTTGCTATTAGTACTGTGTCTGTTTCTGAGTTTAATTTCTCCATGATTAAATAAAGATCTATATAATGAACTTCTATCATGAGGACACAGAACATTACCACATCAACTTAATAACATTTTAGCTAAAAACCCAAGAAACTCAAGGGGCTAGTGATCCTTTGCAGCTTTATCCTGGTAAGTTAAGTGAAGGCTTCTCAGAACACTGGAGCGGCTGAAGAACGTTCAGAATCCTAGCATGGATCTTTATAGGTCCAGGAAACCCAAGCTCAGAACTACTGGGTTTATCTTCAACCCTTCTGAGAACATTTTAAGTAGCCTTGTATGAAGTACAGATTAAGGACTTGTAAAAATTTGATCACTACCATTGTCTTAATGTTTAAAAAAGAAAAATCAATACTTCCTGTAGTGGGTACTATTTGTAGGCTGGGCCACAGAGATTCCCTAGCTCTGTACCTTGTCTGTAGCGCTTGGCACCAGGTTTTTGACTTAAGTTACCTAAAATTGAGTCCCTGGCCTTTGTTAGTTGAAACATGGATAGCCACTTCTTTCTTTTCAGAATTCAGGTACTGTGATACTGAGAGACTGTAGGTCTGGTGAGACCAGGGCTTTTGAGAAAGGTCCATGATTTCACCTTCAAGTCCCCAGAGCCCAGTCTGAATCCTCGCAATAAATTCCCCTTTTTAGTCTAAAGTATCTCAAATTGGTTTTTGTTACTTACAAACAATAGACACTTAGATACACAACAGGTGAAATGCTAATTGGATAAAAAATCCAGATTATGATAGTTTGGAAAATATCAGATTGATCAGGGTTTCTATGGAGAATTTGAAAGAAACTTGTGACAGCTCTCATTTCCAGGGCTCCAGGATGTAGGAGCAGGGGCTCGGTTTGGGCTGATGATCACACTCTGATGAATCCAGTGTGTGGAACTGAGTACCACCTGTCTTAAGTATCTATTTCTATCAGCTCTTTGACACAAGCCGAAGAAGGCTTCCAGTTTAGGGTGGAGTGGTATCTGAACCCCGTCCCCAGTAGGAGTATGTATGTATGTATACACACACACACACACACACACACACACACACACCCCACACTTGTCTGAAAGATGGGAGTATGGCATATCTTACATAAGCCATTTCTCAGAGAGGGATGTCAGAGACTCTGGAGAGAACTCAAGAGAAAGGGAGAGAATATCGGAGTTAGGTAGTGCTGAGTCCGAATATCAGATGGGAAGGGGCGGTTGAGGAATACAATGGTCTGGTGGTACTCCACTCAACAGCCCTATAGCATGGTTATCCCATGAAGAGGCAACAGTGGACAGAGTCACAGGGCTGTGTAGTGCTTGTACTCCAAGCTGACTTGTACTGGGAGGGATTCCAAATCTCAATCTTATCTGAGTCCCTTTGGCCTGATGAGTCTACAGCAACCGACTCTGATACCCAGGCTTGGGCTAGCACCTGGAGGGGGTGTAAATGGGTGATAATCCTAGCTCCGCCCTTCTGAAGATGGCTCAGCCACAAGAAACCACATCATCCCAGGGCAGAAACAGGGATGCAGTAGGAACCAAGCTCCCCCACCCAGGCTTTGGAGCAGTTTGTAGAGACAAACAGCACGGATTAACAACTGGGCTGCAGTTTCATGTCCTACAGCGTCTGGCAGCCTCAGAAGAGTGATCAGTTTGATTTAAGAGACATACATTTCTACCCACAGCTGACTGCCAGTCCTGTCACTGTGGTAGCAGGGAGAATTTTGTCAGAGACTAAAATCAGCATGTAAATCAACACAGCTTTCCATGTCACAAAGCACAGAGAAACACAGAGAATAGATCATCTGATGTGCCAGTGTAGCACAGTATCTTAAATACAAGAAACAAGATAAAGATCTGTTAAGATCTGTTTTGGGAAACAAACTGGGGAGTACAAACCCTCACAAGGCTATGAAAATTTCTTCTAGAAGGCCAGAGAGAGGTTTCAGCCCTTGTGGACACTGAAAAGTTAGGATGTCCAAAGCCTTCTCCCAAAAAAGTAACCTCGTTTTAAAGATTAGTTCCTTCACTAGGCACAATTCACTTTCCAGTAGGATGTTGAGGATTTTAATAGACAAACGTGATCTGAAGTTTGGTTTGGTAAGTGAATAAAGTCTGAATAGAGAAAACTGGTTAAGTAGCCTGTCTGCAGAGGACACTTAGCCACATTTTCTTATTTCAAGTATGTATGGATGACCCTAATGAGTTATTTATTCCATGTAATCAGTTCATGACTCTGCTTCAGAAAAGGGGGGGGGGGGAGGTGGCCGGGAGCCTCTGCTCTGGCAATTAGGTTTGTGGAACTTGGCAAATAATATATTGTGTGTAACAATATATAGACAGTAAGGGCTCTGGGAAGTTTATAGGCAGCTTGAGAAGATTTTATCTACTATTTTTAAGTCACCCGGATTTATAATTGCAGTTTCCATCATAAGCATTTGACACAATGAACATTTTGAAAGTGCTTCCTACTCTCCTAATGGCTTCATTCAGTTTTTCTTTATTTCTGAACGAAGATTGATTTTACAGTATCCTGGCAAGTGGAAGGCTACTTTAGTCTTCTATATTACATTAACTCCTGTATGCATCTCCAATTTATAGCTGCATTCCATTGCTATTTACTGTCCGCTTCTCTATCCTAGCACAAAACAAGGCTGAAGTTCAAACGCTCTAATAATTGTTAGATGCGACCCACAAATGAATTTTAATCCTGATTTTATATAAGCCCTAAATTAAAGTAACAGATTTCAAAAGTATTTTCAAAATTTCAAAGGTAAAGTTCTTGTCTAGAAATGATTTAGGAAATGGTCATATTCGCAATATCCCTAAGTTTGAATTCTGATCGTAAGTACACCTAATTATACATAAATGAGATGTGTCAAGATAGGTGCTGGGACATAAATGTTGTCCATGATCTCTTTACCCACCTCCAACCTCTCGAAGATACACAGGATTATCCCACTGACAAAGTGTTAAGTTCATACCAAAACAGAAGGGAAAATGATTGAAAAAGAAGGCTCGCTTTGAATGAGGAGCAATGTCAAGGGCGTTGGCATAGCAATCCTGAAGGGAAGGAAAGGGCATTCAGGTGGTGACAGCTTCCCAGAGATCTCAGAGTATTTCTTTGAAATCTAATAGGAAGCCTTAACCTAAAACCTGCCTTGAATCCCTGTTCACATTTAAAGCTTAGACCCAGTGTCTTCCTAAGCTCTCTCAATTGTTTAATTGGCAAAAGGGGCAATTCACTGACAAGGGTTACTGGAAATACCTTATAGAAACAGAAGAGTCTTACTCAATTGGTGACACATGTTAAATATTTAATATGCGTCCAGCACTATCAGGATCCTGTTTCTACTCTGAATGAGTATGGCAGCATTTGGAAATTTAAAAACACATACATTTTAAATGCCCAGAGTAAACCAAGCCATTGAAAGAACTAAGCAGCTATTATTGCAGGCTTGGAATATCAGAAAGGCACTCCTCTGGATTAGAGCTTCTTTAATTCATCAAAAAAGGACACTACATTTTGGCCCCTAAAAACAAAAGATGTGGATATTTTCTTGATTTCAAAAAGATGGTGACCTCGAATCATTTGATGGACTCCTCTCAATCTTGCTCGTCTCTTGAACCAACCCCAGCAGCATCAGCACCACCGGAGTGGGGGTGGAGGTGGGGGACCATACCAGAAATGCCTGTTTGAAAATCTCGGGCCCCAGCCCAGCCCCACTAAATTGGAATCTGCATTTTCACAAGATTCTAGGTGATTTCTATGCACATCATTTTTGAGAAGCTTGGTTATACACTTTTCCCATGATTCATTTCTATAAAATCTAGATTTCTTCAACTTTTTAAAAAGTATATACTTGACTGCTGCCTTTGCTGTCAGTGAAAACTAGCCCCTCTCTGCAAAATTTCAAGTGAGAAAAGGAAAGATAAATTGGCAGCTTTTAAACAGATTTCCCACCATGCCCCCCTTTTCCAGAGTATTCTCACCACATGCCCATGGCAGCTGTGTTTACCTCCGTGATTAGACAGTACAATAAATGCACCCAGTGATAAACTAAGTTGATTTAATAAAATGCCTGACTGCATATACATGTTAAAACAGTCGGTTATTTCACCAAAACAATGGAAAATGTCTTCTGTCTACAAAAAATGCAAAGTATGGCCAAGTAGATACAATGCAACAGTGACTAATTCTTTAAGATATCTATAGAAAAGAAGATGGGTTTCCAGATTTGTCCTTAAACATGATGAAGTCTCGTTTCTAGGGAAAGGACATCGCTGTATAATTACAAATCCTTAGTTTGCTCAGACCAGTGGACACTTTGATCTTTCTGAGGGATGTGTAAGGAAACTGGATGTTAGAGGAGAGTAATGGGGGGAGTTATTAATCACCAATGAGATCTATGTATCTTAAATCTGTGGCACTGGGCTCTGGTAGCAGATTGAAGGGAAACTGGATTTCTTAGGGCATTCTCCTACTATCCTTGCCTAAAAGATAGCAAATGCTCCAAGAATCCAAATTGAGAAAGTGAACAAATGATACTAAGTCAGCAGCATAGCAAAGAAATCTTTCACAAATAGTAGAGTTTGGGATGTGAAGAGTAAGGCTTGATCTATCCCCACACAGGACTCTGCAGCCTTTGTTGAGTAGAGGAAAACAAACATATACAAAACCAAAGACATCTCAGAGCACAAGTCAAAAAAATATATATATATTCCCTATTCCTTCCAATCCTTCTCCTTGTCCCCTTTCTTCTGGAAAGTTCTTTCTTTGGTCTTTGAAAGGAGAAATTAAGAGAAACAGCCTGCAACAGAGGGAACAGCAGGGACTTTGAGGCCAAGCAAATTCGAGTTTGGATTTAATTGTCTCAAGTGTGTTTTCAATCCAAGTTGCACAGGCGAGTGAAAGAGCAGCAGCACAAGGATGAGGGAGGGCCGTGCTGGAAAGAAGTACCATGAGATGAAGGAGAAAGATACCCAATTAGGGCATCATTTTGCTTTTATATGGCTGGAATTTTGCACTTTAATCCTTACCATTTTATCCCTCAATACAAACATCAGTTACATTGTTCTTTACAGAAGAGTGAACGGTTTCAAAAGCACAATAATATTAGGGGGAAAAAAAGAAGCATGTGTGGTAGTGAAAGTAAAAATTCTTGGTCGACCCACTCCCAAGAATAATCATTGTTGACCAAATGGTATAGACATAAAGTTTTTAACTGTAAAACAGCAAAAATATAAAAGTTTTTTTATATATGCAGAATAATCATCATCATTCTGGTAGGCTGAATAATGGCTCGCAAAATACATTGATGTTCTAATCCTTAGAATGTGTATTCCTTGTATGACAAAAAAGAAAAGAGAGCATTACAAATTTATTAAGAATATCAAGACAAGAGGGGCACCTGGGTGGCTCAGTGGGTTAAAGCCTCTGCCTTCGGCTCAGGTCATGATCTCAGGGTCCTGGGATCGAGCCCCGCATCGGGCTCTCTGCTCAGCGGAAAGCCTGCTCCCTCTTCTCTCTCTGCCTGCCTCTCTGCCTACTTGTGACCTCTGTCAAATAAATAAATAAATAAATAAATAAATAAATAAATAAAATCTTAAAAAGAAAAGAATATAAAGACAAGAGACTGCACTGGGTTATCTGGAAGAGCCTAAAGATGGAATCACACATGTCCTTAAAGAAGCAAGAGATTTGACAAGGCAGTGTGACCATGGAGAAAGTTTGGAATGAGGTAGCCACAGTCATCAGAAGCTAGAGGGAATGGACAGATTCTCCCCTCTAGCTGTCAGAGGAAATGTTGCCCTGTTGACACTTTGATTTCAGCCTCATTGGCATACTAATAGAAGCAGGCTTTGGAATGAATCTCTCACACTAGAAGACAAAGAGAAGGGTGTGCATCTTTTTTTTTTTTTTTCTTTCCTGAAGACTTATATGTATACGCTCCAAGCTAACATACTTTAGTTTAGTCCCTGGGTCCATCATTTTCTAGAATATTTAATCTATTCTTAGTATTAGCCAATTCTTCACAGCAAAATATATTAAGACTTAATCAATCCCAGTTAACATAATTAAGAAAGTAATGTATCTCGGGGTGCCTGGGTGGCTCAGTCAGTTGAGCATCTCTTGGTTTCAGCTCAAGTCATGATCTCGCAGTTGTGGGATCAAGCCCCCCACTCAGCGCAGAATCTGCCTCAGATTTTGTCTCACTCTCTCTCCACCCCTCCCCACTCGTGTGCTCACTTGCTCTAAAATGAGTAAGATCTTAGAAAAATAAATCTATCTGGAAACTCATACCAGGGTTTTAAGAATTATGCTTTTGTACTATGAATATTTGAAAAAATAAAAATTTGGGCTGGAAAGAAGAATTGTGTTTTTAGTATTTTTTAAAAGGTAGTTTGGCTAAGGAAAATTCATCTAGGTAAAATCATGACTTATTCTTCTAAGGGTCAGAAACAGAATTTGCAAAATCTTAGGGAAACCATCCAGGTCTATGCAAATTGCCTCTCCCACATAAACAAGGACCAGTTGCAGGTTATGGTGAGGGACACACATGTATATCCTAAAATCCCCCTAAAAGGAATTTTTTCAAACTGGAAGTTAGAAAATTTCCTATGGCAAGAGTCATTCCTCCACATCTCCATCTGGGCTGGTACTTTTCCCCCAAGTACAGATTTCCCAGTCTTAGGAGACATGCATTATTTGAACAGAGACAGAGACTGAATTCTATTCACAGAACTTTGTTTGAACCTTGGAGGAGGGGTACTTAGCTTAGCTGCCAGTATTTTCTTTGGGTTCTTTTTTCTTTCATTGTTTTGGGCAAGTTGGATGGAGAATCATAAACAAGGCAATAGGCCAGTTTCTAAATCTAACCAAAATAAATCTTTGAGCATTTACTATTTATGAAATACTAGGGGAAGCATATGAAGTAGTTGAAGATACAGGCTCTATATTAAAGGTGCCTAGTGCTAACAAAAAAGCTGTTAAAGCTGGTCTCTGTGGGTTTGTTTGGTCACGCTAGAGATGAAACATAAATCTAGAGGTTGAAGGGACGGGACCTTTCACATGGGAGGAAAGAGCACAGGACAGCCTCCTAGGTGCTAAAAATGGAGTGGATGGAGTAGGAGTGAGCTGTGGTCATGTCTGGTGAAATGGCAGACTCCTCGGACCAGAACAGAGGGGAAAGGGAAAGAGTTGCAGAGGGTTTGGGACTTCAGAAAAATGAGTTTGAACAGCATTCTTGAGAAGTCATGGCCTCCTGAAGTGTTCTGGATCAGCAGAGCTATAGGACATAAATGTACTTGAGGAGGATTAATTTGGTACTGAGGCATAGAACTGATAGAGGCAGTGGGAAATTAGGAGGTTATTATGGCCACATGAGAATGATATAATGAAAGAAGATTGAGAGAAATGAGATGGAGGGAAGACATTGCTGCTGGGAAAAAGGAATGCTAAGATTCAGTGAGTAATGATAGTGGGGAAGAAAAAAATGAGCAGTTTTGACCTTGGCTGGTTAGATTTCTCCAACCTGAATGAGGATAGGAAGAGGACAAGTGTTAAAGGATAAACAGTTTCAAAGAAGTTGGCATCTACATAGAAATGTCCAGCAGCCATCATGAACATATCGGACTGGAAACATGAAGAAGCCAGAGCAGGAAATAAAGGCCTGAAACTCATCAGAACAGAGATAATAGAACTAGTGCCCTGAAAAACAATCAGCATGTTTGGAGCAGAGAATACAGAGCTTGCAGAGAACGTTTTGAATGATAATGTGAGCAGCAAATAGGGTTGGGATAGGGAGGGGATCCATCAATGGAGACAAAGGAGCAGTGGTCAGACAGGTGTGAGCAACATCGTATTTGGATAATTCCATAGATTTCTAGGAAAAAGAACTTGAAGGACTGCTCATTGGTAATTTTGTAACTATATCTATGCATTGTGTACCCTGAAATTAACCAAGGCTCATTTTAAGATTGTGGAATTAGAGACTTCTGCTGTGGATTTTCAAACTCACCATTTCCTGCCATCCCCATTAGATAATGAAGTCAGTGTTTATGTTGTGTAGCTGATTTCAACTTGAGAGATAACTTCAGCTGACCTTTCCTTTTCCATCAGCACAATTAGAAGGTAGTAGCTAACAGAGCCACCAGATTTTTACTAAGCAACCTACTATGTGAAAGACCCACAACAGGGGCTGGACAAACCCCTTATTCACTAATATTCTCCCTTTTAATGCAAAAGGTAAGCATTACAAGTGTTTAAGTAAATCAAATGCAGGATGGAAAAAGTCTTAAGTCTAACATATGGAGTTAATGGTGACATGTTGCTTGTTTTTATAAGCACACGAGCTTTTTAAAGCTAGCACTCTGGCTACGCCCATTAGGTTCCATGGTCCCCTCAGACTTTGTTACATGACATCTGGTACTTCACTGCTTTAGAGCTAAAAAGAAATACCA
This sequence comes from Mustela nivalis, assembly GCF_964662115.1. Classification (NCBI taxonomy): domain Eukaryota; kingdom Metazoa; phylum Chordata; class Mammalia; order Carnivora; family Mustelidae; genus Mustela; species Mustela nivalis. The sequence continues at coordinate 65,147,878 of NC_139021.1, read as the reverse complement.
TGCGTGCCATTTGCTTTGTTTCAGTGTTTCTAAATGGTTCCCTTTCCACTTGGTCTTTCTGTTAGTGGTAATATTCTTTTAAGCATTTCAGAAATTGAAGGTCTGGTGTTAATAGACTTTTTTTTTCTTTAAGAGGGACTATACAACTACAATTTGACCATTAGCTTTAACAAAGTTTTAAAGAGAGGGCTCCACCCAATGATGGAGTTTTTGCATAAAGTATATGCCCTTGGACTAAAGATTAGGACACAGCCTATCAGGACACAGAAAATCAGTTGCAGATTAAAGTGGCTCAGGGTAACCCTTTATGCCAAGACTTGTATGTTACTTTAGGAAAAATTCCTTATCAAGGATCCTAGTCTGGGAAAAATGAAACTCTACAAACATGTTTGAATTTCATACATCTTGCTAGCTGTGCAGGAGGGCTTAGCACTAAGAGGTATTTCCTATGTAGGGACTTTACAAATGTTTGTTGTCTTCCCTGCCTTGTTGACAGGCAGCTCGACCTTATAGGATAAACTTCATCTGTAGTCCACAAACACTAGTGTACAAAGGAGATGGCTCAGAATCCCTTGGTTGTCATTTTTTAAAAGATTCCTGGGCTTAGTTTCTAGATATTTTGATTCTGTACATTCGAGGGTATGCATAGGATAGATCTGCATTTATTCGATTTGCAGATAATTCTGATGAGCAATCATGTTTAAAGTCTGCTCATTTCTTCCTAGATGTATTGTTCTATGACTGGGAGATTCTATGAAAAGTAGGCTGTGTTCCAGACTGAGGGTCCATTTTCCATATGCTAAGTATGGGCATAAATGCACTGAACCTTCTCAAGTGAAGACTGATGGCCCTTTTTTAGGGGGCCATAGCTGACATACTAATTTATGATCTTCTAAATCTTGGTATATAACTACAGCAAAATGTAAGAAGTGCAGAGGAAACATTATCTTGTCCTAGGAGGACCTTGGAGCATTTGATAATTCCTTATATTTCCTCAACAGGTGATAGAAGAGATTAGGAATCCAATAATATAATCCATGGCATGTAAGTCAAAACAGAACCTGGATTTCTTCTTTCCTAGTCCAGTTACTATGAAATACATAATTAGGTGGTCAAATTAAATCTCCCATGGTATTATTTTAGTGGGATAAAAAAGATAATTTCTCTCAAAACACCATCACCTTTTCCCTACCTCCTAAGAATTAACATCCCAGAGAGACAGCCCTACAGTGCAAAGGCTACCTTAAAAAAATCATGCATATGACACTAAAGCTTTCGATTTTCATTTAACATATCCTACATATTCCTCTAGGTCAGTGTGTGTCCATAACTCATTCTTTGTAACAGCTTCATAATATTCCATACTATAGACTTCTCTTGATTTAGATCTTGATTTTTCCAATGGATTTACTGATGGACTTCTACTTATCAGTTTTTTTAATCCCTACCTCAATGCTGCAATTAATATTCTAATGCACACTGTTAGGGTCCCTGATCAAAGGAACGAGACTTCTGTAATGCGAAAGTCCCGCAAAGTTTTATTTCCTGCCAAGCACCGAAAATCAAACCGACCAGTCGGGGCGTCTCTTACAAAGAGGCGACAACGACCAGGACACCGACCCCGACAACGCCGCTCCCAACTCTGCTACCTGACAACGACCCTACCTGACCACAAAGCCCCACGGGACTGCCGCTCCCCGGTGAGGCCGCTCCCCGCCAAGGCCGCTATCCCACCATGCCGCTCCCCGCTGAGGCTGCTATCCGGGCGAGGCCGCTCCCCCACCCCAGGGCTCCGCTCCCCCAACACAACCCTACCTGACTGACGAGGCCGCTCCGCCGACCAGGCCGCGCCGCGCCGCTCCGCCGACCAGGCCGCGCCGCGCCGCTCCGCCGACCAGGCCGCGCCGCGCCGCTCCGCCGACCAGGCCGCGCCGCGCCGCTCCGCCGACCAGGCCGCGCCGCGCCGCTCCGCCGACCAGGCCGCGCCGCGCCGCTCCGCCGACCAGGCCGCGCCGCGCCGCTCCGCCCCGCCAACCAGGCCGCTCAGCCGACCAGGCCGCTCTCCCAACAGCCACGAGACTCCCAACGACCACCCCAAGGACGACTACCCCCACCTGACCTCCCACACTAACCTTTATAGAGGTGGTTGAGCCCGGCCCACACACAGGTGGCCAATGAGATTGCAACACACAGGGAAAACTCCACAGTCATGCTCGCTCAACCATACCGGTGGCCAATTGAATTCCAGCTCACCATAGCAAATATATGTGCACCCCTCTGATTGGATGTCTCCATCCGGCCTGGCCCACCCCTATATCCGGGATTTGTAAGTAAGTTCCTCTGGGAGGGGCATGGTCAATCCAAGCTTACAACAACATGGTTACCTCTGGCTAATCAGGCTCTTACATGTGCTAACCTTTTGGACAGATGATTTCTATGAGTAAGATTGATTTGTGCAAAGGTACAAGAATCAGAACTCTTACTAGATTCTGTAGGATTCTTTTCTGAAGAGTTAGTAGCAATTTCACATTTCCATCAGCACTGTGAGTTTTTTTTTTCACAGCCTCATCAACATTAAACTCAAAAATTGAAAAATGTTCAATCTTCTATTTGAAAAATGGCTTTTTTGTTGCTTTAATTTGCATTTCTCTGGGAATGAACTATAACTTTTTGTGTATGTTGGCTCTTTGTATACCCTTTTCTGTAAATGGCCCTCTAGGATAAAATAATGTTCTTCCTCACACCATGTACAAAGAAAATTCCATGTAAGGTCCAAAGAGGCCAAAGCCAGAAGGGGGGAAAAAAAGTTGTCTAATTGAGTGGAAGAGCTACTTGACATATTAAACAAGATAAATCTAAAACTGTAACAAAGGAGGAAGAATTAAAGTAAAGTTGAATTTATAACCAATAAATTGTTTATATTGTCTTTTGTCTGACAGAAACATCTAAAGACAAATAAATTATATCAAATACATGACAGACTTTAACAAAAGATTAATATCCCTGAATATGGTTCTTTTAAAATATGGATACAAAATACACAAAAGGAAAAAAAAAAAAGCAGTGACATTTTTTTCCACGAAGTTTTGAAGATTCTTGTGTTTGAAGCGTAAACAAAGTACATGTTTACATCGGATTATTGAATAGGAGGTGCATTTCCTCCTATACAAGTTTCTCCCATAGCCATCTGTTCCCTGCCTATAGTCTCTTGGCATTTGGATCTGATTTCCTCAGGTGGGAGTGTTACCTTTGGTAAGCCTCACATGCTGATCACATCTTGTTTCCTTTTGTCTTCCTCCCAGCCTTCCGTCTGCGGCACTGTAACAAACTCAAAGCAGTTCAACTACCTCTTAAAGTCAATAGCTAATATTCAGAAAATTCTGTGTACTAGGCAAAGAGCTCTACTGAGTACCATTCACAATTTCAGGTGTGCCCTATAATGGGAGAATCACATCCAGTTCTATAGTTTAGAAACCGAGTTTAGGAAAGACACCTGTCTTGCTTTATTTATAGCAGAATTTAAAGCACTTCCTTGTAAGTTACTGTAGGTGAGGAACACCTGAGAGAGTTCATGAGAAAGTACTTTGTAAAGTCTCAGGTACTCAATAGTAACCTATTGGGCTAGATTTTCCTTTAAAACTGTGGTTAAAAATAATCTGTGATCAGCAGGGGCATCACATACCCCTTGCTCCTTATCCCCTACTGGAGACAGCACATTTCTCACCAGCTGCCATTTGCTAGAATAGCTGCTTCTAGGAAATCAGCATCATTCAAAGCCCTGCCTTGAACAACATCCTCAGAAAGACCTCTCTGCCTTAATAGTTTTTCCCGAGTAGGCAGCACTCTGTGCTACTTCTCCTTTATAACAATTACAGTTCTAATCAATGTCTGCCACCTGGACTTCAGCACAAACTCACTAAAAGCACGAACCACATTTCTTGTGGGATACTTAGCACTATGCTAGGTGCATAGATAAACATTCGAAATGAAAGTCACAGCATTTTACATAATACCCTCTGTAAGAATCTAATTGTTACCGTTTGTTCACTTATCCATTATCTATCTCCCTTATGAAAATATGGGCTTCACAAGAATAGGCGCTTTGCCTTCCTTATTTCTAGTCCTTTATATTCTTAACATCTGGAACTTGGAACATATAGGTGCTCAATGAGAATTTGTTAAATGAATATTGGTCTCTGTATAGGCTGTTGTTGGCTGACTTAATGGAACTTTGCGATCACCACCTTCCATTTTCAAAGCTCCATGATTGACTGTTGTGAGCACTCCTGGTTTCTACATACAATAGCCCTCCCCAAACCCCTCTGCCCTGCCCAGACCCTTCTTCATGATTCCAGTTACCTGCAGTCAAATGGTCTTGAAGCAGATAATCCTCCCACCAAATCATCAGATAAGTCAGTAATATTCTAATGCTGCCTTCACAATGCCTAGGTCATTGACCCCACTTCAAGGTATCACATAGGGATGTCCTCTCACAGCACACGAAAAGGGAGTACAGTACACAACATTTTGAGAGACCACACTCACCTAACTTGTCATAATATACTATAAATAATTGTTCTGTTATTTCTCACCTCTTATTGTGCCTGACATATATCTAAATTTATTGCAGTATGCATACATATAATGGGTTCAGTGCTTTCTGTAGTTTCAGGCCTCACTGGGGGCCTTGGAACATACCCCAACAGGTAAGGTGGAGTCCAGCATTTGACTTATCTACAGTTCAAATTAATATCACTATATTATATTTCAAAACATACACAAAAATTAAAGGATGAGAAAATGTTTGAGATCTGTTATACCATTTTTTTTTTCCTGGATGACAGTTATCCAGAGTTACAGGACAATCAGCCACAAAGTTAGCTGCAAAGCTAATCTTTTGCAATATTCTTTAAGCAAAAACCTGTGTTTAAAGACAGAGCTCTCTATAGTCAAGGTTCTAGAATGTATGAGAGAGGGGCAAAGAAAAATGATTTGCAGGTGATTGAAAAGTGGTTTTATTCAGATGTTCTTTTTCTAGTTTCTAGTTGAAGTTACTGGTGAGGGAGGTAATCAAGTATTCATAGATCATAGGAGAGGTCTACTCAAAAAGTGAGAAGTTCAAAGTACTGAGAAATCAAATAAAAATTAGGGATGTGGGATTCACAGACCTGTACCCCTGGGGATAAAAATATGTTTATTTAAAAAAAAAAAATTAGGGATGTGGAATTTTATCAGACAGTGGAGTAGCAGCAGAAAATTTTTGCAGACAAACTTTCCTTTCAACCCATGCCCCACAGAGAAAAGACGAAATAACCCTTAATGTTCAACCTGGACTACGTTATGATTATCACTACAATGGCAGCTTTAAAAAGAAATTGATGGTGTAGGAAACTGCTAGCAAATATTTTTCCGGAATTTCTTCAAGACATGATGGGTTAGCTCAGTCTTGGAAAAATATATGTAATAGAGGAACAGACTAAAAGCATAATGGAGTCTCCCTCTAGTCATTTCAAATGCATGTCCTGACTCATTGTATTACTTTCGAATGAAAAAAGATCGAAATACAAATTTTTCTGTGGTGTGGTATGGCAACCACAGAATTTCTATTTGAAAATCTACTTAAACAACACAAGAGCATGATGCTGGTTGTGCCTGGTATTTTTCCAATCTGCAAAGTCACAAACCCTGCTCCTGTGTTTTCTAGTTTCCTTGGTATGTATGGGACACACAGCAAGGCAGCCGCTTTGGCCATTTAATGCTTTGTTAGAATACTCAATCTCAGATTTTGCTCAGAACTAAAAGAATGAGCGCACTTCTTTTTCTTTTCAGTTATTAGTTTGATATTGAGTGCTGTATCATTAAATTTACTGGCTTCTGATTCGTATTTGCAATTCTTCTGTAAAACTTTTGGCATAACAAAAGCTGAAATCCTTGTGATAGTTTTGACTTTTGGAGTGGGGGGATACCATGAGGTTTACACAGGTTAAAAATTTATCTGAGGGCGCCTGGGTGGCTCAGTGGGTTAAGCCGCTGCCTTCGGCTCAGGTCATGATCTCAGGGTCCTGGGATCGAGTCCCGCATTGGGCTCTCTGCTCAGCGGGGAGCCTGCTTCCCTCTCTCTCTCTCTCTCTCTCTCGGCCTGCCTCTCCATCTACTTGTGATTTCTCTCTGTCAAATAAATAAATAAAATCTTAAAAAAAAAAATTCATCTGAATACACAAGTTGTTCATCCCTCATGTAGAATTAGTAAATAATGTAGGAAGAAAACAGGACCCCCTAAGGCTGTCTATTGGTCATAATAATCACTTAATATTTTAGAGCATATCCCCCACCAGATAGCTAACCATATCATTTGTAAGGAAGCATGAATATAAGCTGTTAATACAGTTTTGTGTCTGGTTAACATTTCATATTGTATCTTGAGCACTAATATATTAGGCATTTATAATGGGCACAGATTTCATAATATAGAAGTAACCCTTCTTGTTGAACATAGATGTAGTGTTCCACATTTTTGTAAAATTGGTGATAAACATCTTTCCATCTACTTTAAGTCTTTGCCCACACTTCAGATAATTCCCTTAGTAACGCTTCTTAGAAATTAAACTGCCGAGAATATTAGTGTTGAAAATAGCTTATGTTGGAGTTTTTGTGTGTTCGGGTCTGTCCTCAGCACTTCACGTATATGCATTCAATATTAGTTCAATTTTACAGAGGGGGGAAACTGAAGCACAGAGAGATTAACTCTCTAAGGTCATAGGGTAAGTGGAAAAGCTGAGATGCTACCCCAGGCTATTTGAGGCTGGAGCTGGTGCTCCTGACCCTTGTGCTGTATGGACTCTCTAATCACTTAGGTAAACATGACCTTCGCAGGTCATCCACATTAGACTTGGAAGTAATAGACCACCTACTTGAACCCCTGGACGCTACAGAAAGTAAAGCCTACAAAGAGTAAGTGACAAAGTCAAATCGCTGGTAGCAGATCTAGGTTTTACATCTTGACTCCTCATCCTGCAGTCCAAACACTTGTTATTCCAAGGGTGACCCATGAACCAAAGCATCAGCCCCACCTGGGAGCTTGTTAGAAATGCAGAATGTCAGGTCCTACCCCAACCCTCCAGAAGCAGAATCTGCATGTTAACAAGATCCCCTGGTGATTCCTTTGTACATTAAAGCTGCAGAAGCTCTGGCAACACACTGTAAACTTGATAGATCTTTGTACTTCAGTGGAAAATCTGCATGTAAACAGCTAGTATTTCCACAGCATGAAAAAAAAAAGTAATTTTTCAGTTACTTAAAGCTTTTATGAGGTTGAAGCATATGAAACTGCTGTTATTTTAGAGAAAACGTTTAATATTGGCAACTTAGTGTGGCTCAACTTCTGTGGGTGGGTGGAAGGATAACAATAAAACAGGTATTAGTTTGAATAGAGACTGGACTTGAAGTGGAAGAGGTTATTCCCAGTGAATATACATGTTAGTCAGGGAAAAAAACACAAACAATTACATTGCAAAGTGGTAAGTGCTTCAGGAGAGCATTCTGAGAGCTTTGGAAGAAGGTAAATGATGTTCTGGAAAATAAACACGGAAAATCATTTGCTTCTGTTAGTGGCAAAAAAGGCAGCATACAAACCTTAGTCAAAATATTATATGGGCGGGGCGCCTGGGTGGCTCAGTGGGTTAAGCCGCTGCCTTTGGCTCAGGTCATGATCTCGGGGTCCTGGGATCGAGTCCCATGTCGGGCTCTCTGCTCAGCGGGGAGCCTGCTTCTCTCTCTCTCTGCCTGCCTCTCTGTCTACTTGTGATCTCTCTGTCAAATAAATAAATAAATAAATCTTTAAAAAAAAAATATTATATGAGCATACTCAGAAGCTTCGCAGAATCGAATTTAAACCAATTGGTTAAGTATATAAGGTGTTCCACAAAGTTTGGGAGCTATAACTTGCCACTTGAACTGAGAAAACTAAGAACTATGTTGGCCGTTAATAGTCATAGTAGATAATGAGAGTTTACAGGTCTCATCATTTAGGGTGTACTATTTTCATGGGCCCCACTTTGGCCGTTCTTCTTATTTTGAAGTTAACAGTTTCAGGTTGGGTGAATTGAAGAACTGGCTTCCATACAGTATGAATGAAGAGAACAATCATAGGAGTAATATTTAAAGATGCACTTTTCTCTCATTCTCTCTCTCTCTCTTTTTTTTTTTTTTTTTTTTTTACCGGAAGCTGTGAGTAACCTATATGCAAGCAGTATGTGTAAATATAAAAACCTTGGTTAAATATTGTCCATTCTCAAGTCCTTTTAGGTATCTTGCTATTCTAGAAATGAGATTGCTATACAGATTTTGCATCTTTACAGTAGTTGGTTTAGAAATACTTAATTTGGGGGGAGATGGTTGAATAGGTAATAATTCCACTTTACCATCTTTTTCCCCATAATGAGGTACAATACTGTTCAAAGCAGTCCTAAGAGCCTGAGAAGGAAAGTATCTGAGACCAAAATTGGGCAATCATTGGAGTGATACATGAAATGCATTGAGCAGGGAGAAAATGACACGAGGGTGGGATAGATCGCACATAGGTACATGCAGGTGGTAGCTTTCAATATTCCCCACAGCCTCCCTGCAGGCCTGAAGGGTAAATGGCTTCTACTTCTCACTACCATCTTTATTTTTATGAATCTAGTCTGGCAAAACTGCCTGCAAATGTCAGAAGTTTGATTCCTAATGTATTAGTTTTCTCCCTTGTCTGCCTTCCCCTGCCCTTCCCTCACATCCTTCTAAACTTTTACCAAATCTCCCAAATACTATCTGGGCACTGGGAGAATATAAGAGTAAGATCTAGCACCTTACTCTCAACTTGCTTGTAAATCAACTTTCTTCCTGGAATAGCAAAGATAGGACAGCCACAAAAAGCTATTAATACCCAGCAGTTGGTGGTGATTGTAAAAAAGGACAGATAGAGTACTATGGGATCACAGAGTGGGGAGCAATCACAGCTGTTGGTGGAATCAGGGAACTCCTGCCTGAGGAGTAATGTTTGAACTAGCTCATGAAAGGCAGGCAGGCTCCAGAGAGGGAGAAGGAGGGATTCCCCAGAAATGCATGCCACAGAGACTAAGGCCCAGAGGAGGAGGTGGAGGGGATTTGGGGAATGTTTTGCACTATAAAGAAAAAGGAAATAAAGAATTTGCTTACTTATTATTTATTTATTTATTGCAGGGGAGAAGCAGAAAAAGAGAGTAAATATTCCCTTCAGTGGCTCAGCTCCAGCCATGTCATGAGAACCACAGGGTTCTCAAACTTTAAGCTCACATTACCTGAAAGGCTTGTTAAAGCCTATATTGCTAGGTCCACCCTGGAGTTCCTTATGTGGAGGGGGTTGTGGGGAGGAGCATGTGTAGCCTGAGAGTCTGCATTTCTGTGACGTTCCCAGGTGATGCTGGTGCTTCTGGTCTGAGAACCCCTGTCCAGAGATATGGCCAACAAGCTCCCATCCCACTTGCTATTTCTTCTGCCTGGAAATTTCTACCCCCAGATAGTCCTAGTCACATGGCTCCTGGCCTCGGTTTATTCTTCTCATTTTTTCTCCTGACACTCTTTATTCCTGGTCTATGCTGTATTTTCATAACCCCTATCATATCTTAACACTATGGTGACTTTTTTTTTAATCCCCCATTAAGATATAAACCCCATGAGGGACAGTTGTTGCCTAAAGCAGTGCTGTAATTCCTAGCACCTAAATTCCTGCGTTTTTAGGCATTAAAATAGCATTGGGCACATAGTAGGCACTCAAATAGTGTTGACTTGCACCAAAGTATAAAATGCCTAGGAATAAGTTTAATTGAGGTGAAAGACCTATACTCTGAAAACTGTAAGACGCTGAAGAAACCAAAGACAACATGAACAAATGGAAAGATACTCCATGCTCATGAATTGGAAAAATACTGTTAAAGTGTCTATATTACCCAAAGCAATCTAAAGATTCAGTGCAATCCCTGTCAACATGCCAACAACATTTTTCACAGAACTTGCATACTAAAGTTTGTAGAACCACAAAAGACCCCAAAAAGCCAATGTAATCTTGAACAAAACTAGAGATACTACAATCTCAGTTTTCAAGATATGATACAGAACTATAGTGATCAAAACAGTATGACAGTGGCATAAAAACAAACACAAGATGAATGGAACAAAACAGAACACAGAAACAAACCCACACTTACATGGTCAATTAGTCTAGGACAAAAGAGAAAAGCATATGCAATGGGAAAAAGACAATGTCTTCAAACAGTACTGGAAAAACTGGTCCTTTGCATGTAAAAGAATGAAATGGGACACCTTCTTATACACAGAAATAAACTTAAATGGATTGAAGACCTAAATGTGAGACCTGCAGCCGTAAAAATCTTAGGAGAAAATATAGGCAGTAATTTCTTTGATATCAGCCTTAGCAATATTTTTCTAGATAGGTCTCCTAAGGCAAGGGAAACAAAAGCAAATAAACTATCAGGGCTAGACCAAAATAAAGAGCTTAGCACAGAAAAGGAAACACAAAATGAAAAGGCAACCTACTGAATGGGAGGAGAAATTCGTACAGGATAACTCCGATTACATAGTTTAAATAGTAACCCACTAAGAATACAACTTATCAAAACAAAACAACAACAACAACAACAAAAAACAAAACTCCAATGATCTGATTAGAAATAGGCAGAGAACCCGAATATACATTTTCCAAAGATGACAGCAGGTGGCCAATAGACACATGAAAAGATGTTTAACATCACTAATCAGGGAAATGCAAATTAAAACCACAGTGAGATACCCCCTAATAGGTGTCACATTGTCAAAAATTAAAAAGGTAAAACATGGGAATGTAGACTGGTGAAGCCACAATCGAGGTTTCTCAAAAAGTTAATAAAAATTAACTTAATTAACCATAAGATCCAGTAATTCTACTAGAGATCTACTCAAAGAAAACAAACACACTAATTTGAAAATATATAGGCATCCCTATGCTATTACAGCATTACTTATAATAGGCAAAATATGGAAACAACTCAAGTGTCTACCAATAGATGAATAAAGATCTTGTACACACGTACACAGATATTATTCAATAGTAAAAAAAAGGGAGGAGATCCTGCCATTTACAACAACTTGGATAGATCTAAACGTTATTATGCTAAGTCAATTAAATTAGAGAAAGACCATATGATTTCATTTATATATGGAATCTAAAAAATAAAACCAACAGAAACAGACTCAAATACACACAACACACGGATGGTTGCCAGAGCAGAGACGGGTAGGGGAAGGGGTATAAGGAGTGAAAGGGAGTGGGAGATATGGACTTCCAGTTATGGAATGAGTAAGTCAAAGGGATGACAGGAACAGCATAGGGTAGTAGTCAATGATATTGTAATAGATTCTATGATGACAGATGGCAACTACACTTGTGATGAACTTAGCATAAGGTATAAACTTGTCAAATCTCTATGTTGTACACCTGAAACTAATGTAACCATCAGCTATACTTTGGGGAAAAATTAGTGTTGACTTGATAAAGGAGATACTGTCTTGGAATGAGAGGTGAGCTTGGGATTCGTATAGATTGAGTCAGAGAGGATGGAAGACAAGATAACTCAGGCCATACACCACATTGACTCCATCTTCCCATCCAAGTACTAACCAGGCCCGACCCTGCTTAGCTTCCGAGATCAGACAAGATCGGGCGCGTTCAGGGTGGTATGGCCGTAGACCACATTGACTCCATCTTAAAGACACACGTCTTTAGTTTTATTAGTAAAAAGTTTGGGGTCAGGGGTAGTAGGGAGGGAGAGTGAAGTAGAGTAAGAGCTTTAAGTAACTGCAGAGTTTCAGAATAGCTGCTGTGAAGGCCAACTATATTCTAAGGGAATAAACACCCTCATTTAGGGCAGAGGAAAAACCAGTCAGACTGTAATTCTTTCTGAAATGCAGAAGTAGTCTTTCTGAAATGCAGAAGTAGTCTTTCTATCTCAATCTAAGAGAATTTCCTACTTGTCACTTGCAGTCATTCCCTTTTCCTGACACGCAGAGGCCTGAAAACTCCTATGGGGGAGCCCAGTTCTTCCTGTGTCCTCCTTTTCTGCCCTGTAAGTCAAGGGCATAGAATACAGTTTCCAGCAGCAAGTTTTTACTCCAAACAGCCTGCTATACAGGGTTCTCCCAAATCCCTCTAACCTTCCATATGTTTACCAATTTTGATGCCAAATGTATTGCTACTACATCATGCACACATGATATACCTTCCATGGAAACATGATCGATATGGCCAGTCCTATTAGAGTCTCTTACTAGAAAACTTGTGTCTTCATTATATTCACAAAAGTCTCAAATAGGAACTTAGACTTTTAGAGGATTCATAAATTAGTCCCATTAAGAGGGAAATCTAAAAGATAGAGGAGGGACGTGAAAATATGGCAAATAAGGTCACCTGTATAGGTGGTCACAGATTCTTTAAGTGCAAAAATAAGCTCATCTGGTGATATAATGTGATACCCTAGTTGTAACATTTAGCAACGCTCAATCTAAGACTGAAATGCTATACAAATACACATTGTGTGTGTTAAAAGTCAAGAGTAGGAAGAGGATTGTTGATCTAATGTAGTTGCATTTTCATTCTCCCCCCATTCTCCCCTGTCTCAGTTTAGATCACTGGATTAAGATCAAAGCCATCTTTGGTTGCTGGAGGGAAAGGATAATTGAACGATGGGTATTAAACAGAGCCCTTGACGTAAAGAGCACTGGGTGTTAAATGCAATTGATGAATCATAAGATTCTATCCCTGAAACTAATATAGTATGTTAACTAAATTGAATTTTAAAGATTAAAAAAAAAAAAAAAACCCAAAGCCCTTAAGAAGCAGAGACTCTTCTCTCTGCTTTGGGGATTCCTAACCCTGCCTGGAACAAAGGATTGGTGGTAAGGCATACCGCCAAGGCTGGTACTTGGTAAGTGTGGTACGATGAGGGAAGACGGGCCTGGAAAGATGGAGAGGATGGTGTACCTCCAGTCCTGAGGGAATTGACAGGAGGAAGGAAAAGGGAAGCCCATTCATTTGGCTAAGAGAACATGAAGACATTTTAACAGAACTTTTAATTTCCCAGGAAGATGAAAGATAATAGTTTTGTAATAGGTTATCTAAATGAGAGACTTTCCAAATATTCTAATATTAGACATAATAATATACTTAACATCTATATTATATTCCAATTTATAAATTTTGTAAGAAATTTGTTAACATTAGAGGAGGCAAGGTGTAGGAATCCTCTGTACAGTAAATGTAAAATTTAAGTTTAAGGGATGCCTGGGTGGCTCAGTTGGTTAAGCAGCTGCCTTCGGCTCAGGTCATGATCCCAGCGTCCTCGGATCGAGTCCCACATCAGGTTCCTTGCTCTGCAGGGAGCCTGCTTCTCCCTCTGACTCTGCCTGCCTCTCTGCCTGTGCTCGCTCTTGCTCTCTCTCTCTGACAAAAAAATAAATAAAATCTTTAAAAAAAAATTTAAGTTTAAGAAAACAAAACTGAGGGGTGCCTGGGTGGCTCAATGGGTTAAAGCCTCTGCCTTCTGCTCAGGTCATGATCCCAAGGTCCTGGGATCGAGCCCTGCATCGGGCTCTTTGCTGAGCAGGGAGCCTGTTTCCCTTCCTCTCTCTCTGCCTACTCATGAATTCTGTCAAATAAATAAATAAAATCTTAAAAAAAAAAAACCTGAAAAATCATATTTTATCAGGTCCTCTATCTACTATGTTTTCATAGGGCTAGGTTTTCTGTTTTTGTTTTTGTTTTTGTTTTGTTTTGTTTTTTAGGAAAGAGGCCAGTTAGCTTCCTATCTCTTCAGACACCTAACTCCATTTCTTACCTATAGTCTTACTCTTATTCCTACCACCTGGCATAAAACTTGGTCATACTCCCCTATGTTAAGTAGTAAAAACAAGAACAAAACCCTTTCAATTATTTATCAACTCTCCACTCCGACTTCATGGATAAGCTTCTTTAAATTATGGTCAGCACTCACCGCTAATGTGCTCACATCCCATTTGTTCTTCAACTGACCGAGCTCTGGATTTCCCTCACCATTTCACTAAAAGCACCTTTGATGATAATACAACTGAGATCTTGAATGGACAAGCCAATGGATATCACTTTGTCATATTTAATGTGACCGGCCTCACCTTTCTTGGATCTTACTCTCCTGGGTTTCTTTCTAGTACTTTCTACTAGTTTCTCTGGCTCTCCTTTCCCCCCATTGTTCTATCTTGGTTTGAGTTATTTTTAATGTAATGAGTGCTTCCTAGATGCCCCATCGTACACGCGATGGTTTTAAGATGGCATACATCAGTTCCTGGAATCTATTTCACAGTCTAGATATCTTGAGCTTCAGAGCGATCTATCCAGTTGGGTACTTTATAAACCCCTCAAACTACACAGAGCTGTAGTACTTACCCTCTGTGCAAAAAGCTCAGTTCTATTAATCCTAAGAATCATTTTACACTATTACCTCCTTTATCTCCTCTTCAGTTACCTAATTGTGAAAATTCTACCTGTTAAGTATTTCTTAAATTGGTTCTGTCCTTTCCCTTTGATCGTTACTGCCAGAAACCAGGCTCTACCATGTTATTACCATGATCACTATAATATCCCAGTCTTTTGTCCTCAATTATTAGCCTTCAAATCTTCCCTTCTCAATGATGGGAAAGGGAATTTTCCTTGAGGGGCAGGGAAAGAAAGTAATCTAGATTTTTTTTTTTTTTGTAAAATTCTTGATGAACATCTAATCACCCTTGGAAGAAACTAGAACTTCATGTAATGGGACATAAAGTAGTTCATGACGTTGAAGGCTTACCTCACCTCTCCTACCAAGAGAAACACCCTTTATTTTGTTCATACTTAATTGCTCTCATTTTCTAGATTTGACCAAGTTCTCACTTATAGTTTTTTGCACAGGCAATATATTCCCTGTGTCTGGAAAGCCTTCACTTAATTTCTATTTCCTTATGCCTGAGATGAGGACCCTGTTCTTGGAGTCCCAAGCATTCAGAAGAAAAATGTAAAATACTTTGCATATTTAATAATTCACTCAGATTTCTGTCTTTTAAAGACTCTTCTCACAACAAAAAAGCCTTTTTTGACCTTTCAGAGGTCTAGATTAAGTGATCCATTCTCTTGCACTCACTCAACACCAAGAGTTTTGTCTGTGGGCACAGTGATCCCAGAGTTGAAATTGTTTACTTATCCAAGTTACTCATTACACTATGCACATGGACTGCTCTTTTATCTGTAGCCCCACACTAGCAGAGGGCCAGATATGCTATGAATATTTAAAGAAATGAAATTAAATCCTCCCTCATTAAATACTTCTCAGCCTCCTAAGGCTGAGAAGCCATTTTACTTCATTCCCAGTAACCCTAAGGAATAAGAAAGAGTAAGATTTCTGGATTCGCCAAACAGTGTTGTTAACTATAAGGACTACTTCAAACTCAGCTGACCTGGGTTTTAGTCCCACTCCACCAGCTCTGCAAAAAAAAATTGTTTTTGAGTTTTGCTTCCTCGTTTATTAAAGAAAGGGACTGATCTCTAATTTTGTGATCTTTCTTTTCTGATTCTATGATTTAAGTACCATTTACAGAATAAAAATGCACATTTTGAATCTGTGTGAAGTACACAATTCTAAAAACCCATTTGGATGGATTGCTTCTATAGGAGAAAGAAATAGAAGAACCAATTTAATGAAATTGGTTAATCATTAAATATCAGAATGACCACTGAGAGAGGCTGCTATTTATTTCCTAGTATGTTTCCCCCAAGCCATACTCACCATTCCCAGCCATTATTTCATAGCCTCCCATGCAGCCAAATCTATCTAACTAACTCTCGCCAATAGGCAGTGAAGGCGAAGACTGTTATCTTAAAGGAGAGTGACCAACATTTTCCATGGTCCTGCTGGCTGGACCTCACGAGCTAGACTCAATGAACCACATTTGAGAGTTGAGTGTTGAGCATGGCAGAGACACAGGACAGAGTCCATTTCTCTGGCACTACCAACTATACCCGCTTGTATTTCTACATGAGAAAGAAATTTCTTGTTCAAACCATTGAGATTTGGGATTGTTATAGAAAAAGAACAAACAAAAACAAACCAACAAACCCACAACCCAACATAAAAAATACTAATATTTTATTATTTTCAAAGCACACTGGGAAGATGGTAATTTTGCTGAAGCAATTTTAAAGTTTGCTTGAACCTTTAATAAAATAATTTATGAAATTTCCTATACTACCCAGAACAAGCTACTTGAAAACTTCATATTCTACATTCCACTTTATTATGAAGAAACTAACACCCAGAGGTAGACTGGAAAAGGTATTTGTTTGGCAAAGCAAATTCTAATCCTATGAACCAGTTTTCTACTGAGGGATCGTAGTGAAGACTAGAACAGTTCACAAGACAACTTCATTTTCTGATCAGCAGTTCCATTTACACAGACTAAAAGACTAATGCTTTTGTAGCTTTCACAATATAAAATTATGGAATAGTAACATCCTTCACTACTTTTCAGGAAGTGGAAGTGATCATGCTTCATGGTATTACCCAGAATGTATCCTGGTGCCATAAAATAAAATCTTCATTACCAGATTGGGCTCCAAGAAGTGGTCCAGAAGCACATAAAACACTCCTCTTTCTACTTGCTCAATGGCAGAGGGAATGCTGATCCCTATGCCTGCCTGGGAGTTCAGGTCAGAGGAAATAGAGACCCACAGCATTGCATGCTTTTACCAAACAAAGCGAGAGGCCTCAACACACAGAACAGATTGTGGGGAATAAAGCTTTTGGAATAAACACCTGATAATCAGCACTTAGGAGTTGCCCTTTGAGCTAGTGCATAAAGAAAACTTAAGTTATTCTCCCATTAATAAGGGCCAAGAGCTCAAAGGAACTTTCCAGAGAACACTGAAGAACTATAAACCACACTGACTTGTGAACAATAGGTTCAAAAACCAAACTTAAAACCTACTGTACATCTTTCATAATTCCCTAATGCCCCTAGAGCTCAGACATTCCAATCTATCATTCGTGATCTGAGATGGCTCATTTTTGCTTTAGGCCCTTATGATGAATGGGGCCTGCCTTCTTTAACAAAAGATGGATTAAGGCTGAAGCGCTCCCTCCTCTGGACTACCGAAGGAGTCTCAAGGCTGAAGAAGAGTGAAAGAGAGACAGGAGAACCAGAGAGTCTGATTATAGAGGTCTTGAAAGGCAGGCAAAGGATTCTGGATTTGATGTACTCAGTAATAGGAAGCCAAAGTAGATTTTTGAGCAAGGGAGTAAGACATGCAAAGGCTTATTTTAGTAAGATCATTAGAACGAGAACAGAGTAGAGAGGTAGAGCAGTTAGGAGAAAGCCATATTACTTTGGGCTAGGATAAGGAAATACTGATATGGCTGGTGGCTATGGCAAGGGAGAAGAGAGAGGACAAGGAAGAGACTTTCTATAGGAAGATGGTAAGGAACTAAATTTGCAGACTTGAAATAAGAAGATAGCTAAACACTTGAAACAATGCTTATTAAAGAAGGAAACACAGGGAATAAGTCTGAATCCATGATTTACCATCTAAATCAGGACTCTGCTCAGACTGAAATGGGGTATTGCCAATTACTAGGCCAGAAGACCAATTACTATTGCCAATTACTAGGGCCAGTCTCAGGCAAACAGGGATTTCGAGCCACCTTACCTGACAGGAGTTTTAACTACCACCATAGAAGACAACACAGATTCCAATGACCACTCGGTACTCTTGAACTCTAGCTCTGGGTTTCTAAAAGTAGACATTAAAAGGAAGCCACCATTGGAGGGTGAAAATAAAAAGCTGCTGTTGAGAGACAGAGGAAGAGCCAGAGTGGTAAGCTGGAAAACAAATAGGACATCCCTGAAGTTCAAGCTGTTCTGAGTCACTGTATTTCTCATAGTTGTCTGCTTTTCAATAGGTCACATCACATCCTGATTTGGGGTCTCTTTCCTTAAAGGTTTCAAGGACCAAACTGCCTTCTTAAAAAACAAACCCTGTTTCCTTCCATTCCTAATTCTCCATATCCCTTTTCCATGAAGGACTAGTAAACCAAGGTGGAGGTATGGGGTGTTAGGGGCAACAGGGTGAAGGATGGGGGTGTGGATACTGCATGGACACTTACTATTCAGCATGCACCAGCTGTCTAGTGGGCCATAACCATCCTTGCACATACATACCTATGGTCATGGGACAAAGGCAGTCCTTAGAGTTGCTCCCCTGAAAGGAGAAATGACCACACAGTGACAGGAAAGAAGTCTTTAGCATGTGCAGGGCTGAGTGAGGAAGGAGTGTTCTAGTCCTTAGCGGGCACATCCAATACCACGGGGCTCAAGTCCAACAAGGAACCCTAGTGTCAGGAAGCATGTTCACACTCCTCCCCAGCTGAGCTATGGAAGGGCTGAGTGATCAGAACAGGTGAGGCCTGGGATAGATTTCCACTCCTCCCTTCTTGGTTCAGAGCTCACTAATCAATCCTCATGGTCTCTTCATTCCATCCAACATTTATACATTGTCTACTAATGTTATGTGTGGAGTTATTTACTAAACCAAGCTATCAGAGGGCATGGACTCTGTTGGTTAATGTTCTTGGCACAGAGTATTATTACTTGTTGAATGAATGAAGGCACACACCCATGGCCAGTTTCTGTGCTACTTTGTTTTTACTCATCTTACACTTTCCATCCCTTGTGTTGTCTGCCTGCTTTTCTAATGAGGATTCACCATCAGTAACTCATCACCTAGAGAAGGGAACAACAATTAGACTTCCAGTTTTAGCTACATAATCCACTTTGTTACCCTGAAACTATCAGTTCCCCAAACAAGATTAAACCTTCAGTTTTCCTTAAGACCAATTATCTTCTGTATCTTAAACGAGTGACAGAATAGGAAGTAGTTTGTCCAGTCAAGCAGAGCCAGGTTAGAATCCCAACTGTGCCCTTACAATGACCTTGGGTTAGTTAGCTCTGGGGTTGGATTACCCAGTTGTACTTCATTTAGCTTAACTGTAAAATGGGGATATCCAAAACTGCATTATATTGTTGATAAAGACCTACAAAATTGTTTTTACCAAAATGCAAGAAATGGGGCTGCTCCATAATTAACAAATCCTAAACCTATTAAAGGAGAAAAAGTGAGGTGGTTTAGAATTTTAACGTTGAATTGGAAACAAAGATCACACGAAGTAACTATGCCACCATGTCATGCCATTAGGTTCTCATTCACTCAAGAACGAGACATGCAGAAAGTAGTTCCTGAGGGAAGCCATGTCTTTCGTGATGAGAGAATGGCCTATTTAGTAAGATGAAGTTAAAATCCATCTCTGGTGGGAATGTGCTCAGACACTTCCAGTTTTAAAGAAGCTCTAGATTTCTACAGTGATGGACAGGTAAGGTGATCTTCAGTTTCTCCAATGTTTCAGCTTTATTCTCCAACTTTCAGACATCCGGTAATTTATACATTTGGAACTGACTTATTATGTCTCAGCCAAAGGGAAAACAGCAATTAATGCTTTCATTGCAGAACAGAAAAATAGTGCAGCTTCCTCCAGAGAAGTTCCAGTTGCAGCAAATTCTAGAAGGAAAAATTTACTGCCATTGGCTGTGTTTCCTCTACATGGTGCTTAGTTAAGTGCCTGCACCTGCTCCGCTGAAGCAGGTCTGCTAACTTGGTCATCATCAAACACCACACACTGAAATAATTAAGAACAGGGCCCCAGCTGGGTGGAGCTGAGTAGGTCACACTGGTGTGTCTAAACCTGTGATCTGTGATTATCACATGGCCTGACACCAGACAGAAGAGTCTGTAAAGTCCACAGTGGGGCCAATACCAGTCATGAAACATGGCTCCCTTGTCCAGATATCCAAAAGCATGATGAATGACAGAATGTGAAGCCTGAACCCTGTGTGTTTAGGAGACTAAAAAGCAAACCTTCTGATGTCCGCCCCTTTCTCTTTCTCCCTGGAACACAAGGGTGGAAAAATCAGGATTGTATTACCATCTATAGCCCTTACCTCCACCAATGCCTCCTCCCCATCTTATTGTCCCCAAAACGGAGGACATGTTTTTTGTATTGTTTTAAGTTTTCTCTGTAAGCACCATATTCAGGAGAAACAGTAAAGGCAGGGCCTAGATTTATTATTTTTTAAAATTTTATTTATTTGACAGAGAGAGAAATCACAAGTAGGCAGAGAGGCAGGCAAAGGGGGTGGGGGGAGCATGACCCTGAGATCATGACCTAAACCGAAGGCAGAGGCCCAACCCACTGAGCCACCCAGGTGCCCTAGCACTAGACTCTTTAGGAGACAAAAGGGAAGTATTTCTCTTTCTAGGATCATACTTATAAGTTCTTCTTTACATTATTACTAGTAAGAACAACTGTGTCTTAACACACTGGGCACACCTAGGGGAAAGTTTTCCTCAATTGATAGTTACATAAAGATAAAGATTTAAGATCCTGGTTTTCCTCCTCTATCAGATGCAATTGAATTAGATGAGCTATTTAAGGTTCTTCCTGATTTAAAATGCAGTAATGCCCTAATTTGCAGATTCAAAGAATGTCCCCTGCAAATCTGAGTAAAACAAATGCTGTAGAGTCCTCAGTAAGCCTTTGGGAGAAGAGGTGCAGAGTCGCACACTGCTTCCTCTGCAGTCCTGTGCCTCCTTAAGAAAGGCAAATACAAGGTACCCTAAGCTACAGACACGGGGCGAGGGGGAACTAATTGTTTTTTCCCCTTCTACATTCTTCCCTTCTGAAAAAAAACACCCAATTTTACTGTTGGTTACTTTTATTCGGCTTATTTTGAGCTGGCTCATTTGCATGGCTCAGATTTAAAAATCTTTCTAATAACCACTATGCAGGCTAACACACACACACACACACACACACACACACACCCATGCACACACACCACACTCTGGTCTTAATCACTGGTGAATTTCAACCCTTTCTGCCTACAATCCTGAAGGAGAAGCTCTGGTTTTCAGGTCATAATTCACATGGTACAACAGCATCCTTCTTATGTGGATACTGTAAATACTGGCCATACCAAGGACAGAATCCCATTCAACAATGGCCCACAGTGGAGGATGGCACACTATAAAAAGTGTGAAAAGCTAGACTTATGACCGCCGCGTTCTTTCAGTGAGCTTGACCCAAGAGCTGGGAACCGCACACACGCTTTACTTTAGGTAAGGGCGAAGTGTACAGATTCACACAAAAATCACAGATGAGGAAAAAAAAAAAATCCGAGGCAGACTCAGGAGTGAATCAGCCCCCTTATCCAACTAAAAGTCACACAGGAAATGAAAATTGCTCTACTCACCCAGCATAGCTGTTGTTATAAAGGTGGCCGTGCCCTGCTTGCAGAATCTCCAAAAAAAGCAGGCAAAGAGGCAGAAAAGCAGTGGTCCAAGTCCTGGGCTTCCAGAGGCACTTCATAGTGTTGCAGGGAGAGGAGCTGAAAGTTCCCTTACAGTAGTCACCTGAGGCTGGAGGTGGCTCACAGGACCCCCTCCACATGCGCAAACCTTCTCTGGAAGGGGGTGGGAACAAAGGCTGGGGAGCTAGTAAAATGTGACACTTCTTTTCAGCCACGGGGAGGGGGGTGGGATTTAAGCAGCCTAAGAAGGGAAATTGCTATTAAAACTTGGTGTTGGGACCAGAAGCAGCAGCACACACAGCTCAGCCCAGCAGCTGAGCCTGATCCTTAACCAGGCTCCCCTAGAAGGGGCTGGGCCTCCCCTGTGCTGACTCATGGCTGGGGTTCACTGGGTGCTGCTTCCTTTGGATAACTTCTTCTGGGTTTTTTTGTTTGTTTCTTGCTCTATAACTTTAGGCCCCTAACTTTCTTGGACAACCTTTCTCCTTTTATTATGTTCTATGGCACAGGACCGTATCCTAAACACAAATGATTTGCTTGAGGATGAGCAAAACACTTAGGC
The DNA here is from genome assembly GCF_964662115.1 of Mustela nivalis. Taxonomy (NCBI): domain Eukaryota; kingdom Metazoa; phylum Chordata; class Mammalia; order Carnivora; family Mustelidae; genus Mustela; species Mustela nivalis. The sequence continues at coordinate 65,125,827 of NC_139021.1, read as the reverse complement.
ATACATAGAACATTCTGGGCTTAAGGTTCTGAGCTCCCATAACAAATTTCTACATGGATTCCACATACTGAGATGCATGGTGAGTAGCCTTCATGAGTATAAGAGCAAGGATAAGGTCAGGCCCGTGAATCTGAAGAGCCAGGCTTGGACCCAGCTCCTACCTGTATGGAGAAGGGGCAGCAGGTTTGCCGGATTTCTGGGAGCTCTCTGTATCCATTCAATGTCAGCAACACCCAGACCTGCTGCGATTTCAGAAGTTCTCATAGGGATCAAGAGGCTTTACTACCTTCACTCACATTTGGAATCACTTAGGAAGCCAGACAGACCATTTAAATCAGAATTCCTGTGGTGGGATTGGTGCTTTAAAAGGATATTCAGGTGATTCCAATGTTCAGCCACCATGCTGGTCTAGAGTGGGGCTTCTCAAACTTTAACATGCGTACAAATCTAATCACCTGTGCATCCTGTTAAACTGTCCCTTCTGATGAAGTCATTTGGGGCTGGGGCCCAAGATTCTGCATTTCTTTTTCTTTTTTTTCTTTTTCTTCCTTCCTTCCTTCTTTCCTTCCTTCTTTTTAAAATATTTTATTTATTTGACAGAAAAAGACACAGCAAGAGAGGGAACACAAGCAGGTGCAGAAGGAAGAAGCAGGCTTCCTGCCGAGCAGGGAGCCCGATGTAGTGCTGGATCCCAGGACCCTAGGATCATGACCTGAGATGAAGGCAGACGTTTAACAACTGAGCCACCCAGATGTCCCAAGATTCTGCATTTCTAACGAGCTTCCAGGTGATGCTTATGCTGCTGGTGCATCAATCACAGTTTGCGGAGCGAGGCCTTACTTTAGAATGAGGTCTGATTTTTCTCCTTTCTCTCAAAACTGGAGGGGGGTGGGTAAAAAACCTTGGAGCAAATCATCTCCTCATTTTCTCCATGTTTGTGATGAAGGTGTTTTTTTTCATCTACGTGCTCCTATCCAGATATACCAGAAAACCCATCTGGAAGGATATACTTTGCTCTAATAAATAAGAATGGCCTTATCTAGGGTGACTCCCATTTTGCCCCATGCCAAGGCCTGGTCCTATTCTGGAACAGTGTGGGAGCCAGCATCTCTCTATATGCTCACACACTTTTCAAATTTCCCAAAGATTCATAGCCGAGGATTCTGTGTCCTCCAATATTATGTCCAGAACACTGGTTAGAAGAGAAAGTACCATATCTTTCCTTATCTTCTCTACTGAAGTCATAAGTTTGGTGTAAGAGATCCATAATGATTTTCAGTTAGAATGATTCTCTAAAGCTTTCTTGACTACCCAAAGGTTAGTTTAATCTCTTCTCTGTGTCCCCCTCTCTAATAACCAGTGTGTTGCCTACTGAAGGGCATAGCACATTGAATTTAAGTATTCATATGGTTCCCTCCCAAGACTTCCTTCTCCTTGAGTACAGAACAGCATGCCCTTTCACCTTTATGTCACTTCCTTATATCTACTAGAGGGAACACAATGTTTGCTGAAGCAATGATCAGCCATGCTGAGTGAATGATGAACCTGAAAAGGATTTCGTTCAACATATATTCTGTGACTTCTGTATCCAAACAGAGGAAGATGGAGGCCCTAGAGTAGTGGACAGTCCCAGGTCTCCTGGTTTTGTTTCTTGTTTGTTTGTGTTGTTGTTTTTTCCTTCGTGACTTTATGGCCTGGATCTCCTGTCTTTGAAGGGGTGAGGCTGCTCTGCAAGGTATGGCCATGCATCCTGAGGCCATTTTGACAAGGCCAAGAAAGCCTATGTAATCATGACTGAACTGTTGAAATAGGAGGTTACTGTGTAAATAAAACACTTCATCTCTTTGAATTTTATTATGTCAGAATAATGTATAAATCTGTCATATTCTATCACAACATTAAACTAGGAATGTTCAGTCTCTGGCTGAGGATTAAGCTCATCCTCAAATCATTCTGAAGAATGGGATCCGGTGAGCATGTTCAGCAAAGGCTCTCCAGACTCTGAGACCAGGGTGATCATTTCCTGGACTATCAAAAACACAAGAGACCCAGGGGACATCCTATAGCCTCCCTTAATATTTCAGATCAAAGAGAAGCTCTCAAACAATTGAAGTCATTCCTAACAATCTTCCTCTGGTTTTTTAAGGATGAAGTTGTCTAATCAAACTTCTCCTGGAGTAGATAAGCTCCCATAAAATGAGTGATAAATGGAGTCCATTTAGTAAGTGGGAGGAGAAGAGAATGGCTTTACAGATGGATTCAAAGATAAAAGTTCCATTTTTAAGGCACTGAGAAGGAGTGAATTATTAAACCAGTGGAAGATTTAGAGATGGAAAGATGAGAATTTCTATTTATCGACTATGCCTTTGGCATATTTTAGTTGAAGAGTGAACTTTTTAAAAAGAAATTATTATTACTCTGCAGAGAAACAAAAGGAAACAATAATTGGGAAAGGAAAATGTCATCTTGATTTGGGTCCATTGTTGTCCATGAATAGATAAATTTTTATTAAAGTATAGCTGACACACAATATTGTGTTAATTTCCTATGTATAATACAGTGATTCAACATTCATATAGGTTATGAAATGATCACCACAATTAATCTAGTTACCATCTGTCACCATACAAAGCTAATATGGTATTATTGACTATATTCCTGCTGTTGTACCTTATATCCCCATGGCTTATTTATTTTATAACTACAAGATGGTACCTCTTGATCCCCTTCACCTATTTCACTCCCCCTCCCTCCACCACCAAATCCTCCTCTCCTCTGGAAACCATCAGTCTGTTCTGTTTATCTGAGTCTGGTTTTGTTTGTTTTGTTTTGTTTTGTTTTTTAGAATTGACATATAAATGAAGTCATACAGCATTTGTCTTTCTCTGTCTGACTTATTTCACTGAGCATAATACCCTCTAGGTTCATTAATGTCACAAATGGCAAGATTTCATCTTTTAAAAAGATTGTATTTATCCATTTGAGAGAGAGAGTGAGAGAAAGCATGAGAGGGAAGAAGGTCAGAGGGAAAAGCAGACTCCCCAGGGAGCTGGGAGCCCAGTGTGGAACTGGATCCTGGGATCCCGGGATCATGACCTGAGCCGAAGGCTGTTGTTTAACCAACTGAGCCACCCAGGTACCCAGATTTCATTATTTTTTATGCTCAAGTTTTTACTGTTGGATATATATCCACATATTCTTTATTCATTCATCTATCAATGGACACATTGGTTGCTTCTATATCACAGCTATTGTAAATAATGCTACAATGAACATAGGGGTATACATCCCTTTTCAACTTAGTGTTTTCATTTTCTTTTCTTATATCATGTTTTTTATTTTAATTCCGGATAGCTAACTTACAGTATTATGTTAGTTTCAGGTGTACAATATAGTGATTCAATAATTCTATACAAATTATTTAGTGCTCATCAAAGTACACACTTTTTTTTTTAAGATTTTATTTATTTATTTGACAGAGAGAGATTACAAGTAGGCAGAGAGGCAGGCAGAGAGAGAGAGGAGGAAGCAGGCTCCCTGCTGAGCAGAGAGCCCGATGTGGGACTCGATCCCAGGACCCTGAGATCATGACCTGAGCCGAAGGCAGCGGCTTAACCCACTGAGCCACCCAGGCGCCCCAAAGTACACACTTTAATCCCCATCCCCTACTTCCCTTGTCCCCCAGTCTACCTCCCCTCTGTTTTTTGGTCTGTCTCTCTTTTTCCTTTGCTTGTTTGTTTTGTTTCTTAGATTCCATATATGAATGAGATCATACAGTATACGTTTTTCTCTGACTGACTTATTTCACTTAGCATAATGCTCTCTAGCTCCATCCAGGTTGTTGCAAATGGCAAGATTTCATTCCTTTTATGGCTCACATCTTCTTTATCCATTCATCTATTGATGGGCCCTTGGACGGCTTCCATGGTTTTGGTGGTTATAAATAATCTGCAATAAACATTAGTGGTGCATGTATCCCTCTGAATTTGTGCTTTTGTATTTGGGGGGTATATACCTAGCAGTGCAATTACTGGGTCATAGAGTAGTTCTATTTTTAATTTTTTGAAGAACCTCCATACTCTTTTCCATAGTGGCTGTATCAATTTACATTCTCACCAACACTATGAGTGTTTCCTTTTTGCCACATGCTTGCCAACACTTGTTATTTCTTGTGTTTTCGATAATAACCATGCTGACTGGTGTAAGGTGACATCTCATTGTGGTTTGGATGTTCATTTTCCTCGTGGTTAATGATGGTGAGCATCTTTTCATGTGTTTGTTGGTCATCTATATGTCTTCTTTGAAGAAATGTCTATTCAGATCTTCTGCCCATTTTTAAATTGGATTCTTCGGGGGTTTTGTTATTGAATTGTAGATTATATATTTTTAATGTACTTTCCATATCTGAAATTATATGATGTTATAGGGAAAGATTGTGTACAACCTTTTCTTGTGTATGTGAATGAGAGCCATGTAGATTTATTTTTGTAAAGATATCTGGAGGAGAAGATAAATGGGTATGGCTGGGCTTTGTGATACAGAAAACCCTCCCATTGCAGTTTCATGCTCATTCTTCAATGTCTTATTAACATAGACCTATTGCTTGTCAGGTCTCTTTTATGGCCTTTTGCTATTGTTCCAATATGTGAGAAATTAGCAAATGTGATGTTAGGTTGCTGCCTTATGCAGTCTTGGCAATTCTGTAAGGAACGTTCTGAAGCTTCCTTTAACAATGATTCCCTCGCAACTGTCTTTTTTCAGCACCATCAGCCATCTCTTCTTGCCTTATGTTGTTTTTTTTTTTTTTTAAGATTTTATTTATTATTTATTTGACAGAGAGAAATCACAAGTAGATGGAGAGGCAGGCAGAGAGAGAGAGAGAGAAGCAGGCTCTCCGCTGAGCAGAGAGCCCGATGCGGGACTCGATCCCAGGACTCTGAGATCATGACCTGAGCCGAAGGCAGCGGCTTAACCCACTGAGCCACCCAGGCGCCCTTGCCTTATGTTTTTAATCTTTCTCTTGTTAACTCTCCATGTTTCTCCCTTCCTTAAATGCAAGCTGACCCCTTTCTTTTTTCAGGCTTCTCAAAAGCACACTCTTAACTTTGACAATTATGTTTTCCATCCCTACCACTCCAATGAAACTGTCTCTTAAAGATCCATGGTTCTTTCTTTTTTTTTTTTTTCAAAGATTTTATTTATTTATTTGTGAGAGAGAGAGAGTGAGAGCGAGCCCAGGCAGACAGAGTGGAAGGCAGAGTCAGAGGGAGAAGCAGGCTCCCTGCGGAGTAAGGAGCCCGATATGGGACTCGATCCCAGGACGCTGGGATCATGACCTGAGCTGAAGGCAGCTGCTTAACCAACTGAGCCACCCAGGCATCCCAAGATCCATGGTTATTTCTAAGTGAGAAGCCCTCTGTTGTCACTCTGTATTTGTATATTTTCTAAGACTATTTATCACCCCCTGTTTGAAACTCTTCTTTCTGTGATTGGGGACATTGTTTTTCTATTCCTTTCTTTCCTAGAGTTATTTCCTATTTTTTGACTGCTTACAAAGTTGATGTTTCATGGCAGTGTTGGCCTTCTCCTCTTCTTGATGTGCTGTGGACAGAAATGGGTTGAAACAATTTTGTGGGATGAGTCTGCCTTAAGCTGAGTCTGGAAGGGAAGGAAAGATTGGCTGACTGAAATAAGAAGGGGTGGAGAAAGATGGCCATTATTATCAAGAAAACATTGTAAGCAAATACAGAGGATGTGGACCTTGAGTGTGATACTTGGTACTACTGCCAGAGGGGCTGGGCAGACAAGTAAACATAGAATTGCACTTGGTGGTTGAATTAATTATATGCAAACACGTCAGAGATGCAATGATAGAATATTAGAGGGGAGTAGATTACATATATAGGGTGTTATGAGGAAGTGGACATTTAAAGCAAATATGAGAAGGAAACAGCTGTAGCAAGAAAAGGGTGGTTGGGGGAGTATGGGTAGGAACAAGACCATTGCAGCTCAGGCTGTAGCTTAGACAAAGAAGTCCTGTTCAGAAATTACTGTCCTTCTTTATGTCAAGACAGGAGAAAGAGAGGGACATTTGGCATCTTCAGTCTGGCATTCAAGGTACTTGAGAACATTTCCACTTTTATCCTCTTCAATATTTCCTTAATACTCTGTATTATCTTTTCCTTCCTCTGGGTTGATTTATATTTCTTTGATAACAATGACCACCTCTCTCCAGCCTTCATGTCCTCAATCCAGCCACTCCTTCCATCCCTTCCAGACACAGTTCAAGTCAGTTTCATTTATGAAACTGTTCCAATCCCACTTCTGTCCACCGTCCTCACCTTCCCAGCACTGATACATCCATTCTTGTATACCTTTATGTTCTAGTGTGTATTGACACTTAATTCAGTAGCACCATTTACTATAAACTGCTCAAGGGCAGGCACTCTATTGTGTACATCTTCATAGTCCATAGTGCCTAGAATTCTGTTGGGTCCACAATTAACATCCATTAACAACAAAGCTGTTGGCTTGCCTTTCAGCCCAGTACTCATGGGACCATTCAGCTGTCAGGGGAGCCCTTTTCTATAACTCCAGACATCACCCGTGTCCTTGGCTAGGTCTCTCACAAAGAGAATCTTGCTCACTCAGATGAAAGAACAATTTGAAGAGCAAGCTTTATTGATGGACAAACCTATCATTACCTTTTTAGACTCTTGTAATTATGTCACAATGATGTTTTACAAAATTTATGGAGCAAAGCCAAAGTATTTTAATGCAGGAAGGTGGTAACAAGGAGTTTGGTTTGCTGATTCCAAACAGCAGAAGAAACTTCCCTTCTTTTTCCTTCTCTTTGTCTTTTTGTTCTTTTCTCTCCCTCCTTCCCTTCTCTTCTCCCTCCTGGCTCCCCTTCCTTCCTGATACCAGTCTCCAAGGCTCTCCTGAAGAAAGAAGGTAGGGGAAAATAGTAAATAAAAAATACTTTAAATATTATTTCAAATGACAGAGAATGGATGTTTGTATTATACCAGTTGTAACATTAAGTGTTTTAATGAAAATTAAGAGAAATTTGAGACAGATGGAGCATGAAAGTGAGATTAAGAAAGCTTGATTAGAATAAAGTCTAAAGCAATATTTAAGCAAATGATTGAAGAACTACCCTTCCATCCATTTGCCTATGGCAGTGGGAGGTGATAAAAGACAAAAACAAGTAAGCATGGGAAAAAAGTAATGACAGAAAAGGCTCAGGTATAAGCAACACTTAAAAAAAAAAAAAGACTAGGTAGAGAGGGAGTTTTTGATACAACAAAGATCAGCAAAATAGGGGATGGAACCTTTCTTAAGAAAGAAAAGCTGTGAGGAATGAGGGAAGTCAGGCAGGCAACAATGTTTCATGGTCAGACTACTCATAAAGGCAGAAGGAGGAGAATGTGTTCCTGATGCTAAAAGACAGAGAGAAAGAGTAAATAGAAAAATAAAGGACCTCTATTCAAATGAAATTATAGAGAGAAATGTGTACTTTGGTTATCCCCCAAATTCCAAGAATATACAGAAGTTGACTAATACTTCCAATGTGCTATTATTTTTTAAGATACTGATGCTGATACAGAAACTAAGAAACATTCTAAGAATCTAAGTTCATATAATAAAGGTAAAATTTTGGCAAATATGACTGGTTAAGTAATTTTGGTATGATAAACAACAGCAATATTTACTTTAATTTACCCATGTAAAATATAATATAAAAGTGCTTTTTAAATTCTATTTGGGTATGCTTTCTGTAAACCTATACAGATTGGTTATAAAAATGTGATTCTGTGTATTTAAAATTCATTAACATTCAACACACTATCTTGAAACACCTGGCATACTAGAAAACACCTTATTTCCATAGGAATTATGTTTTCTTGTTTGTGCCAGCTTGAATTTCTAAGATCTTTAGGGAACTTAACAATAAAAATACAAATAATGAATTGAAAAATGGACAAGGGATGTGAATAGACATTTCATAAATATATACAAATGACCAGTAAGTACATGAAAAAGATGCTTACCATCATTAGTCACTAGGGGATTGCAATTAAAAACCACAATGAAATGCCACTTCACAAACACTGAGATGGCTATAATCAAAGGCAGATAATAATGACCATATGTGAAAATATAGAAAAATAGGAACTCTCAGAAATTGCTAATACAAATGCAAAATAATGCAGCTGCTGTGAAAAATACTTGTGTTTTTCTTCAACAATTAAATGCAGAGTTATCATATGATCTAGAAACTCCAACTCCCACATTTCATTCCAGAAAATCCAATCATATGTTCATATCAAGATCTGTACACATACATTCATAGTAGTGTTATTAATAGCCCAAAGTAGAAAAAAAAGCATATATCTGTCAACTGAAGGAGCTATACATAATGTGGTATATTCATACAATGGAATATTATTTGGCAATAAAAATGAAGGAAATACTGATATATGATATATATGGCACCCTGGATGAACCTTGAAAACATCATGCTGACTGAAAGGAGCCAGAAACAAAAGGTCATATGTTGTAGGATTCCATTTATATGAAATGTACAGAATAGGTAAAACATATAGACATACAATAAGTATATTAGCAATCCCTGAGAGTGGGGGAAAGGGGGTGGGGTTTTCTTTGGAAGTGATGAAAATATTCTGGAATTGGTTAATGTGATGGTTGTACAATCTTGTAAATATACCAAAACCAACTGAATTGTACATGTTAAATGGGAAATTCTATGGTATATAAATTATATCTCAACTATTACAAAAAAGATCTTGGGAACTTAAAAAAGTTCAAGGGAACTTGAAACTTTAGATTAATTAAAATGAGCTAATCAGTGAATGATCCTGGATACCTAAATCATTTCTAAGTAAGAACACAGAAACACTGATGACTGAGCACACTTTTATGTTTATATGCTTTTGCTTTTAATATGCTACAGATAGGCTTTATCTTTGGTTAAGTTCTGCCACTTTTAGAATGTGTATTAGGCTGTAGCAAGCATGTGTCTATAGAAAGTTGTTCTATGTATACTTATGAGTTCTGCTTGTGGCTAAAATGCTGATTTGTGGCAGACTGTTCTCCATTATCCACAATGAAATTTTCCCTGTGAAATAGAAGTCAGTTACTTAGGTTAAAAGTTATCATTACCGGCCACAGCAACTTCTTTCAAGACATGTCCCCAAAGGCAAAGGAAACAGAAGCAAAAATGAACTTTAGGACTTCATCAAAAGCAAAAGCTTCTGCGCAGCAAAGGAAACAGTCAACAAAACAAAGAGGCAACCCATGGAATGGGAGAAGAGAACCGCAAATAACACTACAGACAAAGGGCTGATATCCAAGATCTGTGAAGAACTCCTAAAACTCAACACACACAAAACAGATAATCACATCAAAAAATGGTCAGAAGATATGAACAAGCGATTCTCTAAAGAAGACACACAAATGGCTAATAGACACATAAAAAATGTTCATCATCATTGGCTATCAGGGAGATTCAAATCAAAACCACATTGAGATACACCACCTTACACCAGTTAGAATGGCCAAAATCAACAGGACAGTAAATAACAAGTGTTGGAGAGGATGTGGAGAAAGGGGAACCCTCTTACACTGTTGGTAGGAATGCAAGTGGGTGCAGCCCCTTTGAAAAACAGTGTGGAGATTCCTTAAGAAATTAAACATAGAGCTTCCCTATGACCCTGCAATTGCACTACTAGGTATTTATCCCAAAGATACTGATGTGGTGAAAAGAAGGGCCATCTGTATCCCAATGTTCGTAGCAGCAATGGCCACAGTTGCCAAACTGGAAAGAACCAAGATGCCCTTCAACAGACGAATGGGTAAAGAAGTTATGGTCCATATATACAATGGGGTATTATACCTCCATCAGAAAAGATGACTACCCAACCTTTGTATCAACATGGATGGAACCGGAAGAGATTATGCTGAGTGAAATAAGTCAAGCAGAGAGAGTCAAGTACCATATGGTTTCACTTACTTGCGGAGCATAAGGAATAACACAGAGGATGTTGGGACATGGAGAGGAGAGGAGAGCTGAGCTGGGGGAAATTGGAGGGGGAGACAAACCATGAGAGACTGTGGACTCTGAGAAAAAAAAAAAAGGGTTTTGGAGGGGAAGGTGTGGGAGGTTGGGTGAAGCTGGTGGTGGGTATTATGGAGGGCATGTATTGCATAGAGCACTGGGTGTGGTGCATAAACAATGAATTTTCAAACATTGAAAAAAATTAAATTAAAGGCTTCTTTTAAAAAAAAAATATCATGGGGTGCCTAGGTGGCTCAGTGGATTAAGGCCTCTGCCTTCAGCTCAGGTCATGATCCCAGGTCCTGGGATTGAGCCCCGCATCAGGCTCTCTGCTCAGCAGGGGGCCTTCTTAACTCCTCTCTCCCTGCCTACTTCTGATCTCTGTCAAATAAATAAAACCTTTAAAAAATATAGAAAAAAAAATCATTAGTTCTTTCCACAGTTTGGCAATTGTGGCCATTGCTGCTATGAATATTGGGGTACATAAGTCCCTTCTTCTCACTACATCTGTATCTTCGGGGTAAATACCCAGTAGTGTAATTGCAGGGTCATAGGATAGCTTTATTTTTAATTTTTTGAGGACTCACCACACTGTTTTTCCAAAATGGCTGTACCAACTTGCATTTCCACCAACAGTGTAAGATGGTTCCCCTTGCTCCAAAGTTGCCCTTCAACAGACAAATGAATAAAGAAGATATGGTGCAAATATACAATGGAATATTATGCAGCCATCAGAAAGGTTGAGTACCCAAGTTTTGGGTCAACATGGACGGGACTGGAAGATATTATGCTGAGTGGAATAAGACAAGCAGAGAGAGAGAGTCAGTTATCATATGGTTTCACTTACTTGTGGAGTATAAGGAATAACATGGAGGACATTGGGAGATGGAGAGAATAAATGAGTTGGGGGAAATCAGAGGGGAAGACAAACCATGAGAGACTGTGGACTCTGAGAAACAAACTGAGGGTTTTGGAGGGGAGAGGGATGGGGGGACAGGTGAGCCTGTTGGTGGGTATTAAGGAGGGCACATATTGCATGGAAGACTGGGTGTGGTGCATAAACAATGAATCTTGGAACACTGAAAAAAAATTATCAATAGTATTGTTGATTGAGACTACTAGGAGCAACAGTATCAGAGAAAATATAACAATATATGTACTTCTATTTTCAAGGGGAATAATACTTTTTTTCCTAACACAGTACTTCTTTGTTCCTTTTCCTTTTTTTTTTTTTTTTTTTTTTTTTTTGGTTCTTCACCCATTTATACCCTGAAGATTTATCAAGGACACCAAAGAGTTTGTTCATGAGGGTTATGGCTACTGATATTTAACTGTATTGGCAACTAAAATGGAGAACTTTTAAAGATGCTTATTTATTGGTTCATTTGAGGGTAATAATGGTGAAAGCCTTGTATTCTGTTTCTTATAAAATTAGTTCTCATCGTCTTGCAAGATTTGTCCTAAGGTCCCAGTATGTTGTAGAATACTAAAAAGCTCAATGAAAGACAAAGCTTGGAATGTAAATTTTATTTGCCTTGGTTTATAATAACTGAGTCTGAAAAGCTATGGAATGCCTTAATAGTTTGGCAAAGTTTGCTCAGTGTTGATAGGATTGATTCCTTGGTTTCCTATTTATTGCTTTCATTATGATATGAAGGGTTAATCTTTTTGTGTTATTTGCTTACATAACAAAGATTCTCTTATCAGAGTAACTTTCTGTGCTTTATGTTGACTTTATTACATCCGGTATTATTTTTAAAAACAATTAAAAAAAGAGAAGAACAAAGAAGCTTCACTTTTGAAAGAGTTCATATTTTTACAATTATGTTACATTCTATGTGTATTTCAAATATCTTTTGTCACTTCAGTTAAATAGGTAGGTAGTATTATTCACAGGCACCCATGATCTTATCTTAATCAAGTCCTAATCTCCTCCAATATTTATTTTTGTCTTTCCCAAACCAAACTCTCAGTATCAGAAAAAAAAAAAAAAGAGTAAAACTTACAGTATATCTTTTGCACCTAAAGCTTTATTTGTGATTTCCCAGGGGGGTCCCTGCAAAAATCACAAAGACTTGTTCATTCACCTTGTAAAAAATACTAGAAATGATTAGGTTTAAAAAGAAATCTGTCTTGATGATGAGTGCTGTGAAGTGTGTAAACCTGGTGATTCACAGACCTGTACCCCTGGGGATAAAAATACATGTTTATAAAAAATAAAAAATTAAAAAATAAAAATAAATAAATAAAAAAGAAAAAGAAATCTGTATTCCTATCAATGTGTTACATGAGAAGAGTTGTTGAATCAAAAGAGATGTTTATTCTCCCCAAGGTAAAATTTTTTATAAACAAAATATTGTTCATATAAATAGTTCAGAAATTGCATCCTATATGTGAAGTTCCTAAGGGTTTGCCTATGCTCTTGCTATCCATGACATGTTTCTTCTTGGTGCTATTTTGTCTGATGATATTTAGACATGAAACTAAGTGCTAAAGTGTTATTACTCATAGATTTCAGTTATCATTTAAAATTCTTATTGGCTATAAGCAAGCTTCACTTGGATCTAATATCTTCTAGGCCAGTGACTCTCAGTTGAGGATGTACATCAGATTCATGCTTTAAGTTTTATGATGTACTCCAGACTTTCTAGATCTCTTTACTCGATAATCTTAGGATATTCTTAACATACTAGTTGCATACTGTTGGTATGTGTGTTATGTCTCAGGATTATTCTATCTCAAAAGTATTTCTTCCGTATCTTCATTTAATTTTACAAATCAGATACAACATCCACTGACTTCTTTGCAAATAGGTTTACGCGTGGTCCTTATAGACATTTACAGAAGCGTCTTGAAAGGACGTTATTATCTTGTTTTTCATGCCACATATAAGTCAAATTTGCTTGTCAGTTACACCACTCTTGTTATGACCTTTCATCAGACCTTTCACATTTAAAAATGACCAGTAATAAGTCAGCCACAACTGTTTTAATTTCTGTCATCTGCAGATAGTTTTGTTTTACTCTGGTGCTTTTTTGCTGTAGGGATAACAGTTTGAAAAGTCATCAGCAATGACAGAAAATAGGGAGTTTGACCTTTTTTCCTCCTTCAAAACAGGATATGAGTGGCTTTCTCCCAGCTGTTGGCATAACCACTGTCCTTTTTAGTTGCAGGCACACTCCCTTTTCCTTTCCCTGCCCCAAAGTTTGCCATGTTAATTGACCTTCTTATGCTTCTTCTCTCTTGTTTGGGGACTCTCTTTTTTGCTTGTTTCTTTCATTTCTTGTCTCTCCTATTCCTATTCATTAGTTCTTTATTCTTCTATCTACCCATTCTGTCTGATCAGGGATCTCTCTCATTCCTTTTTCCTTTTTCTTTTAAATTGCCACCCCAACTTTTAATCTTTGACTCCACCGAGTAACTTGGAATCCCCCTTCTAGGGGGCTTGCATCGATTTCCCTCCTGATTGCATGCACGTTTCTTTCTGCGTGAACTTCTTATTGCATCATAAGCAAACTTTTGTCTTTCCAGAATGCATTTTAACTCCATTTTACTTGCTTGCTAGAGCAGAAAACTTACTCACAAAATTTTATTGAGCTATTTCTGAGTTGCTCTGCAGACATGGGATTCCCAAACTGAAAATCAATCCAGTGCTTCCCTAAGTGCTTTAAGTGCTTTTCTGAATTAAAGGAAAACATCAAATATCCAACCAGCATTTCAACACAAAAGTTAACAGCTGGTGTATAAAGAATTTCAGAGTGTCTCTTGTTATCTGAATTAGGCCTTCTTTATTGAACTTTATTTGAAACATGTGACTTGGCATAAAAGTCACAGCTGCAAGATTTCTAGGAGGGAGAAAAAATGGTTTGGATCGGGTTACATCAGCCTCAGAAGAAATAAAATCTATCTGTGATCTTAATTCTTCAGACAGTCTGAAGTGGTGGTATAAACTGTTTTCAGAGCTGCTTAGAAGGTGTCACTACAAATTGTCACGGGGCTGAAGGTGACTCTTCATTGGCTCTTATTTAGTCTTTGCATTCTGGCTTTGTCCACTATTTGGAGGTATAGTCGCACTCTTAGACACATTTTCTTTGCCTTTGTCCAACATTTGCTGAGCAGAGCTAAGTATCTACTTAATTTTTGTATAAGAACTGAAAGTTTTGGTACGCTGAATGAGGAAAACATAATGTAATTATACTTGCCAAAGTAACCCTTGGATAATGAGCAATAAATTTACAATTTGTCAATTGCACAATAATTTCCACTCTCTTTCCCCCACAAACCCTGTCCCTTCCCACCAAGCTTCCTCAACTTAATCATACCAAAAAAGTTTTCTAGATGCTGGCATTGTTCTAAGCTAGTGTGTATCAAACCTTCCTGCCAATTAGATTTCGCTGGAGAGCTTACAAAATGCTAACCAGAGTGGTGAGGGGGTTTTTTTTGGGGGGGGGTGCCTAGGTATCACTATTTTAAATAGATTCTCAAGTGATTGATACCAAAAATGCAGCGATTGTTCTAAGTGATTTATCTATATATCTGTTCAAAGTCTTGGCCATTACCACTCTGAGTTATCAGATTATCCCAGATCACGTGGGTTGGTCAATCCAGTACTCACGGTTCATCTCACAGGTTACATTTAATAATTCATCATCCTTAAAATACATATTCTTTTATTTGTCTTCCAGGAAACTACATTTGCACTGTAATTTTCTCTTAGCCCCTGTTTATGGCTTCCTTTCTTCTTATTCTCCTTATGAGGATGTGCTCCAGAATGTATCCTTGATCATTATTTATCTTACACTTACCCCCTTGATGATCTGATCTAGTCTTCTGGCTGAAAACATTATCTATGAGCTGACAATTCCTATATGCCCATATTGATATTTGTAACTCTGAATTTTCTTCTAACTTCCAGATTCCTAAATACAATTCTCCATTTAATATCTCGACTTAGATGTCTAATAGTCATAATAATACTGACTAAAAAGCAGAATGTGTGGTTCTATTTCAACTACCCCTCCAAAACTAGTCCTTTTACAGAAGTTTCCATTTGAGTTGATGGCAATTCAAGTTGCTCAGACTGAAATGAAATAATCCTTGGATGACTCTTTCTCTGAGCACATTGAATCTGTCATGTGGGATCTATTCTTCAAAGTTATCTCCAGAATCCAACCATTTCTGACCACTTTCAGTGTTACCAGCCTGGTATGAGCTGCCACCTTTGTCTCCTAAACCACCACAAGCACCTTCTCACTGTTCTTGCATCATGTGTTCTTGTATCTCTTCTCAATACAGCCACTGCAGTGATCCTATAAAGACACAAGTTCAGCTGTGTCACTGCTCTGCATAGCTCTCCATTTAATATATGGTAAACCCCAAGATTCTTTTTTTTTTTTAAAGATCATTTATTTATTTGACATGCAGAGAGAGAGAGAGAGAGGTCACAAGTAGGCAGAGAGGCAGGCAGAGAGAGAGGGGGGAAGCAGGCTCCCTGCCGAGTGCCAAGTGGAGAGCCCAATGCAGGGCTCGATCCCAGAACCCTGAGACCATGACCTGAGCTCAAGGCAGAGGCTTAAACCACTGAGCCACCCAGGTGCCCCAAACCCAAGATTCTTATGACGGCTTTCAAGGCCCATGTAATTTAGTTCTTAGTCACCTCCAACCACTCCTCACCTTGTTCACTATGCACAGTTGGGTTCGGCTGAATAATAGTCCTCAAATGTGTCCATGTCTGGATCTCTGGAAGCTGTGAATGTTCCTTTATACATATGTAAAGAGACTCTGCAGATAGGATTAAGTTAGAGATTTTGAGATGAGGAGATGATCCTGGCTTACCTGGGTAGGCCCAATGTAATCACAAGATTCCTGGTAAGAGGAAGTCAGACTGAATAAATGGAGATATTACAATGGAAGAAATTGTAATATGACTGGGAAAATTACTAATTCAGCAAACTTTGGTTTTATCATCTATAACACGACCCATATAATACCTACCTCACAGGGTCATTCTAAAGATAAGGTTAGAAACACTACATATTTGCCTTCTGAATTGGTAGTAAAATTCTCTATTTATATTTCATAAATCTCACCTTAGTTATTTTGGACCCAATTTTTCACCAGTCTTGGAAAAAAGGCAAAGATCTATTTGCCTCTATAGAAGTATTTATTCTATAATTTTAAAAAGTCTTTTTATTCCCATTCAATGAAATAATCATGCAGTTGAGATTTATGTGCCTTCTTAGTGTCCTTTCACCATCATTACAGAAAAGAACTAGATCAGATCAAAACTCCTTAAGCCTCTAAGTAGATTCTCATTCATCTTTAACATCATTCAACAACCTATGAATTCACCTACATTAAGCATGTGAATATGTCCTTGGTTCATGAGGGTTTTTGAGAAGCTTTTAAACTGCATTGTTAAAATCCTGGTATTTGGTATCTGTGAAATTCCTTAACTGCTGCTTAGTTGAGCAGTTCTTTCCTTTAGTGAACCCATCTGGTCTCTGTCAGTCATTGTGACCACTTTTTTGTGTCCAAAGTATTGGCAAGTCAGATAATTTTAGGATTTTGTTAGGTACAGATACAAAGTTTATTTGTCAGTAGTTTCTTGGGCTAACCTTTTTGGAAGAGAGAGCTCTTTTTTTTTTTCCAAGTCTTAAGATTCTTTATTTCTATATGATTTCTCACTAATAATCTATCTGGGTCCTTGACTGCACCTGCACATTCCTTTTGTATCCTGTGATATATCTTGGTCTGAAAGTATGGTAATATTTATTGTAACCAATAAACAGTGGTCATTCACTCTTCTCCATATCTTGGAATTCAGCTCCTTCTTAATTATATTTGACTTATTTGCATGCTTTGAAGATCTTTTGTCTCAATGGACAAGGCGGAAATTGTTAACATTGTCAGATAATTTCGTACCCCCAGTATGAATGTATGTATGTATGTATTTAATTTTCAAGTAGGTTCCAGGCTGGGAATGGAGCCCAATGCAGAACTTGAAGTCACAACCCTGAGATCAAGACCTGAGCTGAGATTCAGAGTTGGACGATCAACCAACTGAGCCACCCCATGTACTCTCAATATTTTTTAAGGCATCAGTTTCATTACAGTACTGGGAGTATTGCTTTCTAAAATGAATACAAGATTGAGTTTCACATAGATGGATTTTATGTTTGTCCCTATAAATTATATTTTTATTCTTTAGAATTCTACTTCTGAAGAAGGCAGGCATCATTTCCCTCCTTGGTTTTTTTATCTTTTTATAAAAAAAAAAATAGAAAGCTTCATTTCACTTAACTTTTGGGTTTACAGGATAAGAGTGATTTAGGATTGTTAATGTATAGCACTGGAACTGAGTTAGTTCCTATATTTTAAGACATTTAGCTTCCTAATATGTGAAAATGTGTACCTGACACTATTTCCCAAGGGGAAAAACTGAAATGTGTTGATGTTCCCTTTTTCAGCTCCAGAAATAGCTGCTGTGTGCTCCTTTACTCTGTTTGTGAAACATCAGCCCTTCCCCTGCAAGAATCTCTGAGGAAGTCAGCTTCATTTATGGAGTGAACTTCATTAACCAGACCACTTGGTTTTTACTAAACGAGGAAACTACGAAAATAAGAACAGAAATAGAAAATTATTGTCAATTAGTTCACTCCAAAGTTAATGTTGAGACATAGTTGACATATTTTATTTTGTATTTCCAGTAAACTGAAAGCAATTTCTCAATAACCTATAACTTCCCCCATTTTTTGCTTCATAAATAGATATTTAGTCATTAAAAAGAATAATTACATAGGTAGCCTTCACTCCATGGGAGGGAAACATCTAGAAAACTAACTCTTAAAAAGATAACTGATTTACCTTATAAATATGAAAATGTTACCACTGATCTCCCCATTTCTGTATGTCTCGTTCTTCTGACTGTACTAATGGTTGTAGTGACTAACCTTACTTACCGTGTGTTAGGGACTATGCAAAGAACAGGGGTGTTCTTATTATTAGTTGTCATGGAAGCATCATGTAACAGGTACTATTATAATCTTCATTTTATAGAAAAAGTAGTAGAGGCTCAGAAAGCTTAACAAAAGTTCAGATAGTTATTAGCTGGTAGAGCAAATTTTAAAGCAAGTATGCTTGACTTAGAGGGCTGCTTTTATCCAGTACACAATGCATTTTTCTGCCTTTAGTCACTGTTAGAGACACCCCTGGAAGTTCATTTCCCCTCAGGTGACTACTATAGTTATTCTGGGAATCTCTAAGCTGTGTCCCATGAGCACTCATTAATAAAATTCTAAAGTTAACCCGAGGAATCTTCCATTTCCCCACTCATAATCTTCTCTTGGTGATAACTACACCATTCCTGAGGTTTACGCTGTCCTCCAAATCTTCTGAAAGACCCTCTCCCTCTCCATTGCTTTGCCTTCTGGAGTGGGACCCAGGAACTTCGTAAGGGCTGTCTCCCACTGCCTCCAAAGGCATTAGGCTGTCTGCCTTGCCTGATAGGGCTGCTCTTCCCACCTGGGGTAGTTGGGATTCTGGGCTTCACCACCATTTATGGGCAAAAGGAATGGGTCCTGTCAAGATAAGAGTGGGTGTGCTGGAATAACATGGGACCCTTGAGTTACAGGGCCTCTCAGTTCCTTCCTTTGTGCCTCTATGCATCCCAGAAAATATTTCAACAACACCTCATGTGTTCTTTTCTACTCAGAATGCCCTTCCTCCCTCCAATTTTTCTTCTCCTGGCAAAATCTTCTTTATGGTCTTAAGATCCTACTCAGGAGCCACCATGTCTCAGAACTCCTCCCTGTTTGCTACAACCAATAGGTTGCCCTCCTCTGTGCTTCCATAATGCCTTTGACTTGTCTGCAATGCTGCCCTGATACATTGTACTATTAACATTGCATATGTGTCTGTTTATCTCACTAGACAATTGAGTGCATTATGCAGTTGAAGATACCGATTGTTATTCATCTTTGTGCCCCAGCACAGTGCCTGGCATTTAGAACCAGGTCAATAAATGTTAAATAATAAATAACTCCTATGAGTCTAGCTAGAATAACTGAGAAGGGGGGATGGATGACTCAGTAAATCTTCCTTATTACATTTTCCCTGACCCTTCCCTAGATCACGTCTTTATCATCTCTCACCTGGACTCCTAAAACAGCTTAACTTTTTTATTGTGGAAAAATATATGTAATATTAAATTTACCACTTCAGTCACTTTTAAGTGTAGAAACCCTTTAACTCTTAACTCGTGTCCCTGATTTCACTAAGTCCTTCTCAATTCCAGCTTTCACTTGGTTGCTCAAATGAACTAAAATCACATTTACCTGCTGTTTATGATGCTTCACTGACTCCCCTTTGCCAACAGAATATAAAGCCAATACCTTTAAAAATGTCCTATAAAATCCATGTTTGCAACTCCTTAGACCTAGACAAGTAGGTTATAGTAGACTTTCAGTAGGTCTATGAAGGATTGCTATGAATATGGAGATGTCCAGTTACGACATCAAGGATTATTTGTCCCCAACAACCATAACATCTCTTAACAAACTGACTTCTTACCCTGACTTCTTCAGTTTTCTCTTTTCCTGGGTGAGAAACCTAAAGGCCTATGCCTCTCTCATCCCATTATATCTTGACTTTTATCAAGCTGTGTTTCTTTTTCCCTTTGAAATATCTCACAGTTTTCCTTTAATCTCTGTCACTTCCTAGCTTTATGACCTTGGATAAGTTACCCAATCTCTCTTTATTTCAGCTTCCTTATGTGTGAAATGGGATAAAAAATAAAGTGTGTTTTACATATATCCTTTTTAATCCCTTAGTCTGGGGTTCTTGTGAGAATAAGTTAATATATTTGAAACACTTAAGGCAGTTCCTGGAACTTTTGGTTATGGAATGAAAATGTCATGGAGATAAAAGATATAGCATAGGGAATATAGTCAAAGTGGTGTATGGTGACAGATGGTAGCTGTACTTGTGAGCATAGCATAATGTATGATCTTGTGGAATCACTATGTTGTACACTTTAAGCTTAAGGTAACATTGTGTGTCAACTATCCTTCTATGAAAAAAACCAAAAAACTGAAAACAAAACAAAACAAAAAAACCATGGCCTGGCATATGGGATTGAATAAATGTTATATATAATTGTTACCATTACTATTTCTAGTATCATTACACTACTATAGGATTATTATGATACTCTCCTAGGTGGTTCCCTTACCCATACTCTAGCCTTCTTGAATACACCTTCCCAATCATCCTTCTAAAACCACTTTGGGCACAGAGACCCCCATTGGAGCCTACCCTAGAAAACATGGCTCAGCCTGAACAGAGCCTCAAGAGGAAAAAGCAATTATCAGAACAAAGGTAAGAGGTAGAGGGGGTAGAAGATGAGGATGTTAGGGAGTGGCTCAGAGAAGGGCATACCAGGTAGAGGGAACAGCTTTGGGTCCAAAGGCATTGGGTTATGTGGGAAAATATGGGGTGCTCTGGGAATAGCAACCATATGGATTCAAAGTTGTGTTCCTTCCCTTATTCACATATTGAATAAGGCCCCATCTCCAGATACTCCAATATTGGAGGTAATTGGGAGGTAATTAAGGATAGATTAAGTCATAAGGGTAGAGCCCAGATGCAATAGGATTACTGTCCTTACAAGAAGAGACATAAGAAAGCTTACTCATCTATTTCTCACTCTCTGTGCATGTGTGCCAAGGAAAGGCCATGTGAAGTCATAGTAAGCAGTCCACCATCTACAACCCAAGGAGAGCTCTCACCAGACACTGATCCTGTTAGCACCTTGATCTCAGATTTCCAGTCCCTCGAAGTGTATTTCTTTTGTTTCAGCCACCCAGCCTATGGTATTTTGTTGGGGCAACCTGACTCAACTGAGACAAGTAATTTAATAGCTGGGGAGAAGGATGGAAGCGGGGAAAAGGCAAGAGATAAGGCTGAATACTAAGTGACAACTATACTATAAAAGGTCTTGTATCCCACGGTTGGGCTTCTTCCTGGAGAGAGTAGGTGAGTCACTGAATGATTTTAAGCAGAGGAGTTAGTATCTGGTCAATTTAATATGGAGAGGGTCATTCAGTGGAGGACGGATTCAAGAAAGGCAATAGTGGAGGCTGGGAGAGTGATTTGCTGGCTGTAGCAGAAATAGGGGTGAGCCCTGATGAGGTTCTGAGTTAAGGTGGACGTGGGTAGGGATGCAGAGAAGTGGGTGGATTTGAAGTTCCTCCTGATGAGAGCTATAGCTCTGAGTACATTTGCAGGGATGTGGGAAGACTCTTGAAGACACCAGGAGCATCAATCAGTCAGTCTCACTTTGGAGAAGCCTCCTCTCTCTGATATGCTTGTCTCTATGACTTTCACCTGTCAAAACCTCCTCAACACTGAACTGCCCCACTTATACAAAATGTTCCAAGACTGATGTGAAGTCATTCCTCCCTGGGTCCTCTTCTCCCCAAGGTCCATTATCTAAACTCCATAATTTAGCTCTTAATTATATATTATCCATATGGTTATTTGATAGATACTGCTAATTATAAGCTCCTTAAGGCCAGGAGCCATGTCTTAACTTTCTTGTAATTATCAAAGTCAACATATCATTGCATGTTCTAGGGCAGCTGTTCTCAGGGCCCTCTTTCTCTCTGTGAAATGTGATGTTTGCATGTCCCTTGTGTAAAATCTCAGTGTCACTGTAACTCTACTCATTTCTATCTCACTCAAGAAAGCAAATCAGAATAATCCACATACAACTATAGGGATGACTTTAAATGTGGTCTAATTTATAAAGAAGAAAGGAAATTATTCACTCTCTTTAGTACCATTGATGGTAAGAAATTACTTTATAACAGATGTGTGATGATGCCAGTATGAAAACCTGTACCAAGATAGTAAATTCTTAGAGGGCAAGGACTTTGTCTCACTCATCCTCATATGGCTTGCTCTAACTTCAAACACACCTGCGGTAGAGGTAAACGCTGTGACACTGGGGAATAGGAGTTCAATGATAAACTATGGTGGAAATGCTGATGTGGGAACAGGTGTTTCTGCTCCATGACATAAAAGTTGCTCTGGTGTATTCCACGTTTTGAGACAAGAACATTTTCTGACTTTAAACAGCATTTCTAGGAAATGTGTAGTTTCTGGGAGTTGGACATAGCTAGCAGAATTTATTTCCTGTGAACTGATGTCAAATAGGAGAGAATTTTCCTCACTCTGAATAAGACAGTGGTGACAACTGTAGAAAGGTTGTCATATGGCTATGAGGGCTAATAACAGGGCTTCTCTTGTATTTCAGAGAAAGAAAGAAAAAGGAAAAAAAATTTTCTTGTGCTCCCTCTTCACTCCTCAAAAGAATTTTGATGTGAGCACAGGAAAAAGAGCTGGAGGTCCTTTCTATTAGCAGGGTTTAGACTTCAGTGACAAAGTTCTACATAGTTGGTATGTGTTTGGCAGGTTTAGAGGAAGAAGAAGTCCTGGGTCATTGTGCCTTTCCTTTTACATGTGAGTGTAGCTTGTAACCCATCCATGACCTGGAGATGAAGTAGGGAGGCAATTTGAAAGGATGACTAGGAAGGGAAACCCTAACATCAGCCTTATAGAGCAAGTGCAAATAGATTGTTCCAGAAGTTCTGATAAGGAAATCTGTAAAATCAAAACAGAAATTTGTAAAAAAACAACAACAACAAAAAAAAAAAAAACCACCCAGAAACCTGTTTAAAAAAAAAAAAAAGTCTATCACTGTTTTTTAAGTCTATCACTGTTTTTTTTACATATTTTACTCATGAGGAAATTGAACACCAGAGGGTTAGGTGATTTGTCCAGAGTTGCTTGGGAGATGAAACTGAATTGCAAAACAAGTTTTCTGACTCCAGACTTAACAGTAGAGCAGGGAGTGGGTCTTTGTGTAGAATTTGAAACATAGTAAGTGCTTGGTATGTATAAGGCAAGCTACAATTAGAGGATTCCATCTCTAGGCTGTCTCACTATACTGCATTGCTTCTTACTAGTTCTCACCTTTGTATTATTACTCAGGAGGATACTGAGGTTTCCTCATTATCACTCTAAAATCTCAAGGACTTGGAGATGGGAGAAATGGTGGATTTTGTCAGCAATGTGTTGAGTCATGTGCTGACACGACCAGGAAATGGTGTGTGATTGTGCAGCATGAGAACAAAAGAGTTGGAAATTTACCAAACTCTAAGGCAATTGAAGCAATAATTAAGAGGCCAGGCAGAAATAGGAATTTATTTTAGCAAGGGAAATCTAGTCAAATTTATTATATTAGATTTGGAGACAGACTATATGAATTGGTCAGGTTGCAGAGGATCTTAACCTGAGTGGACTGAACTATGTTTCATTATAATGGTTTCAATTATAATCCTATGTGTTGTTGTAGGTATTTAAAATTACTATTCTAAGAAGGGATTCATGGGCTTTGTTGGACGGCAAAAGGAGTTGGTGGCCAACAAAGTTAATAATTTCAGACCAGTAACATAAAAAAGGGATGCGGAAGGCCAGAACTAGGTGATGGTGCTTATCCTAACCCTGTTTAGAAGAGTGTGTCCTGTCAGGCCAGTGAAAGACCATATCCAGGAAGAAAACTGCCCATGCTAGAGATGGATGTCGTGAGGTAACACAGCCTGATGCCACGAATTTAAAAATGGACACTTTACCCCTTTTCCTTTGATCTGTTCAAATGAAGAACCCCTTGGAATATGGCCTTTGATGCACCCTGCTTCTTGGGAGACCTCACTCAAGCAGATGTGAATTGCCTGCCACCTGGTGGTGATATTGTTAATGTAAATTATTAGAAGCCAGCATTCTACTCCAGAAGTTCATCTATGTGAGTCTACAAATCTGAGGTCCAGCCTTGCCCTGTTGGGGAATTCACCACTGGCTGCCATTTTGTGAGTGACTGGTCGACTAGCTGGCCTTCTCCTGGGAAGTGAGAATTGCTTCCATTGCAAACTACAGGGCGTTTCTTTTTTCTTTTTTTTTAAAGATTTTATTTATTTATTTGACAGAGAGAGATCACAAGCAGGCAGAGAGGCAGGCAGAGAGAGAGGAGGAAGCAGGCTCCCTGCTGAGCAGAGAGCCCAATGCGGGGCTCCATCACAGGACCCTGAGATCATGACCTGAGCCGAAGGCAGCGGCTTAACCACTGAGCCACCCAGGCGCCCCTACAGGGCGTTTCTACCTAGGAATTGGTAGAGTTATCTTTTGCTTGTTCTTCATAATGAGGTATTTGTTAACAATTATAGTCAAAAGAGATTACTTTTGGTTAGTTTACTGATTTACAGGTGGGGAAATCACACAAAACCATAAATCTACGACAGTGCAGTTCCACGTGTGCATCTACATAAAGGCCAGACCAGGCACCTTGACAACCTAGACTTAAGAAGTAGTGATCAGCGTCACAGAGTCCAATAAGCCTGTAAGGCCCTATATAAGTACAAAGATCACTAATGCATTTCTGGTGCTCAAGGTTGTTTTGATGCAAATATTGTAGTGCTATGCTCAGCAGGAATTAAAATCTATAAGCATCCTGTTTCTTAAAAGTTACTTGCAATGATTTTACCAAATTGTGACCAATTTTGTCTTAGCATAATTCTGACACATGGTCCGTATTCAGCTGTGTGGCAGAGCTGAAATGGAATGCTGATTTGGTGTTTGAATTTTCTCCAGGCCCTATATTCCTTTGTCATTACCTTATATGTACAAAAAGAACGTCCCTAATGGGGATGACCTTCCTTTGTACAAATGCAGTTTCAACACAGAACCTGTGTTTTGTTTTGTTTTCAAGTTGCAAGGCACAGAGACACACTCAGAGACAGCACCTGCTCAGTGATCTCACAAAAACATCATCAGGGATAGGAGTTTTTGTAGGGATACATAGGGAAAGGACACCTGCAATTTCATAGCCAGGCACCTAAGGAAGTGAAGTGTCACTCCTGGCTGTTTGGGCCACTGCAGGAGCTGTACCAACACCAGGCCCCCATCCCCCTCCCCTCCCGCTCTCTATTTTAATTACGCCACTATTCT
Source organism: Mustela nivalis (assembly GCF_964662115.1). Lineage (NCBI taxonomy): Eukaryota > Metazoa > Chordata > Mammalia > Carnivora > Mustelidae > Mustela > Mustela nivalis. The sequence continues at coordinate 65,100,683 of NC_139021.1, read as the reverse complement.
GGACCCTCAGTTTCTGTTGCTCTGCTTTATGCCAAGCTACAGCTTCTCTGTCACCTCCTACTGCCTTCTTCACTGTTCTCTTGCATTCTATAGCACAGTTTGTGTCTGCTCCTGGATGTTTCTGCTGCCTGGCTTCTGCTTCCATTGAGACTTCTAGAGAGAATAGGTTATTGGACTGCGCTGACACTCTTGAGTGCAGCGTGCCTTTGTGGGGTTCTCAGGCTAAACTGGACCATTGGCTACTGATCACGGGTCTTGGCTCAGACCCCAGACCCTGATCCCATTTGCTTGTGTCCAAGATGATGGGTCACACAATACAAGATATGAAACATGTGGGTGAGAAAGATCTGCTGACTGCTTGGAGGCTGGGGGGGGGGGTGCAGGTTGGTGAGGAAGGCGTTTATAATTCAGGGACAGTTCATTATACTCCCCAAAGCATCAGTGTTTCCTCAGACCAAAGCTTGACCATATCTGACTCCATTCCAGAAGGTAATGTGCAGCGGAGTACATGCACATGTAGGCGTTATTATTGAGAAACTGTGTCCTTAGTTATAGAATGCCTGCTAATAATTTATGGCACCATATGTTCCAAAGCCGGAACTAAAGCTGTCGGTTTCCACTTTGATTCACATGTGGCTCACAAAGAATGTTTCCCGTAGGACCTGGTGCCCAGTGCATAGGTGGTGATGGCTCCCTCCAAACCTTTGAATTGTATGAAGGGTTTCATTTGCCTCTGTAATTACCTATTTTGGGACTGACAGAGGAACTAAAAAGCTGGAAAATACTGTTCAGCTGTAAAGTCCATATGAGATGATTTGTTTGTTCCAGCAAAAATGAAAATAATGACACTCAAAATAATATTCCAGTCTTGACATTTCTTATTTAGAAAGTATGGTACCCTTTAGCAAGAGTGTTTCCTGTTCAAAACTTTTATATCACCTTCTAGGGATATCTCCTTGGGAGTCAAGTCCTACAGGAATCATTTCCTGCCCTGAGGGAAGAGTATGCTCCTCCCAGCTTCTGTATTCAAGGCTCACTTTAAGTGGCTCAGTATTGAGTTTCCCCTTACACGGGGCTATGCAAGTGAGAAATAAGGTCCATTCTTTTCCTCTCTCCCTTAGGTGAAGTTAAAACTGTGGCTTAGGGCCTGAGTAAGGCTCGGGGCTATGCAAGTGAGAAATAAGGTCCATTCTCTTCCTCTCTCCCTTAGGTGAAGTTAAAACTGTGGCTTAGGGCCCGAGTAAGGCTCTGTATTTTGTACAGCGTTGATGGCAAGATGGAACAGTCCATGCTTCAGGCTATTCTAATCTTCTTCAGTTTGTGTCAAACCAATCAGAGCTCTGAGAAACGGAAGGCTGCTAAGAGGCACCTTAGTTCCCGTGTTCGCCTGAAATTGAGGATACACTCAATCTTTCAAAAGTGATCTCCACAGCATCCCCTTCTCCCAAACCCCCTCCCCCCAGCAACCCTCAGTTTGTTTTGTGAGATTAAGAGTCACTTATGGTTTGTCTCCCTCCCAATCCCATCTTGTTTCATTTATTCTTCTCCTACCCACTTAAGCCCCCATGTTGCATCACCACTTCCTCATATCAGGGAGATCATATGATAGTTGTCTTTCTCTGCTTGACTTATTTCGCTATGCTGTGAAGTGTGTAAACCTGGTGATTCACAGACCTGTACCCCTGGGGATAAAAATATATGTTTATAAAAAATAAAAAATTAATAAAAAATTAATTAAAAAAATAAATAAATAAAATTACATTAGAATAAATAAAACAAAAAAAAGTGATCTCCAAAAAAGATTATCTTTATTCTGGATTGTGGCCAACTCTTACACCTCAGGGCAAGATCTTACATGCTGTGACTGGTGGGAGAAGGGGTAGAGTTGCTTACACTTTAGTTCTTGAAGTTTTCCAGTCTTACCAAAGTATATGCTATTGTCTGGTGTGATAATTATTCTTTGTGTCCCAAGGCCTTGGCCAGGTCTGGTTCTAGGAAAGCCTTCCTCTTCTTCCAGGCCTGTGGGTGGTAATGGTTTTCAGCTGCTGCCAGTCCTCAAGCATGCTTCAGCACCTCCTGTTGGTTTCCTTAACCCTGTCTACACCACTGCAAACAATTCCTCACCAAAAAGGCTTTCACAAACATACCAACTGATGGTGTTGTCTGTCCAATTCCAGGACCTTGATGGAAACATGTAGTATGCAAACATCTTCAAAGTAATATCTTACCATGGGTTTCCAAAGTAGATAACTCCCATTTCCATTCTGGAGATTTATCAATATGGTAACATCTTATGCTTATCAGCTTAAAATAATTTCTTCAGATTTTTAATCGTGTATTTATAAAAAGCCACTATTTTATTTCCAGTTTTTATTCTGGCCCAGATGAAATGAATGCCTTATGGAAGATCATTGTAATTCAATTCCCAAATGTTTGATCTCCTTTAGCAGTACTTTTTCACTAATAATCATTCTTTAATACAATTATTTGCCTATTTGATTTTTATACATTGTGTACTTATGTTGCATAGAACAATATAAAAAGAAGATAAAAATCCAAATTTTGCAGAAAACTATAATAGAGCAAAAGATGAGCCAATGATGTTGTAAAATTTCAGGAACTAGTTATTTTACATTCAGAATTGCTGATCATTATGACAGAGGCTGAACCAACCTCTCCTTTGTAAATCCATTCTTCATTGCATCCGAGTTTTCAGGACTTCCTTCAGCTTAGGGCTCCTCTCCTTTCCATGTACCTCAGCTGTAACTAGGGGCTCTGCACTTGGTCCTTATAACTGACTCATGCCCTAGTATTAGCTCTTCCTCACTGATTTTTCCTCTCATACTCCATGTTTTCAGCCAGGTTGATCCTAAGTGATGGCAGTGTCTACTCCAGTATACCTGTATGCTGGTCTCATCCACCATTCCATGAAAAGAATACATCTTTTGTAAGTAAATCACACACTTTTCCCACATGAACTGTAGTGGGCATCTCACTAATCTCTTGGTCAAATGGTGTTTTAGTATCTCTCTCCTTCTTTCCTTCCTTCAACACCACAGGGGTGGATAGAGGGATTGGCATATTCTCCATATCCCACTGCCAATTCCAGACCAATCTTCCAATTGAATGATTATGTTTTTGTCACCATTCAATCACTCGAGGACAAGAATGAAAAAGTGGCCAAAGGATTTGGAATTGTTTTTCTAAAGGATGTTGTTCTAGTCTGGATAATGGCCTCCAAAGATATCCAAGTCTTAATCTCTAGAACCTGTGAGTGTTACCTCTTAAGGCAAAAAAGAACATCACAGATGTGATTAAACTAAGTATTCTAGGAGAAGATGATCCTGGATTATCCAGGTGGGCCCTAAATGTAATCACAAGTATTCTTACAAGAAGAAGGCATAACATCTTAGGGAGATTTAACACCAAGAAGGAAGGCAATGTGACCACTGAAGCAAGATGCTACACTATTGGCCTTAAAGATGGTAGTGGCCACAAGTCACAGAATGTGAGAAATGCAGCACTAGAAACTGGAAAAAGAAAGGAAACAGATTCTCCCCTAGGATTTCTAGAGGGAGCATGGCCTTGTTAACACTTTCAGGCCAGTGGAACCCATTTTGGATTTATGGCCTCCAGAACTATAAAAGAATAGATGTATGTTGTTTAAACTAAGTTTCATACTTTGTTATCACAGCCATAGAAGGATAACACAAATTCTTGAATAGCTTCTAAGACAATTTGGGGATTAAAAAGAGATGATATTTTAGCTCTCCCTAAGCACTGCTACTGAATTAATCCCTCTAAAAATATAATACCATTCATATTCCTAACCATTTTCAAAATCATCTGAAGATGATGATGATTTTTGGTGGAGGGATGATTTTTAAAAAGCCTAATTAGCTTCCTCTACATTCTGGCCACACTACCTTTTTAGCCATACTGCTCTTTTTTGTCTTTTTACACCAAACCAGGCACACCTCTGTACTGTGCATCCCACATGCAACACATCTCCACCTCTGGACCTTTGATCCCCTACCTTCTTTAGCTTTGTTGCCCTCATTGTCATCACAGCATGCCTCATGTGTCCATTAAGGCTTACCCAAATGCCCACATCCTCCTGGACTTCTTCCAGGTTCCAAGCATAAGTTACTCTCTTCTGAACCCCTGAAGGGCTTCCTGCTTCCTCTCTTCCTGACTCTTATTTTGTTCGACATTTCCTCTTAGTTGTGGTCCATAAGAGTTAAGTACACACATTCTGAAGCCATATCGCCCAGAGTTGAATTCTTATGTGAATATTCACTAAGTGAGTGACCTTGGGCAAGTTACATAATTTTTCTGTGCTTCAGTTTCTTCACCTGAAAAACAAAACAAAACAAAAACCAAGGATCATAATCACGACCCATTAATGGTTATAAAGATTATGAGTTTATGAAATTAATGCCTAGCACATTGAACATGTTCAATAAAGACCAATTATTGTTTTTAATTATACATTATTTTGTATTTTAATTATAATTTCTCTAATAGAAACCCTACATTTTCATCTTTGGCCTATCTTTGTCTTCTCCATAGTTCCCTTTACCACAGTATTTCATTAAGCAGGTGCTCAGTAAACTTTAGTTTTAATGAAACAGGCAAGACACCATTTCCTGGTAAGACATGAAAATGTTGTTTTCCTATGAAAGAAGAAATATCACTCTCTTTATTTCATCATGTGCTATATGCTCCTCATTTCTCTGTAATTTGCTTCAACTTCACCTGTGCTACGATGAGTGCCAAAACCAATGGCTTCCTAAATGCTGGATTCAAGGACATGTCGTAGGTCTCACCTTACTGCTAGCCATTTCCTTTTTCTGGAATCTCTTTTCTCTCTTTTCTTTGGTTACTCTACCCCTGACTTTTCCTTTCTTGGTCTCTTTGTAGGTTATTTTTTCTCTCCATGGTTCTAATACTGTGTGCTCAAAGGTTTAACCTGAGGTTCTTATTTCTTTTTATTCTACATAATCTTTCTGGGAATCATTGCCACTCATGATTTTCACAACTCCCTAGCTGCCATATATTGATTATTTCCATATTCATACTTTTAAAATAGACATCTCCCTTGAATTTTGGACTCAAATGTCCAGCTGAGTGCTAGATAGCTTATCCTTGAGATACCAAAGACATCTCCAATTCCATAACATTTGCCAAAAATAGCACATTATCTTCTTTCCACTAAACACCCATTCCTTTTGTATATTTTCATCTCTGTTGGAAACACTATCATTTACTCAGTCTCTGGGAGTTAGGCATGGCCCTACCTCTCACTCAAAGCCCATATCTAATCAGTCACTAAGTTTTGCTGATTCCATGAGCTAAGTAACTGTTGGATTCATTTTTCAAACAGCCATCCTTCTTAACAATGTCTTATGTCATGATCGTTTCTTACCTGGGCTTCTGTATGAATATTCTAATATTTCATTTACCGTGTATCTTTTTTCCTCATAGCTATAAGAATAGACCCCAGTGAAGCACAAACTTAAACTTTGTCTAGAACTCTACCTAACAATTTATGAATGGCTCCCACCTGGATCAAATCCCTTTTCTTTTGGCTAACTTTTCCTACAAGACTCAGGCACCATCTCCTGCAGAAAGACTTAGCCGAGTTGTGGGTGAGCTGAAAAACTTGGGATATGTTCTAGAATCTGAGAGCACCATGCAAAACTAAGGAAGGCATTGAATGGGACCTGGAAGAGACAACTCTCCTATCCCATCAGCAGTGGCCTGATGCATCCTAGGGCTGTCCTAACAAATTCCCACAAATGTAGCAGCTAAATGACACAAATAAATTACCTTACAGTTCTGTAGATCAGAAGCCCAAAACAGGTTCCACAGAGCTAAACGAAAGGTTTCTTAAGGCTGTGTTCCTTTCTGGAGACTCTAAGGGAGAATCTATTTCCTTGTTCATTTCAGGTGATTGGCAGAATTCTGTTCCATGGTCTTTATTTTCTTCTAGCTCTCAATTGAGGAGCACTGAGGTTCTGCTGGCCTGTGGTCCTGTCTCTTCTACAAAGCCAGCAATGGTCAGTCCCCTCTCACACTTCTTATCTCCCCTCTGCCTTCCATTTCATGTTTTGGAACTCCCTCCTTCTGCCTCCCTCTTCTGAATTTGAGTTCATGGGACTAGACTGGTCCACCTGGATAATCCAAAGCAGCTCTCCATTTTAAGATTTTTAATCTTAATAATCTCTGCTAGTCTCTTTACAGTGGAAGGAAATATACTCATAGGTTCTGAGAGACAATTTTTCAGCCTACCACACTAGGTTTGAGACAAATGATCAGTGAAAAGAAAGCCTTAGATCACCTGATTTGAGTTCTCTGTCCACAGGACTCCTGATTTGATCATTTTTCTTTGTTTTGTTTAGCTATTTCAATTTCTAACTTTAGCTTTGTGTTTTGAATCCAAGGGATATAGGAAGGAACTGAGCTCTGTCTGGCTCATTTAGTGGGTAATTCCAGAAATGTTAGGTGTATAAACATCTTTCCGGGCACTTAGGTAGAGGTCTCGTGCAAAAAGGCATTGACAGGTGTGCTAGTAATGGAAGAGCACCCAGAAGGCTGTTCAGAAGATGACTGGAAATCAATGAACAGAGTCCCATCATTTGAAATTTAAGTCATAAACTGAACATTTAACAAGATTTTTTTCCACATTTTTTGTATTTTATTAAATTGAACTAGCTGGAAATTAAAATTTTAAATTATTATAAAATGAACTTAGGATTATCCATTACAAAAAAAAAAACAGTCATTTAAAGTAATAAACAATCAAGTAATTTCATGGAAAGGGCCATTATGAAAAATATTTTTTTTTCATTATTTACATTCTAGTTCCAACTAAAATTATTAAGCTAAAACAATTGAGCTTTATTTTAATTTTGTTTATAATTTATTTTAATTTTTACATTTTTATTTATTATTTTTAATTTTTTAATTTTTATTATAATTATTATAATTTATTTTAATTTTGTTTAATTTTTACTTATAATTATGTTTGATTATAACATAAATATTCTTAATGGGCCTGTTCTTTCATATGAATTAAACTCTTATTGGCTTCATGCCAAATATTCTAAAGAATCTGAATTAGCTGATGCTATATCTATGTGTATATATTCTTTTATTTTTTTTATTTTTTATTTTTTTGACATTAAATGCTTTTTTATTGAACAAAAAGAGATAAAACATGGAAGTTGAAATCACTGAGCAAAAGCAGCTCCCCAGGGGAGGCTGCTACACTTTGTACTAAATAACCTTATGAATTGAGAGTATACAGAACACAGATAATATGCAAGTTACCTTAACAGCAAATGAGAAGGCATAGATTACAGTTTCGGAAGGAAAAATTTGGTCAAGTGACAAATTTAGTTGCTCAACATTTCTAGCCCTTGTCCACCTAAATTCAGTAGGATTTTCCATGTGTGCTACTGAATTCCCATTTTAACGGAAGCTGCTTTTTGGTAGAAATTTTAAAAGATCATTCAGGTTTATTTGATGTGACATTCCATTTTTAAAATTTTGTGTCTGCTCAATGTACATGTGTGTATGTATTTATACACACTTTAGAAACCCCGAACTCTTGTTTCTAAGCAGAGGGGTCATGCTGTTTCTTTTTATTATTATTAATATTGGTGAATTTCAGTTATTATTTCTCCTGTGTGTCTAAGAAACTTCCTATGTTTTCAATGCACCCACGCAGATAGGTGGGTTGACAGATATGTCAAAAATACTTTATGAAAAGAGGGAGGTAGCTCATGCGAGTTGGCAACCTTTTGTCTATTGTTTCCTGTTAGAGCAAGCTGCCTCCCTTCGACATCTCACAGTCAAAGATGAAAGGAAAACTTTTTACTTTGAAGCCGAGTTAGCACAGTTGTACACTTACTACAATCCACCTTCGAGTTGGTTCGCTGGGCTTTCTAATGTAAGATGACAAATACCTTACACCCAATACACAGCATCGAAAAAGTACTGAAGAAACATTTTATAGACAATATCTTGGGTTGGTTTTTTTTTTTTTTTGTGGGTTTTGTGTGTGTGTGTGTTTTGTTTTGTTTTGTTTTTATATGTTAAACATCAGCTTCAATGGGATACATTTCCAGAATGGTTTTGTTACCAACTTTATAAACACCCTAAGCCAAAGAAACAGCACAAATAACATCAATGTTGTCTTTTTTTTTTTTTTCCAATATCTGTAACAATTACTGGAGGCTAATCCTTACATACACTACTAAAGGGGGCGCAAAAGAAGAGAATTCATGACACGCTGCAAAGATAGGAACACAGCATCTTAGTCGCGGGGCGGGGTTGATCTTAAGGTGCAGAAAAGGTGGACTCTCTAGAAGGTGATGGTGTGGTTTCTTGGGGAGGGAACACCGTGAGTGTACAAGCTCGGATGCCACCAAGGGACTCTGGGAGATCAAACACCTTATGCCACTCATCTTTGTCAGGGTCATATTTCTGCACTATCTCCACCATACAGCGATTATTCCAGGAATACCCACCGACCACGTAGATCTTATTTTCAAAGACTGCAACCCCGACATCGCTCTGCCCCCTTAACATGGCAGCAATTGGGGTCCACTGGTCAAGGATAGGTGAGTAGTATTCACAGCTTAGGACATCATCATAATCACTTGTGCCTCGGAAGTGATTGCCGCCAATGACGTAGAGCCTCTCGCCCACCATACACTCTGACCGTGGTCATCGGCGCCTTCTGGATCCATTTGTCAGTGTCCGGGTCAAAGCACATGAGCTCCTTTTGGAAAGTGTCATGAGTGATTCCCCCTGAAATATAAATGACTCCTCCATACACAGTTCCAGCATGGCCCTAGTGGGGTTCACTCATTTTGGCAACATAGGTCCATTCATTTGTTCTTGGATGGTAACACTCCACTGTGGGCAGTTCACCAGCTGCATTTCGCCCACCGACTGCGTACAGATATCCTTTGAGGGCACTTAGGTGGAAAAAGGTGCGCTTTTCATTTAAAGATGCAACCTGCATCCATTTATTGTAGCGAGGATCAAATCTGAAGACCATATCGACTGCTGTTTTTCCTTTTGTGTCATAATTGCTCTGTCCGCCGATGACATAGAGGAAATTTCCAATGACAGCAATGCCATGCTTGTACCGTGGGGCATCCATGGGGGCTAACGATTTCGATTCATGGGCCTTTTGATCATACATGCGCAATTCCTTGCTGACAACCAGCTGCTGCCTCAGAACTCCGAGTGTGACCAAATGAGTGGTGTCAGAGGGAATGGCAGTCCTGTCTGACTGCATCACTGGCTGCATGTATGGCATCATTTGGTAATTGCTGGCTTCCAAAAGGAGATTCACACAGGTATTATCAGTTCTCATGAAATCCACGGTTTGCACATAATTGATGAGCTCCTGCGGTGTCATCAGTGGAAATCCTATGTTCTTCATTAATTTGGCAGCAAAGTCCATCCGAGGCTCTTCTAGGCGTAGCCAGAGACAGGTAGCCTTAAAGAGCTCAAGTTCAGTGCAGTGCTTAAGGCTATTACTGGAAAGCACAAAGGCAAGATGCTCAAAAGGGAGCTTCAAGAACTCCCCAGTGCTCAGCAATGCGGGAAAATTCTTCAAGACAAAACTGTTGACATATTTATCCACTTCTGTCAGATTGTAGGTGTTGGCAATCTGACCAACTTCGACACAATTGTCTAAAGTGACCCCAGATATGAGAAATACTTTGCAGAAGTCCAAAACCGGCAGAATCTGAAGAAAACTGGAGCTTCGAGGGTGTCCTGAAGGTTGTCCATGTTAAGAGAAAGCTTTGCAGTATAAATGAAATCAATAATTTTCCTTAAGTCGACTTTGCTCACACCGTGAAGCTTAATGCACATTAAATCTTGTTCTTTCATTCCACCTGTGAACATTGCCTTGAAGTAATCACTAGCAGAGGCCATCATGACTCTATGCACAGGGACGGTGTCATCTGTGCCACCAGGCATCAGGGTCACATCGCAAAGCAATCCTTCAAGTCGAAGCTGGTCAAAGCCCTGTAACACCACCGAACTGTGGGTATTGCTGGTAAAGACGCGTGTGGTCCCTGCCTTGGAAGACCGCAGATGGGATGAGAGACCCATTTCGCTGCTTCCAAGGGACAATTTCATGTGCTGGTCCTCCTCTTCCACTAGAGATCGGTTACGGAGTATTGCAGCGACTGACTCCCCTCTATGAAGATGATCCATCACCTCTAACACTCGGATAATGACCTTGTTTGCCGCGTCCCCGCGTCCCGCCGTCCGTCAGTCCGCTGCCGCACTCCGAGGGCCAAAGAGAGAGTCGCACGGCGCAGCCGGGGCTCCCTCCCGCTTGCGAGACACCGCCCCCCCACCTCCGCAGCCCCTGGCTCGTCCTGGTCACTTCGCCCTCGCGCAGGTGGAGAGCAGGGACCCTAACCCGTCCGCCGATCCACTTATTTTCCAAAGTCCCCGTTCCCGGCTTCCCCGGAAGGGGAGATTGAGCTGCTGCGGCCGCATTGGCAGAGCCTCCGCCTGACCTCGGGGGTTGGGGGGTGCGGGGGGAGAGGGAGGGGGCGGGAGTCCAGTTAAGGAGGGGAGGGGGCGGGGGGAGCGAGCTCGCGGGCGGGGGGAACATGGCGGCTGGGGTGGCCCCGGCGGCGCCTCGTATATATTCTTTTTTAAAATTAAATTAAATTAAATTAAATTGTGTGTGTGTGTGTGTTCCAAAATTCATTGTTTATGCACCACACCCAGTGCTCCATGCAATATGTGCCCTCCATCATACCCACCACCAGGCTCACCCAACCCCCCACTCCCCTCCCCTCCAAAACCCTCAGTTTGTTTCTCAGAGTTGACAGTCTCTCAGAAGTGACTTGGGGGAAATCGGAGGGGGAGATAAACCATGAACATTTAACAAGATTAAATAAACTTCTGAGAAAAGAAACGCATTGAATATATGAATAGTCACAGCAGAAAGGAAGGACTTTTTTTTTTTTTAACATCAAATGAAAACTATTAAACAGAAGACATTATGTTAGGGGAAATGTGCATTCTTGAGATTATTATCCAATAGAAATATTTATTTCTTTCCTATAAAAATGATTAAAACAAAAATAATCGAGCTTATTATTTGTTATATTTATGAGTGTTTATGAATTATTTGCTGGGAAAATATGTATTTAGCAGATTATTTTCTCCTTTCAGAAAATCATTAAGATTCCCTAAATATGACATGTATCTTTAAAGGGTTTTGGAAATAATGTACTTTAATTTCCTGCCCTCTAGTGACCAAAATAACACACTCATGCCTTTCCATTGAACAAAGTGCATGCTTTAGTATCAGGAAATAAAATTATATTAGAGAATTTGGGGACAGACAATATGAGAAATTCTCGTTGTCATTTATGTGTTAAACTTTAGTGTAACAAATACCATTTTGGCATTTTATTTTATTCAGAGTTTGGTACATGACATTAAAATTATTAAGTAAAAGTCGATATGCTGCTACTAGCTCTCACTTGGCTATCTTTGACCTGTATCTATAATTACAGGGTATGTACTATAAGACCTGGTAACAACCAGGAAGTCGGTAATTTAATATCTTTTTTTTTAAGATTTTATTTATTTATCAGAGAGAGAGAGAGGGAGAAAGCGAGCACAGACAGACAGAATGGCAGGCAGAGGCAGAGGGAGAAGCAGGCTCCCTGCCGAGCAAGGAGCCCGATGTGGGAATCGATCCCAGGACCCTGGGATCATGACCTGAGCCGAAGGCAGCTGCCCAACCAACTGAGCCACCCAGGTGTCCCAGTAATTTAATATCTTTAATCTTAAGTATCAGAAGTGAAGAAAACTATCTAACCGTAAAAGTGACTGCCAATACTAAATTCATTTGAATCTTAAGTCTAGGCAGTAGTAAGCTGGATAACTTGCCTGGGAGTTTAAGCCTGAGATAGAAATAATCAAATAGTTGATTGCTATAATAGGACTAAATAAGGTAGAACTTCTGGATTTGATTAAGTACGATGTTAGCATTGTTTGGTATCCTAATTACTGACTGCATCATTGCTTTACTGCCTGAACATTTTGGCATTCCTGGGCCCAGGAATGTATGTGGCATTTGTGCCAGGAATTTATCACCAACAAATTTACTGAGTTTGTATTAACCCCATCTTTGGTGTCTGGTAACTAAATTCAAAGTGAAAGAGCTCAGTCATCACACCATACTCTCAGGTCTTGTTGGAGCTCTGAGATCTTGCATCCAGAAGGGGTGGCACTATGTTCTGATGTTATACAAACTGGGTCAATGCTTTGCATATGTAGAGGTTCTTTAAAATCCATTACCCTACTTCATAAGACATATGTTTAGGGCTGCAGACAGGAACTCATTTTCACAGGGATGGAGGTCTTAGGTGGAAGTGGGTACTGCAGGGCCAGCTATTTCTGAGGCCACCGTCTGAGAACACTACAGTGGTGCTTTTCCAGGCAAAGCCAGAATGTCCCTTGAAAGGGTATGAGCTCTCCACCAACTTCCATGTGACTGTCCCTGTGTGGAGAACAGGGTTGAGTGGGATGGCATCCTATGTGAGGTGTTAGAATATGATTTTGGGACCAGTACACCCCATGCCAAGCTCTCACTCACTGTACGTTACCTATATGACCAACTCTGCATCAGCCTCTCTCTTCCTTACAACAGCCTTGCCAGATGGGTGTTATCCCCCCATGTGAAGAGGCGCTAACTGATGGAAAGACTAACTTTTGGGGTTACTTTTGGATCTCATGTCTACTGAGCTTCTAAACATGACATCTTTCACTTAATACCGATTGTTACTTTTTTAAAAACAGAAAATAGTAATTGCTTCATTTTAGGCCTTAGAGACAGAAATTGCCAATGGTATTATATGCAGAGCATAGAGGAAAACACAATGCACAACTTAAGAAGAAGGACGAAGAAGAGAATTAATATTCTCCAACTAAAAAACATACTAGAAAAAAGTATTTTAAAAAACACTAGAAAAAAAACCCATCTGAAGCAAGATTTATTATATCCATTTAAGAGATAAAGAAACTGAGGCTCAGAACAACTTTTTAAAGGGAGATAGTAAAAAGTACAGGCTCAGAATCACTTGTTCAATGGCAAAAGCAGGGCCCAACATAGGTTTGGCTGTATCTACAGCATTTCTACTACACCACATGTATTTTATCTTAAATAGCAATGTAGGCATAGCCTAATTTCTAGGACATATGAAGAAACGAAATAATTTTTAGTACGATTTTAAAAAAACTAAAAATTATAAGTTTGGGTTTTGTTTTGTTTTGTTTTAGAAATTTTCGACCTGACTTTCCTCTGTCTCTGAACAATTTTCATAACTGTACTTCAAAGATGGGGAAATATCTTAGTAGGACATGCCTTCTGGTTGAAAGACTTATAGAAGTAGTTGTTCTATTCACCTCTCCAGTTATTTGGGGCTTCCTCTGGAATGTAGTCCTTGTTAGCCACTCCCTCTTTTTAGAAGGTGATGGGAAGAGGAAGATTCTTCACAAGAAAAAATTGTTTTTGTTGGAGTTCTTGGTAAATGCAGGGGGCAGAGGATTTCCCAGTAATGGCAGGAACAATAGTTCACAGAAGAGTGGATGTAGCTCTTCTGAGACTGGGCAGGAATTCTTCTGTGTTGCTCTTGGAAAGGATAAAGAGACAGGAAGAATAAGAGTAAGGGTGTGGAGCTGTTAAGACAAAGTCTAGGATGAGTGGAAGGGACGATGAAACTCCGCTGTAGTGGATGACCAACCAATGTTTGAAGAGCAGGGAGATCTGGGGTGCCTATTGTCTCCATTTATGACTCCCCTAGGAAAGCTGTGGCGTGTCCAGGTTGCTTCTGCATGTTTTGGGGTATGCAGCCCTTTGGGTCTTCCTGCCCTGTTATGCTCACATTGGAGTCAAAGAGGGACAGAGAAGACACAGCTCAAGCATGTTGGTGCCCGGGCTGTAGACAGCACTACGAGAAAGTGACTACTTGGGTATTTGCATAAATGCAAGAGAATTTGTGCCAGCTATACCTAACCACCTTGAAGAAAATAGACCTTGGCCAACATTGCACTACTTTAAATAACTTGTTTTTGATAGATAACAAAATAGAAAGGAATCTACCTTATTTACTCAATGTTTAGAAATCTTACTTTTGACCTTCAAAAAATTAGGAATTTTTGACTTAATAGATGAAATGTGCATTTAATCTGAATGTGTAACACCTCACCCCCATCAAAAAGCTATTTTATAAACCTGATGCAAGACATCATACAACTAATGCCATGTTAGAAGTGAGGAATTTTGTGGAAGAAAGACATATGATCTGCTCCAAGTAATCATTGTGGATAAAAAAAAAAAAATTTTTTTTTCAATAACAAAGGGTGCCTGAGTTAAGCTTCTGTCTTCAGCTCAGGTCATGATCTCAGGGTTCTGGGATGGAGTCTACATTGGGCTCTCTGCTCAGCAGGGATCCTGTTTCCCCCCACCCCCCTCTGCCTACCTCTCTGCCTACTAGTGATCTCTGTCTCTCTGTGACAAATAAATAAACAAATAAATCTATCTTTTAAAAAAATTTCAATAACAAAAAACCTCAATAATTTAAGAGAAAAATGTCTAAAGAGGGCCAAGACCAATATTTATTAATTCAGCTGATTGAAAGAATGGCAGACAGTGTTAGTGAAGGGGATAAGAATTAATATTTTGGAATTTTTGTATCTTTACAAATGTTAACTTTATCACAAGGATTCTTTGATGTAGATTTTTATCTTAAGTTTTCAAAAGAAGAAACTAAATGTAAATTGCCCAGTGCCACATAGCTACCAAATGGAAAAACCAGATATGAATCCAAATCATCCTGACTCCCTACTGCCAAGGGTTGAGAGTGTAAGTGTGTGGGTTCCCTCACTGTCCTCTAGCCAGTATTCTTGCCAGAGTCAACAGTTAACTATGACCCACTTGCTCTGGAGCTGGGATCTCCCTGGAATCCCTCTCTTTCTGCCAGCCCCCATTGGCCACTTTCCAGGCAGCCCTCATTGATCATTAGAGTTTGCATTGAGCCAAACCTTCCCTGCCATGCCTTTCCTCACCTGCTGCCTCATGATCCAAGTTCACACTGGATGCAAAGACACGTGGTCTTGAGTAAGGATATTCATGTTCAGAATAGGGCAGTGGAAAATGTACCTGCTCCAGAAGACAAAGATCTCCCTTGAAGGGAGCACTGAATGTTTAGAGAAACTGTGCTGAAGAAGATTCAAAGAAAGAGAAAAGGAGAGACATAAGCCATAGACAGCTTTTCTTAAATCAATTCAAAACTGGCACAGGAGCAAGAATTGATGGCAGCAGGGACTTCTGCTATATAGACATTTCCCAAGGCTCTTTTCTTGCCAAGAATAGAACATCTGAAAAGTTATTGATTTTTTTTTTTTCTAATGACAATTTGAGCTCCCAAAAGCCAGAACAAGCAATTAGAGGAACTGCTGTTACCAAGGTAATTCTGGCCAGTGCGGAAGCTTCTAAGTGGCAGATCTCAAGGGTGACAAATGTGTCTTTCTATCACTGCCTCCCATTCTGCCGAACTCTTGACATGAAGACTGTGGGGTAGGGTTGGGGCAGAGGTAGGGAAGATACCTTTGGAGCTTGGAGCATTTCTCTAGCAGGGATAGGAGGATTGAAGTGGTATTAAAGGGGGAGGAGAGAGAATAGCCAAGACACTTTTAACCTATTAATGCTAAGTAAAATAGGGGCAAACCTCACTGTATTGCCTTTCCTCCTACTCTCCCCAAAAGATCCTGTTGTCCGGACCCAGAATTTAGGTTGTGCTTTTGGAAATGATGGCTTAGGTATCTCATGGCCTGGCTTGGGTCAGTTCAGGAAATTATCCACCATTTATTTCCACAAGAAGATATATTCTGAGCTCCAATTAGTCAAACTTTCCGATATATTTTTGGAATGCAATCAAGTTTTAAATTGGGAAATGCCTGTAGCTCCTCATTAGCATTCCTCTGTGCTAATGCCTGTAATCCAGTTTAGGATGTAGTTTAAGAAATCATTCAGCAGAAATGAGAAATTCATGTATACTAAAGAAAGTAATGATCTTTATCAAATTTTAGGGGTACGGGGAGAAGCACTGGTTTGGGCTGGTATTTCTGGATTAATAGAGGAGACTAATTCCATGCAAAATAATGCTAGAAGGCCAATTATAATTTCAGAACACTGAATAGCATATCTATCTTAGTTAAGGGTTTCTTTATGTAGCTATGGGACTGACTTTAGTTCTGTGCTTTTGGAAAGTTTTGAATTTATTTCTTTGTAAGCTTACCATACATCAATCTCATGCTCCCTCCTTTTACTCACTGGCTCCAATTCCTGTGTTTTTTGGCTTCGACTTTCCCATAGTACATAGCTGTGGTTGTCAAAATCATGTGTTGTGGTTTTAAAAATTCACAAGGAGATGGATAATGTTAAATGCTATGTTTTGTCACATTTACATGCTGGCTTTCCAAGCATTATATTAAAGAAACAAAAGACTTGTTGCTGATTTCTAAACCATAGATTTTATCATATACCTTTTATTCCATGCACTCTTATTCTATTTCATTTGACTTCTGTCAATAATCTGGGTCAATTAAATTTAAATCATATACTTTCTTTTAGTGCTATCTTTGGTGGATTTTGCTGTTTCCAAACAAGTAAGAATATTGTTCTCCTAAACCTTTTCATTTAGATAACATTGTACTTCATTCTATCAGAAGTATAAATGTCTTTTTTTATTTTTCCAAAATCTTCTGAGAAGACAGGGTTATATAGACAGGAAGATGTTTTAGAATGATACCCTAAAGACTACTTCCCACATACAGTGTCAGGACAGTGGAGGGTTGAGGCTATGCTAGGCAGTGGTAATTCTGAAAGAGTACCTGAAGCCTTCCATTTACAGTTGCTTCACTGGGTCAGGTTATATTCAGAAAGTAATTTTCAGATTTTCCCTTACAGTCAGAAAGAAGGTCCTAACTTGTTAGGACAACACAGAGTTTTTCATCCCTGGCCTTCAGCCGTTATTTTTAGCTTCACTTCCAGATGTTCTTGTCCATTCTTGTGCTCAATTCTTTTTTCTGTCCAATGTCTCCATAAGAGTTTTTGCACATTTCTATTATTGTACTTAATGACACTGTGTTTTGTTTTTGTGTGTGTGAATAGTGTTTAGGTATGTACCCTTCCTCCTAGCTAGAATGCAAGCTTCTTAAATGCAGAAAACACATTTTATTCCTTTTGTAGCATGGAGCTGTGTCACAGTAACTACTTAATGTGCAAGTTAAGTGAGAAAAATAAAAGATGCTATTTTCCAAGAAAGGTAGTATTAATGCGTTTGTCCAATTAATTGGATTACTGTTTTTGTCAGAGAAACAAGAAGATATCAGGGTTCTAAGAGATACAAATGAAATATAATGTATACTATTTGATTGCACATGTGAGAAGAGATAACCTTTCTTATCCATATAACTCGGAAGGTTATTCCTATTACCTGTCCTTCAGGAAGTACAGTCCAGATGGGATTCCCCAGTGGCCACCTTCACCTATTGGCAATAACCTGAGGGCAGAGTGGGTTGGCAGGGTGTCGGTGACCTGGATGGAAGGAGGAAATGCAGGAAATGCAGAATTTCGCACTGAAATGCAAAGTGGGAAAAGGCAACCAAGGAAGCCTTTATCAGCTTCACAGTTTTATCTTCTCTTGGTTTTGTTTTTGCCAAATTTTGTTTTAGGGTATAGTTGGTCAGAAAGGCATAGAAGATGACAACAGCTGGTGTCTGTACTTGTATGTACTCAAATAAAGTGGCTAAGGTGGCAGGCAAGATGGTAGGACAGATGGCCGGCCCTTGGATGGCTTTGAGGAGGTGGGCTGGGCTGCCCTCCTCCACCTCCTATTTCTCCTGGTGTGAAAAAGGTATGAAAAAAGTCATGGAGGGTACTTTAATATACATTGAAAGCAGAGATAAAATGATACCTCATAAAACTGTCACTTCTGAAGTCCACTTACTTCAAGTATAAGAAAATGCTAAACTTGGGTCATACACCAGCATGGATATTCTTACCATATATTTTTTGTGAATTTGAAGTCCTGGGGTCAAATCCATGTGTTTGCTATGTGACTATGTGGTTGGCAAAGGTAGGGTGGAAAGGCTGCATGATAGAGCACATTGAAAATTGCCAGCTGTCTTTAAATGGGGCAGAGAACAAGCTTCTGGTGTCTCTGCTCCCTCTCCATTGATCTTCTGATCTGTGAAATTCTACCTTGAGGCTTAGGGAGATGGTTGCAGAAAACTGGGGTGAGGGGAAGTAGGTGACTCTGGAGATAGAGACCAAAATCCCTAAACTCTAATCCACAGGGCACATTAGTTTAACAGATAAATGATGCCAGGTAGCAGTGAAATTCGCTGAACCACCATCCTGTTGGCGGGCCTGGAAGCTGCTCCCTCACCTTAGACATTTGTGAAATTGAGTCAGGCTTTTCAGCCTCCTAATCATAATTATGAGCAACCTATAAAGCATATATTTCCATGGAGAGTTGTTTAAGCCCAATATATTAGTTCTTTTTTTTTTTAAGATTTTATTTATTTATTTGACAGACAGAGATCACAAGTAGGCAAAGAGGTAGGCAGAGAGAGAGAGAGAGGAGGAAGTAGGCCTCCCACCAAGCAGAGAGCCCGATGCGGGGCTCCATCCCAGGACCCTGGGATCATGACCTGAGCAGGAGGCAGAGGCGTTAACCCACTGAGCCACCCAGGCATCCCCCAATCTAATAGTTCTTGACACAAAAGCCAGAAAGCAGCCCTGTGCTTCTAGGTTTTAGTGATCTGGAGAGGAAAACAAGCAGAGTCGTATGTTTTGCTCCTAGACTGAAATGGAAAATGATTCCCGGGGTGAAGAAGCAGTGTGTACTTCGTTGAGGGCAGAGTGTGTATTATGTCATTCCTTGCAACTTGCCATGGGACTTAACTGGAGATTGCTTTCTAGACAGAATGCCATTAGAAGGGAAGCAAATCCCTATGGATAAATTCTTTCTGTGAATCTAATTGCAAACACTGTATGGCATTCACTTAATAAAAGCAGGCTTCAGTACTCTGTTGTATCAGTCTGATGTTAGCTTCTGTGGTAAATGTGTCAACTCTCACTAAGCCTATCACTAAAATATTAAATGTTGCTCTTCCTATCCCTGAGCAAACAAAGTACCTTAAAGCATGACCACAACATCTATGATGATGGCATACACAAATGTGATAATGGGTTGTGTTAGAAAAATGCCACAACAGTGGGTCAAAAGCCAAGGATTATTTCCCTCTCTGACTTTTAGTTACTAGGTTCTTAAAAATAAAGCACACCTTGGGGTCCTTCTTTGTTAGGAGATCACACCTCGAGTTTCACTGGCACTAACCAGGTAAAGAAGGGAGAGATCAACACCATAATATGAGAATGCATTTAATGTACTCTTGGAATGAGGTATAATGAAATAGATGCTGAATTAATTATTGTAGGAACTACAATATGGGAATGAGGGGTGACCTGCTGGAACAAGCTTTAGGAAGGAAACAGAACATGTTAATGCCAAGTAAGTACTCTATCTCTTTATCAGACACTCAAAACACTCAAAAAGAAGGCATATTTAAAGTCTCAATCTTGGGGCGCCTGGGTGGCTCAGTGGTTAAGCCGCTGCCTTCGGCTCAGGTCATGATCTCAGGGTCCTGGGATCGAGTCCCGCATCGGGCTCTCTGCTCAGCAGGGAGCCTGCTTCCTCCTCTCTCTCTCTCTCTCTGCCTGCCTCTCTGCCTACTTGTGATTTCTCTCTGTCAAATAAATAAATAAAATCTTTAAAAAAAAAAAATAAAAAAAAATAAAAAAAAAAATAAAAAAAAAAAAATAAAGTCTCAATCTTAAGGTTTTTAGTTCACTCCCTCTGTCTGGGTAAAACAGAAACACACATACACACACACAACAGTGGCAGAATAAATGTCACTGTCTAATTTAGTATCTTAAATTATTCAGGTGAGGATAGCCTCTCATAAGCAGAGAAAAGAGAAAAATGAGTAGGGAGACTTTCTTTTTTCTTTTCTTTTCTTCTTTTGAGTAGGGAGACTTTCAAAGGATGCTCTTGAGATGACATCCTTGTGAAGGTACCTGTTTTGACTGAGCCAGAGATGTAGCAAAGAAACAGAATGGAATAGATCGGTATTTCTCAAATTTTAAGGGCAACAGAATCACATGGAGGGCTTGTGAAAACCATATTCCAGGACCCATCCCAGAATTTATTATCTTAAACTTTTAATTCAGACTTTTTTCTAGAAAAGTTTGACTGTTCTCAACGGCCTGGCTTTGCAGATGTTGCTTTCTCTCCCCAGAGCTAGGACATTCCTCTGCCTTCACCACAGGGGGCTGTGGGAGGATGAGTCTAGGGCCTAGGGACCAGATAAAAGAAAAGAGCTAAAAGAGGGAGAGAGATCCAGGGAGAAAAAGAAAAGAGCTAAAAGAGGGAGAGAGATCCAGGGAGAAGGGACTGGATGCCTACTCAGGATGCACTTTCTGCAGTTGAAGAGGAAACCAATGTTAATTATATGGCATTTATTTGATTTGTTTGATCATTTTCTGAATTTTTAGGTGGTTGTTACAAGATCATGTGAGGTTTTTTTTCTGTATTTTTTTTTCTATATGATTTTCCAGATACTGGCAAGATTTGATACATATTTCTAAAACAAATTATTTTCTCTTCTGCTAGATAAGGAAATGCTATAGAGTTTCTGCTGCTGGTTGCTGGAACAGGCTGCAGATTGTTGATGCCATTTTGACTGGACCCATCCATCCCAGCATTAGGTGCACGTACTGTGGAAGAGCCTCTCCTACCTAAAGCAAGGGGAGTCACCATAGGGCTGCCATATTGCACAACTCCGAGGTGTCATCCACATTGCTGCTGTACTCTACATGGAATGTTCTTCACTATTTCCTGAAAATCTAGTTATTGTTATGACCTTGCCTATTCACTCTCACCTATTGTCTTTCAGTGTGAGTAAAAGATCTTCAAATCCACTCTGGTAGCAAACTAAAAATTAAATGACAATGAAAATTTATAGCAAAAATGGAAGAAAATAGCTCAAAGTGATGAAGAATCATCTCTCACTTGTCTAGTTTTACAGATGAGAAACCAAGTACCTAGAAACATGCATTAAATACATTTAAGATTTGTCTGTAACATAATTTTAATAGGTGCATAGTGTTGATTGCATATATAGATATAATAGTTTATTTAATGAATTCTATCTTGTAGGAACTTAATATTTTTTTTCAAAATTTCACTGTTATGGGCAATTTTCCATATTACTATTCATTAGAGAAATGATACAGTGCAATTTTTATTTGTGATGGACTGGAATGTCAGTATTATATTAGCAATGGTATTTTAGTATGCCACATTTAAGGCATCAATGTCAGCAACATATAAAATGCATAATATTTACTTATAGATATTTTATATAAGAACCATCCTTCATTAGGTGTCCAGTCTAAGGCAGGTTCTGTGCTAAGTGATCAGGATGGTATCTCATGTAGTCCTTGTACCTGTCTTAGCACATAGATTTGATTATTATTCCCAAGTGGCCAGATAAGGAAACCAAAGTTGGCCAACTTTGGCTGGCACAACTGCCCCAGATGCACAGGTGCTAACTCAAATCACCTAATATTTTGGCCACTATCACACTTTCTTTCCTTGCTTTGATGATAACAAAGCAGAGTCATTAGCTGGGAAGAAATGGAAAGTACCTGACAATGAGAACAGGATCAGGTGGAGAAAGATTATGAGGTAATTTTTTCCATTTTCATATTATTTTCAAAAAAATATGGACATTGTATTAAGAAATTGGCAGTCTAGGTGTTTGAATCCATTTAAATGAACATGAATCTTATTTATTAAAATGCTAATAATGCATTAAGTTATAAACATAAAAAGATTTAAATATCAGCTATGTAAATTTCAGTATTAAACTTCAAATTAAAGGCAAATAATTCCTAGCTGTGGAACTGCGGGGTCAAAGAATGTTGGTTTGTAAATGTGCGAATTTCCTGAATGAAATCTGAAAACTCACCCAGCACATGGAGGGCAAAGAGAGACTGAAGAAACCAGACTGGTAGCTGGCAGTTTCCATAAGCAAGGGAACTTTCATATGGGGCTCATCTTGGGTGCCATAAGATAAGTAGATTTCCACACCCACCTGCCAGATCTTAAAACTTTATATAAAGACCTTACCTAGGTTCAGTCATTTATCTTAGTCCAGATCGTCTTAACACCACATTGCTCTCTTGAGTTTGCATCCTTGAATCTGTCTTGTACAATGGAAACGGTGGGGAGAATGTACACTGCAAGGATATAGGAGACAGTGAGGGGCCTCCAGTTGCTTGGGTCCAGCTCATAGTTATTCAGCAGTCACATTCCTCCAATAAAGAGGTAGGTAAAATTTTACTTTTTAAAATATTGTCAAATTTTCCTTCAAAAATTTCTTAACAATTTGCTTTCCTTCTAATCTTTCTTCCTGACATTCTTATCGCATTGGAAGTACTTATTTTTTTTAGTTCCTCAAAGCACGTGTTTTGAAGAAAATTTCTCAGAAGTGCTTCTTTAAAAAATATATATATATATTTTGGGCTCCCTGGGTGGCTTGGTCAGTTAAGTGTTTGCCTTCAGCTCAGGTCATGATCCCTGGATCCTGGGATCCAGCCTCATGTCCTGTCAGTTTTCTTTCTAAGGTTCCTGTGTCTGTTCTTCTCAATGAAGCTCACATTTATTAATTTTTTCAAAATTCCCCAACTCCTTATTGTCTTAGCATCGTTTTGAGGAGCAATGAACAATTGTTACTCTACTAAAGCTTGCTGCCTCAAAATCATTTTCAGATTAAAAAAGAAGAAGAAGGAGAAGGAGAAGAAGGAGGAGGAGGAGGAGGAGGAGGAGGAGGAGGAGGAGGAGGAGGAGGAGGAGGAGGAATTTAGTTTAACAGGCTACAGGCTGGACCTCTTTTGGTGAAGGTTAGAGACAGACTCTGCACAGCTTTTTTCTGAAAGGTGATCTTGCCTGAGAGAAATGCTAATGACTGAAATAAAAGGTCTCTTTCCCATCTCTTGTGTGCCCTCAGCACATTTTAATCCTAATTACAGAAGAAGTCCAAGAGAGCCTTTCACAGAAAGAGCCGATTATAACCACAGCCCCATATGGAACACATTGAGGGCTATAGTCGCAGCTGTTGAGCATTATAGCGTGAGACACACACTGGAAATGTCTCTTATGAAGCATATGTTTAAAAGTGGTTTATTAAACTCAGCTGTATGGGAGTCCTTTGGTGTTTTTAATACCAGGGGACAGGTTTTTGTTTTTTGGGTTTTTTTTTTTTTTGAATACCAGGAGGCCCCTCATATTTCTTTAAGCTTTGGTTATGCAATTTTTATGCATATATTGCATGAAACCATTTGGATTGTTTAGAATGCCCTGGATCTATCCCTAGCAGAAGGCATAGGACTCAGTTTCAGATTGTTATCTTCGGGCACTGGCTTTGGCTTATTTTTGACTGTAGGGAAATTAGAAAATAGTAATTCAGTGGCTTCTAGGTTACATATTTCTGGGGGCTGGTGAAGTGCATGATAAGGGCAAGAGGTGAAAGGGTCTTGGGGATGAGCCTATGCATCATTGAAGCTTTACCCCAGAACAAGATGGTGTGCTAACTGGCATTCACAGCAGAGAGGTCATGACCAGGGAAGACAAGAGATCTGTTTGTTATTTCAAAACTGAAATAAGGTTTTGGTGTTGTCTTGGTGGCAATATTATGAGTATCTTAGTGGTTAAGTTTTTTTCTCTTCTTACCAGTTGTACACAATTTTGCACTAGTAGTAATCAAACAGAGTAAAAACCAAAACCATAACAAACAGGAGAGAAAAAACACATATCACTGGAATTTAAAGATAATCTCACATTCCATTTTAGCTAATATTTCCTATTCTCATCTTCATTCAACTCAACTCTTTTAAGCTGTACAGTAATAAGTGTTAGTCACAACTCCAAGGTAAAGACAAGTGTGCAGGTAAAGTGAAATAGCCAATATGCTGAACATGCTGCATTTCCCCTGGCTACTCAGTGTGCTAGTAGATTCAAAAGGGAGAGAGGACACCCATACATGAATGGTCAGGACCAGGAGAACGTCCTAGCACAGAGGATATGCGTAGGGAAACATTTTATTTTTCTTTGAGGCTTTGGACCTTAAAGCCATTGTAGTCTCTAGGTGAATTTGGCAGCTGGGAATGTCATGATGGATTTGCTCAGACGAGGCAGGTCCCAGTGATACAAATGATGCCACTTTCCTACGCTACCTATTCCCCACATGTCACTCTTCGATAGGAAGGGTCATATGAAAGCTTCCCAAGTACAAGGTGATGTCCTAATTATAGGTTAGGACATCTCCAAGGAGTCTTGCAGTGTATTGTTATCTTTAGTTTACAGAGTCAAGGCTGGGAAACATCTGAGAATGGCGTGGGGTGGGCATCCAAGACCCCATAACAGTTGTGCCTATGGCCCAGAATATTTTGATGCCACCGATTTTCAAAACATGAAAAGCTGAGCTTATATGGCAATTCAGAGACCTTACTTTAATTGATGAGAAAATTATAGTGTTTTATTTTGGTGATAGTTATATATGGTAAGGCAGGGAGATAATTTTTAAACAGGTATCAAACAGTTAAATTAATGATAGAGATTCTAGTCCAAAAAGTCTTCTGGCTTTGAGGAGGAGGTCATAATGGGCTTGGATTGTCAGAATGGCTAAAATTAACAACTCACTAAACAACAGACGTTGGTGAGGATGCAGAGAAAGGGGAAACCTCCTTACACTGTTGGTGGGAATGCAAGCCAATGCAGGCACTCCAGTAAACAGGATGGAGGCTCCTCAGATCCACACTACAATAGCACTTGCATTTAGTCAAAGGATATAAACATAGTGATTTGAAGGAGCACATGCCCCCACGAGGTTTATAGGGGATAGCAATGTACACAATTGCTAAAATACAGAAGAGAGACCATATGTCTATCAACAGATGGATGGATAAGGAGGTTGTGGTACACGCACACACATGAGCACACACATTGGAATATTACTCAGCCCTCCAAAAGAATGGAATCTTGCCATTTTCAATGATGTGGATAGAACTAGAGAGTATACTAAGTGAAATAAGTCAGTCAGAGAAAGACAAATACCATATGTTCTCACACATATGTGGAATTTAAGAAACAAAACAGACAAACATAGAGGAAAGAAAGGAAAAATAAAATAAGAAAAAAACAAAGAAGGAAGTAAGCTATAAGAGCCTTTTAACTACAGGGAACAAACTGAGAGCTGCTGGAAGGGAGATAGGTGTGAAGGTGCAGTAACTGAGTGATGGGCATTAAGAAGGGCACTTGAAGTAATGAGCCCTGGCTATTATATACAACTGATGAATCACTGAATTCAATCTCTGAAACTAATAATACAGCATATGTTAATTAAATTGGACTTAAATTTAAAAAATACAAACATTTGTGCTTTTATGAAGTTAAATTTGTGAGACTAATACATGTAAAAGTAAGTGAATTCTGAAATATGATAGAGGGCAATGAATGCTACAGAAACAAATAAAGCAAAACAATGGAGTTTGGAATGTAAGCGGGAGCAGATCAGGGTGCTAGGGTTGTTGGGTTCTGGTGAGAGTCCTCTTCCTGACTTGCAAACAGCTTTGCCTTTGTATATCTTCACATGGTAGAGAAGAGTAAATTAGCCATATCCATTCTTGTAAGCCATATCCCTTCCCCACCCTCATGACTTCATCCAAAACTAACTACCCCTCAAAAGCTGACCTCCAAATGCCATCACGTTGGGAGTTAAGGTTTCAACAGGGCATTTTGGGAAGACACAAAAGCTTAGCCCATTGTAAGGGGATATGCCTAATTTTGGATGAAGACATGATTCCTCATTTAAATTGGGAAATAGAATGGGAGTGATTCTAGAAGTAAAGGAGGAAGCCTCTTCAGCAAGTACAGTGATACACCATTTAGATGACTCATCCCACTGGTAGGCAGTCCTTCATTGTGCACTATTTGCATGCGAGTGGCTTGAACCACCTACTGGCATAATGAACCCCACACTGATATTCTTCTCATTGTACCATCTGAGTGTATATTGGGGAACTGTGATTCTAGATCTTTTCCTTTGTGTCTCAGCACTACTTGTTTGAGATTAACAAAATAGTGATACTTTCTTAAATCTACTAAGCCAGAACATATGAGGATAAAACCATTTATAAATACTTTATATGATTCCGATGCATATCCAGGTTTAGGAAACATGAGATTTTACTTGGTGTAGCCTTGGAGTAAATATCACTGAAATAGTTATCTTGAACCATTTCAGAGACTTCTGGAAGCAATGTCGAAGAAATGTTTTCAGGATACTCAAGGAGACCGATTAAATCCATAGCAAGGATTAGAGAAGTGACTGAGAAAGATAAACTTTTAGTATGTCATTGATCTCTAGTATCACTTGTTAATACATAGGAATATTCAGACAACACTAAATTAAATGTTATCTTTATTCTGTAATTTATTTAACCTGTTAAAATTTGTTCTTAATTCATCTGTGTTTGGAAACTTAAAAATTGAAGTACTGAGTAAAACTATGAGTCTTTTACAAAAAATGAATATTATGTTGGAATAAAAAATAAGAATTACAAAGTACTTAAAGAAAAATATATTCTCTATAATTTGGTAATTTAAAACTTTATAAAATGACTGTTTTAAGTATATCTTTGATATGATCATTGACATTATTTTTCCCCCGTAACATAAAAAACTAGTTAAGCATTACATTCAGTTTTAAAAATATATTATTTAGTGAAATGTATTTCTAAAACATCTGATGATATTTTGTTTTCAATTCATTTGAACAAATATAAGAAAGAAAAATCATTCTGTTAGGGTTCTTTGGAGAAGCCTAACAAGCCTAACAAGTCTTTGGAGAAGATAAATGTGTGCATTTATTTGTTTGTTGGTTTATTGATTATGACATACTGGTTTACACAGCTATGCAAGCTGAGAAGTCCCACAAGGTGGCTATCTGCAGTCTGGAGAACCAGGAAAGCTTGTGGTATAATTCAGCCAAAGCCCTAAGCCCAAAGGCCTGAGGGACTCGGGAGGCAGTGATGTAACTCCCAGTCCCAGGGCAGGAGAGGACAAGATGAGATGTCTTGGCTCAAGCTGTGAGTCAGGAAAAAGGGATGAATTGTTCCTTCCTCTGACTGTTGTTCTATCTCAGTTGCCAATAGGTTGGGTGATGCACACCTACCTTGGGAAGGGTGATCTGCTTTCCTAAGATTGTGCTAATCTTGTCTGGAAATATCCTCACAGATAGACCCAGAAATGTTTAATCTGAATACCCCAAGGCCAGTCAGGTTGACATATAAAATTAACCATCACAGCCATACTTGTGAAAAACCTCTTTAAAACATTTTATTCTTTGGGCACCTGGGTGGCTCAGTTGGTTAAGCACTGCCTTCGGGTCAGGTCACAATCCCAGAGTCTCAGAATTGAGTCCCACATCAGGCTCCCAGCTCCATGAGGAGTCTGCTTCTCCCTCTGACCTTCTCCCCTCTCATGCTCTCTCTCACTCTCTCTCTCAAATAAATAAATAAAATCTTTATTTTATTTATATATAATCTTATGTGTAAGATTATATATATATATATATATATATATATATATAATCTAAGATATAAAATCTTTAAAAATTTTGATTCTTTGAATTATATGCTCAATATATTTCAAATGAGAAGACATAAGAAGAAAACAGAACCCTTCACATCAGAGATACTAAAATATTCATTTGTGCATATCTAAGTTATAAATAACTAAATAACTAGAGAATGGTGAATTTTCATAAGGATAAATCACTTCCATTTTAATAAAAACTTCAGTTGTAATTGACCAATATCATGATACAATATCAACATAATAGTAATGTTCATTGAAAGTCATGAGTTTATTTATTTATTTGTTTGTTTATTTATTTATTTCTAAATATTTAGTTATTTGTTTGAGAGAAAGCAAGTTGTGGGGAGGTACATAGGGAGAGAAACTTCAAGCAGACTCCCCATTCACCAGGAAGCCTGAGACAGGACTTGATCTCACGACCCATGAGATCATGACCTGAGCTGAAACCAAGAGTCAGATGCTCAACCAACTGAGCCACCCAGGCTCACTGAAAGTCATGACTTTATAACACAATCCAATAGTATAAATATAATTGCTATTATAGTTGACCAGTTGCTGTCTAAAAGGGGGGGCTACAGTTTAGTTAACTATATTTTCTATATTGAAACAACAACAACAAAACTAAAATCTACTGGCTGAGCAAAATGAATGTTTTTGCTCCTGTAAAAGTGAGGGTTGGTGTTCATAGTCAGGAAGCAGCTTTTTCCAGGTGATGATTCAGGCACTGGAGCTCTTCCAATTTTGAGGTCCCAACATCCCACACGGTCTTCAGTCTTCCTCTGGCTGCTGGAGAAGGAACAGGCAGTATAGAACCACCCCGGTTGGTACTGGTGTACATTCATGGATAATATCTTACCACAAAGTCACACCTACTCTGTGTATATCTACAGAGTCTTCTGCAAACCTGTCTCTCCACTTCAACTCTTTACTTTAAAAAAGAGAGCCTAAATGCCTATGGAATCTGGTCTCTCTGTTGCTGCTTGACCTATCTGGTTCATCAATGTTAAATCAGAACATTTGTCATAAAGCATACCTTTCATGCTGTAGTTAGCATAATGCACTTTGTCAATATGAGTAATTGCCCTCCTGAGAAAGATTTACAAATATATTGCTTAGGAAGAAATAAGCTTAATTAAAAACAATAAAAACAAAATGAAAATCCTTCAATAAAAATTCTAATCTAAAATGTGACTAGGGGGGCGCCTGGGTGGCTCAGTGGGTTAAGCCGCTGCCTTCGGCTCAGGTCATGATCTCAGGGTCCTGGGATCGAGTCCCACATCGGGCTCTCTGCTTAGCAGGGAGCCTGCTTCCTCCTCTCTCTCTCTCTCTCTGCCTGCCTCTCTGCCTACTTGTGATCTCTCTCTGTCAAATAAATAAAATCTTTAAAAAAATAAAATAAAATAAAATGTGACTAGGGATTATGTTTCATTTTACTTTCGGGGAGGTAAGGTTGTTTTGTTTCATTCTTTTTTTCTTGGTTCTACACCAAATGTTTATACACACACACACACACACACACACACATATGTATATAATATTACATATATATTGATCCATTATATACCCATATATTATATATATTATAATATATATTATTTTATATATCCATTATAAATATTGCATTTATATTAAGGAATTCTTTAGGAATAATAATGATGTATTTTATGTAGAGAATTAGCAAATTTCACCATAAATAATAATTAAAATTGTGCATGAGTAATTAGTTTACTACAGTTTTACTGTGTGTTGGGCATATGACTGAGAAAATGATTCGTGTTGTTTCATGGCCATTTATAGGCATACTAGTAATAGTCTAGCAAGTATTTTTCAAACAGAAACTTTCAACATCTTCTGGCAATGTGATATTTACATTCACAAGAAGTTTGGTAATGGGTTCCTACATGCCACAGGTTAGGTATCCCTCTTTTGAAATCAGCTCCCACAATAAGAATGCCAAGAGACTGACATGAAAGTAGGGAAATTATATTTTGCTTCCATTTTCTTCTTTTAGTTGCAAAATAGTTAAGGGGAAAGGCAATGAATTATGGGAATACCTATGGTTGTTCTATAATTGTGGCAAAGCGATCCCTAGGTCTTGAGAGCTCTTAGAAATTTTAAATACATCAGTGGGATTTCCATCACCTGTATGGTGCAGGAAAGTTCATTTGCTATTTTGTCTAACCTAAATGGGTTTGTTTTTTCTCCACATACCTAAATAAACCCAGCATAAAGATGGTCATTCTTATTCATTCATTCAGGTAAGCTTTTCCTTTATCTGGGCACCAAAGGGATATGTGAAAGAATGTTAAGAATAATTTTTTAGAAGATAAAATCAAAATGGACAAAAGACCTCATTTCAAGCTTTACTACAAAGCTGTGATCACCAAGACAGCATGGTACTGGCATAAAAACAGACACATAGACCAGTGGAACAGAGTAAAGAGCCCAGATATGGACTCTCAAATCTATGGTCAAATAATCTTTGACAAAACAGGAAAAAATATACAGTGGAAAAAAGACAGTTTCTTCAATAAATGGTGTTGGGAAAACTGGGCAGCTATATGTAGAAGAATGAAACTCGACCATTCTCTTATACTGTACACAAAGATAAACTCAAAATGGATAAAAGACCTCAACATGACAGGAATCCATCAGAATCCTAGAGGAGAACATAGGCAGTAATCTTTTCGATATCAGCCACAGCAACTTCTTTCAAGATATGTCTCCAAAGGCAAAGGAAACAAAAATGAAGATAAACTTTTGGGACTTCATCAAGATCAAAAGCTTCTGCACAGCAAAGGAAACAGTCAAGAAAACAAAGAGGCAACCCACGGAATGGGAGAAGATATTTGCAAATGACAGTACACACAAAAGGTTGATATCCAGGATCTATAATGAACTCCTCAAACTCAACACACACAAAACGGAAAATCATATCAAAAATGGGCAGAAGATATAAACAGACACTTCTCCAATGAGGACATACAAATGGCTATCAGACACATGAAAAAACGTTCATCATCACAGGCCATCAGGGAGATTCAAATTAAAACCACATAGAGATATCACCTTACACCAGTTAGAATGGCCAAAATTAGCAAGACAGGAAATAACATGTGTTGGAGGGGATGTGGAGAAAGGGGAACCCTCTTCCACTGTTGGTGGGAATGCAAGTTGGTGCAGCCACTTTGGAGAACAGTGTGGAGATTCCTCAAGAAATTAAAAATAGAACTTCCCTATGACCCTGCAATTGCACTACTGGGCATTTACCCGAAAGATACAGATGTAGTGAAAAGAAGGGCTATCTGTACCCCAATGTTTATAGCAGCAATGGCCACGGTCGCCAAACTGCGGAAAGAACCAAGATGCCCTTCAACGGGCGAATGGATAAGGAAGATGTGATCCATATACACTATGGAGTATTATGCCTCCATAAGAAAGTATGAATACCCAACTTTTGTAGCAACATGGATGGGACTGGAAGAGATTATGCTGAGTGAAATAAGTCAAGCAGAGAGAGTCAATTATCATATGGTTTCACTTATTTGTGGAGCATAACAAATAGCATGGAGGACATGGGGAGATAGGAGAAGGGAGTTGGGGGAAATTGGAAGGGGAGGTGAACCATAAGAGACTATGGACTCTGAAAAACAATATGAGGGTTTCGAAGGGGCGGGGGGTGGGAGGTTGGGGCACCAGGTGGTGGGTATTATAGAGGGCATGGATTGCATGGAGCACTGGGTGTGGTACAAAAATAATGAATAGTGTTATGCTGAAAATAAATTTAAAAAAATTAAAAAAAAACACATTGAGATACCACCTTACACCAGTTAGAATGGCCAAAATTAGCAAGACAGGAAATAACATGTGTTGGAGAGGATGTGGAGAAAGGGGAACCCTCTTCTACTGTTGGTGGGAATGCAAGTTGGTGCAGCCACTTTGGAGAACAGTGTGGAGATTCCTCAAGATATTAAAAATAGAGCTTCCCCATGACCCTGCAATTGCACTACTAGGTATTTACCCCAAAGATACAGATGTAGTGAAAAGAAGGGCCATCTGTACCCCAATATTTATAGCAGCATTTGCCACGGTCGCCAAACTGTGGAAAGAACCAAGATGCCCTTCAACGGATGAATGGATAAGGAAGATGTGGTCCATATACACTATGGAGTATTATGCCTCCATCAGAAAGGATGAATACCCAACTTTTGTAGCAACATGGATGGGACTGGAAGAGATTATGCTGAGTGAAATAAGTCAAGCATAGAGAGTCAATTATGGTTTCACTTATTTGTGGAGCATAACAAATAGCATGGAGGACAAGGGGAGATGGAGAGGAGAAGGGAGTTGAGGGAAATTAGAAGGGGAGGGAACCATAAGAGACTATGGACTCTGAAAAACAATCTGAGGGTTTTGAAGGGGTGGGGGGTTGGAGGTTGGTGGCACCAGGTGGTGGGTATTAGAGAGGGTAATGATTGGATGGAGCACTGTTTGGGGGCACTAAGTGGTGGGTATTAGAGAGGGCACGGATTGCATGGAGCACTGGGTGTGTTGCAAAAACAATGAGTACTGCTACGCTGAAAAGGAACAAAAAATTTAAAAATTAAAAAAAAATTTTAAAATTTCAAAGAATTTTAAAAAATTAAAAAAAAAAAAAAAAAAAGCTGGGGAGGAATCAAGATGGCGGAGAAGTCGCAGGCTGAGACTACTTCAGCTAGCCGGAGATCAGCTAGATAGCTTATCTAAAGATTGCAAACACATGCAAATCCATCGGCAGAATGAAGAGAAGAAGAACAGCAATTCTGGAAACAGAAAAACAACCACTTTTTGAAAGATAGGATTGGCGGAGACGTGAATCCAAAGTGATGGGAAGATAGACCCCGGGGGAGGGGCCGGCTCCTGGCAAGTGGCGGAGCAACGGAGCACAAAATCAGGACTTTTAAAGTCTGTTCCACTGAGGGACATTGCTCCAGAGGCTAAACCGGGGCAAAGCCCACACGGGGTCAGCGTGGCCTCAAGTCCCGCAGGGTCACTAAGGATTGGGGGTGTCTGAGTGTCACAGAGCCTGCGGGCATTGGAACAGGAAAGCCGGCTACAGAGACAGAGTGGACAGTAAGCTCACAGCTCTGTCTTACCTTGAACCGGTCGCAGGCTCGGTGAGCTCGGAGCGCGGCCGGAGGTCAGGAAGACGGAAGTAACTGGGCGCTGTTCTCTGAGGGCGCACTGAGGAGTGGGGCCCCAGGCTCTCAGCTCCTACTGGCCGGAGACCAGGAGGCCGCCATTTGTATTCCTGTCCTCCGGAACTCTTGGGAAGCTCTCAGGGAACAAAAGCTCCTGAAAGCAAACCTGAGGGGATTACCAGCACGGCCCCTGGTAAGGGCGGTGCAATTCAGCCTGGAGCAAAGACAGTTGAGAATCACTACACCAGGCCATTCCCCCAGAAGATCAACAAGAAATCCCACTGAGACCAAGTTGACCTGCCAAGGAGTGTGGTTTCAATACAAAGGAGAGCAGCAGAATTCCAGAGGAGGAGAACGCAAAGCACGGAACTCATGGCTTTCTCCCTGTGATTTTTTTCAGTCTTGCAGTTCATTTAATTTTTTTCTTTTTCATTTTTTGTTTTTTTTCTCGCCTCCTGGTAAAAATTTTTTTTTCCTTTTACCCTTTTCTTTTTTAACGTTTTTTAACTAGTTTATCTTATACAAATATTTTTTCTTTTTTATATTTCTCTTTTTCATTTCTTTTTTCTTAATTCTTTTCTTTTCTTTTTTTTCTTTCTTTCTTCCTTTTTGAACCTCTTTTTATCCCCTTTCTCCCCCCTCACGATATGGGATCTCTTCTGATTTGGTTAAAGCATATTTTCCTGGGGTTGTTGCCACCCTTTTAGTATTTTACTTGCTCCTTCATATACTCCTATGTGGACAAAATGACAAGACGGAAAAATTCACCACAAAAAAAAGAACAAGAAGCAGTACCGAAGGCTAGGGACCTAATCAATACAGACATTGGTAATATGTCAGATCTAGAGTTCAGAATGACAATTCTCAAGGTTCTAGCCAGGCTCGAAAAAGGCATGGAAGATATTAGAGAAAACCTCTCGGGAGATATAAAAGCCCTTTCTGGAGATATAAAAGAACTAAAATCTAACCAAGTTGAAATCAAAAAAGCTATTAATGAGGTGCAATCAAAAATGGAGGCTCTCACTGCTAGGATAAATGAGGCAGAAGAAAGAATTAGTGATATAAAAGACCAAATGACAGAGAATAAAGAAGCTGAGCAAAAGAGGGACAAACAGCTACTGGACCACGAGGGGAGAAATCGAGAGCTAGGTAACACCATAAGACGAAACAACATTAGAATAATTGGTATTCCAGAAGAAGAAGAAAGAGAGAGGGGAGCAGAAGGTATACTGGAGAGAATTATTGGGGAGAATTTCCCCAATATGGCAAAGGGAATGAGCATCAAAATTCAGGAGGTTCAGAGAACGCCCCTCAAAATCAATAAGAATAGGCCCACACTCCGTCACCTAATAGTAAAATTTACAATTCTCAGTGACAAAGAGAAAATCCTGAAAGCAGCCCAGGAAAAGAAGTCTGTAACATACAAAGGTAAAAATATTAGATTGGCAGCTGACTTATCCACAGAGACCTGGCAGGCCAGAAAGAGCTGGCATGATATTTTCAGAGGAGTAAACGAGAAAAACATGCAGCCAAGAATACTATATCCAGCTAGGCTATCATTGAAAAAAGAAGGAGAGATTAAAAGCTTCCAGGACAAACAAAAACTGAAAGAATTTGCAAACACCAAACCAGCTCTACTGGAAATATTGAAAGGGATCCTCTAAGCAAAGAGAGAGCCTACAAGTGGTAGATCAGAAAGGAACAGAGACCATATACAGTAACAGTCACCTTACAGGCAATACAATGGCACTAAATTCATATCTCTCAATAGTTACCCTGAATGTTAATGGGCTAAATGCCCCTGTCAAAAGACACAGGGTATCAGAATGGATAAAAAAACAAAACCCATCTATATGTTGCCTCCAAGAAACTCATTTTAAGCCCGAAGACACCTCCAGATTTAAAGTGAGGGGGTGGAAACAATTTACCATGCTAATGGACATCAGAAGAAAGCAGGAGTGGCAATCCTTATATCAGATCAATTATATTTTAAGCCAAAGACTATAATAAGAGATGAGGAAGGACACTATATCATACTCAAAGGGTCTGTCCAACAAGAAGATTTAACAATTTTAAATATCTATGCCCCCAACGTGGGAGCAGCCAACTATATAAACCAATTAATAACAAAATCAAAGAAACACATCAACAATAATACAATAATAGTAGGGGACTTTAACACTCCCCTCACTGAAATGGACAGATCATCCAAGCAAAAGATCAGCAAGGAAATAGAGGCCTTAAACGACACACTGGACAGGATGGACATCACAGATATATTCAGAACATTTCATCCCAAAGCAACAGAATACACATTCTTCTCTAGTGCACATAGACCATTCTCCAGAATAGATCACATCCTCGGTCCTAAATCAGGACTCAACCGGTATCAAAAGATTGGGATCATTCCCTGCATATTTTCAGACCACAATGCTCTAAAGCTAGAACTCAACCACAAAAGGAAGTTTGGAAAGAACCCAAATACATGGAGACTAAACAGCATCCTTCTAAAGAATGAATGGGTCAACCGGGAAATTAAAGAAGAATTGAAAAAAATCATGGAAACAAATGATAATGAAAATACAATGGTTCAAAATCTGTGGGACACAACAAAGGCAGTCCTGAGAGGAAAATATATACTGGTACAAGCCTTTCTCAAGAAA
The DNA here is from genome assembly GCF_964662115.1 of Mustela nivalis. Taxonomy (NCBI): domain Eukaryota; kingdom Metazoa; phylum Chordata; class Mammalia; order Carnivora; family Mustelidae; genus Mustela; species Mustela nivalis. The sequence continues at coordinate 65,064,983 of NC_139021.1, read as the reverse complement.
CAAGAAAGGTCTCAGGTACACAACCAAACCCTACACCTAAAGGAGTGGGAGAAAGAACAAGAAAGAAACCCTAGGCCAGCAGGAGAAGAGAAATCATAAAGATCAGGGCAGAAATCAATGAAATAGAAACCAAAGAAACAATAGAACAAATCAATGAAACTAGGAGCTGGTTTTTTGAAAGAATTAATAAAATTGATAAACCCCTGGCCCGACTTATCAAAAAGAAAAGAGAAAGGGCCCAAATAAATAAAATCATGAATGAAAGAGGAGAGATCACAACTAGCACCAAAGAAATACAAACTATTATAAGAACATACTATGAGTGACTCTACGCCAACAAATTTGACAATCTGGAAGAAATGGATGCATTCCTAGAAACATATAAACTACCACAACTGAACCAGGAAGAAACAGAAAGCCTGAACAGACCCATAACCAGTAAGGAGAATGAAACAGTCATTAAAAATCTCCAAACAAACAAAAGCCCAGTGCCAGATGGCTTCCCAGGGGAATTCTACCAAACATTTAAAGAAGAACTAATTCCTGTTCTCCTGAAACTGTTCCAAAAAATAGAAATGGAAGGAGAACTTCCAAACTGATTTTATGAGGCCAGCATCACCTTTATCCCCAAACCAGACAAGGATCCCATCAAAAAAGAGAGCTATAGACCAATATCCTTGATGAACACATTTGCAAAAATTCTCAACAAAATACTAGCCAATAGGATTCAACAGTACATTAAAAGGATTATTCACCACGACCAAGTGGGATTTATTCCAGGGCTGCAAGGTTGGTTCAACATATGTAAATCAGTCAATCTGATACAACACATCAATAAAAGAAAGAACAAGAACCATATGATACTCTCAATAGATGCTGAAAAAGCATTTGACAAAGTACAGCATCCCTTCCTGATCAAAACTCTTCAAAGTGTAGGGATAGAGGGCACACACCTCAATATCATCAAAGCCATCTATGAAAAACCCACCGCAAATATCATTCTCAATGGAGAAAAACTGAAAGCTTTTCCGCTAAGGTCAGGAACACGGCAGGGATGTCCATTATCACCACTGCTATTCAACATAGTACTAGAGGTCCTAGCCTCAGCAATCAGACAACAAAAGGAAATTAAAGGCATCCAAATCAGCAAAGAAGTCAAATTATCACTCTTCGCAGATGATATGATACTATATGTGGAAAACCCAAAAGTCTCCACTCCAAAACTGCTAGAACTTGTACAGGAATTTAGTAAAGTGTCAGGATATAAAATCAATGCAAAGAAATCAGTTGCATTTCTTTACACCAACAACAAGACAGAAGAAAGAGAAATTAAGGAGTCGATCCCATTTACAATTGCACCCAAAGCCATAAGATACCTAGGAATAAACCTAACCAAAGAGGCACAGAATCTATACTCAGAAAACTACAAAGTACTCATGAAAGAAATTGAGGAAGACACAAAGAAATGGAAAAAATGTTCCATGCTCCTGGATTGGAAGAATAAACTGTAAAATGTCTATGCTACCTAAAGCAATCTACACATTTAATGCAATTCCTATCAAAGTACCATCCATCTTTTTCAAAGAAATGGAATAATTCTAAAATTTATATGGAACCAGAAAAGACCTCAAATAGCCAAAGGGATATTGAAAAAGAAAGCCAACGTTGGTGGCATCACAATTCTGGACTTCAAGCTCTATTACAAAGCTGTCATTTCAAGACAGCATGGTACTGGCACAAAAACAGACACATAGATCAATGGAACAGAATAGAGAGCCCAGAAATAGACCCTCAACTCTATGGTCAACTAATCTTCGACAAAGCAGGAAAGAATGTCCAATGGAAAAAAGACAGCCTCTTCAATAAATGGTGCTGGGAAAATTGGACAGCCACATGCAGAAAAATGAAATTGGACCATTTCCTTACACCACACACAAAAATAGACTCAAAATTGATGAAGGACCTCAATGTGCAAAAGGAATCCATCAAAATCCTTGAGGAGAACACAGGGAGCAACCTCTTCGACCTCAGCTGCAGCAACATCTTCCTAGGAACAACACCAAAGGCAAGGGAAGCAAGGGCAAAAATGAACTATTGGGATTTCATCAAGATCAAAAGCTTTTGCACAGCAAAGGAAACAGTTAACAAAATCAAAAGACAACTGACAGAATGGGAGAAGATATTTGCAAACGACATATCAGATAAAGGACTAGTGTCCAGAATCTATAAAGAACTTAGCAAACTCAACACCCAAAGAACAAATAATCCAATCAAGAAATGGGCAGAGGACATGAACAGACATTTCTGCAAAGAAGACATCCAGATGGCCAACAGACACATGAAAAAGTGTTCCATATCACTGGGCATCAGGGAAATACAAATCAAAACCACAATGAGGTATCACCTCACACCAGTCAGAATGGCTAAAATCAACAAGTCAGGAAATGACAGATGCTGGCGAGGATGTGGAGAAAGGGGAACCCTCCTGCACTGTTGGTGGGAATGCAAGCTGGTGCAGCCACTCTGGAAAACAGCATGGAGGTTCCTCAAAATGTTGAAAATAGAACTGCCCTATGACCCAGCAATTGCACTACTGGGTATTTACCCTAAAGATACAAACGTAGTGATCCAAAGGGTAACGTGCACCCGAATGTTTATAGCAGCAATGTCCACAATAGCCAAACTATGGAAAGAACCTAGATGTCCATCAACAGATAAATGGATCAAGAAGATGTGGTATATATACACAATGGAATACTATGCAGCCATCAAAAGAAATGAAATCTTGCCATTTGCGACAACATGGATGGAACTAGAGCGTATCATGCTTAGCGAAATAAGTCAAGCAGAGAAAGACAACTATCATGTGATCTCCCTGATATGAGGAAGTGGTGATGCAACATGGGGGCTTAAGTGGGTAGAAGAAGAATCAATGAAACAAGATGGAATTGGGAGGGAGACAAACCATAAGTGACTCTTTATCTCACAAAACAAACTGAGGGTTGCTGGGGGGAGGGGGTTTGGGAGTAGGGGGTGGGATTATGGAAATTGGGGAGGGTATGTGCTTTGGTGAGTGCTGTGAAGTGTGTAAACCTGGTGATTCACAGACCTGTAGCCCTGGGGATAAAAATATATGTTTATAAAAAAATAAAAAATTAAAAAATAAAAAGCTGAAATCACAAGTATGAGGCTTATCGGACTGAGTCACCCAGGTGCCCCTAGGCTGTGTATATTAATAATGTGTGTGGCCCATACTTTTATTCATATTGTGATCTGTAGGATATATTTTATTGATGTTGCTCAAAATCTTCAACTACTGGTTGTATGGGAGTGTTTGGCATTTTTAGGCTACAGTTTGACATTAAATTTCAGACAAGTTTCTGTCACCTTAAATAAAGAAATATCCTTGTTAAAAAAAAAAAAAAGAAGAATTTTATTACGGTGCCTTGGTGTCTCAGTTGGTTAAACATCAGACTTCTTATTTTAGCTCAGGTCAGGATCTCAGGGTCTGGTGGTGAAACCCTATATCAGGCTTCCCTCTTTCTTACCCTCTGTGGGGGTCTGCTTCCCCTCTTTCTTTCCCTCTGCTCCTACCCCACCTGAGGGCAATCTCCCTCTTCCCCTCTTTCTTAAATTAAAAAAAAAATTTTTTTTAAAGAATATTTTTGTTAGTGCCTTCAACTAGGGATCATTTAGTTTAATTTCTTATAAGAAAGCTTGAATGAAACAAATATTATCATATTTTGTCAAGAAAAATTACTCTGATCATGATTTTTTTTAGTCACAAAACTATACACACATATATAGTACCTGAATTAACAACAGATACGATATCTGGGTGATATTCAAGTCACGTATTAGTTCAGAAAATTAAGAATACAAATGGAGCAAGATCTCTAGAATTATTTAGGAATAATAGTGATGCATTGTGTATAAAGAATCAACAAACTACACCACAAATAATGCTAATAATTAAAATTATGCATGACAGAATTGTGCTCCGTTTGTGTTGTAAATTTCCTATACTAATACGTGACGGGGGTGTCACTCAGATATTGTACCTGTTGCTATTTCAGGTACCATATGTGTGTATACGGTTTCATGAGTTTGGTCAGTTTGTCTCTTCAGGAGAAGCAACTTCTAGAGATGAAGAATGAATGAATCTTTCAATGAATGACCTCACATATAAAAAGAGGATGTATAAATAAATGATGTGGATAACAGAAAGGGAGTAGAATCAGATCATGGAGGACTGAGAAACTGAGAAAAGCTTTATACCAGTGCTTAGGTCTCCAGGTTTTGCACTTATTCTTTTTTTTTATTAATTTTTTATTTTTTATAAACATATATTTTTATCCCCAGGGGTACAGGTCTGTGAATCACCAGGTTTACACACTTCACAGCACTCACCAAAGCACATACCTTCCCCAATGTCCATAATCCCACCCCCTTCTCCCAAACCCCCTCCCCCCAGCAACCCTCCTTTTGAAGAATGGGAAGAATCTGCATATCTGAAAGGGCCAAGCAGAGGTAATGGCCCAAACCTGAAGATCAGAGGACCAACAGAAGAAAAGGTACAGAACTAATAATGTGCATGATAAATTGCCTATAGCATGGAAAATACTTTTTAAAAAACATGATAGTATGTGCTCAACCATATATGGGCTTAGAAGTGACTTGGGTGCTAGTTTGCAATCTCTGAGTCAGAAGTGGAATGCAGGCTGCAGTTTTGTTTGCTCTTTACATGTAAAATCTTAAAAAAAAACTTGATAAATCAGTAAAATATTTGTGTTTTTTTTTAAAGATTTTATTTATTTATTTGAAAGACGGAGATCACAAGTAGGCAGAGAGGCAGGCAGAGAGAGAGAGAGGGAAGCAGGCTTCCTGCGGAGCAGGGAGCCCGATGCGGGGCTCGATCCCAGGACCCTGAGATCATGACCCGAGCCAAAGGCAGCAGCCCAAACCACTGAGCCACCCAGGCGCCCCGATCAGTAAAATATTTGAATTGAGGGGCACCTGGGTGACTCTGTGGGTTAAAGCCTCTGTGTTTGGCTCAGGTCATGATCCCAAGGTCCCGAGATCCAGCCTCACATTGGGCTCTCTATTCTGTGGGGAGCCTTCTTCCTCCCCTCTCTCTGCCTGCCCCTCTGCCTACTTGTGATCTCTGTCTGTCAAATAAATAAATAAAATCTTAAAAAAAAAAGATTTGAATTGCATTGGGAAGGAAGTGCCTCGATTATAAATGATAATGATGGTGAATATTAGACATTGTTGGGAGACAGTATACATGACAACTTTGAGCACCAGTTAATTTTACTCAAGAAGATAAGGGATAGATGAAATGACAGACTGGGATGAATTTTAGACAAAGAAAGTTAGAAGGAAAAAAGTCAGCTGGGGTTAAGCAGTAGAAATCAGAGGGTGGGTCTGGAATGACAGGAAAAAAGGTTACTGTTATTGGAAGAAGTATGATTCCTTGATTAGGTAGAATATGAGTGATAAAATCAGATTAAACTGATTTTTATTATAATTATGTTTAAAATTTAGAACTCATCAGTTTAGTTTATATGCACATACACATACATACACACTTATATAATTTACATTATAGATATACAATTCACATGATATAAATGATATAACTTTTGTTGATACTTAATCCCAAAAGAATCAATTTGCTTTGGAGAAATCAGAACTCTGTCCCTTTCCCCCTTACATAAAGACTAGAAAGTACTTACTGCTTTTTCTTCCTCAGGTTCATTCTGGTCTTATGGAATATACATTTTCAGTTTTATTTCAACAGAGCATCTATGGATAGCTTACATTTCTATTTCTTTATCTTTGTCAACTTTTTTATTTCCCCAGTGGACATTTCTGCAGAATCCATTTTTACTTCTATGTGATCCCAGGAACTCTACTGGTCAAATTCAATAACGTCCTTGGTGTAATTTCAGGAGGAAATTCCAGAGAGCACTTCAGGTTTACCACTTTCTTGGAAGGTAAATATTAACACCCTCACCTCTTGCTCCCAATATAAGATTCTGGGTAGGAGTGAGTTACTCATTTTCTGAAGAAGGATTAACTCTTTTAGACCTCTCCAGTCACTTAGTAAATTACTTCTTTTCTTGTCCAGAACAGAGATTTCAAGGACTCAGAGATTTCAAGGACTAAATGCTTCAAAAGTAGAAAAATGCTAAGAAACCCATTATATAAGTGGTTCCCTTCAAATTTTATTTTAAAAAAGTGTTTCTTATATAAGGACATGTACATATAGATTTATGTATGAGTGTATGTATGCATTTGTATTTATACAAAAGGATATTGGGGCTTTTAGTTATATATTTGTATTATTAGCTAAGCTACAGGTTTTCTGGCTATAATAGAAATCCAACAAAATAGTGGCTTACTCTAGATCAGGATTTCTCAACTTTGGCACTGTTGACATTTTAGACTATATAATTCTTGGAAATGAGAGCTTTCTTGTGTATTGTAGGATGTTTAGCCACATCACTGAGTTCTACCCACAGATGCCAGAAGTAACCACACTGTCCCAGTTAATGATAACCAAAAATGTCTCCTAAATGTCCTCTGAGGGTCAGGGGGGCCACGTTGGCCCCTACTGAGAATCACTGAGCTGGATATAAATATGTGACTCACCTGGAGAGCCTAAGTGGACACAATGGCTTTGTTCCGCATTAGGACCCCTTGTTTTCTCATCTCTGGGACCTGCCCTCATGATACAGGCCCACAGATCTTACTCAAGTATCCTGATTCTAGGAAAGCAAGGAAAACAGTGCTGGTAAACTTATTCTGTGTATATAAAAAAAAAAAAAAAAAAAGTCCCCAGCTGGGGGATATTGGCTCTGATTGGATTAATGGATTTCCATGTGGTAAACACTTTTCTCATGGCTGATATTAAACTACCAACAGTTTAATAACTGGCTTGCTAGAGTCTTGAATGTTTAACAGTCAACTTTTGTAAGGTGGTTTTGGTAGGAAGAAGCATACCACAGACAGAAAAAAGGGGAAGAGGAAGGAAAAGGTACAGCCTTCTGTTTAATGGTAAAGTGAGGTTTCATTTCTGTTCATGACCATGTTCATCCTAGCTGCAAGGAGGCTGAAATGCTGTGTTTCTTCTGGTCAGCATACAGCTGCCAAAGAATCAGACAATCGATCTCTAAGAGACATAAAGAATATTTATTGGTGGGGGGGGACTGCCCCTTCTATACTATTATAGCAAAAAATCAACCAGGAATCTCAGTGAATTTTATTTAAGAGGTTATTAGAAATCTCAGCAGATGAGATACATCACAGACCTGCCTACTCCAACAGTCAAAGTTTCCTCACACAGCTAATATCAGAGGTTGCTGGGTAAATGTTCTTGCAATTTCTTAAACTGAAGGTACACGTGTCTCTAAAATTCTAAACTTTTAGCTCAGTTTGTTTGAGTTTGAAGTTGGTTACCTATGTTCTCCAGGAATAAATATTGGAGGATTTTGGAATTAGAAGAAGCTTAATAATGATAATGATAGCAGTTTTAATAGATAACCTATATAATACCATGTGTCAGTCACTATCTAAATATTTTACATATTTTTATGTTAATTTAATCTTCACAACAACTCAACTAAGGCTGAAATGGGGTAAGTAGGACAATTCCAAGGCCATAAAAAGCCAGATCTAGCATAAAACTGTATTAGCAGTTTTAGTGATAGAGTAGAAAGCTGGATTGGGGTCTTAAAGATTTTTAAAAATTTATTTATTTTGAGAGAGGTTGAGAGAGAGAGAGAGGTGGAGAGAGAGTGCACACGTAGGGGAGGAATAGAGGGAGAGAATCTCAAACAGACTCCCACCTGAACACAGAGCCAAATGTGGGGCTCAATCCAAGGACACTGAGGTCATGACCTGAGCCAAAACTAAGAATTGGATGCTTAACTGCCTGAGCCACCCAGGCAACCCTGGGTTTGAGTTTTAGACTTAGGATTGCTACTTGCTGGTTCTGGAAACTTGGTAGGTTTTTGTTTTGTTTTGTTTTTACAATTTCCTCATTTGTAAGATGGAGATAATAACCTTTCCTTTTTAGGATTGTTGTGAAGATGGAATGATTTATCAGGGAGTTGCTTTGGTGCTAATGACAGATCCAAAATAATAGTTGATTAAACAAGATGGACATTTGTTTCTCTATACTGCAAAAGTCCCAATACACAGTTCAGGCTTGGGTTGCAGCTCTCTGATCTTCAGAATCCAGGCTCCTACCCTGTTGCTTAACATTTATCAATATTTAGTACTCAGTAGTGCTCTAAGATGCCTATTCCCACATCCTAGCAGTGAGAGCTGGGCGAAAGGGAAGTAATCAGTGTGTCCTTCCTTTAAGGACAAGACCCGGAAGCTGTGCACATCATTCCACTCATGCCCCCTTGTCTGGCAATTAGACTTATTTTCATACTTTTTTTTTTTTTATTTTGGTGGGTGCAAGGCAAGATTTATTAAAGGCACTCTCTGGTGATGTTTCAGGGCTCAGGAGAAGGGGAGCCAGGAAAGTTGCGTAGGGAGGAGATGGACACCCTCAGGCGAGGTTCCTCGACTCCGGAAAGGGGAGTGGAGGAAGCTGCACTCTATTTTCACACTTTTGATGCAAGCGTCATCTTTAAATTGCAGCCATCAGCTAGGCAGTTATGGTCTAAACATTTTTAACTCAAAGCTTGGGAAGACGGCAGAGTAGGAGGACCCTGAGCTCACCCTGTGCCATGTTTATACCTAGGTATCATCAGCATCCAAATCAATAAACTGGAGCGTGATCCAAAGACTGGCAGAACAAACTCCACAATGAAACAGAGAGAAGTTGGATCTGAAAGATTACGAAGGTCAGAAAGGGAGAGGGAGGCTGCCGGCAGGAACAAAGAAGCTGTGTAGACAGAGAGGTCTGAGAAATGAGCCCTGGCACTGGGGAGCTCACACAGGGAAAACTAATCACCATAGCATTTGGCTTTAAAACCTAGAGGGGTTGATTACATGTGTGTGTAAAATCAGTGGGACTTAGAGCCTGAAGCTTTAAAAGTCAGCTGACTCAGTGCTTCGTGAGCTGGGAAGGCAAGGGATAGCTGGGGCACCACACTCAAAGAGACAACAGCCTGCATGAACAGGCAATAAAAACAGTAGTTACACACGGCCCAGGGCAAATGGGAGATAGATCTGTTCATACTGATTTCAGAGCACATTGGGGAACTTCTCTAAAAATGAGGGATCTGGCAAGGGCCATTTTCCTCCTTCATCCCAAAACATAAACACAGAGCTAGCTACAGGAGGCAAGGCTGCACAGACACTTGCTACCTAACCTGCAAGCAGTGCACCATACTCACAAGGTGTCCTGAGGCCTTGTCTACTCAAAGCCTCCTAGCCTCCACCCAGAGCTCAGGCTAAACTCTGTTAAAGTTGTGTGCACACCTCACATGGCTATTGGGTGCACCTGCTGCCACACCCCATGCCTAGCCTTGTGCCCCCAACCACTGTCATTTGCTTCCCCCAGCCTCATGCCTCTGACTGCCCTAACATGCAGCCTCCAGCCATCAAGGGCTTTGGGGGATCTGGCATAGGACTAGTGGCCCAACACAAATTTGATAACACAGGTGCTCCACTCCCAAGTTCCCCAGAAGACACAATGGCTCAGAACTGGCCTGTGTCCCACTAACACCACAGAGAACAAGCACAGCCCACAGCAGGCAGAGTCAGGAAAGACAACCCACTGAAAGGACAACTGACCCAGACACAACAGTAGAGTGTAAGCATCACACACAGGGTCCCCTCCTGAAGTGCCAGGCTCTGGGGAACAGGGCACCGCAGGGCACTCCAGGACCTACTCTTCATAAAGCCACTACTTGCAAGAGCAGAAGCCATAGCTGACTTTCTTCACACATAGAAACAGACACAGAGAGGCAGATAAAATGAGAAGACAGAGAAAATTTATTACAAATGAAAGAACAGGACAAGGCCATGGCTAGAGGTTGAAGCAAAACAGACATAAGTACATACCTGATAGAGATTAAGCAAGGATCATGAGGATATTCACTGGACTTGAGAAAGAGTAGAACACAAAAGTGAGGCCCTTAACACAGAGATGAAGGATAATGCAGCAGAAATAAAGTTCTCAATAAAATGAGAAACACGTGATGGGATGAATAGCAGGTTGGAAGAAGAAGAGGAATGAGTTAGTGACCTAGATGACAGGGTAATGGAAAGTAATCAAAGTGAACAAAAGAGAGAAAGAAGAATTACACAGAGTGCGAATAGACTTACAGAACTCAGTGGCTTCAAACATAATAGCATTTGTATTATAGGATTTCCAGAAGAAGAGAGAAAAATGGGCAGGAAATTTATCTGAAGAAAATATAGCTGAAAACTTGCCCAATCTGGGGAAGGAAACGGATATCCAGACCCAGGAGGTACAGAGAACCCCTATCAAAATCAACAAAAACAGGTCCGTACCAGAACATAGCATAATTGAGTTGGCAAAATAGAGTGATAAAGAAAACATTTTAAAAGCATCAAGACAAAAGAAGTCAGTAACTAACAAGGGATAACCCATAAGGTTAGCAGGAGATTTTTCATAGAAACCTTACAAGCCAAAATAGAGTGGTGTGATATATCCAAAATGCTAATCGGGAAGAATGTGCAGCTGAAAATACTCTATCCAGCAGGACTACCATTCAAAAAAAGGAGAGATAAAGAGCTTTCCAGACAAACAAAAACTAAGGAGTTTATGACCAGTAAACCAGGCCTTCAAGAGATACTAAAGGGGACTCGTTGAATGGGAAGGAGAGACCCAAAGTGACGGTATAGAACTCAAGAACACAAACACAGAAAAAATAAATACTTCTCTTAAAAATATCAGTCAAGAAACTCACTAAGAGGGCATAAAATATAATAAAAGATGCCTAAAGTACAAGGAGGAGAAAAGAACTGAGCTCAAACTTCACTGATCAACGTTTATTGACTGCTATATTCAAAGAGATTATATACAAACCTAATGATAACCATGTATCCCAAATCACTAAAGAATATGCAAAGAATAAAGAGAAAGAAAGCCAAATACATCACTAAAGGAAACCAAATCAGCAAAACATGGAAGACAAGAAAGGATCAGAGAAAATATTCAGAAACAACAACAAAACAAGTAATAAAATGGCACTACTGAATATACATCTATCAATCATTACTTTGAATGTCACTAGGGGATGGGGACTAAGGAGGGCACTTGTTATGATGGACACGAGGTGATGTATGGAAGTGTTGGATCACCAGATTGTACACCTGAAATTAATAAGACTGTAAGTTAACTAACTGGAATGAAAATAAAAACTTGAAAAATGTTTATCTTTATTACTAATAGTATGTAAGAAAGCTATTGTGGCTGTATGGGATGACTAGAGTCTCTGCCCCAGATGGGATAACATAGGCTAAGCGCTTGGTACATGTGCAGTAATAATACACAGTAATATTAACATCCTCTTTTTTATTGACTTAGGGTCTCTTATCTCCCAGAGATAATGTTATTTCAGATTTCCGTTGTAAAGGTAATGGTTTGGAATTGTGTTATCCGAACACTTTAGGAAGTACTATTTGTCTCTGAATCAAGCTTGTGAAATAGATCTTGAACCACATGCTAAGAGGAAATGTTATTGTCCTTATAAAATGATTTTTTTTGCTCATATATTCCCTTGCAGAGAAATAATAATAATTAATGACATTTTGGAAACTTATTGGGATGTTATACACACTTCAAGCTTTATGGCAGTTCCAGGTGACATATTTGCTTTTGCAGAATACTGAAATCCTCAATGCGGCTGGTGGCTGTAAGATTGTTTTAATTATTCTTTTCAAACAGTGAGTTCTGGAGTTAGCAAAAGACCTGATCAGTAGAACATTGTCAGTTTGGTTGAGGGGCCTGGGAACTTATCCAAGAAGACCTTTTATATCCCACAATTCTAACTTTAATTAGTGAGAAGAGAAGAGGGCAATCATGGGCACTGGAATGGAGTGGGCCTTGGAAAAATTGTGTCACAAGCAAGCTTGCCTTCAACATTTGCCCACATTCCTTTTTAAGTTTCCTTCTTCCCTCCCATGGCAGTGCCCAGCCCATTAGGCTCCTGCCAGGTGTATCTCATTTTACTATCTTGTTAAAAGAGCTGAATACTGACTATTACTCTCACTTTGCAGGTGAAGCAAACTTTTATCTCAAAGACACGACGCCCAAAAGCCTGAGTAAAGGGTTCCAGAGGTATTTGGAAAGATTTTCTTTGTACCCATAAACTCACACCATGTTGGCGGCGACTCCGCACATACAGAAGTTGCACCTGGTTAGATTTGCTGGAAGTTAAGCCTTTCTAATTTGGGGGCAAAATTAGCATGTTATTATACAGATAAGTAACTATGCAAGGGTCATTTAGCCTGCTTACTGAGACTATCAAAATATTACATAAAGTTTGGAGTGGATCCTGGATTATAATTTTTTTAAAGATTTTATTTATTTATTTGACAGACAGAAATCACAAGTAGAGGGAGAGGCAGGCAGAGAGAGAGGAGGAAGCAGGCTCCCTGCTGAGCAGAGAACCCAATGTGGGCCTCCAACCCAGGACCCTGAGATCATGACGTGAGCCGAAGGCAGAGGCTTTAACCCACTAAGCCACCCAGGCGCCCCTGGATTATAATTGTTAATACTGTTATTCTTGATCAGAGCAGAAAGAGGAGTAGCTATTCCTCTTTGAGAGTTTTCTATTTCTGCCTCTGATCATACCACATGGAGATGTTCAAAGTGGCCTGCCTAGAGAAATGACAGAAGTCACAAAAGATATTTAAATACCCTCCTCTGCTTCCTATAGGACTTCTGCTCTCTGTAAGTGAGGTCAGGGGTGATTTCTCTGTCCTCAACACTTGAAGCAATGACTGGAGAACTAACAGCTGATTGCAGATTCCATTTTTGGGGTAGTTTTGGAATCCCTCAGCTGCATCTTAGGCCACACAACTCATGTTTAATTTTGTGCTTTAAATTCCACATTTTTTCATTTAAAAATCTGCTTTAGAAACTAAAAGCTGCTGAATATTAAAAAACCATAAAATCCTCCATGTTTATCTTGTATGTAACTCTCTCTCTCTCTACATGTCTTTTTTTCTAAAAGGTCTTATTCATTTATTTTAGAGAAAGGGTGAGAGAAAGAGCAGTGGGAGGAGCAGAGGGAGAAGAAGATAATCTTCAGCAGACTCCATGGCACTGAGAGCAGAGCCCCATGTGGGCCTCAGTACCAGGACCCTGAGATTTATGACCTGAGCCAAAACCAAGAATTGGATACTTAAACCAACTGAGCCATCCAGGTGCCCCTCTCTACATGTCTTTTTATCCCATTGTTTAGCTTTGGAAGCCCAACTATTGATCCAGGGCAAGTAAAATAGAGAAGATGTGTCAATAAAAGATATGCTCAAGATGTTTTGAAGTTGGCAAGTGTGACTATAAGAAGAAAAAGAAATCCTCTAACAGTGAATTCTAGACCTTTGTTACATTAAATGGGCCAGCAGATGTGGCTCTGTAACTTATAAGATTTAAAAAGAAGATAGGGTGCCTGGGTGGCTCAGTCATTAGACATCTGCCTTTGGCTCAGGCACTGATCCCAGGGTCCTGGGATCAAGGCCTGCATTGGGCTCCCTGCTTGGTAGGAAGCCTGTTTCTCCCTCTCCCAGCCCCCTGCTTATGTTCTCTCTCTCATCGTCTCTCTCTGTCAAATAAATAAATAAAATCTTTTAAAAAGAAGCTAAAACTAGCAGTCAACATTTAAAAAGAAACAGAAAAGGGCGAAATTCATATTTGTAGCAAGAGGTCCTAATTAGAATTCAGTTCCTAAAATCAACCAATGAACTAAATGAACATAACATTCTGTTGATGGTAGAAGCTACAGCAAATTCTGACTTCAAATGTGCCTGCGAATGATTTCTATCTAGCAAGAAAGAAAAACTTGAATTCAGACTGTGCTTGTGTTTTTATGAACAACAGATTATTTACCCAAATATTAATAATTCACTCCATGATTCTTAAGGAAAATTGTAAAGTGATTAAAATGCAGACGTGTAAGATTAAAAACCTGCGTGTTTACTTGGTAATGTGAACTCCTTCCATTTTTAGCTAGGGTGCCATTCTTGGAGATTTTAATTCTTTGGGAAATATTGCTCTTCTCAAAGATTTAACCTGGGTGTATGGGACCCACAATGTGGAGATGTGTGTGTAAGCAGTCACCTTAGGGAAACAAGGCCGTACACAGGCAGGAAATTCACCTCACCCTGGAGGAAATTCGCTCATAATCTTCTGGGTAAACAGCTTGGGATTATGTTTGAGAGAGTTCCCTGCAACAAAAAATTATCTGGCCTAAAAATGTCTATAGTGCCATGACACCCTGTTATAGATGAAGAAACTCTGCCTAGACAGGCTAAGAAATGTGTCCAAAGACCCACAGCCAGCAGGTGACTGCGTATCACTTGGCACCTAGAGGGCTCTGAACCAAGAGTCTTGGTCCAGTCTGGAGTGAAGGCTTCAGGGTACCTGACTCATGACAATGCACATAAATTTGTTTTTTTTCCCCTTTAAACTAAGCAATCTTAATTTTTCCCTACTAAAATTGAGTTCAGCTGTCATAAAGAGCATAAAGAGCTTTGCTCATTTTTCCCCCAGTATAATTTCATTTAAGCATTGAAATTGGACTCATTTTTATTCTATTTTTGGCCCAGGATTGAGGTGCCTTAGGTGATTCTTAGATTAGCTCCGTCTAATTAAGGGTTGGTGCATTGTGTTCTAGACTGTCTTCCATCATTGTGGCATGCTAGTGTTGTATCCTAGGTGTCTAGCAGTGTCCCTTGTCATCTTTCTCCTATTAACTCCTCCCCCCACCCGATTTTATTTCAGTGATTTGTAATGGTCCACAAATAATGCTTTTTAAATTACCAAAATAGCCTAGAAAGGTACAGAATGTATTTGAGAAGGCAAAATTCAGGTCTGATTACATATTGGACAAATAAGTAACAAAATGGAATACAGAATGATACCCAATGAGAAAGAATAAATAAGCAAATATGAATAACACCTTTTGTATTAATAATATGTAGCCATATTCCAATTAGCAATTTTACTTCTATACATTTTTCACCTGAGAAAGGATTTGATATGATTTATAAAATACTCACTTTACAGAATTTGTAAATCTGGAAAATAAATGTTAAATTTCTTAAGATGCATTTCATTAGATTTATGATCTTTTTGGCTTTGCATTTCTCAGCATCTCATGTTTGGAATACCCCCAATCCTCTTAACATGTTTACCTGCTGCTAATGAAACGTCCCTCACATTTTTCCCCCATCAGGGTACACCTTCTAAAATTTAAATTTGATCATATCATTATTCTGCTTAAAATTCTTCAACTGTTTCCATAAATATTCTAAGCACCTGTTGAAATATGTGAAGACCTCCCACCCACCAAACTCCCTTTCCTTCCAGGCTGCCCTAATGCAGGCCAAATGTAGTTTCTTGTACAAGCCGGGCTTTTCGGTGCCTGGCTCCATTTGCATTTTGAGTAGGCTCACTGCAGACTGTGTACCCAACAAACTCACATTTTTTAAAATGCAAATAATCCCCTTCTGTAAAATGTCCCATAATAAGCCATACATTCCTCTATTACAATATTGAACTATATTGTATTTTAATTAATCTATTTACCCATCTGACTTGTCCACTAAATGTTGAACTCCTCCTCGGCAAGTCCTTCCTGATCATGTTTGAACACTCTGCATTTTACATTCTGGTATATAGTAGATCCTCAATGAATATTTTTAGAGGAAGAGAGTGAGTAAGTAAATGATGAATATATCAAATTACACTAGAGTCCAATTTAATCAGTCAATTTCAAGAGCTCTTCTTTATCTCTTAATCTTTTTGTTAAAGCATTCTGTAAAGAGTTTTATCTCAAAGTTTGGTTATAGCATATTTAAAATGTAATTGAGGATATTATTATAGGCTAACCAGACAATTGCCCATACTCATTACTGCGAAGATTGAAGGACTATTTTGATAAGCAAATAGAATATAGAACTGCATTCAAAATAAAGTCAAATAGAATGACTTCAAGTGCTGTGTTATCACAAAATTTCATTAGACTGCAAACATATTTCCAGTATTCATAAATCCAGTGATGAATTACTGCTAGAACAATATTTTCAAATCCCACTTCTAAAGAAGTATTTTATCAGCTAGAAGGAGGCTAGTTTCTGCTGAATGATTTCATATTTTATGTGTATATTTAGAGGACTAAATTGAGCTTAGCTTTAGTCATGCTTACTTTAAAGAGAAAAAAAAAACAATAATTTTCTTCCAGAAAGGTCCTTCTGGTCATTATCTTTTCCATGTAATTAGTAACCTGTGAGAGTCCTGTTATTTAGTTAGTATTCATCATAATTTCCTGCCCTGAAAAAAAATCTCATACATTAAGTTCCCAATTTTGCACAATGTTTGTTGTATAATGTTCACCAAAAAAATGAGGAAGAAAATTACCTTATGAGGAACAGCTGTACTGTGAGAGTTTTTTGTTTTTTGTTTTGACAACAGAAAATGTTACAGAAATGGAGGCAGTAAGAAATTGGGTAGCCACGAAAGGACAGATAATATTTCATCAAACTAATTTTTTTTTCTAATTTGATAAAGAGAGAGAGTGAGGGAGAGAGCCTAAGCAGGGTTGGGGGTGGAGAGAGGGGCAAAGGGAGAAGCAGACTCCCTGCTGATCAGGAAGCCCATCACAAAGCTCTATCCTAGGACCCTGGGATCATGACCCAAGCAGAAGGCAGACACTTCAAACCAAATTCTGATGGAACAAGTCAAATTACAGTATGCTGGATGTCGTGTGACTTTCCAGTTATCAGAACTGGAAATGGGAGCATCTCAGTATTACTCTCAACTTTAGCAGTGATTTGTGACTGTTTGTAAAATGAGAAGAAATGGTTGCTTGCCCTGTAGTATCAAGGCAGCTTAAAGGAACTATGTGAGCTTCTTCTGACAAGTATAAAGCCAACCCTCTTTTGCCCAGAGTGAATTCAGAAGTAGTAGTAGGCTGAGGGACCGCTAAAAACATGGGCCAAAACAGAAATAAACCAATACTATGGCAAACTCCTAAGGGGGAGCCAAGCTCTGGAGGAAATAAATAAGTACTTTACCTTGACATCAGATAATTTTAAAACAAGCTGATTTCAAAAAATAGTTTTGAGGATTATCATCTAGTATTTTCAAATGCATTTTAAACTTTATGTCAAAGATCTAATATCCCATTGAAAAGAAAGCTTATGCATAGGTTATTTGAAATAATGTTCTGAGGAACGCTATTCTTACAGAAATTCACTAGAGGGCAGTATATAGCAAGCGTTATTCCTGATTGCCTGGAATATTGATTTGTTTCAGAGAATATAACCTGAATATCATATTACAGCTTAATTTTTTAAAATGACATACAGTTCTACTGTTTTAAAGTTTAAAAAGATTTCCCACATCAGGTGCCGGGATAAGTCTACGCATTTCCATTTGTTGTGAAGAATGATGGGGTTGATTATATGTTGAAAGCATTTCTGTCTTCCTGACAAATCAAAGTGTGAAGAATTCGTTTCTGTACTCAGTTGAGCAGTGATGCATTTCAATCTGGCTAGACTTTAATTTATACTCTCTACCTTAGGAAAGAAACCAGGTTTCCAGAGACAGCTGTCCTTAATTGCAGTTAGGTCACACTGCCTCACACGCCTTGACCCCAGAACATGGAGTGCAGTGGTCTTGATCCTATCAGCTGCCTGTGTAGCACACGCTTCCTTGAAGAAATGTATTTAATTTGATTTCTGAGAGTAAATGACACATCTGTGAGATAGAGTTTAGAATTCAAATTGCTCATTTAACTGTAAGGAAATACTACAGTTGATGAAAACTAGGCATCTTTTGCTTATAATAATACCTGCCTCCTCACCTATAGTTTCTTCCTTCCTCCCAAAATCCACCCATTCACCATCTTCCATTAACTTACTCAATATTTATTATTCTTTTACAATGTATGTGCCATGTAAGCCCTGAGGTTAAAGGTGAGCATGAAATTTCAGTTCATTAGAACGGATAAACTTTTCTCAGAATATTAGGACATGGTGAGCCTTAGATGTTCCTCAAATAAGAATAGCAGATGTATGTATAGCCTTCTGAACCAGGCAATTGTTCTGAGCTCCTTTAACAATATCTTTGGGAGGTAGGTTCCATCATTATCGTCACCATGACCATCTTCCTCCTCCTTCTCCTCCTCATCACTATCATTATCATCATCATCAACATTCCAATTACTATCACCTCCATGATCATCCCCCTTCTCATCCCCATTTATGGATAGGTACATTAAGTCACAAGAAGATCAAGTCCCTTGCCCGTGGTCATACAGTATGAATGGCAGAGCCAAAATTTGAGACTTGCTCCAGACTCCATGCTCTAAACAGCTGATCAAGCTATACTTCTCCTTCAGAGCAAGAGTTTCAGGTGAAGCAAAAATCAGCTTGGAAAACAGGTAATTTAAGGACGGTGTTTTGCTTTTGTGAAAGAATGTACTAGACAATTAAGGAAATGTTTTATTTAGGCTATTGCAGTAGGGAGAATGTTCATTAATGAATGTCTCAAAGAAGAGGGAGAGAACTTAGTGGGCCAGACAGCCATAAGGAACTCTGAAGCTGTTTCCCTCACTTCCCACCCCTGTGCATTTAATTTAGCTTTTTTCATGTGTGTAGAACAGTGGGCTTCCAAATGGGGGAAATAATGCAAAAAGCTCGACTCAGAAGTATCACCCTCTGCCACATCCTTCCACCCGGTCACTGGGTCATTCCCCTACCCAGATGCCCCTATTTGTGTAGTAAAATGACATCCTGGTGCCCTACCTTGTTTATCCTGTGTTTCTTTATGTAAAGACAAGCAGATGTATGACTCTTTTCTTTAATCTTCCAAATATTACAACCTTGGGGGTAGTCTTTCCATTTTACTGATGACGAAACAGGCTCTTCGTCTGGATGGCTACAAACTCTTGTGCCTTGTTAATAACCTGTCTTGAGTGCTCTATAGTTTGGACAAAGCGATTAAAATGCCTAAGTCCCCAAACACGCAGGTTGTGGCATGCAGCTTTTAATCCCAAAGTTTGCCTTTTGGGAAGACTGCGTTTTCATCTGTGTTTTAAGTCCAGGTTATCTTTTCAGACTGGAATTTGCAGTGTTCCTAGCATATCACCAAGTGACACGCTGGATGTGGGACGTGGCTTGGAGGTTTTCTTGTTTTGTTTCTGTTTAATTTAGGTGAAATGCACACAAAATAAAATTAACATTTGCAGCATGTACAATCCAGGGGTATTTATTATGTTTATGATGTTGTGCGACCACTGCCTCTATCTAGTTCCCAAACCTTTTTAGCATCCCCAAAAGAGAACCTGTACTCATGAAGCAGTCCCTTTCCCTCTTCCTTGCTTCCCTTAGTACCTTGAAACCACTGATCTGCTTTCCATCTCTCTAGGAGGTATCTGTTTTGGATCATTCATATAAATGGAATCATATATTGTGTGACCTTTTTGGTTTAACTTCTTTCATTTGGCCCTCCTGTTATCACAGGCCATCCACGTCGTAGCATGTAGCAATACCCCATTCCTTTTTATGGCTGTACAGTATTCCTTTGCATAGACAGACCACATTTTGTTTCTCCACTGGCCATCTGATGGACACCTGGAAGGCTTGGTGGGGCGGGAAGGTGGGGAGAAGAGTAGTCTGTACCCTGACCTGTGCTGTGCTACTTAAGAGCCGTGCGACCATGAACCAGCTACTGACCAGCTTCTGCTTTCCTTTATTTGTTAAATGAAAACTGATAATAACATCTAACTTTTCAAGTGGTTGAAAGATTGAATAAAATAAGTTCATAGTAACATACCTGCCAAATAGCAGGCCCACCTAAATGCTGGCTGTTGTACAGTAGGATCTTATGAGGGGGATGAGTAGGGGGAGAGAAAGCACGAGCTTGTGTTACAGTAGGTTTTTTAGTATGTGTTTGTTCTGTTACGGATGCTCAGGCCTTTATGCTGCTGCTGCTGCTGCTGCTGCTGCTGCTGCTGCTGCTGCTGCTGCTTCTTCTTCTTCTCCTTCTTCTTCACTTTTAACGCCTACATGTTTTCTCTGCTTTGTTGTTTGGTGATTTTTTCGCCCTCCCTCCCCAACAAACTACCCTCACAACCCCTCCCTCCCAAACTCACTGAACACAGGATTTTACATTTAGAAGCAGGGCCCTAGACAGAATGTCTGTAGTGGAATGTTACATAATTCATATTTAGATCTGAAGAGCTCATTATAAAAACCTGACACACTTCAGGAATATTAAATTATTGCAGACTGTGTGGAGCAAAGAAACATTATTGAAGCATTTCACAATTCTAGGTGAGCCTGAATTTAACTGATAGGGTTTCACAGCTTTTACTGAGGGAAAATGATTTCAGTTGTTACATGGTTCCTGGCCCTTGGGGGACTTTAATCTCCTTAATTACAAAGAAACAAATTTCCTAAATAATTTGGAGTTACTTCACAGCATTTTCCCAACCTCTGGCTTTTGGAAAATTAAAGGGGATGCCAAGACCCGGGCTGTGGTAACTTCTCTCCTTACTGTGGCTTCCTTATCAAAGTTTTTATTTGAAATAATGTTGGTTTCCTTTCCTTATGGATATCCAGGTGTTCTTCAGAAATGCACAAGCAGTGTTTTATAACACTTGAACACAGTACCAGTTTGTTGAAGAAGCAGTGTTGGAGATACCCACGGAATAGGGAGAGGTGTTATGTGGTGCTTTATGAAGTTGAAGAGGAAAACACGGCCCAGTTCCCATCCAGTTTTATGTAGGAACTTCTTTAAAAATATATATATATATTTTATTTATTTATTTGACAGAGATCACAAGTAGGCAGAGAGGCAGGCAGAGAGGCAGAGAGAGAGGAGGAAGCAGGCTCCCTGCCGAGGAGCCAAGCAGAGAGCCCAATGCGGGACTTGATTCCAGGGCCCTGGGATCATGACCTGAGCCGAAGTTTAACCCACTGAGCCACCCAGGCACCCCATATGGGAACTTTTAGGAAGCCTTGAAATTGGGTAAAATCTATATATTTCAGCTCATTCTGTTATTTATGTTAGGTACCTGTTGTGTGCAAAACAGCACGATGGAAATATCTTAGATTCTATCTCTTCCTGCCATGTCTTTACAAGGAAAACTTAACCTGCTTTAGTTTCCTCTTCTGTAAAGGGAGAATAAGAGTATGGACCGGAGGTCACTCACTGCCACGTGACATTGAGCTATTAACACAGGAAATGATTGGCACCTCATCTTTTTTAAGCACTTTTTTAAGCACAGGTACTCTTCCAAGCATGTGACATGTGTGGTCACACTTCATTTCCACAATGGCTCCCTGTTACCGCCATTACAGAGATGGAGACACTGAGGCAAGGAGGGGCTGAGTAACTTCCTCAATATCACATTGCATATCGGTGGCTGAAGCTAGGCACCTGGCCAAAAAGCAGATTGTAGCATAAGTAGGGAGAAATCCCATTGAATAGAGATCAGAAAACCTTTCTGCATACAATACTTTGAACTCAACCTTGAAGGGTCAGTAGAATGTCAAGGCAGACACGAGAAGAAAGATTGAAGAGAAAGGTAGCATGCAAGTTACAACTGGAGATGTGAGGAGGCACATCGCCTCCTTACCAGACTTAGATTTCCTTTTCTTAGTTTGGCTGTTTGTTGCCAGTCTTTGTGCCTTTGCACAGCTGATCCTTCTGCCAGAAACAACCGTTCATTCATTTATTATACATGGACTTACTGAGTGCCTGTTGGTCTTCTCTTATCCAGTTAGCATAAGAATCATTCTTTGAGACCCCACAGTATAGGGCTCCTCCTCTGAGAAGGGTTTTTGTTTTTTTTTTTAAGATTTGATTTATTTATTTGACAGACAGAGATCACAAGTAGGCAGAGAGACAGGCAGAGAGAGGGGGAAGAAGCAGGCTTCCTGCTGAGCAGAGAGCCAGATACGGGGCTCAATCCCAGGACCCTGAGATCATGACCTGAGCTGAAGGCAGAGGCTCAACCCACTGAGCCACCCAGGCGTCTCACCTCTGAGAAGTTTTAGTGATTCTTCCAAGTAAAGGAGAGTCCTTGCTCCTTTGTGTCCCAGTATACCTGGTGTCTGCGTGTGTGTGTGTTCTGGTTGTCCCTGGAGGGACAACCCTGCAGTCCCTGCAGTCCCTTACCTGCCTTACATCCTCATTAGACTGAGCACCTGTGAAGACAGGAATAAAGAGTCCGCACTCTTAGCCAGGGTGGCTGCACGGTAGCTGACTCTTGACGTGAATGAGCCGGCATTTGGGCCTGGCCTGTCATAGGTTCTTCGTCACTGGCTGTGGCCATGAGATGATCAGTATTATTAAAAAATTTAATTATGTACATGTAGGGCTTTGTGACTCTGTCATCTCCTGTGGGATGTTGTCTTCTGTCAGGGGGAGAGGTTGGTAAGTGGGGGTGAGGGCTAGTAGCATGGTGCAGCTAGATGGCACAAGGGTGGCAGGGAAGGTTCCCATTTTCTGTGTTTGATTTCATGGACCCCATTCTAGGAAGACAGTTTTGCATTCTCCTTAGTTGTAGCTTTGGTTCCTATCGTTGAGACATCATTCGGGGCCAGCATTGTTTTAAAAAAATAATAATAATCGCTTTTTAACAAATAAATTAACCAAGTATCTTTGGCTAAGGTGAGAATTTCCCTATTATCAGGGCTTCCTATAATTTTACTAATTTTATTGTCTTTTTATTTAAGTATAAACACATAGTGTTCTGTTAGTTTCAGGTGTACAGTAGAGTCACTCAGCTGTTCTCAGGGCTCATCACAGTTAAGTGTACTCTTAATCCCTTCACCTGTTTCACCCATGCCCCCCCAACAGCTCCCCTCTGGTAACCCCTGGTTTGTTCTCTGCAAATTAAAGTGTGTTTGTTTGCCTCTCTTCGTCTTTGTTTTGTTTCTTAAATTCCACATATGTCTTTCTCTGACATAGTTCACCCAGCATTATACCCTCTCACCATTTGTAACAACATGGACGAAGCTAGAATGCACAAAGTCTTCCTATAGTTTTATGTGGCTTTTACATTAGACCTAGTTAAGCCCTCCTTAGTTGTCATGATTAAGAGGTTTGGTTTACTGTTCTTTTTGAGCAGAAACTGGCATTCAGAATCTGCCTTTCTGGATTCAACCATTCTGGGTCTGTGGGATGAGCTCAGAATTGGCTTGCTCAGTTTAAAGAACCATTTCCAGCAGCTTTATCTTCATTTTCTTTAAAAATGGGATAACTAGGGGCGCCTGGGTAGCTCAGTGGGTTAAGCCAGTGCCTTCGGCTCAGGTCATGATCTCAGGGTCCTGGGATCGAGCCCCTCTTCAGGCTCTCTCCTCAGTGGGGAGTCTGCTTCCCTTCCTCTCTCTGCCTGCCTTTCTGCCTGCTTGTGATCTCTGTCAAATAAATAAATTTTTAAAAAAAAATCTTTTAAAAAAATGGGATAACTAGTGAAATGTTTATTTTCAACTGAACTCTCCGATGTAACTTTCAGATAGATGGTCACTGGGAAAGATTATTAACTCGACACAGGGGATACATTCATTCAATTTAACTGAAATCAAATGAGATAATGTATGTGAACCCGTAGCTGAGGGCAAAGTATAGAGTAAATGCATAGTAAATATTAGCTGTAATTGAAGTGGTTGTATTATCATTATCATTATCTTCTCTTCCCAGCATAGAGTCTGGACTTAATAGTACCTAGTAATGTGTGATGTGTATTTATTAAAAAAGAAAGAACAGAATGAGTGGCTGCCTGCTTCTTCTCTTTTGCTCTCCACATTAAATGCTTGTCTGCTCTTACAGCTGAGGAAAAAGCTGACATAAAAATTGGCTGGCTGGAAAGTTTCTCAGCCCCATTTGTCACCTGACCCTTGGAGCCCAATTGTATGTTAACTCTATGTCCCTGCTGATGCCTGTCAGTGAAGGAGAGACCACAGGTCACTTCCCTATGATCTGCCTTAGCCAGCATGGCTCTGATCAAGCTTGGCTGATGGATGGGTGCCCTGTTGGAAATGTCTCCACAGGGTTGCTCAGGAAATACTCCTTTGCTGTATTTTCTGGGTGGCATCTACTGCTTGAAAGCAAGACATGTGGAAAACAAGGAGTTGGGTTTTGTCCTTCTTAGAAATCCAGAGTTTTAAAGAGATAGGTGTCTAGTTATGTATCTAGGTTAAGAGACCATGTTTCAGGTAGACCTGTCATTCCCTTTGCTACAAACCCTGTCAGTGGCTTGATGACATCAAGGGAGCAGTTTGTACACAAAGACCAAAGTTTTCCTGGTTTTGTGTGTTTGACAGTCTGTTTTGCCACCCCCCGACTAATTTCTGTTGAACCTCACAAGGGTGATGATTCTAAACATTCTCTTGGCTTGATTCGCAGCGCTCAGGAGTGAATGAGATGTGCAGCTCGGAGCATTGTTTCTGAAGGGAGGAGTCGTTGTCTTGAAGAGGAGTCCTCCATGAGCCTGGCCAAGGCTCGGAATCTGTGTGAAGTGGACTAAGGCTTGGTAGGATATCAACTGAGACAGAACTTCAAGGAGCTGTGAAAATCAGTGCCAAGAAAGACTCCAGAAAGAAAGGTTGGGCTGATTTGTTCCTTTCTTACTGGCTATTTATCTGTGCAGTGTTTTATCTCTGGAATGATTTATAGCACTGTCTTTGTGATGGCATTTTTTTTTTGTTTTTTTGTTTTTTGGGTTTTTTTTTTTAAGATTTTTATTTATTTATTTGACAGTGGGAGTGATCACAACTAGGCAGAGAGGCAGGCAGAGAGAAAGGAGGAAGCAGGCTCCCTGCTGAGCAGAGAGCCCAATATGGAGCTGGATCCCAGGACTCTGAGATCATGACCTAAGCCAAAGGCAGAGGCTTAACCCACTGAGCCACCAGGTGCCCCTGTTTTTTTTTTTTTTAAGATTTTTATTTATTTATTTGACAGATATCACAAGTAGGCAGAGAGGCAGGCAGGGAGAGAGGGGAAAGCAGGCTTCCCGCTGAGGAGAGAGCCCGATGTGAGGCTCGATCCCAGGACTCTGGGATCATGACCTGAGCTGAAGGCAGAGGCTTAACCCACTAAGCCAACCAGGTGCCCCATGGCATATGTTTTTTAATGGGTGCTAGCATTATTTGTTGTTTTCTGTACTCGTAGTGTATATTTTAATGGCTCTCCATTATGCCTTGGGTGAAATCCAAAATTATTTTCATAACATATAAAACCCTTCCTGGTATGCCTTCCTCCCATCCCTCCAGTGAGCAACGTCTCTGCCTAATCCTCCCACCCCCATTATCCAACCTTGTTTGTCCTCTAGGCATTCTGTCTCTTGGGGTTCACTTTCGCAGGTTTCCAAAGTTCTCAAATTCCAGCAGCACCAGAACCACCTGGAAGGCTTGTTAAAACACAGATGCTGGGTCTCATCCCCAGAATTTTTGGTTTCAGGAGGTCTGGGGTAGGGCCCACACCCGCATTTGGAACAAATTCCGCAATCATACCAGTGCCATTGTTTTAGAGTCCAGACTTTGGGAACCACTGGACAATTAATCTAGCACGAAATCCTTTGTCACTCCCCGCTTGTTCCTAGGCTGGCTCCCACTTAATCTTCAGATCAGTCCTTTCCTTCCTCCCTGCACTGGGTTAGTTGTTTTTGTTTGTTTTGCTGCAGGAGCACTTTGTTAGAATCTCATTTTATTCAAAATTTCCCGTGTTTTTGTTTATCTGCTGGACCAAGCATTCCTGCAGAGCCGGACCTCTCATTCACCTCTCAATTTCAACACTTGGAATGTGCTTGACCCCGAGCAGGCACATAGATACCTGCTAATGATGACTGGCATGTGTAATATGATAATGAGGTAACTCTCACCCTCTCCATGTTTTCTGGAGAATTGGGTCCCATGGCTTTATGACCATGCCTTTCAGGATATTTCTCTCCAGGTTGCAATTAGGCATAAGCAACTTCGTGCTGTGTGTTGGCTTTCTCTCCCTCATCTTCTGAGGTGCACGGAGGAGGATTAACAGACTTCTCTTTCAGGTCTTGAAATCTGTCATTATGGTCTTGCAAACCAGGATGCACTCAGTAGTTTGTATAGGCAGTGATTCGTTTGAGACACTGCTGTGCCTGCCCCGTCATGTTTCATGATGTCATTAGTCTGACACTCTATAGGAAACAAGGGACATAAATGTAAAACACAGGCAGCTCCCAGACAGCCACAACCTCAGGAAGGATGGTAAATGTTGTTTTGGATGTTTATTTGAAACACAAACATTTTGGAAGCACTCTATTTTATTTGCTAAAACTTAATGTAAACCTTGTATTTCATGCATCATGGTCTAAGAATAATACAAGCAAAGCAAGTCAGTCAGAGAGCAGGTCTTGGGAGAACTGCTACATGGGGAAGAAAGATTGCAGAGCATGATAATGCACTAGAATTCAAATGCTTTTTCAGTGAAAACTGACAAGTTATATTTTTGCTTCAGATTTAACCTTTCCACTAAACTTGTGCTCTTGAATGCTTAATGCATTAAAAATTGTATCTTACTGAATATCTTTTCATTCTTAATTTTAACATCCAGAATCAGGAGCATTCTAAAATGAGGATTCAGGTTTTCAGAACATTGGCTTAGTTGAAGATTTGGGATGGGAATATGAAGGTGATTTTTTAGAACCTCCTCATCTTCATGTCTTACAGGACTCTAAAATCAGCACGATACATAATGCAAGGAATATCTCCTAGTGAGTGGCCAGGACCATGGAGTCTGGACAGGGAGACCTAGATTCAAATTCTAGCTATGCCCGCTCTTAATTGTGTGACCTTAGAATGTTACTTAACCTCTCTGAGCATCTGTTTTTTCTCCTATAAGTAAGGATATTATATTAAAGTTCAGAGGTTTACTATGAAGAATAATTGATATAAGACAGATTAAATACTTAGTATAGTACTTGGCATTTATTAAGGGATCAACAAAGAGCCTTTTTAAAAATGATTTTATTCATTAATTTCACAGAGAGAGAGAGAGTGGAGGGGGAGCAAGCACCAACAGGGGGAGAGAGAGAGGGAGAGGGAAAAGCAGGCTTCCCCCTGAGAAGGGAGCCTGACTCGGGGCTTGATATCAGGACCCTGGGATCGTGACCTGAGGTGAAGATTGATGTTTGAGGGATGCCTGGGTGGCTCAGTGGGTTAAAGCCTCTGCCTTCGACTCAGGTCATGATCCAAGGGTCCTGGGATTGAGCCCCGCATTGGGCTCTCTGCTCAGCAGGGAGCCTGCTTTCTCCTCTCTCTCTCTCTCTGCCTGCCTCTCTGCCTACTTGTGATTTCTGTCTGTCAAATAAATAAATAAAATCTTTAAAAAAAATAAAAAGATTGATGCTTGAGCCACACAAGTGCCCCAACAAAGAGCCTTTTTGTGTGTTTTTCTTTTTCCTTTTCTCTTTTTCCTTCCCTTTTCTCCTTATCCATCTCTCCTTACTACTTCTTATCTCCTTTCTTCCTGTCATCTCTATTTCCCTCCACTCTTCCTTTCTCTTTCTTTTCTCCCATTTCTGTACTCTTCTTTTTTTTAAAGAGTCTATTTATTTATTTGAGCTAGAGAGAGAGAGAGAGAGAGAGACCACAAGTTGGGGGGAGGGAGAAGGAGAATTAGACTCCCTGATGAGCAGGCAGCCCAATGCAGGACTTGATCTCCGGACCCTGCCAAAGGCTCCACTTAACCGTCTAAGCCAACCCACCCAGGTGCCGCTCTGTGCTTTTCTCCTCCTCTTCTTCATTTTCATCATCAGCATTATACTGTTTTCTCTTACCCATTCTAGAACCAAGGGGATCTTAAAAAGTGTATAGCTGATTTGTCCCAAAGTAAGATTTTACAATTGTTCTTAGCTATGTAGTAGTGATAAACAATATGCATTCTTGATAGACTTCTCTGGCTCAAGGCATTATGAAAGCACATACCTACATTCAAAAAGGGAGAGAATGTGCTCATAAGAGGATTAATTTATTTCTTACTCTACAGTCTTCCCTGTGGAACAGTAAGTATTCCATTAAGCAAATGTTGCTGACTGAGCCAAAATATGTAGAATTTTAAAAGGAAATGTTAACAGTTTATTTATTGATCTTGAATCTTGAATATAATAACATTACTAAAGTTTGTTACTAATTCTTCCAATTCCTCTTTGATTTCCTATGGAAGCAACATAGAACCTCATGAGTAGGTTTATGTCTTCCTCTCTGATCCTTAAGTAATTGTTTTTCTTGTCTTATTGCATTGGCTGGGTCTGTCAGTACAATATTTAGTAATAGGAGGTATTCTTAACTTGATCTTCAATTAATGGAAGTGCTTCTAAGTTTCCTGTAACTGTGATATTAAAATTTTTACTATATCTTTTTTTTTCTTCATTTATTGTTTTGGAAGTGTTGTTGCTTTTTAATAAATCCTGAATTTGGACATTGAATTTTGTCATATGCTCTTTCTATATTTATTTCAATGATTATACATATTTTTCCTCTCAGTTTATATTGCAGTGGATTTTACTGATAGATTTTTCTAAACTCCATTTCTAAGGTAAATATTACTCTTTCATGATATATTATTTTCTATATATGGATTTGATTTTTTGATATTTTACTTAGGATTTTGATAACTATATTCATCAGCACGATTGGCATATAATTTTCTTTTCTAAGAACCTTTGTGCCTGGTATTTGTTAAAGTTTTTAATTTCATACAGTGATTTTTTTTGGTGCTCAGGAAATACTGAATGATATTTAAGCCCTTTTCTGAAAAAATGATTTTCTTTTTTAAGAAGAAAATCTTTTTAGAAGGCATATATTCTCTTAACTGAAAATTAAAACAGAAAATTAAGCATGCCTAATCCCATTATTCAAAAATAATTGCTCTTGGGGCGCCTGGGTGGCTCAGTGGGTTAAGCTGCTGCCTTCGGCTCAGGTCATGATCTCAGGGTCCTGGGATCGAATCCCGCATCGGGCTCTCTGCTCAGCAGGGAGCCTGCTTCCCTCTCTCTCTCTCTCTCTCTCTCTGCCTGCCTCTCCATCTACTTGTGATTTCTCTCTGTCAAATAAATAAATAAAATTAAAAAAAAAATAATTGCTCTGGACTGTTTTCAGGATATGTGTTTGAGATCAAACTAATTCGTACAGTTTCATATCCTGCTTTGTTATTTGACATTATATCATAAGTACATTTCTCATATTATTACATGATATTATAGACTAGAGGGGGTGTTTTTGCCCCTTTGGCAAGATTTAGATGGTTCCTGGGGCAGATATTTTATTTCCTAGAAGAGAATACCTGACAGTACAGGTCATTTATCAAGATTGAGAGTGGCATAAAGAAAAGTTTAGAGGCCCTTTAGAATTTCTCACAAAACGTATCACCCGCTTCTTTAACCCAGGCTATTGAAAGGAAGTCAGAGAGTTTCCAACACAAGTCACCCAGGGGCATATTTCACCATAAAATGCATTTCTAGACAGACCCTTTAGGAGACATAACTGGAGTATTCACAATTCAAATAAGGAAGACTTGAACGTAGTAAGAAATAAAGTTGTTTTCTTCATTTCATTTTTATTGGATTGTGTTACTACACATGCAGCTTGTCCAATAGTGCCTATTCCAGGAGTGGAGTTGATGGAGGATGGGAATGTAGATTTTCAGGTCAAGTTACCTGCCATCAAAGGGGGAGAACATCTGCTGTGATTTTGGTTATTTATAAACCCGGCACCAGGCCACCCAGTGGAAGACTGTGAGAGAGGAAGGGTCCCAGGTGAGCAGGTGCAGGAGTCTTTGGGGACAGTGCCCAGGGATTTCAGTCAGCACCACCTAGCAGCCAAGGGTGGTAGAAAGAGCACTCACTTTGGAGCCAGACCTGGTTTTGAATTCTAATTATTTTCCCTCTTACTGTGTAACCAGAGCTGGCCTCTTAGAACCCTGTCTCAATGAGTGTGTGTGTGTGCATGTGTGCAAATAATACTTACCAGAAGGCGGGGCAGGGAGCATTGTGGGTGAAGGTTCAGCGTGGGAGCCACAGCGTGACAGCTACCTGCTTAGCATTAGTTTTTCTGCCCTTTTCCTTCTAAGATCACAGTTCAGCACTGTTTCCTGATCTTCTAGAAACACCTACAAATAAACTTACTCACTTTCCATATATTAGAGTTATGTCCAAGGATCATTAGTTAGCAAAACAATAATGACAATAAAATGCTACCTTACTTGCTCCCTAAAAGATCCAGCCCCGAGCATCAGAGCCCTGATGGGTCTAGGAGAAGTTGGTGGTCTTATGGCACATGCATTTACTTTGGAGCCCCAGCAAGCTGAGTTTTAACCCTGGCTGTGTGCCTTAGTAGCTGTGTGAACTATTTAGAAGTTTCTTTTTTTCTTCTTCTTCATCTTTTTTTTTTAAATCTTTTTATTTTAAAATTTTATTTATTCATTTCAGGGAGAGAGAGAGAGAGCGAGCAAGCAGGGGGAGTGGCAAGCAGAGAGAGAAGCAGGCCCTCCACTGAGCAGGAAGCCCTATTCAGGACTCGATTCTAGGACCCTAGGATCATGACCTGAGCCAAAGGCAGCCGCTTATCTGACTGAACCATCCAGGCATCCCTATAGGGAGATGTCTTAAAAATTTTTGTTAGTTTTGGTTAAGGAAGTGTTTTAGTAATGCCATTGGGGTTCTCATCCTTCACTTGGTCAGTTAGCCCTGGGAACTATCCTATTAACTAGGGTTTACCCCTGAGGAGCTTGTAAAGTGCCATCACATTCATCATCTGATTGGATCCTTGGGACTGGGGTAATTAATTAAAAAAATTCTTATGACACCTGTGGTGCAGAGCTGCTGTTTCCCTGCCTCTGCCTGCTGCTCTTGCCCTACAGTGAGGCTGCCTGCCATCTGTCAAGACCTTAGCCCCGGGCTCCTACCTCAGGCCACTTCCGCTTTTCCAACTTCTGTTTCCTCAGGCACCAGAGGCGCAAATTAGATCTGGGTGACCAAATCTGAAACCTAGAGGAAGCCTTAACGAATGAATGAAGTCCTTTGTCCACAAGGATTTATCCAGCTCCGGTGTGAGCCCTTCCAGAAGTCAGTGTTCTCTGGGGAGAGAGAAGTTTCTGGAAAGGAGACCCTGACTGCAGGCACCTCATGTAGTTGAAGACCTTCCACCTCAGGAGGCCCGTCTGATTTTTTATAGTCTCATCCTTCCTTGAAAAGACCTGTTCTCCGCTTTGCAACTTTGACTCATTCTCATCCTATTACTACTCAAAAGTTAATATTTTATTTTTACCCCACACTCATATTTGTTCCTTAAAATATGGCACATTCCTCATAATAAAAATACTCTTAAATTCTTTTCATGGCTTTTCTGACTTAAAAGCAAGTGAGTTTTCATCTTCATAAACACACTTCATAAACACATCTTCATAAACACTTACTTTCTAGAGTAAGTTCTCTAGAAATGGAGAAACAGAAAGGGTTCTAAGGAATTTACATTTGGAGGCTAGCTGGAGCCTCTTGCTCACAGATGAGCTTCTCGAAAGAAAGACTTGCCACTGGTCACTTCTTTGGATAGTGGCAGAGTCAGGGCTGGAGGCCAGGAATGGCTCCCATGCTTGGTGCTCCTCCAGCTCCTCAGACTACAGACAACTTAACCTACTTGGGATTGCCCTTTTGGTGTGTTTGCTCCCTCTTCTTTACACTGAAGACTCCTGGAAGAGGTCATGCCTTAGAAGCAGATGAACTTAAGTTTGATTTAAGACTTGACACGACGTCTGCTTGAATGTCTCAGGCTAGCTACTCTAACTTTCTAAGGCTCAGCTTCTTCATCCATAAAACAGGGACAAGAGCACCTATCGCAAATTGTTGTCATGGAGATTACGTGAGTGACTAGACCTACAACACCCAGCACGATTCTCTGTACATAGACCCAGGATGAGGAACTTTCCCTTTCCCTCCAGCTCCTCACTAAGCCCCGAGAGGCAGCATGTCTCTTAGTGCTGTACGACATCAGTGAATAGTATAAGGTGCCCTTTCCTCCAGAGGCACCTGGGGGCATCCCTGAGAAGAAGGAACTGGTTCATCTTCCAAGGGATGCTTGTTTCAAGAATAATGGGCAAGGCAGACAGGAAATACAAAGGAGAATGGACTGTGTTGTTAAGCTATATATGTTTATTAATAGCTATCATTTGTATTGTGCTTCCTGTGTGCAAACCATTTTAGATAAATTGTCCACAAGGAGCCCAAATCTTACATCGCCCCATGGAACACATGAGAAAATAACATTCAGAAAGATCAAGAGACTTGCTCTGGGTCATGTGATTTGTCTGCATAAGCTGGAAAGCCCTAGGTCTGCCAGACATTAACGTCTGTGTGGTCTTCCCTGAAAACATGTTCTGGGTTTGCCCTGTGCCTTGATGCTGGAGGCTGGTGGTTCCGACAGAATTACAGGGGGGCTGCATTCTTTTTGGCAGGTGAGGCACAGAAACCGATGAGGCACATCACAGATTTATGGCACCATTCTCTCTTGGCAGGGTTTGGATCTTGGTATGCTAATTGTTCTCTCCTGACTCTGTGATTTGCAAGCTTTGGAAATTCAAAATCCAGGATTTAATTACATGATGACATCAGTTTCTCTGAGGTTGATCCATAAAGCTCTGGGGCTGAAGGGCTTGGAGGGAGGAAATACTGTTTTGGGTCAAGAAGTCCAGTCCTTTATTGTAGGACAGGCTGTCAGATCATATGATGTGTGGTGGGGAGAGAATTCTGTACTCTCTTCGAGCACATGGTCTTGAATTTATTTTAGGACACATCACTCACTGTAGCCATTCCCTGAAGATAAACTCATTTCAGGTTTTATTGGTGACTTAGTTCTGGGCTTCACTTTAACTGGTTCCTTTATAAGAAGTCAGGCTTTCTCCAAGCCCTCCTTCACATCCCTTTCTTCCCTGAATGTGTTGTATAACCCCAGCAGCATACCAAAGAGGATAACCCCCCAAGCAAGCCCTCTGAGTTTTGGTCCCCATGTCTTTGTCACTTGGCCTTCCTTACCCGGAGCCACACCAGGCTTCAGTTTCCAGAACTCACCTCTGTGACATCTGTGTGTCAGCTACTTCTACCTGGGTCATCTTTCTCACCCTGTCTATTCACTTGGCCAACTCATGGTCAGGACCCAACAACCATTTCTCTGAGCCACGATACTTGACGTTTTGGGCTTCATAAGATTCTCAATTAATCGCTGACTGCCAGCCCCTATGACCTCCCAAATGCCTTCCAAAGCTGTCCATGCTCTCTCTCCTCACATCTCCTCTCCCAAGGACAGTCCAGGCTGCCTTCACCTGCCATCTGGATTGTTCTCACGCCCCTCCTAAGGGATTCTCAGGTTTTCAGTCTTTTTCATCTCCAAGCTGTTCGGGACACTTGGAGATCTGATCACGTCTCCCCTCTGCTTCAGACCCTTCAGTGAGCAGCTCCGAGTGCCCCCAGGGTGACATCCACACTGCTTCTCATGGTGTCCCAGAGGCCACACCTGGTCTGATGCCTCCTTATCTCTCTGGTCACATCTCTCCATGCTGTTCTGCAGTAATAGTCCATTCTATGGCACAACTGAATTAATTTCAGTTCCCTGATCATACCATACGATTGTTCTTATTAGGGATTTTGCAAGTCCTGTTTCTTCTCCAAAGAATACATTTTCCTTTATTTCTTTTCAGAGCTTACTCCACATATCCTTTAGTTTCAAGTTCAGTATTACTGTCCTCGGAAATGTTTTGGAGTCCCATTATAGCCCACACCCCTGACCCCCAGCTGCAGGTCATGACTCTTTTGTGTGCTCTCAGATGTCTCATGTTGCTCACTGTTAAATATTTTTAGTCGTCTTTTTGTTCCTCTATGTCACTCATTAGGCTGGGAGCCCTGTGACAGCAGGGACCGTGCCTGTCTTGTTAATAACCATGTCACTTCTACCACTGAGCACGGTGCTGAGAGATGTAGGTATGCAGCAATGTGGGCGAATGAATAAGCAGGTGAATGAATGAATTTATGACAGAGATAAGCCTCCTTCAGCTGGATTTGTGAAGGATTCCCTAGCACCCTGCACGTACTCAAATCACCACACTTGCCATGGTTCTCCTATCAGTTTTGGCTTATTTTTCTGTCTCTACCATTAGCCCTGAGTTCCTAGCACAGCACTCAGAACATGGTGAGTACATGTTGAATTGGTGATCACGTGGTGGGGCTGGGTTAGGGGGATGATCTGCACAAGGAGAAAGAAAATGACAAAACACAAGCATATCCCGGAAGTGCTGGCTCTTGAGATTCTTATTATGTCGCCTTGAAAATTCCTACCACTCTGTGAACTACTTCTCCTTTTGTGATGTGTGTCCTGTCACGTCTGGTGCCATAATTTAGTGTGATGTGAGCCATATTGGTAGTAAAGCTATACGATTTGCCATATTAGTTCATCCCACTGCTTCATTAAGCTCAGTATGCTGCCCTTGGCCATGGCTGGGCTTGAATTTTGATGTTGGGAAGAACAAAGCCCTTTACATTATCCCTCCAAGTCCCGTGAGTCAGGTAAGGGCACATGTGGAGCTGGAGATTGTTCATCTTTGCAGATAATCAGCACATGCCCTGGAGCTTGGGGTTTTCTTATCCGCATGGTTTGCTGAGTGAACAGACGATGTTCCAAGGTGTGCTAGGATTTCAGCAACCCCC
This sequence comes from Mustela nivalis, assembly GCF_964662115.1. Lineage (NCBI taxonomy): Eukaryota > Metazoa > Chordata > Mammalia > Carnivora > Mustelidae > Mustela > Mustela nivalis. Next base: position 65,030,082 of record NC_139021.1, on the reverse strand, counting down.
TCCTATTTCTGTAAAGCCTCTGGGTTGGTCAGAGTGCGTATGTTGCAGGATTGAACAATTCTGCACAACCCATCAAGAGAGTACATGGAGATAAAAGACAGAGAAAAGGATGAATACCCAACTTTTGTAGCAACATGGACGGGACTCGAAGAGATTATGCTGAGTGAAATAAGTCAAGCAGAGAGAGTCAATTATCTTATGGTTTCACTTATTTGTGGAGCATAACAAAAAGCATGGAGGACATGGGGAGTTAGAGAGGAGAAGGAAGTTGGGATAAATTGGAAGGGGAAGTGAATCATGAGAGACTATGGACTCTGAAAAACAATCTGAGGGGTTTGAAGTGGTGGGGGGGTGGGACGTTGGGGTACCAGGTGGTGGGTATTATAGAGGGCACGGATTGCATGGAGCACTGGGTGTGGTGAAAAAATAATGAATACTGTTATGCTGAAAATAAATAAATTAATTTTAAAAGAACAATTATATATTCCTGATACAGAGTTTTAAAATGCAGAATGGAAGGAAATATCACATATTATTTATACAATTTGAAAAATACTCCCCTGAAAATTCTGCCAATAAAGCTTGCATTAGATGTTAAAAAAAAAAAAATACAGAGGAGAAGTTTGCTGGGGGTGAAATGTTGTTTCATTTAAGCTTGAAAACAATCTTTGGACAAGTGTCCCCATGTTAGAGGAGAGGTGACTGAGGCTCAGAGAGATGAACAGCTTGCCTGAAGTCCATGCAACGAGGAGGTAAAGAAACCCATTTGTGGCTAGTTCGCTCTGATCCCAGGTCCTGTCTACATGCTTCACACTAGACTAAGCTACTCCCTACTGAACAATGTGTCTTCTTAGCAAATATCAGTAAGGCTTACACTGAAAGACATCATCTGGCAGAGTCCAGCAGAAACACTCTTAGGTTGCCATGGCCATACCGAGAGGAAGGAAGGAGGGCAGAATATGTGATACAATAAGGAGGGGAGTTGGAAAGGTAGAGGAAAGGCAGAATATGTGATACAATAAGGAGGGGAGTTGGAAAGGCAGAGGAAGGTCTTCACTCCCCTCCTCTGGCAGGTGGGAGGTTGCCATACACAAGGGTTCCCGGTGATTGACTAGGAACATTTCCCTTTCTAAGGAGAATGCCAGTTATTCTGTGTTTTCCAGATATAAAAAGGTAAAGACTAGGTGAACTTGAGGGACTTTGTGTGCATTCATTAGAATGCAATTCTAGCTCATAATTGGGAACAAGCACTCCAATTTTGCAAATGCCTCCAAATCGATGAGTTGTCCCATTAACCCATTTCACCTCCCAGTGGGCTTCCCTGCATCAGAAATAATCATGACAACGCTGGTGAGGAAGGTAGCTACTGCCTGTCCGCAGTTAGAAATTGTCAGGCATTGCATTTGAACGCTTACATGTATTTTCTCCTGAACAAGACCCTGAGGGAGCTCCTCTATTTAAAACTCCAAGTTTACAGAGAAGGAAATGGAAATTAAGGAGGCAGGACAGAGTTCATGGCATTACTCCTGACCTTATACTCTGAAGAGACCTGTAGTTTTGCCTCTCTCATGCATCCAACAGGCATCACATGTGCCTTTTGTGCATGTGGACCTTCTGAACACATTGACTTGGTTGGCCCTTCCTGCACATGCATGAGTTTTTTCCAGCTCATTTTCTTCTCTCTCCCTGGGGGGGGGGGGGAATCACCCTAATCTCTTAGCTCACTGCCAAGGCCTGCCTCATCCTCTGAGACCCAGCTCAGAGAGCACGTCCATGAAGCTCTTTCTCAGCATTCTCTTTCCCCATGAAGCCTTCATTCCTCCTATGATTTTCAGCATGTTGGCTTTTTACAAAATTTTTCACCCAGAGAAAGCCTTTCTGTCTTTCTTCCATCAACCCGAAATGCACTTAAATACCTCTCTTCCTTACTGGATTGTGTTGTTAAGTAGAGACGTGATGGGAGGGACTGTTGTCTTGGGCATCGTTGTGCCCTCTCAGAGCTGGGATGAGAATTTACTGAAGAGTTGTTAGTGTGCAAGATGGGAAATGACATTAATTGCCCAACTACTCAGTGCAAACAGAAAGTACGGTCAACAAAGAGTTGATGAGGTCGGTAAAACTCCTATTTTACAAGATGAGGAAACATACTCAACTTAGTTCAGAATATGTCCAAGGTCACCCATCACATGAGTTTTTAAACTTTGCTCTCAGTGATCCAAAGCCCAGACCCTTTATGCCATATGCCATATTCGCTGTTTCCCAGCAGTGGTTGTCAAATAAAACCTCAGTGAAAAGCTCAGTTCCTGGGAGTCTGTGTCCTGTTGGTATGTGGCAGAAAGATTTGCAATTTACTATTTTTTACAAAGAAAGAATTTATATATCATCATTGTAGATTCACTTCCCTTGGATTGGGGACTGTCATCACTTGAGTTTTTTGGTTCCCCTGACTGGTGATACCGCTCTAGGGAGAGCTTGCATTCCGATTATTAAACCAGAGGCAGGAAAAGCCACACAGGAACTCTCTACACTGGAAGGAGCCCAGCAGATGATGAATAGCAGACCTGAATCTTATCATGTATTTCAGGATGATGTATGGGACTGTTGGAAACTGTCTTTGACAAATGTGCACGGGAAGGGGAATTATCTCCAACAATGAAAAATGTTCTTATTATGTGATCCTAAAAAGGATCAGGACCCCTATCATTGGGAAAATGATCATCCCCGTATCCCTTATTAACAGCGATATGGAAGCATGTGCTAAAGACATTGGACATTGGGCTGAAGCTGTGATGGATAACTGTGAGTGCTGGATCACGTTGGACTTATGAAAGGTAGTGTTATGCTTGATAGCAGGTGGGAAATGTGCAACTCGCTAAGGTCGCTTTTAGCCCTTGCTTCGTGAGGCTCTGTAGGACTTGTTCCTGCTATCTTAGCCAAGTACCCAGTGGCTTTTGGTCAGGCCCAAAGCTATGAATCAAGAGTAGGAGGTATGCAATACACATTTGTAGGAAATAAAGCCATTTCCATAAGGAGGAGAAGACAGGCATTTTAAATATTTAATCTTACTTTATTTTCACATTTCACATGCTTATGTGGAAACCTGGAGTCATAGAGATTCACCAGCCTCCCTGAGGCTAGAAACCAGCAGAGTGCAGATTTGAACCTGAACAGTTTAATTTCAAAGTCTATATGCTTTGCAGACCATGGTAGTTTTCAATAAATAAGCTCCTGGTTGGAGTTCAGAATAATAGAAATAGAAACAACCGAATGTGTATGTGAAGTGCGTACTGCAGGCCCTGGCACAGGGTAGATGTTGAAGAGATGCGAGTCTTCCTGCCTTTCCTCCTTCCCTCTTTCCCTCCTTCTTTCCTTCATTCCATTTTTGAGTGTTTGAGTGTTTTCCAAAACCAGGCAGAGTGTTGGCCACAGAAGATTATAAACAAGTCCTGGGCTTAGGGAACTTGAGATCTCTCCCAAAGACAGACAACTAAGAAGCAATTAGAGTTCATTACAGTAAGTTGAAATCCCAGAGCAGAGATAAGCAACCACCCAAGGGCCTCCTGGAGGTTGTGCCATTTAAATAAAGATTCTTGGAGTGCAGATTTATTACTTTTTTCAGTTCAATGGGTGCTTTGTGAAATGTCTTCTATTATTATAGACACTGTCTACCCATTAGATTTAAATCCCTAGTTGTGGAAAATAAATCCTACATTGTCCTCTAGTTAAAGGAAGATCAACAGATCAGAAATCTTGCTGGGCTAGCTACAGGCTCCCCCTGACTTGACTTCTAGAGTAAAAGGCCTCTCAAGTTGTACACATATTTTATTCATTTCCTATTACATGTAGGATCAGGAACATATGTGCTTAATGTGTTCATTAAGCATTTGTAGAATAATCGAGTAGCCTATATTAGATAGGTAATTCTTTGGCCTTTGGCCTGCATTTTTCTAGAATTTATATTTCATTAGTTTTCCTTTGATGTTTTAAAGTAATGATTACTCTAGCTTCTTCTCCTGCTCTCAAAGTTATAGATTACAAATAGATTTTTGTGTCATTTGCGATTTAATGGCTGCTTGAAGCACTGTGTGGGGGTTTCTGAAGTCATACCCTGGCTCTGAGCAAGAACTGTTAACATTCAGGCATATTTTCTTTCAATCTTTTATTTACTTTGTTTTTTATGCACATGAGTGTGTGTACACAAACATGCAAACACATGCATTCTACTACAACGATCCTACTGGATATTTAATTCTGCATTACTTTTCCACTAAACCTTACCATCTAAGCTGTTCTCATGTCATTATAAATTGTGCAATTATCAAATTATAATAAGGGAGGCGATCTCATTTCCCTGAGCTTTTACTCACAAGCCCTGCTTCCAGACCCTTATGTCATTGTTGAGTTTTTTTCAGTGGTTCATTCCTAAATTTGTCAGATCTCACTTGAGCTGTGGCACACAGAATTGATTTCAGTGGTTGATGATTCATTTTTCTCTTTTCACCCTTGGACTGATGCAAATGTTTGTCTTCAATATTTGTAGCTGAGGGATGATGCTAACTTGTTTCCCCACAGCAAGAAGAAAAGGAGACCTTGGGAGTGGGCTCCCCTCTACGGGTGTGTCCCCAGCAGGGGCTGCCACTCCAGGAAAGCCTTGAAATCAGATTTGCCAATGGATGCCTCTGGATGCCAGTGATTCTTGCAGTTCACCTCTTTTAACCTCAGCTTTATCAACTTTAATATGTTGTCCTGGTGCCTTGATTTTTTGGCTCATCTGTTTTAATGTGATGAAATGTAAAGATGGAGCTCAATCACAGCGACTGTAGGGGTTTTCAGCTGATCGCCTATCCTCCGTCTGTTAAGGATTCGAATTTTAAGCAGCCAAAAATACATTTTCCTGGTATCTGTCATCAAGTGATTAGTGCAACTATTTAGTTCTGGTCATCTTTCCTATTCTTGGTAGATTTGTTTTCTCTTCTTAGAATTCTACTGCTGCCCTCTCTGTCTGGGAGACTGGAGCTGTCATTTAAACATTGCTTATTAGGATTCCAGTATTTGTCTCTCATATACAGTCAGCTAAATCAAAAAGTCATACAGCGTTTTTAAATTGCAAATTTAAATGACAATTTATAGACCAGGTCCGCTGGAAATTTTCTGTCCGTGGCATCCATCACTGCTTTTGTGTACATAGTTTTATGCTCCTCTCTTTCTCTCTCTTTTTATCTTCTTGAGAGCACAGCACACATATCCATCAGAAGGATCAGAACTGCTTGCAATCCAATAAAAATGCAATAAAGATCTTGAAAGGAAATGAAGACAGACACTGTATCCCAGACCTTCCTTAGATACTCCTTCTGTTCCTCCTTCCCCCTACCCCTTCCTCTTGAAGAGGAAACTTTCATTAGTCACTTTTTTAAAAAAGTATTGAAGCTCCTGGTTTAGTTTCAAATAAAATAAACATTCACCAAAGGCCTGAAAAAACGCCAAATATTGTTACCTCAATTAATTTGCATGATAAAACAATGATAATGGCACTATTATTAAGAATGGTGTCATAGCTGATATTTACTGAGCACTTACTATGTACCAGGCACCGTTCTATGTGTTTCCGGTGCTGTTACTCACTTAAGGTAATAAGATGTTGATTTCTAAAAGAGAAGACTGAAATGCATGGGAGCCGGCTTTCCCAGGGCCCAAAACTTGACTGACTGGTGGAGCTCCAGCTTCTGATGGAGAACTCTGTCCACCACACTAGCTTCTATCTTTATCTTCAGTGAGAAAACTTGGGGCCTGCTTAGTATCTCTATTTTGTAAGAATGACAGATTGAAAAGTCATCACACCATGCTTTACTGAGTTTTAATTTTTAACAGATTGGGTTAGAAGTGGGGAAGGGGGCGGTAAACCTTAAAATCATCTTCTACCGGTCCATTTTCCCTGGGATCAGAGTAGATTGGCAAAACATTATGATCTTCCATTTCAGAGCTGAAGGATTATCCATCTCGATGGGGGAAATCATCTCTAAAATCCTTCTGAAACCAGCTGCTGCAGAGGTTGGTATATTTCAGAAAATGTCTGCGGTACCCAGTAACTTCGGTGATGAAAATGAACAGAGTCAAGTCTGCATCTGGAGGCCCATATTGAGTATATGCTCCCCACCCCCCACATCCCTGCTGTGTCCTGTGTCTCCTCTTGTAACAGAACCAGGAGGTCTGCCTTTCAGCCTGTGCTCACCAGGCTCCAAAGTCAGCAGCAGTTAGGGTTGTCAGGGTTGGTGGGGTTCCAGTCAGACAGAGGAGGTGATGATAGGAAGAGATGAAAGGACTTTGTCTTGCCTATGAGAAGACATGGGGAAGGAGCCAGAGTAGGCTAGGGGAGCCATCAGACCAGAGTGCAGGTTTGGTCCTGAGTGGAAGAGGGAAGGAGGGAGGGAGGGAGGGAGGGAGGGAAGGAAGGAAGGAAGGGAGGAAGGAAGGAAGGAAGGAAGGAAGGAAGGAAGGAAGGAAAAGTAGAAGGAACATCTCAGACTTCAGTAAGGTCATTGTGGAGTCCTTGAGCCAGAGTCACGCATCAGAAGAGGCCCCACCTCCTGGGAATAGGCCTACTTGAGTATCCCTGCCTGCTCCATCATTGGCTGGGAGCAGCCTGTAGGAAACACAGTCTTGCCGTAGACATGGAATGGATTTATGAGTGCAGGAGTTGGGGCTCTTTCCCTTCTTTGCAGCTAGAAGTCTACCAGATGCATTCTCATTCCAACCCCCCCCCCACACACACTCCACACCAAACTGATAGTCAAGGTACCTAAGTCATTCAGCCCTTCTGACTTCTTCAGTTAGGTGGTGTGATGAGCAGTTCAGATTCGTCCCCCGTGTTACCCCATATTGGACACATGTGGGTTTAAAGGAGGTGCTGATTGAGATTGCAGCCCTGGATTCTCTGGCCAGTTTATACAGCAGTCCTCAGAACATTTTGTCCTTTCACAGCCTGTGAGGCCTGAAAAGAGGGGATTGAAAGCAGCTGTTGGGTTGGTAGCCTGAGAAGGAAGCCCTCTTTGTACCTGGTGATATCCCCACACCTCTTTTTGTGTCACAGGCAAAAGGGGAATGTCCATCCCCTCATACTGCTGCATCCCCACCAATGTGAGAAAGGCCAAAGTGCCATTTCTGGAACATCTTCCTGATGGCCAGCATGCATAGGGTCTTATTTGAGTAGATTCCATGAAAATGACCAGTAAGGCCCATATTCTTTGGAGCATAGCCTAGTGATTGTGTCACTGTCTTCAGAATTCCAAACTGACCCATCACAGCTCTACCATTTATCAATGGCAGTTACCATGGGAACTTCAAGTCCTATAAGTCTTCATTTCCTTACCTGTAGAATGGAAGTGATGGGACTGATCTCTAAGGGTGAGAATGCAGACGAGATGTAGTCATCTGTATAAGGGCTCCAGATGGTGTTAGACATACTGTACTAGCTGCTGCCCTTCTGACTATGGGAGAACCAAAGTCCATGTATTATGGCTGGTTCCTGGAACCTTAAGGCTCATGGGAGGTGGGCTGGATGAGCCCATGTGCATGCATCCACCCCTGCCTAGCTCTGTGCTATAGGTGATGGAGGATGAGTGGGGGCACTGCACCTGCCCCTTTCATGCCTTCTGGAAGGTTACAGCTTAGCACTCAGTGTTACTCGTTGGCCCTCAAGCATTCTGTGCTACTTTATGCTTCCCTGCTCAACCTTCACATTGGCCTTCCTCCAGAATAATTTGTTGCTTGGAGCAGACCCCACTCATAAAAGAGGCAATCTGGAAGGCTGGGCATTCTGAGAGCCTTGAGCAGAGCTCTGAAAAGCCAGGCACTCACATATCTTCCTCTCATCTCTCCAGAGCTACTTTGCTTTTTCCAGACTGGCTTCTTGTTTCTCCCTCTCTGCAGTCAGGCTCACCTTGGTCACTGTGCTGCTCATGGCCAGCTTTACTGGCTTCTGCATTCAAAATCTCAATGAAGACTGAGTTGCAGGGTCCCCATTCCAGATCTTGGGCAGGGAAAATCTGTAGGCTCATCCCCCCTGACAGTGGGCTGTTCAAGAATTAGAGACCTATGACGGACAGTAGGTGCTAGAGCCCAAGCTATGAGCAGTGGGAGGGGATCACTATGCAAAGTAGTGAAGTGTGGTCTGAACAGACACAACCACCAAGAAGATTAAGATTAGATGTTACTTCCTCCAGGAAGTCTTCCTCGACCCATCTGAACAAGGATAGATCGGCCCTCTCCTGGGATGTTCTGATTCTGGGCACTGGCCTCTGTTGTGCTCTACTTCCCTTAGCCCTACATCTGTCTTCAAACCCGGTGGTGCATCCTGAAGGTAGGGATGGGATCTACTTGGTCTTTTCAGACACTGCCAGTGTCCAAAATGCCTGCCACCAAGCAGGTACTCCATAAATAGTTTGGAGACCTAAGTATCATCTGGGAAACTGACAAATAATTGTACTGCAGAAGAAGTACTTCCCAGTAACAGCACGAAGCATCTGCTTTGGCAGAAAAACAGTTGTCCTCTCTGCCCCACCCTCATGCCCGCCTCCAAGGTGCAGTAAACATCCACGGGACAGAAGCAGGGCTCCGGTGACTGCCTTTCATGTCATGCTCTCTGTCTTTGATCCTGATCTCCTTTAGGTATTGAATCCTGAAGAGCCTGCTGCAGCTCCCCACGGAACAGCCATCCGGCATCCCATGTATTAATGCCAACTAGCATTATGCTAAGTGCTTACTTAGCCCAGTGTCTGGCACATAGTAAGTAGTTGTTCTTTTATTATTGACGGAGTACTTTAAATAAAGTGCTGCATACCCACATCTCAGTGCCTTCATTTATACAATGAAAATGCTTCTCTGTGCTGTACGGGTTTGTATGAGGAATAATTTGATACTGTGAACAGAGCACAGCCAGGTCTGGGCTCAGGGCTCCATAGATGAGAGGTGATGCCAGCCCCATCAGGAGAAGGCTCAATGGGCTCAGGCAGTGACCGCCCCCCCCCCCAGCTCCCAGAGCCATGCACAGGAGGAAGGGGACAGGTTTGGAGAGGGGCTCTTCTGTAGCTCCATTTGCATGGTTAGACACACAGGGCTCTGGTCTTTTGCCTTTCACCTTGAAAAAACTCAGGCTTTTCAAAGAGATTCTAGACTATATTATCAGACTTTCACCTAGCACGCTGTTCTTTTCAGCAGACTGACTTTTATAATTCTCATGACCAAATGCCAACCCTTCTTTACCCAAACCCCCTTAATCCTTTGACCTTGTCTCAGTCACAAGAAATGATTGTCTGCTACATCTTGCCATACATGATTTAGGGAGGATTACTGACCAACCGCAGTCCATCCTTCACCTTCCCCTCCCCCACCAGCCATCATTTCCTCCTGTGAAATCCTCCTAGGGGCCCCAGACCCCAGGAAATATGCTTGGAAAGAAAAGAGCTAGGCAGGGCAGCTGGGGCAGAGGCACAAAGCATCTCAGGGTAAGAGGTTGAAGGGAACATTCCAGAGGAAGGGAGGACAGGTGTGAGTGTGGACATACTGTTTTGTCAAGTGAAAGAAAGCCTGTTCTTGTGGCTCAAGGTAAGCAGATGTTCACCCTGGCCTCGTCACCCTGTCACCCTGCATGTCATTTGGCATGACTCTCCAGTGAGGTCTCTGAGGAGGCGGGCCTGCCACAACAACTCCTGGGTGCTCTTCCAGAACAGAACAACAGGACCTGTGTGGGTTGCCTGTAGTCACAGGGTGAGCGACGGCCTCTTCCAAGACTAGACCCTAGCTGCCAACAGCAGATCCGCTCAGCAAGACACAGGGCTAAAACGTTCAGTCCGGTCCGGTTCTGTGCCTGTTGCTGTCAGAGTCATTCTCTACCTGGACACGGCAGAGTGTCCTCTGTTACCCAGGGAGCTGTGCCTTGCAATCCCATTCTCCCCTAGGCTCTCCTGACATTGGGCATCAGGCAGGGCTCAGCCCGTGGGAGGCACTGTGGAGGGCTTGGGAAAAGTGGGACAAAGGGGGATGTGGGGGACTCTTCTCTTCCTCCCTCTCCTTCTGGTTGTGGTTCTGGCAGTAGCTACATCCTGGGGATCCAGGTCCTGCAGGATGGCTCTTGTCTTGACGGCTGCAACCCTCCAGGACAACCTTGCGTCATTCCAGCCACCTCTCCACAGTCCTGTCTCTCTGCTCTGGGGACTGCACCTCCTCCTTTTGTGGGTCTGTTCCCAGGGCTGGTGGCAGCTTCCTGCACTCACTAATCCTTGGATCACTTCCTTTTCCCCTGGCTTTTCAGCTCTTCCAACACCATTGTAAGGGTTCCCTGCACTAAATTCCCTCTTGGAATAGCTGGCAAGGGCTCACTTTGTCTGATGGGTCCTTGACTGATCCTTTGTTTGAAAACTGGCTCCCCTATTATGTGAGAACTAGAACTTTGGACCAGCTTCTTAACCTGCAGAGCCTCTTCAGTCTCCTATGAAAGAGATTTTAGATTTAGAGGTTATGTGTGTATAGAAGCTAACTGAGGGCTTGGCGCATTGTAGGTGTTTAATGAGTGGTAACTCTTATTCCAAGTCACTGAGGAAGAGAGTAAGGCCCTGTCAGGAAGGAAGCTGGCCTTTTAATTTTCAACTCCTAGCAGGATGCCCCACATTTAATAAAGTAAGTAAACTTAATAAAGATATATATATACATATATATGTGTGTGTGTGTATAGAGAGAGACATTAGAGTGCCTCCATGGACTAGTTTCCTGAGGGTGCTATAACACATTACCACAAACTTGGTGACCAAAAACAAAACCGGAAGGTTGCCTGGGTGGCTTAGGTAGTAACATCTGCCTTCAGCTCAGGGCATGATCCCAGGCTCCTGAGATTGAGTCGTGTGTCTGGCTTCTTGCTCAGTGGGGACTCCGCTCTCTCTCGTCCTGCTGCTCCCTCTGGTTGTGCTGTTTCTGTCTCTGACAAATAAAATCTTAAAACAAAACAAAACAAAAACCAGAAATCCACTCTCTCACAGTTCTCACATTCTCTCTGAAAGTCCAAAATTTAGGTGGGTCAGCAGGGCTGCTCCCCCTGTGAAAGCTCCAGAGGAGAATCCTTGTCTTTCCTCTTCCAGCTTCTCATGGTTGCTAGTTGGTGCTTTTGGTCTGTGGTCACGTCTCTCTCTGCCAGTCTCCTCATCTCCCTGAGTGTGGGTCTTTCTGTCTTCAAATAGCATTCTCTTCTGTGTGTCTCTTGTAAGGACGCTTGTTACTAGATTTTCCTTAACTTATTTATGTCTCAAAGATCTCCCCCCCCCCCAAATATGGCCATACTCACAGGATCCATGGATAAGGATACAACAGTATCTTTTCAGGGCTACTGTTTAGCCCACTCGAGTATCTCAAGGGCTGATGGTGATGTGACCGACAACAGCTCTCATGGGCTGGTACCCATGCCCTAAGTTTACTTTAGAACAAGTCTACTTTGTGTGGTTAGGGGGATCATTGAAATCATATGCCCGCAGAAGCTTATTTTATTAACATTTACAAGGTATTGATACATATTACTCATTGTTTATTTGAACATTTTTCATTCACTATTCATTCCTGTGAACAACAGTTTATTAGAGTATCTATCTATAATAGGCCAGTCACTAGGCAGGCCCTGAGGATTTAATTAGATAGATAGATGAATGGATGGAAGGATAGATTTCTTGAGACATGAACTGGATATGAAGATAAACGGGGAATCTACTATAGTCCAGTGTGACCAGGCCTTCAGTGGATATATTTGCCCAAGATTAGAAGAGCCAGAAATGTGCCCAGGAGATTAGAGGAAGCTTCACAGAAGAGGTACCATGCAAGCTAGATCATACGAGTTGAAAGGAGTTTATTTATTTTTTTATATAGATTTTATTTATTTATTTGACAGACAGAAATCACAGATAGGCAGAGAGGCAGGCAGAGAGAGAGGAAGCAGGCTTCCCACTGAGCAGAGAGCCTGATGATGCAGGGCTCGATCCCAGGACCATGGGATCATGACCTGAGACAAAGGCAGAGGCTTTAACCCACTGAGCCACCCAGCCGCCCCTGAAAGGAGTTTATTAAACAAGAGGAAGACATGCAGGCAACACCTGAGATGCTCCATGTATTCAAGCATAAGAGATTGTAGTGTTTTGGAAGAATGGTGAGAAAGTTAGTGTCCTGGAGCTGCAGGGTTCTCATAAGGAAGCAGTGGAAGTGAGACAGCTGTAGGAACCAGAAGCCAGCTTTTATTTAATACCCACAAAGGGGAAAATCGTATTAATCCCATTTTACTGGGAAATGAAGAGAAATTAGCATCACATACCTAGTTAAAAGGGGGACTTGTGCCCCGTTTTCTGCCTTCCCTTGTATCAGAGAGCAGCAGGCAGATATCCCTCAGTGTTCTTCTCCCGTGGTCTGCATGTTCTCCTTTGCTTGTGTCTTATTCCTCCAATATTGGGAGCCCTTTGATTTCTAGGAGGCCTGCCTTGTGCCTAGCATGTGCCCGTGGCCTGCCTTATACCTGGCGCCCCACAGGCATCGAGGAAATCTTTGCTAACTGAGTTTTATCACAGGAGAAATCCTGGATCAAGCAGGAGAGCCGGATAAAATTCTTCCTGAAGTCCTCTCTGACCTCAAGCTTCCAGACTGAGCTTGCTTTCATGGGAGGCTGAGATTTTCTTCTGGAGTCAAAATACATGGATACCGCCCGAAACCTATTGTTACTTATTTCTCTGGGGGCAGGGACGTATTTCCACACACAGCCCGCTCTCCATCTGTCACATGCTTTTTTATTGGTTTACACGATTACATCTATTTATGTTTGCCATTCACATGAATGCTGCTTTTTCATAATTCATAGAAACGTCGCACAAACTTAATCTGCAGTGAGAACTCAAACTTGACTAAAGCCAAGCGCCCTACCTGCGAATGTCTTTGTTCCTGATAGCATATCCTTTGGAGCCCTTTTCGGTGTCACATAGGTTCCAAATTCTCCTTTAAGGAGAGCCAGATTGAGGAAATCACTAATCTCTGACAGTTGTATAGATATAATTAAAGATGTACAAATTTAAAAATACCTGCTATCTCAAATTACTCTCTAAAAGAACAGGGAGGGGAGAGAGAGAGTTCTATTTAAAATGTCAGATACAGATGCATTAGGCCGGGTAGTCAAAGCACTGTATGTCTGTCACTCATGAAAACTGGCCATTAGGTCCATAAGTAGATTTTACAGGCTTCCACACAAGAACACATCCCACACATTTCAGCCACATAAAGATGAGGAGCCTGGATGGCAGCCGCTGACTCACTGGAAGGGAGCAGCCATTGGGAGGTGATAGTGAATGAGATGTTTGGAGTAAATCCACTGCACCTGGAGGCTGGATGTGGGGCTCAGGGAAGGGAGCACTCAGCAAGGTGGGAGAAGGGCGTAGCATTCCATCACAGCTCTGCCACGCAGCATCTACCTGAACTCTGGCCAGTCTCCTCATCTCCCTGAGTGTGGGTCCGTTTCCCCATCTGCAAAATGAAATAAGTAACAATCGTCTCAGCTGTTTCTACTTGCATGGGTGGTTGGGGGAGCAGATGAGGTTTACATACGTAAGCTGTTGATCTGTTGCTTGACATAGTCAAATGTATACCAGGAAGAGACAGCGCAGGTGATCGGAAAGCACGTTAAGAGTGCATCAGTGAGTGGTTTAGGCCTCTGCCTTTGGCCCAGGTCATGATTTCAGGATCCTGGGATCGAGCCCCACATTGGGTTCTCTGCTCAGCGGGGAGCCTGCTTTCCCCCTCTCTCTCTGCCTGCCTCTCTGCCTACTTGTGATCTGTCAAATGGGTAAATAAAATCTTTAAAAAAAAAAAAAAAAGACTGCATCAGGGAAGCACACAGAAAATGCCTGAGAGTAAAGCTGGACTTGGCCTCAGCTTTGATAGCGGGAAATCCAGCCAGGTGAGCAAGAGCCTGGGAGGTGGTGGGGACAGGGCTGGGAGGTAGATCCATTGTAAGACCTGCTCTCAAGATCTGAGCTCCATGCTTTGGGGTCCTCACTCTCTAGATTGAACCCTATTCAAGCACTTGGCATCTCTGATCCTCAGTCTCCCTCTCCACAAAATAGGTAAGATGATTCTATAATTACTTTCCCCACAGGACTGATGCAACATCAGCTAAAATCACATTTAAGTGTATGGAAATGGTGGTGTCAGCGTGAAGTTTATGATTGAAAATATCATGATCCCTTTGGAAAGGATCAGAGAGGCAGGTCTGGGTACCCATCCTCTCTTCTATTATTCATTCATTCATCCACTTACCTTATTCCATATTCCTTTTCAATTTACTTATTTCCTATGCTTCTTGTTTATTATTTGTCTTTCATCGATGGCATGTTCCAGGTAGGCAGAAATTTTGGGGTCTGTTCTGATCATTGAAATGTCCTAAGTGTCCAGAAGAGCTCCCATCACCTAGTAGGTGAACAATAGATATTTGGTGAGTTAGGTATGTTGTGGTTTAGGCATTATAATGGGAACAGGTACTGTGGTACCGAGGAAAGACTCTTTTCTTCAAAAAGTTCATAGTTTGTTTGGGGGTTTAGAGGGGAGACATAGGAACCGATGGGTCTAATGTAAAATGTTAAACACAGAGTGATATGTAGAGAAGTATGCTCCCCAGCTCTTTTATAATGTATGAAGAGGGTTTTCTCCCAGGTGGGGATTAGCCAGGGTTGGTGCACTCAGGGAGCTGGTGTTCCTGGTAGCTACAGTTGGCCCCTGGAGGTATAGGGCAGTAATCATAGTATTGGAATGAAGCACACTTGAGTTTGAACACAGACCCTACCACCATCACACAGCTGTGATCTTGAGTAAGTAATCACTCTGAGTCCCCCTTCCTTCTCCTGAAAAGCTTTGTGAAGATTCAGTAAGAAAAAAAAAAATGTAACAAAAACCATGGACACAAAAGCCGGCTCTTCTTGAATGGCTTCCAGTCCACCCACCATTCCTTTGCCTTTCTCTCCAAACCTGAAAGAAATACAGCTTTTCCAGGTATTTCATTTGTGAGATAGTTTTTTTTTCTCGGTCTCTCATATTACCAGTGAGGTCTAGCATCTTTTTTCCTTCTCCTACTGTGGCTGTTCCCACCATCCCTACTTCTCCTAGAACACCCCCACCATGGCCACTGTCGCTCCTGTGCCTTCCCTGTCCTCAGCTTCCCCTGGGAGCAGCCCCGCGCCCTTCTATGATTACCACCTCCTGTCCCTGCCACGATCAGCCCTTGTTAATGAGCACTTAACTAGTTAGGCATTGCACAAAGCATTTTGTATTAATCATTTAATCATCACAACACTTGAGGAAAAAAGGTGTTATGTCTCATTCGACAGATGATGAACCTTAGACTCAGTGAGTTCACTCATTTCCCAGGTCACAATGCTTTTGAGAGATGGATGCCAGCGAGAACCACTCTCTAGTCCGTGATCTCCTTGAAGGAAAAGAAGCCTCACACTGGCACATGGTGGAGCTCACAAAATTCTTACTGCCTGGACAAGGGCACCATGCTCAAGTCTGTGGTGTTGAGACACCTGGGAGGTGGTACCTGTATTTCTAGGATCAGAGAGAACGCCATCCCAGGGACCTCCCCTCTTACACTCTGGCTGGGAGCAGAGGTGTGAGGGTGGTGGGTTCCTGCCCACTGCAGCCAGAAGAGGCTCTGGGTCCTCTTGATCCCATTTTACATTATGGGTTCAATACCTTACCATGGGGGAAGCCTTGCCCCCGGTGGTCAGACTAGATGCAAATGAGCCTCTTAGAGATGCAAATGAATTTCCTACAGAGAGCTCTGGATAAGAGCTGAAAAGATGTGTGTGACTAAAAGCAGGGACTCCTGGAAAAAAAAAAAAAAGGAAAAATTCCTTTTGGGACTTGCCGGCTAATTAGCTATAGCAGCCCTCCTTGGTGGCCAACCTGCTGATGTGGGCAAACCTGTGGGTTTGGTGCTTAGTCTTCATCCTCATGGCCAGCTCTGGGGAGAAGCATCTGAGGCAGGAGCACAGGCCCTGGGCTCAGAGGTTCTTAGTCACCTGTAAGAGGGTTGGTAAGAGTTCTAGACGAGAAGCAAAACTTTTCTGGGACTGCTTTGCCTAATTGTTGTATCTGACGTGATTCCAACCCAACATGCTTGCTTCAGATGTGGTTCTGCCACATAAAGCTGTGTGACCTTGGGTAGATCATTTTAATCTGTCTGGGCCTCAGTTTCCTGATTGGTGTGATGGGAATAATAATCTTCATGACAAGAGTGGTCCTGAATATTGACGAATAGAAGCTGTGTGTTGACATCCTTTTCTCCCCTCTCTGACAGCTGTTCTTGGATTCCATCTGTTTTAATGGTTCCTTCCTCTGTTTACCTGCTGAAAAACAACCCTCACCCCCAAATCATTCTCTCTTCCTCCCCCAACCAGTAAACCCGCTTGAGGGTAGTGGTGATGCCTCTTTGATTTCCATTTGCTCAGTGCATGAACTAGATAGGTGAGAGATGGCTAATGAATGAGTTGACTGTTGGTGTCCCCGCCATTCCATACTTAAAGGCCATGATAACATTTCTGTACCATGCTTCTGTTTGGAAAAGTATTTTTAACGCCCACTCGTTATGTAATTGGCATAAGCATCTGTGATAATTTTACCACTTTGCAGGTGAGGAAGTTCCAGTTTCCTGAGGTGGGTGGCATGGCTTGTCCAAGGTGACCCTCCTGGTACCTGGCATGGCTCACACTTCATTCACTAGTCAGCAAGTATTCACCGGGCACTTCCTGGTGGCCAGTGATCTGGGTCCTTCCTTTTTTTTTTTTTTTTTTTTTTTAAGATTTTATGTATTTGATAGAGAGAGAGAGATCACAAGTAGGCAGAGAGGCAGGAAGAGAGAGAGGGGGAAGCAGGCTCCCTGCATGATTCCAGGACCCTGAGATCATGACCTGAGCCAAAGCAGAGGTTTAACCCACTGAGCCACCCAGGTGCCCCAAGGTGGTGCCTTTCTTATTCTCTTCCTTTCTTCCCCAGGGTAGCCACATTCTTCTGGGACCAACACTTCAGTGAGCAGTTCCCAGCTGCTTGGGACCCCCAGTTGTAGATGGGGGCCGCTACCTTCATGGAGCTGATGTTCTGTAGTGGAAGCAGAGAGCAGACAGAAATAGTACATTTGTTAAATAAGTAAATTATTGAGAATTTTAGAAGGTAATCACTGATATGGGGGCGGGGGAGGGAAAGGGCTCTGAGACCTTTGGAAGAACTCTTCATTTCTAATGTCTCTTACTAGAAAAAGAAAGTTACTTTGTCATTGATTGTGTCCCTCTCCACACTCTGAGAAAATGTATGCCTGGTCCCCAAGGATTTCAAGATGAAGAATTATGTCTGTAGGCTGACTGTTCCTTGCAGAGTTAGAGGGGGCTGGTGGAGGCCGCAGCAAACTACAAGAGGGCCAGAATTTACCAGTGTGTATGAACAGATTAGGAGGGTAGGAACAGTAATCTTAAATACAGCTAACAGTTATTAAGCACTTACTACATACCAGCCACTGATCCAAATTCCTTATATATAGCAACTCATTGAATCCTCACAGTAAGCCCTTCTGGTAGTGCTTATCATGGCCCTATTTCATGGAGGGGGAGACTATGGCACAGAGAAGCTAATAACTTGCCCAAGTTCACACAGCAGAAGATAGCCGAGCAAGCCCAAGGTGGTTGTTTCTTGGCTCTTTTAACCATGCTACTATGCTGCAGGGTGGAAACCAGCCCCCTTTAAACAAAGGAGCTGGCATGGTGTGGCCTGAGAACTGCCAGGGTCCTACTGAGCAGACAGGCCATGGAGTGATGGGGGGTAGATGTGCAGTGAAGTCAGCTCAGATATGAGAAAAACCAAGAGCACTGGATATCTTGAATCATACTTTTGGCCTATACTTCCCTGTGCCTTGGTTTCCTTATCTGCACCATGGAAAGGGATTAGCTTAGAGGATCATCTAGAGGCCCTTTGCCATGGAGCCTCCGGAACTAGGAGGGCTGTGCCATCTCGTCAGCTCTGGACCGTCAGGTCATAAGCCCTGAGTGCAGACCAACTTAGTTTGAATTGGTGGCTCTCCCTTTTGCTAGGGCAGGGCACATGGCTTGAATAAATAGCTTACCTTGAACAATTCGAGCTTCAGTTTCATCATCTGTTAGATGGGTGCACTGAAAGAGCCCTGGCCACAGGGTTGTTATGAAGATAAAATGATGTTATGTGAGGGGACTCTGTACTGTACTGCCTTGCTCTCAGGCCCTGGTGGCTTGATCTCATCATAACATTGTGAGGACTCTGAGGGCCAGCCACTGGCAGGACAACAATTAGCAGAGAAAAGAGTTTCTCTTAAAACCGGCTAATAGTTTTCTTTACTACTTCTTGCACACTAATTTCACTGTGAGACCCAAGTACATTACAAACTACAGCACCTTCCCACATGGGTGCTCTGCCTCTGCTCACCAGGAACAGGCAGGGCCTCAGACCTCCTAGAACTTTCCCCTGGCTTCTCACTCTTTAGGTCTGTGTACATGTCATTTGCTCAGCCTGTAATGTTTTCTGCATCTTTCAAGGTCAACTTAGTCCTGCTACTCATTCTGGAATCAGATGTTCTGATGGCTTACCCCAGTTGAATTAGTCACTTTGTTCTCTTCTCTCCTAGGGTATTCTGCTTCCCTCCCCATAGTCCTCATTTCACTGTGCTTTAATCACCTCTTTACTGCTTTGCCTGTTGTCTAAACTGTGAATCTCCTGAGAACAAGGACTGGCTCTGTGTTCATTATCTCTGCAGCCGGTGCTTAATATGTTTTATTGGCTGAATGGTCCACAAACTGAAAGAGGTCACACCAGGGATGGGATGCAAAGAGCACCCTAAGCAGGGAAGGCAGAGACCAAAGGACAGAGAGGTGGCACAGGGAGTTTTGACTCTAGCCTCTGTTAAGCAACAGCTGAATGTGTACCATCCTCCAGATGCCCATTATCTGTGCTGTGTCGCTCTCCGAGGTGCTGAACCAGAATCACACAAACATCTTGTGAATCTCACAAACACCTTCTAAGGAAGTGAGAAAGTAGAATTCATTTTTTGTAGCATGAGAAAATGAGACATCAAAGGTGCTGAACCTGCATGTTTGGGGGTTGATATAGTTCGCTCCCCAGCTCCTAAGGAGTCAGTACAGAATATACCCGCCTCACCATGCCTGCACCTCCCCTTCTCTTCTGACATGTCTCTGCCACCCCTGCCCCACCTCCCACCTTCCCACTCTCATCTACTTATGACTCGATGTGTCACATTCAGGTTTGCAGATGATTTTAGAAATGGAGAGTGAGCAAATCCAGTTGAACAATTTAACCAGATTCAAACGGATTTGGATCATTTGCGTAACTGGGCTAGCAGATGGCAAATGTACTTCAAAGTACAAAAATGTAGACTAATTGTAAGAGGAGAAAGCAAAGCAGTTTATGGGTGAGGGAAGAGATTTGGGAGACAAGCTCATTGAAATCATTACCTCAGTGTGTTAGGACAAGCAGCACAACTCTGGGTAACAGAGGCAGATCAAATAGAGTACTCTGGTGACTTCTTGCTGGATGGAATGCAGGAGAGAGGACCTGTCTTCTTGAAGTAAGAAAGGAAACAATTGATGGAGAGAAGGATCTAGGGAGGATGATGCTTGTCTGGGCAGAAAAGCCATCATGGTCACTTTATGGGTTCATGTTTCTCCTGTTCCTGTCTTACCTATGGCCCCTTGGTGAGAATCTGTTTCTCCCTGAGCCTCACTTTCCCTTACTGTAACATGAGCAGACTGGTGTATACTTTCCTGTTGCACTGAAGAATTTATGAGATCATGGATGTGAAAAATGCATGCAACTTGTTTGGAAACCTATGAAATTCACTCTTATGAATATAATTCTATGTTCACAATGCCCCTCCCCCAAATCCAGTGTTTTCAATGACTGGAAATTGGAAAGTGGTTGTGTGCTAGCATGATAGACCAAATGATGACCCCTCTCCCAAATATCCTTGTACTGATCCCAAGAGCCTGTGAGATGAGACATGGAAGATGGGATTAAATTAGGCATCTTGAGGTGCAGAGATTATCCTGAATTATCAAGGTGGGGCCAAAATGTTGTTACAAATGTCCTTTTAAGAGGAAGACTGAGGGCTTTTTGACTTAGAAGAAGGAGACTGGAGTGATGTGGCCACCAGCCAAGGAGTTCCAGTAGCCAGCAGAAGCTGGAAGAGGCAAGAATAGAATTCCCTCCCTCCAGAGCCTCTGGAGGCAGCAGAGCTTTGCTGATAACTTTGATTTTGGCCAAGTGAAACTGAATTTAGACTTCTGGCTTCCAGAACTCTAAGAGAATAAATTTTGGTTGTATTAAGACACCAAGTTTGAAGTAATATGTTATCACAACTGTAGGAAAAGGGAATTTGACCAATACAGAAGAGATCTGGATGAATCCAGGCTCTGGTTTTCCCTTCTGTGGAACCCTGGGTCATCTCTCTTGACTTGTTTTTCATCTTTAAACTGGAATAATAATAGTATATTCCTTTATATGGATTATTGGGAAGTTTCAAAATAGATAATGCATGTACCCTCTCCACCACAGATATATTTAAGAGAAAAAAAAAAAAGCTAGGCATAGTTTTAGGTTTTGAATCAAGCAGTATTTATCAGCACTCAGAATTACAGAGAAGCTGACAGGGTACAATTTTGGAGCATGAAGGTAATACTCAGTATTAAAGAGGCAGCTGGAGTGTTGGTGACATCTTGACAGCGTGTCTATAGGAGGCAGGACCATGACCACCAAAAAGGGTGTCAAGTCCGGCTCCTGCCCTAGAGAAGGTTGGGGTTCTAGGAAAGGCAATCCAGCAGAACCTAAGGGCTAGCACCATAACTGAGAGACGGGGATATCTCAGGTTAGGAAAACAGGATTTTGGTTAAGGACTTCATCCTGGGTCTCAGGTGTGATTGCTAGTGAAGAAAACTCAGGGAAGACTCTGGGCCCAGATCCTTAGTTTCTAAGGACATCGTAACACCAGGTCCTAAGATTCTGAATTCACTGGTATAAATTCTGCATCCATCAGAGTGGGTCTAGTCCAGGAACAGTGGCTGCTAGGATGCCAGGGATTACTCAAGGCTGCTTTAGAAATTAGGTCACCAAGTCAAAGAAATCTGAGCTGAACCTAGGTGCTTCCAAGGTGCTTTTCAGTATCTGAAAAGACCAATGACATCTAGAAAATTGAGTGCAAGATGGGTACAAATAAGAAGCTCTAGCTAAGATTGTGGATAGAGTCAGAGCCTGATGAACTTGGTGTTTACAAGTGTGGTGCTGACTATGGCACAGGGAGGCTCTGATGAATAAATATGAAAAATGCAGACCAGAAAGACTGAGCAACTTGCTTAAAGACTTGGCATATTAAGTACAGAACTGGATCTAGAAACTTTATCCTTTGCCAGATTCTTAAACTGATCAAATATGATTCTGTTTTAAGGTCTTACAAACTCTTTGCTCTTGAATTTAGAAAGATTTGTTCAAGATCCCATCTCTGTTGTAATCAGTATCCAACATTTAACAACTCCTGTGCTCTATGATTATATGGCAAGTTTTTTACCATCATTTAAGGAAAGAATGTTCAGGGAGAAAGGGAGGATTCTAGGAATAAAAAGTAATTAAACATAGTAAGTCTCTTGAGATTAGCCATTAATTTGGATGAGAAATGTAAAATTGCCTTTAAAGTAAGAAGGGATAATATCAAATGATTGTAATATCCAGCCTGGGAGGTATCATGCTGGTAACATTGCACAAGGCAGGATAATACATGTGGCAGTTCCCTGATTTTTGTAGGATAAATGATGTTGGTTTCATTTCACTGCTGAATTAAGATACACATTTCATAAACGGCACGTTAAGGCAAATGTATCAGAATTGCACCTAAAGAGCTGAATAGCCAGGAAATGGCAGCCCCAACTTCAGCGTGTCTGGTGTCTCTCTCCTCATCATCCCCAAGGCCCTTTGTTGGGTTTGGGTTCATACTGGGGAATCTCTGGGAGGGTTGGCTAATCACACCCCTTCTCCCCATGCATTTGGAGCCAAATACAAACCAGACACAGGGACCAGATAAAGATAAAATACCCTCATGTTGCTGGCCACGCTGGACTGGAGCATGTGGTTTGGCTGGAAGGCTGGAATCAGGCCGCCTTCTACCAGCCCCTCCTTGACTTGGAGACCTACTTGAGTCAAAATGAGGTCTGTAGAGCTGGAAGTCACCCAGCCCCCCACCCGTCAGAGAGATAAGGACAGCAGCCCCCTCCCATCCTCTCTGTGTTTCCTCTGCTAACACGCACAAGGAAAGGGCTTGCCCTGGTTGGCTGGACAGTAGTGTGCTCACACCCCTCTTGCAGATCCAGAAGTGGAAAAACCCCACATGGACTGAGCTCCAGTTCTCACAATTGTACCCAGTCTCCAGGATCCCATAACTCACTCCTCTTCTTAAGGGAAGCAGCAGGAGGGATGGAGGAAAGAGACAATACCACCTTCCCATTGTTTGAAAGAGATGAGGGTCTCCATTTTGTATGGGCTGCCACCCTCCTCCCTTCAGACTCCATCCATCTGTCCATCTGCCTGGCCCTTGGCTGCCTGATTTCATGTGCCTAAAACACAATACGTGTCCTACCACTCCCCTGCTTCCCAGTCTTTCAGGTTGGCATGGTTTTAAGCTCTTTAGTGATATGCCTACAATCTGCTCCCCTATTTCATGGATACACCCCAGTCCTTGTCAACTATTGTTGATGGCTCCTTAAACAGAGGCTGCTCTCTCTCAGCCCTGATCCTTTGCCTCTAATGCAACCCCCCATTCTCCTGGTTAAGGTGCCCTTCAATTCAGAGACCAAACATCTGTATTACTCTCCACAGCATTTCCCCACTCAGTGTATTTCTCTGTCTCTTCAATTAGATATGTGAGGCCTCACATTTGGCATATAGTAGGTACTGGTGATTTTTGGTTGGCTACGTCAGTGAATGAACATTTGGAAAAAATAGAGCAATAAGCCTACCATTCTAAAGAAGGATCTCAACATGATTTTTAGGTTTGTTTTGTCTTTTTGTTTTCATGGAAATAAGTTTCTTAATGTCACTTTTCAGCATTTTTTAAATTTTTTTATTTGGGGGGGGAGAGAGCGAGCACAGGCAGACAGAACGGCAGGCAGAGGCAGAGGGAGAAGCAGGCTCCCTGCTGAGCAAGGAGCCCGATGTGGGACTCGATCCCAGGACGCTGGGATCATGACCTGAGCCGAAGGCAGCTGCTTAACCAACTGAGCCACCCAGGCATCCCTTTTCACCATTTTGAAGATTTCTTTAAAATAGTCATGAGTGTTTCCTTTGCTGTGCAAAAGCTTTTGATCTTGATGAAGTCCCAAAAGTTCATTTTCGCTTTGGTCTCCCTTGCCTTTGGAGACGTGTCTGTCAAAGAGGTTACTGCCTATGTTCTCCTCTAGGATTTTGATTGATTCCTGCCTCACCTTGAGGTCTTTTATCCATTTCGAGTTTATCTTTGTGTATGGTGTAAGAGAATGGTTGAGTTTCCTTCTTCTATACATAGCTGTCCAATTTTCCTAGCACCATTTATTAAAGAGACTGTCTTTTTTCCCACTGGATATTTTTTTCCTGCTTTGTCAAAGATTAGTTGGCCATAGAGTTGCAGGTCCATATGTGGCCTCTCTGTTCTACTGGTCTATGTGTCTGTTTTTGTGCCAGTACCGTGCTATCTTGGTGATCAAAGCTTTGTAGTAAAGCTTGAAATCAGGCAACATGATGCCCCCAGTTTTGTTTTTCTTTTACAACTTTTCCTTAGCAATTTTGGGTCTTTGCTAAAATTTCCATACAAATTTCAGGATTGTTTGTTTCCAGCACTTTGAAAAATGTCAGTAGAATTTTGATTGGAATGGCATTGAAAGTATAGATTGCTCTGGGCAGTATAGACATTTTAACAATGTTTATTTTTCTGATCCATGAGCATGGAATGCTCTTCCATCTTTTTGTGTCTTCTTCAACTTCTTTCATGAGTGTTCTGTAGTTCCTCAAGTACAGATCCTTTACCTCTCTGGTGAGGTTTATTTCAAGGTATCTTATGGTTCTTGGTGCTATAGTAAATGGAATTGATTCTCTAATTTCCCTTTATGCTGAGTGAAATAAGTCAAGCAGAGAGTCAGTTACCATATGATTTTTCTTACTTGTGGAGCTAAGGTCAACATGGAAGACACTGGGAGATGGAGAGGAGAAGGGAGTTGGGATAAATC
Source organism: Mustela nivalis (assembly GCF_964662115.1). Taxonomy (NCBI): domain Eukaryota; kingdom Metazoa; phylum Chordata; class Mammalia; order Carnivora; family Mustelidae; genus Mustela; species Mustela nivalis. The sequence continues at coordinate 65,005,741 of NC_139021.1, read as the reverse complement.
AGAGGGGGAGACAAACCATGAGAGACTGTGGACTCTGAGAAACAAACTGAGGGTTTTGGAGGGGAGAGGGGTGGAGGGATGGGTGAGCCTGCTAGTGGGTATTAAGGAGGGCACATATTGCATGGAGCACTGGGTGTGGTGCATAAACAATGAATCTTGAAACACTGAAAAAATAAAGTTTACATATCCAAAAATTAAAGGAAAAAGGAAAATAGTTGTGAGTTTTTTTATGATTATCAGCGGAATCAAGTAGAATAAGAGCCCTCACTTCATCTAAGGTCCTTCATAGTAAGCTACGTGAGTTCTCAATCCAGTACTTAGAGTACGCAGACTGGTTTTACTCAGCTGTGACTGTATCCTCTCTGCGACAGAATCACATAGGGGACTGTGGGCCATGGGCCAGGTTTGCACAGATAATTAGTCAGCAGTGGATGGAAGTTTTTTTAAGTACAAGGGGAAGGACCAATGAATGTATCTTTATAACAGGGATAAATGGAATTTCTCCTTTTATTAAGTCTGCTCTTTTAAGTGATAGAGAACCCTTCTTTGAAGTCTTTGCCTCTCTGATACTGGGGAACAATGGCTGTGATTATCTTTAAGGACTTAAAGGGAAAGCAAGACTGCTTGAGTTGTGCCTCACTTTCATCTCCTCTCCTGACTGTCTGTCCCTTTCTGGGCAGGTTTGCATGGAGCCTGCAGGCTGCAGGGCTCCTAGGACCAAGGTCATTCCCTATTAGGGCCTCTGCATCAGCCTGCCCCTCCCAAATCCTCTGATCACATAGAATTCCAGCATTTTCTGTTTCTGAAATCATTGTCTACAAACAAAAAAAGAAAACTTCTCTCAGCAGGTTTTGTTGGGAAGAAAAGGGCTTCAGGGTCCAGAAGAAAAACATTTCCTTTTTATTTCAATAACCCAGTTAAGAGGGAAGGGTTTGTTTGTTTGTTTAAATTCTTTTGCTTTGGTTTCTGTTGAAACTGATCTGTTCAAAGTCCTGAAATGAGGAAATCCAGGGGGCTGTGGTTATAAGCAGTTGTCTAATGATATCTTTTTGTCTCCTCTTTGTGTTTACACTTCTTACTGGCTGCTGTATAAAATGCTAAACCTTTAGATTCTTCATTTATAAAGTTATTCAGCTCTAGCAGGCTGGATAGTTTTTAAATGTTGTACTAAAGGAGCCAGCTGGTTATAAGATGAAGGTATCTCCTCACAAAATAATTCCATAAATTTTGCTATTCCAATAGCTTCTAAGGACACTTTTGATTAATAGTGAGATCAAGGCAATATGGTGCCTGGCTTCTCAGGAATGACCATTTAAGCTGGCAGCCCCAAACCCATTTTTTTCTTCTTGCAACAAGACCTTTCACTCCCAAAGATGTTTCAAGTTTACACAAACATTTGACTGTTTAAGCTAGCATATTCTAGCAACTGTCATTCACAGTAAGATTTGGTGGCTTTCTTTGGTGGCCGGCCCATAGTGACTTATGGCCAACTGCACATCTCAAGGTCTTCATTTAAAATAATATATGATTTTTTCTTCATATATATATGATATATGATATATATATGATAATATAATGATAACACATTTTATTTTTCCAACCAACTAATGCTATCCCTTCTCTTGGCTCCCCACACATACACAGCGTCACCACACACACAACTTCTGAGCTCTGCTATGGTAAAAAGAGTGTGAACTTTGAAACCAGGAAGACCCACATTTAAATCCTGGGCCTGAAAAATGCTGCCTGGATGACTTTAGCCAAGTTACCTCACCTTTTTGGGTTTCAGATTTCTCATCTGTAAAATGAGGAATAGAAGTATTCTCCTTAAAGGGATAACATAAAATTATACATATAAAGCATGTCATAATTTATTGGAACAAAAAAATTAAATAAATGTATTTTCTAAAATAATGAATCAGTGAAGAACTGTTGACTGGTGCATGAATCTTAGCTTTGGACCTAATATTCTATAATGATGAACAAGTACAAGCTATAAAAAGCTATAGATTCTTAATAGAATGTAAGGAAAGAGAAAATCTTAGAAAGATTTGCTGGAATGAGTCTGTTTTAAGTGAACTTTATTGGAACCCAGCTTTTTGTGCCTGTGCAATAGGAAAGTCTCAGAAAGAACTCTCTGAATTTTCCCTTAAAAGATTTTAGAATATGATCAAAGGAAGAAGATAAATATTATAGTTTTTAATATATTTACTGGTCCCCCCAGGTCCTGACCTCCATACATTAAGTACTTCCTTTGTTTAAGAAATTTCATTTCTTAATAGTTGTAGCCTGAATGCAAAAGATATTAAAAGTTTATTGGCATAAATAATTACCCCACCAAACATAGAAAGATTGGTGTACTATATTCTGCCAGTTGAGGTGAGGGACTAACATTTGTCTCCATGCAAAATTCCTGCAAACCACATGGTCCAAGACGATGAATTTTATCTTAGCGAGGGCATGGATCTAGTTCAACTGTGCTACCAACTAGTTCTGTGGTCTTGAGCAAGCACTTTTATTTTGACGTCCTTTCCAGTTGAGTTCAGGACAGCAGAAGTTTCCTGTGTTATTGTGTGCCAGTCCTGATTCTGGGCACAAGACCTAAAGGCAAATAAAGTAAAGGCAAATATCTGTACATTCCCAATTATAACTTGCCAAATGCAAAAGAGAAAATTAATGCAAGGTATGGAAGAGTAGGATACGTTTTAGATTAAAACATAGATTATCAGAGCAGTGCAAATAGAAGAGGAAATGCCTGGGCACAATTTTGAATGGAGCCAGAAGTTGTCAGATGCAGAATGTGAGCTGGTGGAGGAGGAAGTGAAAAGAGCACAAGGACATTCTGGGTAGAAGGTTAATGTGTGCAAAGTAAGGAAAAGGCATGGTACATTCAAATCAAATTATAACTATTTGGTTAAGAGCTTCACAAGAGTGGGGAACTTTGTTTTGTACAGGGATATATTCCCATCTCCTAGCATAAGGCCCGAGACATGGTACTCAGTAAACAAATAAATAATGGAGTAAATAAATTGGCATATATTTTTCTCTATATATCCAAGGTCCTTATCAGAATTCAGTTACTCTGTTCCTTTGACGATTTGTCTAATTTTCCCAGCTAGACTGTCAGTTCCTCACCACAAAACTCTTGGAAGGCCTTCTCTAGACACCTGACAATTGAATAATTGATCCAAGCCTGAAGTGCTAATTGAAACCTTTGTGGAAGGTCTGACTTGGCAGTGCCCATATCTAGGGATCACGAACTTGACGTACCTCTCTTGTTTGAGGGAAAGCAGAAATCAGGTGGGTTAATTCTGAGAATTACCCTGGGAAGTACAATAGTGAAGCCAACACAGCATCTGTAAGAAATGCAACTGGGGGGTGCCTGGGTGGCTCAGTGGGTTAAGCTGCTGCCTTCGGCTCAGGTCATGATCTCAGGGTCCTGGGATCGAGTCCCGCATTGGGCTCTCTGCTCGGCAGGGAGCCTGCTTCCTCCTCTCTCTCTCTGCCTGCCTCTCTGCCTACTTGTAATCTCTTTCAAATAAATAAATAAATCTTTAAAAAAAAAATGCAACTGGGTTTCCTAAGGAGGAAGAAAAGTGTTAGGGACTCGTTGGAGATTAAATAACATCCATTTGCCATAATGAGGGCCTGAGCAAGCGCAGAAACCTGTGGTTAAAGAAAATCACAGCTTCTCCACTCCCAGCACAACTGTGGGTGTAGGGGACCTTCCTGTTTCATTATTCTGAGGAAAAGCATTATCGGGGAATTGCCAAGACTTGAGCATCTAAATCAATATGTGCTGAGAGTTACCAAGCAGGAAAGCCAGAAACTATAATACTTTGAACACTATTTTTAGAGTCAATTTTGAGAAAGTCCATGAATTCAAATTCAAGGACACATTTTCAGTGCTGGCACTCGTTAGCCGATACCATCACGCGTTTGTTCTTTTTTCTTTTTCTTTCTTTCCTTTTAGAAGTGTTTAACGAGTCTACACTATTTGCCAAGCACTGTCCTTGCTCTGTGGCATGCTCAGTATGTGGACCCTGCCCTAAAGGAGGGTAAATTCGTGTGAGGGGAATTCCAGCCACTCTCGAATGTGTAATCATTCAAGAAAAATTGGAGTTAACTTCCTGCTCATGTAATGGTCCTGGGCAAAGGAACCACTTGCTAAGCATTTTGTTTCTGTGTGGTCATTCAGGAATGCAGACCTAAGGAGGCTCTGCCGTTTTCTACAAGTAGGTCCAAGGGATCTTCCTGGGGCTGGTCTCCATTCCAGATGGTTAGAAGAGACAAAGGGAAGAAAAAAACATCCACCGGGGTCTTTCTGGGCCAGGTTCTAAGGCGGCACTCATCATCTTCACTTGGGTAGAATGCATCTGCCTGTGACAGAGGATGAGAAATGTGGTCTGGCTGTGCCCTGCGGACTGGTTAGGGGGTGCTGCAAGTCTCTGCCATCACGGTCTACTATAGAGAACAATAAGTCAGATTCCACGGCAATACAAGAGAAAGGAGAATCAGGTAGATTTACTGACTACGAGGTCAGCCGTTTGCTTCCCCATGAATTAGAGCATTCTGGCCCTCAAGGCAAAATTTCATGGGTTACATATCATTATCTTCACTTTACAGAAAAAGAAAGGGAGACTCAGAGTGTTGCAAGCAACTTTTGATAGTGCTCATTTGAAGCCATAGATGAAAAGTAAACAGAACATTTGCAGTCCCTGTGTCCCCAATTTGCAGGGAAATTAATAGTGTTCTCACTGGTCAAAAATAACAATGCAACAAATACTTCTCCAGACAGGGTTTTCAGCTAGTGATCATCGTTCTTGCTCTAACATTCCCTCTACCATGTTTTTGGTGATGTATGACTTCCCATAGAAGTTTACGTGGTGATACTCAGCTATAAAGCATGGACCAAAGACTCATCACTCTGTCATTTCTTTGCCCATCTATCCATCTTTCCTTCATTGGTTGGTCCATTCCTTTTTTTTCCCTCAACCACATCGAATATTTACTGTGCCCATTTTATGTGCCCAGTACTGTGGTGGGTGTTTGAAACACAAAGACAGAGACTATGGTGCCTTGTCATGGCAAGCTCACTGTCTAGTCGAGGAATCAGACATGAAAATGGATGATTAAAGTGTAAGGTTTTTAGAGGGTGTGGGACAGAAAATGCAATTGGACTAAGAGATGGGAGAACTGACTTTGCCAGAGAATACAGTCTAAGAGAGGACCCACAAAAAGGGAATAAACAGATTTGAGCAACTGGAAAGTTTTCCCAGGTTAAAGAATCAACAGTCAGAACATCCCAGGTTAAGGAATGAAATAATCTTTTGGGTAAATAAATAGAAAGAAAGAAGAAGAAACAGAGTTATGGGACTCCAGGCAGGGAAAATAGAGCAGGTGGCGCTTGTACTTTTCCTGAAATGCCTTTCTCTTTATACCTTTTTTTTAATGTCTAAATCGAATCTGTTCTTCAAGATCTATATATAATTCATCTTCACATTGACCCAAAGTGTTTTCCTTACACATGGTAAGTAACGACTTTAGAATAAATCTGGTTTTCAAATCTCATTCTACCCCTTAGAACCTATGTGTGTTTGAACACTTTGGATAATCTTTGAACCTCTACTTCCTCCTCTGTAAAATGGGCATGAAGATTTGAAACTTACAAGGTTCTTGTTGGGATCAAAGCCCATTGTGCTTGAACAAATATTTCATAAACCATGAAGTACTAGTAAACACTAGTTATGTTAGTTATTATTCTTTTCTTACAGTATTTCTTATAGTTAGTAATATTAGAAATAGAAAAGTTATTATTTATTTGATATCAGAAAATTTATAACTGATGCCCTTGCTTAGTTAGTAGCAGAAAATTAGAGGGGCATTCCTAGATAGGAAGAAAATCTGCCTACTTTGCACAGAGCCCTGATACTGAAAAGAAGTAAACAAATACTTCCGGGTCATTCAGAAAGCCTCAGAAATGGTTTGTGTTTAATTGTAAAGCTTCCCCCAAGAGAAGATGAATTGCCTCTCTTTGTGGAAAGGTTATCTTTCATTTGGATAATGTCTGCTTCAGCTCAAAAGACCTTCCTTGAATCCGGTCCCAAGCCAGGTATGTCAGGTATACAGAGAAAAGACACAGTCCCTGTCCTCAGACAACTCAAATCGTGGGTGAACTCTTAGTAAATAGAGTGTCCAGAAATGTCTTCCCCCACCCCTGGGACTATCTCTTCTCAAAGGATTGGGAAGCTAGAGCACTGGAGAGGAGGATAAGAGAGGGATTATTTGAGCAAATTTTAACTCTGTCTTCTCTGAGAACTGTTGTCATTTGCCACATATGGCAGGCTTACATGTAAATTTAAATTTAAAATCCAGTTCCTCATTTGGAGGAGCCACATTTCCAGTGCTCTAGGGTTACTTGTGGCCAGTAGCTACTCTGTGAGCACAGAATCTTTCACCATCGTAGAGCATCCAGTGGGGTAGCCCTGGGAGTCTGGCTCCTGTGTGATCCCCAGGAGGACCTGAGGGTCTGGCAGAGAGGTTGAAGTCAGTCTCTTGCCAGCCCTCTGCCCCTGTAGTTTGACTCCTCCTACTCTGGGATCACAGAGATCTCTTCTATTCAAATATCAGGATTTCCCATTCTAAATAAAAACCAGTCTTTGGGGCACCTGGGTGGCTCAGTCTGTTAAGCATCTGCCTTCAGCTCAAGTCATGATCCCAGGGTTTTGGCATCAAGTCCCACATTGGGCTCCCTGATCAGTAGGAAGCCTGGTTCTCTGCCCCTCCCCATGCTCATACTTTCTCTCTCTCAAATAAATCAAAGATTTAAAAAAAAAAAAAGAAAGAAAGAAAAAAAAAAAAAAAAAGAAAAGAAAATCAGCCCTGGACTTCCTGTGCCCACCAGGAGCAAAAATAAACCCTAGCATGACATGAAAAGAGCATGGTTATTTATTCTTCCCATGCCACTCCTGTCCCAAGTCCCAGGTGTGTTTGTTCTCTGCAGATGGTCCCAGTCTATAGCAGTTCAATTTATGATACTCGTGCCGTGGTCCAAGAGTGATGCACATTCAGTAGAAATTCTGTGAGTTTAGTGTGAGGGGGATTAAAATGAAAGCCATGAAATTGTGCTTACAATGGTGGATGCAACAGATGTGACTCAGCCACGGACAGGGTGATTGTTTGAAACAAGATGGGATTGGGAGGGAGACAAACCATAAGAGACTCTTAATCTCACAAAACAAACTGAGGTTGCTGGGGGGAGGGGGGATGGGAGAACGGGGTGGGGTTATGGACATTAGGGAGGGTACTTGCTATGGTGAGTGCTGTGAAGTATGTAAACCTGGCGATTCACAGACCTGTACCCCTGGGGATAAAAATATATTATATGTTTATTAAAAAAAATAAAGTCTGGGGTAGAAACCATCCAACTAGGGGCTAAGACAGAGTAGTTGACCTTTGGCTCTGCTCTCATTTAATGAGAGGCACTGTGTTAAGTCCTTGAAACTTTGTTACCTGTAAAACACACGTAATAATAACTCACCTACCTGATCGGGATGCGGTGACATTTAAACAAGACGGCTCACCGCCATTTAACCCATAAACTCTGGGAAGAAAGGAGCTATATCAGGCACCTTCCATGGGCCAAAATCTCTTCAAGGCCCATTACATTCTTGTTATTTATTCCCCAACACCATCCTCAATATGTAGATGTGATCCTTACCACAAAAGAGCGTCTTTTGTTTCTAGACCCTACTATCCATTTCTGAGCAGACTACGTATCACACATTATTCTGGTTGGTTTTATAGGTGTAACTTCTGTAAATCTTTCTACCTACTAAACTAGGTAATAATGTCCTCCCTTTGACTTACCATGCTAGTGAGGCCCACAGGGGTTAAGTAACTTGCCTAGAGGCAAACAGGAAATAAATAGCAGAGAGGGAGTTTCACCCTTTAAGACTCTGAAAACTCTTTGTACTCATTTTGTTGGCTATAACTATGCTAGGCAGAATGTCTAAAGTGGGCCCCAAAAGAGGTTATGCCCTAATCCCTGAAATCTGTGACTATTATGAGGGGCCACACCAGTGATTACATTATGTTATACTCACAGTTTACATTAAGAAGGGAGATTACGCCACTGGGCTCAGTTGAATCACATAAGCCCTGAAAAGCAGAGAGAGTTCTCTGTCTGATGGCAGAAGTCGGAGGGATTTGAAGCACAAGGGAGATTCCTGGTGCTGTTGAGGCTTGAAGATGGAGGGCCCCCATAGAAGGGATCTGAGCAGCTCTAGGGGTGGTGAGCAGCCCCCACTAATCACTGCAACCACAAAACTGAATTTTGCCAACACAACCTGAATACACCAGGAAGTGGACTGTCCCCAGAGTCCCTGGGTGAGAGCGGTGCTGGCTGGCACCTTAACCTTGGTCTGGTGAGACCCTGAGCAGAGAAACCCACTGAGCCTGCTCATAGGCACCAAGCTGTGATCTGATCAGCAGGCATGTGTGTTCAGCTGCCGAATTTGCGATGATGTGTTACACAGCAAGAGAAAAAGAATGCAAAGGCTTTATATGAGTTTACATGTGTTAATAGCACCTACCTGACAAGATTATTTTATGGACTAAGTAGAAAACAACAACAAAAAACCCACAGCATTCAGCACAGTTGTTGACATTTAGGAAGCATGTAATAAATGGTCCGTTTTATTTGTGCCCATTGTACAGGTAGGAAGACTGAGGCTTCGATGGCTAAATAGCGTGCCCAGGGCCCTGGAAGAGGTGGGAGTCAGGATCAGTGTAGACACCAAGGGCTGCTGCTCTTCCTCCGTAGACCAGGCATTTAGACAGGAATGCACATTGGAATTACCTGCACAACTTGCTAAAATGGAGATTCTCATGTCCTGATCCCAGTGATTATGATTCAAAATCTTGGGTGATCTTGAGTAACTGTATATCTAAAGGTATTATGGATGCTTCTGATGTACACACCCACAGAGTGACTGTACTAGACTGTGAATTTCTTGAGCTAGGGGTGTTCTTGTATCTTGTTTGTGCCCACAACAGGGCCTGGGACCTACAGTAGAATATATCCATACTTCCAGTGGATTGTCCGACCTTTAGTGTTTCTGCTACAGCACCATTGACCTTGGAGTCATTGTTGGTGAACCTATATCCCTACCGTCCTCCCAACTCAATCTGCCATTTTGGTGGCTGGCAGTGAGCCCTGCATTTGTTCTGAGAGCTCCCAAAGCTATGAATCAGCTCCCCCGCACCCGCCCGGCCCGCTCACATCCAAGTATGTAGTTTCTCTGTCTTTTCTTAGTCCGCGGAGGAGGCATTGCCACTCACCTGACAGCAGCAGTTTTAAAATAAGTTGGTGAAGGATCGAAGCAGAGACTCGAAGCCACGTTGCTGAGTGGGGTGAGCCTTTCCTGAGTGGGCTTGAGAAAGGCAGATAAAAGGCCAGCATGGAGAAGGATCACGCTAACGCAAGTGATCTCATCTACTAAAATACCAAGCTTAGGAAAGTCTACATCTTTTTTTAAACCTTAGTCGTAGTTATTCCCTGTGGCTGTTTGGACATGTCAAGTGTTTTATTTTTTAAGCTGATAACAGTAACTTCAAAAGGTTTGGCTTGTGTCAGACAACTTTGGGAAAAGTGTTACTGTGTTGCCTTTCACCTTTCAACTTGGACACTCAGCTATGTTATAAAACTTTTATAGATTAACTGCACAGAAATAATCAGCACTGGTTATAATAAGTTAACTTGAATTCCCTTCCCTGGACAGGATTCTACATGCTTAGTGGACACTCTTTTACAACAACGAACTTTAGCACTAGAAATAGTAAAAGGAAGAAGTTTATGTTGCTTGAAAATTCCAGTATAGTGTAAAATATTTTGTTATAGCCTACTGCTGCTTAAAATGCATCTGGTACAAAAGGCTTAGAATGCATAACTTCTTACTCATAACTATTAATAAGGATAATACATCAGCAAATTTGACATTCCAATTCTAGCAACAATTCCTCCTTGATACCTGGGAAATGTGTATGACATATCTATTATTCATATATATCTCTATCCCAACAGGACCACAGTACTGAACTGTGCAACTCTAGGAGTACCATTCACTTTGAGGGGTATTAATGTTGACCCATTCCCAGGAGATCTGTAGGATATAATCTTCCACTTTTACACTGACAGCCTGGAATCTGCCAATACAATTCTTGCCTTAGCATTGGAAGTACTTACTGTTTCTCAATTCAGAATATCTTGAAGAGATTAAGATTTTGTCATCCATGAGTTGTGAGAATTATTATTGTTCAATGGCAGCTATTTTACTTACTCCTTCATATCACTCCTATTGGTGTCCATCTCTTTATTCACTTTCGAAGCACCATGTTATCTTGCTGTGTGAGTGAAAGGGAAGATGTCCTAGGGTTCATAAATGGAATATGAATACATTTTTCACTATACTGGTACAGTAGGTACCAAGGAACATTTTATAAGCTGTCTTGGAAATCTATCAGTAACACTGAATGTATGCAGAAACATTAAAAAAAAAGCCAACTCATAAGTGAATGTTTGGAGCACAGTCTGTACCTCAATATATGTATGTCTATATCATGCGCCTATATATGTATATATGTTATTTCTTGGGAGTTACTGTCCTTGTTCCACTAGGAAGAAATAATCAAATGCCCAAGGTGATGAATATCTAGGCAAAAGTGGATAACCACATAGAAAACAATAAATCTTGACTATTTTACATAATATACAAAAATTCCATGAGGATTATAGTTCTAAATGAGAAGACAAGATTTTTTTGAAAAAAAAAAAAAAAAAAAAAAAAGAATGTCTTCAAATCCTCAGGATAGGCAAAAATTTCTAAAAACAATAAAAAAAAACAAAGAAAAGTTCTAGACAAAAAAATCTGATGAATTAGACTACTTTAAAATGAAGAAATTCTATTTATCAAAAGGTACAACAGAATGGGAGATGATATTTACAATTTTTTTTTACAAATTTTAATTATGACTACCATATATTTCCAATAAGATGTCATATCCAAAATACATAAAGGACTCCTACAACTCAAGGATAATCCAACAGAAATATGAGCAAAGGACTTAAATAAGCACTTTATGAAAAAAGACATTGAAAATGGCCAAACACACCAATGGCTCATCAGTAATCATCAGAGTAATGCAAATTAAAACTCAGTGCAGTACCACCACTGGTATGGCTCAAATTAAAGGCAAATAATACCACATACAGTTGACTCTTGAATAGCACAGAGGTGAGGCGCACTGACACCTACGTATTTGAAAATCCATGTGTAAATTTTGACTCCCCCCAAACCTAACTATTGTTGACTGGAAGCCCTACTGATAACACAAAGTCAGTTAACACATTTTGTATGTTACATGTATCATATATTGTATTCTTCCAACAAAGCATGCTGAAGAAAGTGTTAAGAAATCCTTGGAGAAAATGCATTTACAGTACTATTAAAAAAAAAAAATCCAGTATAGAAGTGGACTTGAGCAGTTCATACCCAAGTTTTTAAGGATCAACTATTAGCTAAGTTATGCAACAACTACAATGCTTGGTGATAAAAATGTACACTGCAACTTCTTAGGTGAAATTAGTATCTACCCAATGTTTCAGTAAGTTCTACCATATACCCAACAGGACTATACCCCTATGTTTACCAGAATACATAAAGGAATATTTATAGTAGTAATACTTGTCATAGTCCCAAACTGAAAACTCAATGTCTATCAACACCAGAATGGATACATTGAGATAAGAGAATGCATAAGAGAACACTGTACCATCATGCATGCACAAACATTGACACCTCTCCTGAACACAATGTTGAGTGAAAGAAACCCAGACCTGAAGAATAGGATTCAATTTACATAAAATTCAGACACAAGTAAAACTAAGTAACAGTGTTAAAAGTTACAATGGTGGTTAACCCTGAGGAGAGAAGCAAGGACTGTGAGGAACTCAAGAGAGATTCTAGGTGCTGGTAATTTTCAGTCTTTGGTTATCAAATACATAGGAGTGTTCACTTTCTGGAAAGTCATTCAACTGAACATGTATCGTTTGTGCATATTGTTTTGTGTGTTCTTGTGTATGAGGCCAACAGAAGTTCACATTAAAAAAAACAGCCTAAACACCCCCCAAAACAAAAGAATTTTATAGGTATTCTATTCATGAAAGCTTATTGATTAAAACACTGCTAAAAAAAAAAACAAAACAACAAACAACACTGCTTAGTGTTATCCTGCTTTTTATAGAAAGAACATTTTTGCTCAAACATATGTCTCTGTGTTAAAAACCTTACTTGATATTTGGAAGAGAAAACACTCGAGACAAAATGCTTCTAGGCATCTGTTTTGAATGGATTTCAATGCCTCTAAAAGTCATTTTATTGATAATGTGCTAAGCTAAACATTTTCAATTTCATATCATTGACTTGAGTACTACTATGTTTTTACTACTGAAAGATCAACAAATGCTTATGCTAATCAGCTTGATACTTGGGATGCCAGAATGGAAATTTCTTTGTCTACATAAAGTAGTCGAGCTGAAAAATACCCAGGGATATCCATAGCGGTCATGCTTTCAATGGATAGGAAGCTGCAAGCAAGCAAGAACTTCTTAGCCAACACCCTCACCAAATTCAGCAACATGCCACCAAGTTTTATTTGTTCTTGTGCAAATGGCTCTCTCTAAGAGAACATTTCCTTACATAGTTCAACCTAATATTAGGCTTAAATCCAAGGATGCTAAGACTTAATTATCTCATTTCCTCCATAAGTGATACAGCATGTTACTATTTGGCTATAATTGTTAATGGTGTTCCTAACACAGACTTGGAGGGGAGGTGTGCTAGGGACTGTGTATTGTTTTTGACGGTAGCCATGGATGATGAGGCATACCTATGCAAAATGACTTGCATGCAGGATTAGACTTAAAGCTATTCATTGATCTTTTCTAAATATTAGTATTAAAATGCATTTTTCCCAGGATTTCTAACTTTGTGTCACTCTGAACAAGAGGAATAGGTAAGGGTTGAGTATGCTGTTTCTCATTTAACCAAATGTAATTTAATTTAGACATTTGAGTGCTTGCTACTTCAAAGCAATGAAACATAAGCTTTTCACATGACTACACACATGAGCATACACAAAACATACATAGAACACTGTACCATCAAGAAAAAGCATTCAGGTATAGCTTTCATGGCTCTATTTTTTTTAATTATATATCTGGACATCACGTGTCTTCCAAGTTCTAGTTCTATATCTTCATCTGTCTGATAAATATTTCCACTCAGGATGTTCCTCTATTACCTCAAACGTATCGTATCTAAAATTAAATCCCTTACGTCCAGTTCTAACTAGCTTTCCTATATTAATAGTCATGCATACCATAAATATTCCAGTTACTCAAGGTCCAAAGTTTGAAGTCACCTTTTACCCTCATTGTAGTTTTAATTCACATTTGCCTAATGGCTAATTACAAACTATTTTTCATATGTTGATTTGGCCATTTGTACATCTTTTTTGGTGATGTGTTCACTCATCCAGTGTATATTTAGACAGTTTTATCTCTAGAATTTTAATTTGTGTCTTTCATGTTTTCTATCTCTACTTATATGCTCTATCTTATCTACCCTCTTGTACATATGGAATATTATGAAATTACTGTTAAAAAATGTTCTTGCCCAGTATGGTACTGGCACAAAAACAGACACATAGATCAATGGAACAGAATAGAGAGCCCAGAAATAGACCCTCAACTCTATGGTCAACTAATCTTCAACAAAGTGGGAAAGAATGTCCAATGGAAAAAAGACAGTCTCTTCAATAAATGGTGTTGGGAAAATAGGACAGGAACATGCATAAAAGTGAAATTGGACCATTTCTTTATACAACACACGAAAATAGACTCAAAATGGATGAAAGACCTCAATGTGAGAAAGGAACCCATCAAATTCCTTGAGAAGAACACAGGCAGCAACCTCTTCAACCTCAGCAGCAGCAACTTCTTACTAGGAACATTGCTAAAGGCAAGGGAAGCAGGAGCAAAAATGAACTATTTGGACTTCATCAAGATCAAAGGCTTTTGCACAGCAAAGGAAAACAATTGACAAAACCAAAAGACAACAGACAGAATGGGAGAAGATATTTGCAAATGACATATCAGATAAAGGGCTAGTATCCAAAATCTATAAAAAATACTTAGCAAACTGAACACCCAAAGAATAAATAATCCAATCAAGAAATGGGCAGAAAACATGAACAGACATTTCTCTAGAGAAGACATCCAGATGGCCAACAGACACATGAAAAAGTGCTCCACATCACTCAGTATCAGGGAAATACAAATCAAAACCACAATGAGATACCACCTCACACCAGTCAGAATGGCTAAAATTTACAAGTCAGGAAATGACAGATGCTGGAGCGAATGCTAAAAAAGGGGACCCCTCCTACGCTGTTGGTGGGCATGCACGTTGGTGCAACCACTCTGGAAAACAGCATGGAGGTTCCACAAAAAGCTGAAAATAGAGCTACCTTACCACCCAGCAATTGCACTACTGGGTATTTACCCTAAAGACACAAAGATAGTGATCCGAAGGGGCATGTGCACCCAAATGTTTATAGCAGCAATGTCCACAATAACCAAACTATGGAAAGAGCCTAGATGTCCATCAACAGATGAATAGATAAAGGAGAAGTGGTATATATATACACAATGGAATACTATGCAGCCATCAAAAGAAATGAAATCTTGCCACTTGCAATGACGTGGATGGAATTAGAGGGTATTATGCTTAGCGAAATAAGTCAGTCAGAGAAAGACAACTTTCATATGATCTCCCTGATATGAGGAAGTGGAGATGGAATGTGGGTGCTTTGGGAGGTAGGAAAAGAATATGAAACAAGATGGGTTCGGAAAGGAGACAAACCATAAGGGACTCTTAATGTCACAAAACAAACTGAGGGTGGCCAGGGGTGGGGGTAGGGAGAGGGTGGTGGGGTTATGGACATTGGGGAGGGTATGTGCTATGGTGAGTGCATGAAGTTGTAAACCTGGTGATTCACAGACCTGTACTCCTGGGACTAATAATACATTATATGTTTATAAAAATAATTTTTAAAAAACTTTAAATAAAAATTAAAAAATAAAAGGAAAGAAAAAGTGTTCTTACCTGTATATTCTATCACTGGCAGTATTTGTGGGTCTGTTTCTATTGATTAATTTTTCTCGTCATCATGACTTACTTTCCTACTCTTTTGCATGGCTGGTATATTTGACTGGATGACACTGGGAATTTTACCTTGTTGGGTTCTGGACATAATTGTTTTTGAGAAAGAGTTGATATGAAACATTAGTTTCAGGCATACAGTATGATTCAATCCACAGTAAGTCTAGTCACCATTAATTATCATAAAAGGTTACAAACTTTGTTCTTGTAATGCAAACATTTAAGATCCACTCTCCTGGGAACCTTCTAATATGCACAATACCATTGACCATAATCACCAGGCTCACACCACATTCCTATTCATTTCACAACTGGAAATCTGTACCTTCCCTTTCATCCATTTTGCCTGCCCACCAGGCCCTTTCTCCACTGGTAACCATCCCTGTGTTCTTTGTATTCATGAGTTTGTTTGCTCATCTTTGTTTTTTAGATTTTGCATGCCAATTGTATCATATGGTATTTGTCTTTCTCTGACTTATTTTACTTAGAAGGATACCCTTGAAGTCCTCCATGTTGTTACAAATGGCAAGATTTTATTCCTTTTATGGCTGAGTAGTATCTGTGCATGTGTGTGTATAGTATATATATGCATGTATGTGTGTCTCATATCCTTATCCATTCATCCACCAACTGACACTTAACATTGTTTCCATCTTGACTATTTATCCTTTTTTTGTTCTTATAAATATTTTTGAAGTGTATTCTTTGACACTGTTAAATTACTTGGAAACAATTGGATTCTTCTATAACTTCTTTTAAAATGTCAGGATTAGAGCAGGCTTCATTCCACAGACAGTTTTGTTTCACTACTGAAGGTAGATCTTTCTGGAGTAGTCTTCTGATATCCTATGAATTACTGGGGTTTTCTACTCTAGCCTTCAAGAAGAGAAACTATTTTTACTTTGAGATATAGGAATTGTTCTCTAATATCTTCTTGGTGATTCTCTCAGGTTTCTCTTTCTCACTTATTTTATTAGTATTCTCGCTCCCCACTCCTTTTCATACTCCTCCCTATAAGCTTTTGCTGTCTTGAACTCCCAAAAGATCATCTCAATTCATGGGAGAGACTGCTAGACTCTATCAGGATTCTCCCTCTATATCCTGCTTCCTTCATCTCTCTACTCAGTAAACTGGAGTTTCACAACCTCTGATCTTGTGCTGACTTTGTTTTCAACCTCTGATCACTGTCCTGTCATCTGTAATGTTGAAGATCTAAAAACCTTGTTTCATATACTTTGTTTTACTTAGTTGTTTCAGGAAGGAGGTTATATCAAATCCTTGCTACTCCATCTTGGTCAAGTGTAGAAGTTGTTACGGCTTTTTAAACTTCTTGGGCCAGTCTTTGTACAACTCACCTAATAGGTCACAGTGTATCATCTGGTACGTGAACTATCTGACTACTGAAATTTTTCTAACAATGTTCCCTATTCTCAGTCTCTACTACTTGCAATTCATTCACTTTAACTCAGTCACAATAATTTTAATGTACCATGACTTTCTTCAAAACCAGTGAAGTTTCCCTTTGGCTTCAGGATGCAATCCCAATTTCTAGTCTAGCATGCAAGATCCTCCACAATCCGACCTCCATTTATTTAACTTTCAAAACTTACTTTTCATTATTCCAACCAGGCTGAACTAAACAGGGCTTCCCAACGTTATTTGTGCACATCACTCTCTTTGTCTTGTTAGGATATTCTCCCCATGAAGAACACTCTTCTCTATGCCTATTCAAGTTCTACCCATTTTTCAAGAAAGTGTTTAAGTTTCACTTTCTTTTTAGATCCTTTAAGACCCTACTCCATGAAGCTTCTATGTGTATTTTTTTTTTTTGTCCTTACTGCTTAAAATTATTGCCTTGCCTACCAAGATGGTAATTTAATAGGTTTTTTGACAATTTTCCTAGTAACTTTTCAGAACAAAGCTTAGAAGTTCAGGTTCTTTTCATTCTTAAAAATTAATTTTTGATAGGCAAGTCTGACTTTTCCCTCACTAGATGATATAACTCTTGACATCAGAAGCTTGTCTTATACACCATTACCTACATGCTTAAGCTCATCACTGTGTCCTCTAGGAGTGTAATATTTCATGGTCAGTCTCTGTGCTATTCACATTCTTTTGCTAAAAATGTCAATGTAAGTTTCTTATCCCTGATAACCTGTCAGCTCTGCAAAGCTTCAAGGTGATAGGCTGTAGGAACTCTTCCTTTAATTTCTTACCTCCTTTACTATTTCCCCTTCAGGAAAAAATTATCAGCTTCATATGTGGAGTGATTCTACAACAGGGTGAGGAATGCCAACAGAACACCTTAATGCCAATGAAACACTGAGACACCTTAGTCTCCCCATAGCACAAGGCTCTCCTGATGCTTGGTAAATCTGTGTTCTAGTAAAGGTCCCAGTCATCTTTCATCTTAGAGAAGTAGAGGTTTTGTCCACTCTCTCAGGAGCTATGGGTATTCAAAAAGCAGGGTCCTTTTTGTTGGGTATCAAGATATGTCAAACAATTCCCAGTACCCTAAAGAGAATCTTCTCCTTATATTTTGAGATTCCCAGCCACCCTCATAGTGTAGATAGCCCAGTGGCTTTTCCTTTTTTTGTACTCTGGCTCACATTTAAAGAACAGAGTTGCTAACTACCAGGATATAAAGACCATGGTGCCTGTAAAAGGTCATTCTCATTGCTATTAACTAGCCTCTTCCTAATTTGTGGTATATGCCACCATTTCCATGACGAAGGAAGTGATCCAAAAGTACTGACTGATCTCTCTTTAACATTTTTTCAGCCTGGAGTTTTCTTCCACCAGACATAAGCATGGGTGACTTTTACTTCAGTAATAGCTATAATCAGTTACCATTTTATTGGAGGCAACTTCCCCAACCTCACTTTCTATCTTCTTATCTTGTTGGGTTTCATTATAGTGCTTACAGCCACTTGATACATTTATTCATTTTTCTCTTCTCCATCATAGTAGCCAACATGAATAGCTCAGCTCAACTGTCTGTGATATATCACCATGACAGAAAATCAAGTCATTAGGACCTTTTTTTGGGATCACATTTCCCCCTTAGCCTAGGTTACTACTACCCAACCATTTGTCATTTAATTCCTTAACTCTCAAAAAAAACTCTCACAAAAAAATAACTAGTGTTATTAAAAAAAAAAATCTCTTAATGTACATATATGTATGTAGCCGAAAAGAAAGTGGTGATAACACGAATTATGAGTCTTGGGGCCTATCCACTCTGCCCTGGCTGACCACAAACCCACTTTATATTGCAAAAGAAAGCTGTTAGAGCGTTTGCTTTAAGATACAAACTCTAAAAACTCTAATAAAACAAAATAGAACTTTATTCATGTTTAATGGTTGCATTGCAAGCATGGATTTCACAATCTCAAACCATATGAAGGAACAGTTTATATGCTGATGTTGTTCTTAGGGAACATGTCAACTAAAGAATAAATTTATAGACACAAATTAAATACATAAGGGAAAGGCAGGGAGTGGCTTCTAAGAAATCATAAAATTTAAGCATTTAGGGAATGGAAAAATACATAGAATTGACTTTTATTTAAGTGTGGGAGAGTTCACAAAAATAATTTTGAAGAACAATTCAATTAAACTACATTTTGGTATATAATAGATACCTACATGCAGTCTTTCTTTACTTTAGGCCTTCAGAGGCCAAAGAACCTCATGGATTACTCAAAGTTACCTCTACCTGTTAGGGCTCAAATTCCTCCTTTTCTGCTTGGTTAAAGTTGATATCTTAACTCCAGTGATAAATTAGCTCTTCTAGGAAACAAGATAGCAAACTAGGATTAAAAAAAAACAGGAATTTCCAACAAGATGCATTAAAGGACACAGGACTTACAGTGAGCAAGTCATCCTGGTTTGTCCAAGACTTTTCAGCTTTAGGACTAAAATTCAACAATCAGGGAAACCATGGAGTCCTGGGCAAACTGGGATGGCTGTCACCCTTACAGATATCTCTCTAATGATAACAAGCCCAAGTTATCAGATCACACCCAAAACTATTTATTTGGTTTTGTGAAGTCATTGCCTGATGTACCAAGACCAAAACAATGGACTGGGTCTTAGGGTCTATACCAGATAATGAGCTTTTGCATCTGGCAGACATCTTGCCTAGATACTATGTTCTGCTGTTTACTAGCCCTGTGAGCTTTTGCAAATCCCTTTACAATTTTGACCTTCGGCTAGTAGGACTGCTTATAACACCGAAATAGGAAGTTACTTAGCATGGTGCCTAGAGTTAAGTATCTCTATGTAATTTATTATTAGTTCATCATTAGTTTTTGATGTGGTGTTCAATGATTCATTAGTTGTGTATATTTTTAATAAGCTGCAGTAGATGGTATCTCCTCCTCTTCATCCTCATCATTATCATGGCCCTAAGAATCAAAGGTTCAGGCTCTTTCATTATTTATTATTGTGACCTTGGTCAAGACTTTTCCCTGTCCTAGACCTCAGTTTTCTTACCTGTAAAGTGAAGAGAACTATAGAACCCATCCTTGTACTGGAAGATTATTATGAAATCAAATGAGAAAATGTAGGTTAAGAGAAATGTATATTGTAAAGCTGGATTCAAATGCAAAGATTCAAGATATGCTAATGTGTCAATGCTGAAGGAAGGACTGGACCTCCAGAAATGAAATGGATAACAGTAGTTACACTTATTTAAAAAGTCAGTTGGCATATTGCCTGTGGTGCTAGTTATTAAACCTCAAGAAAGACAAAACAATCAGGGAGAGTCCAAGATGGCAATGTAGGAAAATCCTGAACTCAACTTCTCCACAAACAAACCAAATCTATACTTTCATATAGAGCAATTCCTTCTGAAGAATGGAGGCCTGATTGAACAGCTTCTGCACAATGAAGAATGGCAAGAGAGATGGAGATACAGTAATGAAGGAAACCCCCAACCCTGATGTTGCAAACTATCATAGGAAGGGACAGTACTGAAGGACCAGGAATAAATTTTTCTCCCTGGGAAACATGGTGGTGGGGAGGGAGAAGCTGCCATTTTAAATTCTAGTTGCCCTTTCAAAGGAACTAGCCCTGAATCCCTGCCAAATGTCAGGGGAGTGGCTAGAATGCTCCCTGGATCTAAGGTGATGGTAAGCACAATACTTTATGCTACCCCTCCACTTTGAGAGTACAGATTGGGGGAGGAACTGGGCACTATAGTTGGCCAGCTGCTTCAGGGAGAACTGGGGTTCTGCTGCACACTATCTCCAGCTGTCCCACCAAGGTAGCCTCAGTACAGTGCATACTGGGATACCCCTTGGCAGTACTCCCTTAGCTCCAGCCATTTTGCTAAAATGGCACAGGCACAAATCACTGCACCACTTCAGCACCAGAATTTTAGGAACATCCCCAGTGCAGAGCACCTCAGGACCTCTCAGCCTATAGCTGCTTTAGACTCAGACAACTCACAGAACACCCTTAAGCAAAACACACAAGGACCTCCCTCCCCACCCCACAATTTGGTGCCAGCTCAGCCCCAGCTGCCCAACCAGGACACCCCCTAATGTGGAGTGTTCTGGGATCCTGCAGCCCACATTGTCTCAGCTCCAGCCACCCTGCCAGTGCACCCTCTATACAGAGTGCCCCATGACACCATAGCTATCATCTACTTTGCCTTCAGTTGTTCTGAAAAAGCATGTCCTCTACAAAGAAAGCCCTGGGACCTTCTAGCTTGTACCCATTTCAGCTTCAGCAACCCTGTCAAGGTGCTGTCGATAAAGAAATCCCCAGGACCATACCAGTCTATGCATACTTTGGCTCCAACAATCCCACCGGGGTAGCCCCAGCAAAGAATGACACAGGACACCCCCACCAGCCACAGCTCTAGTCAGCCACCCAAAGTCACCAGGCACACAAGTGTACACTGGTGATGGCCACACACAAGACTATTACTCTAAGTTTAGGAGAAGTAGATTTTACACCTAATTCATAGAAATACACCCAGAAAATTAAGAGGAATATGCTCTAAAAGAAACAAAACCTCAGAAAAAGAACAAAGCAGATAAGTAATCTATCTGATAAAGAGTTCAAAGTACTGATCATAAAAGTGCTCACTGGACTGGAGAGAAGAGTAGATGAACTTAATGAGTACTTCAGCAAAGATCTAGATAATAAATATAAATTACCAGAGTTGAAAAATAACTGAAATCAAAGCTAAGCTTTGGGAAATCAGAGGATATAGAAGAATGGATAGGTGATCTGGAATACTGGATAATGGAAAGTACCTAAGCTCAACAGCAAAAAGAAAAAAATATTAAATGAGGTTAGGGTAAGTGATATTTTGATAATATAAATCAAACATTTGTATTATAGTAGTCCCAGGAGGAGAAGAGAGGTGGGGCAGAGAATTACTTGAAGAAATGATAGCAGAAAACTTACCTAACCTGGGGATAGAAACAGACATTGAGTTCAGGAAGGACAGAAAGTACCAAACAAGAAAAAGCCACTGAGGTCCACATCAAGACACATAATAATTAAAATGGTAAAGATTAGGGGCACCTGGGTGGCACAGTCAGTTGAGTGTCCACCTCTTGGTTTAGGCTCAGGTCATGATCTCAGAGTCTGAGATCCAGCCTCATGTGGGGATCCACACTAAACACAGGGTCTGCTTACAGTTTCTCTCTACCTCTCTCTCAGGCCCTCCCCCACTGCATGCTCACTCTCTAAAATAAATCTTTAAAAAAATAAGATGGCAAATATTAACCATCAAGACAATTTTAATAGTAGCAAGAAGCAACTGGTTACATACAAGGGAAACCTCCTAATAACAACATCAGATTATTTTTGTCAGAAACCGACTATATCATGCCACTCCCTTCTGGCTACAAAGTACTGGAAGGTTTAAAAAAAAAAAAAAACAAAAAAAAACAAAAACCTACAACTGAGAATACTCTACCTGGCAAGATTATCATTCAGAATTGAAGGAGAAAGTTTCTTAGATGAACAAAAGTTAAGAGTTTATCACTACTAACCTGGCCTTATAAAAAATGTTAAACATACTTTAAGTAGAAAGACCATAATTATAAGAAAAGTATGGAAGAAAAAATTTCACCAGTAATGCAAACATACACTAAAGGTAGTAGAACAACCACTTATAAAGCTATTATAAAGATTAAGAGACAAAAATAATAAGATATTACTAGTTGCAGGGACTGGAAAAATAAAGATATAAAATAGGACAGTATACATAAAAAACATGGAAGTAGGAAGAATGAAACTTCCTTAACGTGTATTCAAACTTAAGTGAAGATAACTTAATATAGATTGATTTAGGATGTTATATATGAACCTTATGGTAATCATAAACCAAAAATTTACAACAGATGCACAAAAAGTGAAGAGAAATGAAATCAAGCATAGCACTAAAACTCATCGATAAGAGCAAGAGAATTACAAAAGTAATCAGAAAGCAATTAACAAAATGGCAAAAACAAATCAACTAAGTGTAAATGGCCTAAATACTCTAAAAGACACAGGGTGACTGAATGGTAAACAAAACACCTAATACCCATCTATATGATGCATACAAGACACTACAGACTTAAAGACACATACAGACTAACAGTGAAGGATAAAAGTTACTCCATGCAAATTGAAATGAAAAAGAAAAAAGCTGAATAGCAATACTTAGACACAATAAAGTTTAAACAAGGACTATAATAAGAGACAAAGGGCACTGCATAATGATAAAGGGATTAATCCAACAAAAGGATATAACACTTGTAAACATCTATGCACCGAACATTGGAGTACCTAAACACAAAGCAAATATTGACACAAAGGAGGAAAGTGACAGTAATACAGTAACAGTAACAGGGGACTTTGACACTCCATTTTCATCAGTGGAAAGGTCATCCAGGCAGGGGAGAAAAAAGCAGTAGAAAACAATGTTTTTGAATAGCACATTAAATCAGGTACACTTATATAAACAGAATACCCAAAATAGAATATACTTTTTTTTTCAAGTGCACATGGACATTCCCCAGCATAGATCATATGGTAGATAGCAAAACAAGTTTCAATAAATTTGAAATGGAGATCATATCAAGCATTTTTTTTTTTCTGGCCACAATGGAATGAAACTAGAAATCAATTACAAAAGAAAAAAAAAACTGGAAAAAAAGACATGTAGGCTAAACAACATGCTACTAAATTACCAATGAGTCCGTGAAAAAAATCAAAGAAAAATAAAATACATGGAGATAAATAGGAAGACATAGTGGTCCAAAACCTTTGAGACACAACAATACCATCCTAAGAGAAATTTATACCGAGAAAAATCTACCTCAAGAAACAATAGAAATCTAAAGTAAACAATTCATCTTTCATCTAAAGAACTAGATAAAGAAGAACCAACAAAACCCAAAGCCAAAAGTTAGTACAAGAAAGGAAATAACAATCAGAGCAGAAACAGATGAAATAGGCACTAAAAAATTACCAAAATAGAAAATATCAGTGAAATCAAGAGCTTTCTTTGAAAATATAAACAAAATGATAAACTTTTAACAAGACTCATGAAGAAAAATAAAGAGTACCCAACTGAAATCAGTAAGAGGAGAAATAACAATCAATACCACAGAAATACAGATTAGAGATTATCAAAAATTATATGCTAACAAATTAGACAATTTAGAAGAAATGGATAAATTTCTAGAAGCATACAATCTTCCAAAAGTAAATAGAAATAGAAAATAATGAACAGATGATTGGTAATAAAATTAAATTGTAAAGAAAGTCAATAAACAGAAGTCTAAAACTAGACATATTCACAAGTTCTAGAATATTTAAGAGATAATATCTATTCTCAAACTATTTCAAAAAATAGAAGAGGAAGGAAAGCTTCTAAATTCATTCTATGAGGCTAGCATTACCCTGATACCAAAATGAGACAGAAACACTACAAGGAGGAGCAGGAGAAAGAATTACAGGCCAATATCCGTAAAGAATACAGATGCCAGAATTCTTGAAAAAAGTTAGCAAACCACATTTAACAATACAGTAAAAAAATCATTCACCACAATCAAGTGAGACTTAATCTGGAAGTGTAAGAATGGTTCAATATTTACAAAATCAATTGATACTACATTAACAAAATGAAGGATAAAAATGGTATCTTAATTGATGTGGAAAAGTGTAGTCCTCGACCCGCAAGGATGACAAGAAGCCTGGTTCAGTGTTAATATTCATTTCCTCCTTTTATTTCGTCAACTTCCTTAGCTTATATGCGGCAGGGTGACCAATAAGGGGTCAAGCCATGGGGAGAGCCAATGAGAGTCCTGTTACTATGCTGATTAAATTTGAAACAGCCAATGACTATGTCCTCCTTTAGGCGGGCTTCACCAGAAAGTTCGTTGTTTACTTGCAGCATATTTTGCTGGCAGTGAGCCAAGCGCCATCTTGTAATGGCGGGGACTTTCCCAGTGGGAGGTGGTCCCTGACATCTCCCCCTTTTTTGTTTTATGGCAGAGATGGTGCCTGTCTTAGGTCGTCAGTAGCAGAAAACATCCTTACCCATCATCAGACACAAGATATCAATGATCTCTGTCCTGTCTTAGGTTGGTATGCTTCTCTACTGATCTTACCCATCTTTGACTACCGATCTAGCAAGCTTAGCCATATCTGGGGAGATGTCCCAGCCTCTATTGACATAAGGGCTTGTACTATAGCTCCGCTCTGCTCTCGCTGCTGTGTTCTCCATTGGCGAACTTTTCTGAATAGAAGCAGAATGCCAATAAGGAGGAGGACAAGAAGACCAATTGTGCCAGCCCATTGTTTGGTAAACTGGAACATATTGCTCAATGTTTGAAATAGATCTGGAAGGGAAGCTGGTTGCACACGCGTACTATTTACTCGAGTTATCTCAGCCAAAAGGATTTGTGTGAAATTTTGAATATAGTCAGACCAAGCACCCTGCAAACCTGGGAAAGCTGTTCGGAGGAATTGCTAATCTGACTAAGGTTAGAGAATTTTACAGGGGTAACACAGAGTGCAGAAAAAGAAACAATAGAACCAACACTCAGTATTTCAGCTAGTGAAGAACGGGGGAAAATAAAGGAAGAATTAGTTAAAGGTAAAGGATAGGGCCAAGCCTTTAGAATAGCCCATAATTCACGTGTCGCCATCTGGGGAATTAGGAATATCAGAGTCCCCCACGACAGTAGGAGGATCACGGCTTCCTCTGTCCTCATCCTCGTTCTCAGGGGCCTTCCGGACCAATCTCTCTGGAATCCAAATCGGCACTTCTTTGTCCTGCGGACTTCTCCCTTGCAAGGTTTTTATATTTTTCTTAATATTTCTCGGGTTTCGGCACCATTTTTCGCCCTCGACCCGCAAGGACGACAAAAAGCCTGGTTCGGTGTTAATGCTTCATTTCCTCCTTTTATTTCGTCAACTTCCTTAGCTTATATGCGGCAGCGTGACAAATAAGGGGCCAAGCAGTGGGGAGAGCCAATGAGAGTCCTGTTACTATGCTTATTAAATTTGAAACAGCCAATGACTATGTCCTCCTTTAGACAGGCTTCACCAGAAAGTTCGTTTTTTACTTGCAGCGTATTTTGCTGGCAGTGAGCCAAGCGCCATCTTGTAATGGCGGGGACTTTCCCGGCTGGAGGTGGTCCCCGACAGAAAAGTCATAACAAAACTCAACAGCTGTTCGTGATACAAACTCATAAGTGGGATTACATGGACCACATACCTCAAACATAAGAAAGACCACTGATGGCAAAACCCACAGGTAATAGAACACTTAATGGTTAAAAATAGCTTTTCCTCTAAGAGCAAGAGCAAGACAAGGATTCCACTCTCACCACTTTTATTCTGCATAACCTGAAGTCCTATGCACAGCAATCAAACAAGAAATAAAAGCCATCCAAATTGGTAAAGAAATAAAATTGTCACTATTTGCAGAGAACATGACACCATAAATAAAATCCCTGAAGACTCCACCAAAAAAAGTAGCAGAAAACCAAATTTTAAAAGACTCCATTTAAAGTTACACAAAAAAGAATAAAAATACTTAGGAATCAACCCAAGAAAAAAATGTACCCTGAAAACTATAAAACATTGATGAAATGGAAAAGTACATGAACAAATAGAAGATACATGTTCATGGATTAGAATACTATTGGTAAAATGTTCACTCCACCCAGAGCGATCTACAGATTCAAACCAATTCCTGTGAAAATACCAACAGTGCTTTTCAAAACACTGGAATAGTCCTAATATTTGTATGGAACTACAAAAATCCTGAATAGCTAACACAATCTTGAGAAAAAGCAACGACTGAGAACTTGAAAATTACATTCTGAGAACTCTATTTGTCAATTTTCTCTCAATAAAAAGGGGTATCTTATTAAAAAACAAAATGAGGGGAAGTTCACATAATAACCAAATATTTAAGTTTTTAGAAGTAAGGCTTATTGGCCTCATACACCTGTTCAGAGCTCATGTTATGTATTTATGTAAGTGTATAGCTCCATGCTTGTGATCAAGATTAGTGGTGCTCATCAATATCTTTATTTTTATCTTTTTATTTAGATTATCACAGTCTATTTCTTCAGCTCATTTAGGCGGCCCTGAGAGACTAGTCTGGTCAATGGCATGAGGGAAGAAGTACTATGTACCTCTTTCAAACCTGGCCCCTGAAACTTCACTTGAGATCATCTTCACCTTCACTTTCCTCATGTGATTAGGGGTGCAAGAACCCACTGCAAGACTGAGAAAAGATTAAAAGAGCTTGGATCCCTCCATGACTGTGGAATATAGCATCGTTAGCCTACCCATTGCGTCATGAACAACAAATCCTTCATGTTTCCTATATATTTCTGCAACTATGGTTGTGACATTTAATTTCAAGCTTTAAATATCTTGGTTCAATACTTTACCAAGTTACCTCACAGACTTTTTCTTTTTAAATTTATCTGATATTTTACCTACAGAACTTTGAAATGGTACATAGATTTCAGGATCATTTTAGAAGAAGAATATTAATTGCAGGGGCCCAAACATGAACTGATTAAATTAAAACAAAACCTCAGATAAACCTTTGGCACTGACTTCAAAACTTCTCTTGTTGATAGAGAATAATTCCCTTATGAACTATGCTGGACTTAATTAACACATCTTTCTGTACTAGCAGTTGCTTGTGCAGGGATGAAAAACAGATTTAAAGAACAAGAGGTTGTTGCAACAACTTGAGTGTGATGAAGCCATGTTTCCCTTGTTACAGTGTGAACTGTGCACTGGCAGCTGCTTGAAAAATTTATGTTATTCTTTATTTAAATTCAATTAGCCAACTTACAGTACATCATTAGTTTCAGATGTAGTGTTCAGTAACTTCTCAGTTGCATATAACACCCATTGCACATCACATCATGAGCCTTTCTTAATGCCCATCACCGAATTACCCATCCCCTACCCTCCTCCCCTCCAGCAACCCTGTTTCCCATAGTTAAGAATCTCTCATAGTTTTTTCTCCCTCTCTGATGACTTCCCATTCTGTTTTCCCTCCCTTCCCTTATGATCCCTCTATGCTGTTTTATTCCACATAAAAGTGAAACCATATGATCATTGTTCTTCTGACTGACTTATTTCCATCAGCATAATACCCTCCAATTCTATCCACATCAGTGTAAATGGTATTTATCCTTTCTAATGGCTGAGTCATATTGTATATATTACATTTTATATATGTACTACATCTTTATCCAATCATCTGTCAATGGACATCTAGACTCTTACCACAGTTTGGCTACTGTGGACATTGCTGCTATGAACATTGGGGCACAGGTGCCCCTTTGGATCACTACATTTATACCTCTGGGGTAAATACCTAGTAGTGCAATTGGTAGGTCATAGGGCAGCTCTATTTTTAACATCTTGAGGAACCTCCATACTTTATACCACTTTCCAGAGTAAAGAATGTACCAGCTTGCCTTCCCACCCAGAGTGTAAGTGGGTTCCCCTGCTTCCACATCCTTGCCAACATTTGTTGTTTCCTATCTCATTAATTTTAGCCATTCTGACTGGTGTAATGTGGTATCTCATTGGGGTTTTGATTTGTAAGTCTAATAATACAATTCACCATTGTACTATTTTCAGTGAAACATTTCTGTAAAGCATTTTAATTACCAACAGTAAACCTTTCCCTGGGAATGTGTTTTTTGTTTGTATTTTTTTTTAACAGTGAAGCTTATTTTTCTTGCCATAATTTATTATGTGTAAATCATGTCTTCTTTATATTACTTCAAAAGTGGGCATCATAGGCTATTTTTACTGAAGCTAGTATCACACAGAAATGCTGACAGTTACATAAAAGGTTTATTAAGTGGCAACATCAAAACATGATCCATTAGTGGGAAGCTGATGTACTTTGCCATTAAATCATAGGTCTCTATAAAAGTGTTAACCTCTTTGAATCAAATTGGGACACAGATAAACAGTAAAAAGCAATACCCAAGTTAGTTCAAATGTAATATTTATTAGTTAATATGCTAGAGTTGTGAAAGTAGATATATATTCACCAAGTTATACGAATTAGCATAAACCCATAAGCCTAGGGCACAAAGAACTCTAGTGAGGGTTAGTTCACACAAGCAGGAATAGAAACTTGAAAATTCCAACAACGACTTAGAGCACCAACATTATTGTCCATCTCTAGCTAGTAAGGCTGATGGCTGCAACAGTAACCGTGTGTTGGTGACTGAAAAGACTGGCCCCAGACCAGAAAATAACTGAAATGAAGTTCTGCCTATTTCCCATACAGCACTGTAAACTGTGTGACCCAAGATCACCATTACCTTATTCTGCAGCACTATCCTAGAAGACATATGGCAGGATACTCAGAGCTATTACTAGAGCTATCTCCTGCATGTATGCATGCATGTACACACCCAGAGGTCTTTGGCAAGCCACACATCTAATTAGGGCCTTTCAATCCCTTAGGGTAGTGAAGAGAATACCATGGGCCACACTGGAGTCAGGACCTCTGGTTTACTCCTGGAATTAAGAGAAGGTGGGAAAAGGGGCCTGGCACATTGCAAGTCATCAACATTACTTATTGAATGGAGAGTCTTATATGTAAGGGAGTTCCTATTTCAGAGAACTTTGAAAAGTACCTTAAAAGACTTGTTCCCATGAACTTGTTTAAAAGCAGATCTAGAAGACCAAATAGGGATCCTGCTCCAGGCTGTCCTCTAAAAGTAATGCTTCCTAAGCCTTTCTACATCTTGACACACACAGAAAATGATAGTATTTGCATGAAACAGTAGTTAAATGGAGAATTTTGGAATCCTACATAAGGTGGAGGTGACAGGAAACCTGAGGGCTGATGAGATGGATCCTCCAGCACATAGTTTGGAAGCTATGTTCCAGAAGAGATGAATAATACTGAGAGTCCATTGAGGGATCTAGCTTTTCCTGTTATTATTTAACAGATTCTATCACCTGCTGAGTGCTTACCATATGCCAGCAACTATACCCAACACTTAATGCACACTATTTCTTTTTATCCTTAAAGTAATCTAGGGACTCTACTGGTAACAACAGCATGAGATGGTCAGATGACTGCTCCATAGAAAATGACTATACACTGGACAAAACCATTTGTGACAATCATTTCAGGGCACTGGAAAATAACCAAAGGTAGGCAACAACTTGGGAAATACTAATTCATGTGAAACTGCTACTGCATTGAGTAATAACTAAGAATTAACTTTTGGAGGGGAGGTGGGAGTCTGAGAGCATTCCCAAGCTCCACCAACTACCAAACATGGGCAGTGAAAATCCAGCTTTATGAGCTGGAGGTGACAGACTCAGGAGCAGGCAACAAAGCAGTTAGAAATTTCAGAGGGAGATTTTGGATGTGAGAAAGCTATAGAGCAACTGATACAATAAGCTTTCCATATATACCTGGTTAACTGCTAAACTATGTGTGCTTATTGGATACAGCAGGGAACCCAACAAAAATTGAAAGAAAGCATGTGAATTTGCCACACATCTGAATGCACAGTGAAATCTACACAAAACAGAGGAGGATGAAAGCCTGACTAACTCAGAGTCTCTGACTACAATCTCTGCCTGTTTGGCCTCTGAACTATGCAGGTGCAGAGGAACTCCTTAGAGAACTAGGCAAAAGAAAAAACATCTGTGGTTGGAGATTTCAGTTTGACTCCAGGCATGTTAAAGTCTAAATCCCTCCAAAGAACAAAACCGATTTCAGATTCACTGTGAGTACAACTACAAATGCTTTTTACTATTTTTTGACCAAAATATATGAGATGGGAAAAGGAACAGGAATGACCCATATCTAGGGAAAAAGGCAGCCATTAGAATTTGACACTGAGTGGGCTCAGAGGTTGGATTTAAGACAAAGACTTCAAAGAGCTATTATAAATACATTAAAAAATTAAAGGAAATCCTGTTCAAGGAATATTCAAATAATGAACAAATAGTAAATACTAAGAGAAGGAAACTAAAAGAATCTAATGGCTATTGTAGAGAAGAAAAGCATATTAATGGAAGTGAAAAATATATTGTATATACTCAAACAGATTTGAAATGGTGAAGAAAAAAACAATGAATGAAAAATCAGTAGGTCACAATCTAAAAACAGAACAATAAAGTTAAAAATAAACAAACTTGAAGATCTGTGGGTCAATATCAAGCACTGCAAAATATAACTCAGGCCTGACCTCAAGGTAAGTTCTGTTAAAGCTGCACATGTACCCTGCCCAGACATTGCTGCATACTATGCCCCACACCTTGTGCCTCCAACTGCTGGTGTATGGCCCCCAGCCACTATAGCATTTCAAGAGATCTGGCATAGGATTTGCGACCTAATGGAAATTTTGCTAATCCTGCTGCCCACTCCCAAGTTCCCTGGTGGCCATGCTCCCTCAGAACTGGTGTGCCTGGGTCCTACTAACACTACAGAGAACAAGCACAGCCCACAACAGGCAGAATGTCAGTGCAGACAAGTGCACTGAAAGGAACCTAAGTGACTCAGACACAACAACAGATTATAGGCATCACACAGAGAATACTCTTTTGAAATGCCAGATTCTGCGAACAGGGGACACTCTATTGCAGGACACTCCAAGACCTCTTTTTTATAAAGTAGCTCTTTTCAAGAGCAGAAGACATAGCTGATTTTCTCAACACAGGGAAATAAGACACAGAAATGCAGAAAAAAAATGAGGAGACAGAAGAATTTATCCCAAATGCAAGAACAGGACAAGGCCATGCCTAGAGATCTAAGTGAAACAGATATAAGTAATATACCTGATAGAGAATTTAAGGCAATGATCAGGAGGGTACTCACTGGACTTGAGACAAGAGTGGAGGACATGAATGAAACCCTTAACAGAAATAAGGCATGATACAGAAGAGAGAAAGGGCTCAATAAACAAAATGAGAAACGTGCTTGATGGAATGAACACTAGGTAGAAGCAGCAGAAAAATTTAGTGACCTAGAAGACAGAATGGGAAGTAAACTGAAGAAAAGAAATAGAAATTATATAAAACAATACATTTAAGGAACTCGGTGACTTCAAACAGGACATTTGTATTTTAAGAGTTCCAGAAAAAAAGGGAGTAGGGAGCAGAAAATTTATTTGAAGAAATAATAGCTGAAAACTTCCCTAATCTGGGGAGGGAAACATATCTAGATCCAGGGGGCACAAAAACTACCATCAAATCAACAAAAGCAGACCTACACCAGAACATATATTAAACTGGCAAAATATAATGGTAAAAACAATATTTTAAAAGCAGTAAGACAAAAGAGGTCATTAACTTACAAATGAAAACTCATAAGGCTAGCAGGAGATTTTTCAAAAAATTTTGCAAGCCAGAGTAGAGTGGCATGATATATCCAAAATGCTGAGTTGGAAAAATCTGCAGCCAAGAACACTCTATCCAGCAGGACTACCATTAGGAATAGAAGAAGGGATAAAGAGTTTCCCCAACAAAAACCTCCTAGGAGTTCATGACCACTAAACCAGTCCTGCAAGAAATATTAAAGAGGATTCACTGAGTGGAAAGGAAACCCCAAAAGTGACAATATAGAGGTAGGAAACACAAAAGTAGTAAAAATGATTCTTTCCTCTTAAAAAAAAAAAGCAAAACAAAAAAACCACAGAGTCAAAGAACTCACAGAATAAAAGAATATAAAATATAAACATACACCTAAAATGTGGGGAGTTAAGGAACAAAGAATGGTCACAAAGTTAAATGACAACCAACTTAATATAGAAAGCTATATGTAGAAGAGGATAGAATATCACTAAAAAAAAAAAGTCAAAAATCATGATAAGAGAAGGATTAGAGAAACACTTCAAAAAATATAACATGTAATAAAATGGCTATAAATACATATCAATAATTATTTAGAATGTAAGTGGACTAAATGCTCCAATCAAAAGACATAGAGGATTGAAGAAAAAAAAAAAACAACAGAATGGATTGAGGGAAAAAAGACCCATTTATACTGCCTATAGGAGATTCGTTTTAGGCCTAGACACCTGCAAATTGAAAGGGTATGGAAAAACATTTATCATACAAATGGATGTCAAAGGAAGTGGGAGTAGCAATACTTAGTTCAGACAAAATAGAACTTAAAGTTTTACTTTAGAGAGAGAGCACGTGTGAGAAGGGGAAGAGGTAAAGGGAGAGAATCTCAAGTGGTCTCCCCATTGAATGCAGAGCCTGATGTGGAGCTCAATCCCACCACTGCAAGATCATGACCTGAACTGAATTCAAGATTCAGATGCTTCACCAACTAAGCCACCCAGATCCCCCCAGATAAAAAACCTTAAATCAATGACTATAATAAGAGATAAAGAAGAATACTATATAATCATAAAAGGGACATTCCAACAAGAAAATAGAAGTTATCAATATTTATGCACCAAAGAGGGGAACACTCAAATATATAAAACAGTAACAAAGGAGCTAATAATAATAGGGGGCTTTAAAAACACCATTTATAGCAATGGTCAGATAATATAAATGGAAAATCAAGGAAACAATGGCTTTGACTGACACACTAGAATAGGATATTTTGAGTATATCTGTTAAATCTATCTTAAAAGAAAACACATTCTTTTCAAGTGTATCACAGAATATTCTCCAGAAAAGATCACATGCTGGTTCACAAAACACGCTTCAGCAAATTCAGGAAGATCGAAGTCCTACCATGCATCTTTTACTGACCACAATGCTATGAAGCTAGACATTAACCACAAGAAAAAAATCTGCAAAGAACACAAATACATGGAGTTTAACATGCTTTACTGAACAATGAATAGGTCAACCAGGTGTAAAGTTTTTTCCGGCGAGATAAACACAACACCAGGCAAAGTGGGTGCAAGGCAAGATTTATTAAAAATGCTCTCCGCCGAAGTTTCAGGGCTCAGGAGAAGGGGAGCCAGGAAAGTTGCGCCGGGAGGAGGTGGGCACCCTCGGGCGAGGTTCCGCCACTCTGGAAAGCAGAGTGGCGGAAGTCGCGCCCAAGGCAGGGAGGAGGGGACTTTTAAGGGGTCTCAGAGGAAGCTCAGGGGTCTTTTGGAAGTTTCCCTTATTTGGATATCCCGCTTGCTCATCGGGATCCCATTGGTCCACGGGAGCCCGGGGCGGGGGGTCTCAGATTCCTGCTTGGGCCTTTGTTCTCCTGTCCGAGCTCAGGTCTTGTGGCGGGAACTTTCGCCATCTTTAGTAGCCCTTCCTGCCAGCCCAACACCAGGAAATAAAAACAGAAATAAAGTACATGAAAATGAAAACACAATGGTCCAAAATCTTTGGATGCTGTAAAAACAATTCTAAGAGGCAACTATATAGCAATACAGGCCTATTTCAAGAAGCAAGAAAAATCTCAAACAACCTCACCTTACATGTATAGAAAAGGGACAACAAACAAAGCCTAAAGGCAGCAGAAGGAAAGAAATAAGGAGTAGAGCAGAAATAAAAATAAAAATGTTAAAAATTAAATAGATCAATGAAACCAAGAAATGGTTCTTTGAAATGGTTCACTGAACCATTCAAATGGTTCTTTGAAATGGTTCATTGCCTTTGGCAACGTTTCTAGGAAGAAGTTGCTGTGGCTGAGGTCAAAGAGGTTGCTGCCTGGGCTCTCCTCAATACCAAGCATTTTTAAAGAAGAACAGCAAAGTTAGAGGACTTATATACTACCTGATTTCAAAACAATATAAAAATAATCAAATAGTATAATATTGGCATAAGAATAGAAATACAGATCAATGAAAGAGAATGGAGAATTTGCAAAGATGTTTAAATGGTTAATTGATTTTTTAACAAAGGGGTGAAGTAAACCAATAGTGAAAAGAAAATCTTTTCAACAAATAGTGCTAGGATACCTGGCCATCTGCATGCAAACAATGAACCTTGATCCTTGTACCATGCACAAAAGTTAACTTAAAACAGATCATAAATCTAAATGAGAACTTATTTTAAAACTAAAAATTCTAGAAGAAAACCTAGGGAAAAAAAAATCCATGACACTGCGTTAAGCAAGATTTCTGAGATGTGACACCCAAAGCTTCTTTTCTGGCTTATGTTTATTGTGTCATAGAAGAAAAAAATTAGTAAGTCAGCTTTTATTACAAGTACTCTGGTCTTTGAGATATACCAGCAAGGAAATGAAAAGTTAAAGACTGAGAAAATATTTACAGAAATATCTAATGAAAAATTTGTTTCCAAAAAATATAAAAAGTGCTTAAAATACACAGTAAGAAAAAATTTTTATGTTAGTAACCATACAACTTAATTTTAAATTGGGCAAAATATTTGAACACACCTTACACAAAAGATACATAGTTTTCTTTACAAGCACCACACAAAAGAAGGTATATAAGTTGAACAGATACTCCACAGAAGATATACAAATGATCCACAAGACACAAAGAAGCTCACCATCATTGAAATTAAATTAAGCCCTCATTGAGACACCATTCCATGCCCACTGGAATAATTCAGGTTAGAAAGGTGGACAATACCAAGTGTTGTTGAGGATGTGGAGGAACTGAAACACTATGTACTGTAGGTGGATATGCAAAATGGTAGAACCACTTTGAAAAGTTTGACAGCATCTTATAATATTAAACATATACTTACTTGGCTCAACAATTCTACTTCTAGGTATCTACCCAAGACAAAACCTATGGCCACAGAAATATTTATATGATTATGTGTAGCAGCATTATCCATAGTAACCCCAAATAGATACTACCCAAACATAAATAAGATGTGGTAGGTTATACAATGGAATACTTTTCAGCCATAAAAGGGATGAACTACTGATACAAGGTACAAACAAAATGCATGCACCACAAAACAACATGCTAACTGAAAAACGCTAAAAGCCTACACAGTTTCCATTCACGTGATATTCTGGAAAAAAGCAAAACTGTTGGAACAGAAAGCAGTCAAATGGTTTCTGGGACCAAGGAAAGGTAGGCATTAGGGATTGAAAAAGGCCCTTTACTTTAGGGGGTGATGCAAAAGTCCTAAAACTAGGTTGTGGTGGCAATTTCCCAACTAAAGATGCTTACCAAATTCAGTGAAATTTATACATAAATTGATTTTAGAGCATGTAAATGACACCTCACTAAAGCTGTTAAACCCATACAGCTCTGTGCGGTAGACCTCACTTCCATTGCGCAACTGAGGGAAGAGTCTCAAAGGCTGGGTAACTCACTTAACGCTAAACAGCTAGTCATTATCAAACCTAAGTCCACATTGGTAATCACTGCTCTACTCTGCTTGTTGGAGTGGAGGAGACACTAGGGACCTTGTGATGCTCCTAGAAGTTTCCACAATCAGCAGATTCCACCCAAGCTGAAACTGGTGTGGGCTGCTCCCCTCTACAGAAATGGTCTGCCACCAGGAAGTGAGGGGTGTCCTGGGCTAGAGGTACAATGTTTAGAGATCCTGCTGCTCTCGGGAAATGTGCTACAGAAAAACAAGCACAGCACAGAGAAGAGGGTCAAAACTCTGGTTTTGGCACTTAACAGTCC
This sequence comes from Mustela nivalis, assembly GCF_964662115.1. NCBI lineage: Eukaryota > Metazoa > Chordata > Mammalia > Carnivora > Mustelidae > Mustela > Mustela nivalis. The sequence goes on along the minus strand of NC_139021.1, from coordinate 64,969,383 downwards.
TTAAGACCTTAAGGAGGCCATGCAACTTCTTACTGCTTCAGTTTCTTAATCCATGAAAAGGATTTAGAGACATACCACCTCCTTTATGAAGTTGTGTTGAATGTTGAAGGGGCAATAAGTGAAATAAAGGACCTGATCCTTAGTAGAGCCTCAGGAAAAGTAAATTCTTTTTTAAAAAGTAAAATACTTTTAAATTCCCTTCCCTTTTAGTTCCTAAGAGAAAAACATCCAGTCCCACCATTTAATAAGGATTTAGATTTTTTTTTTCCAAACTGATGCAAAATATTTATTCCAAGTTAGTTATTTTATGCAGTAGTTTTCCCCTTCAACAGACTTGTGATAACCACATCTTTTAAATCTGTAAATAATGTTATCAAAATAATCTTAATCTTTGAAATCTCACAAAAATTTATATTTTACAATCCACCCTGAATATCAAGGCTGCAAGAATAACACAACATTTCCTATATCCAAATATTTTACAGCTGTACCCAAAAAAAGGGGAAAAAAAAAAAAAAGAAAAGAAGAAAACCATGTATGCTTGGTTAAGGGCTAACGTTACCCGAGCAGCCAAAAATAAAATAAAATATCCAAATTATTAGCATTAATTTAATACAATTATAACTTCAATAGTCACTGTGTCATTGACAATGATTGCTTGAGCACAGGGGTGAGTGCCCCAAGGGTTGGTGGTAGAAGCTGTTGCTGCAGACCTGCGTCTCCTCTCTGCACTGCCAGCTCCCACCTGTGCGTCGCCTCATAGATACTGTGTCTGTGTGTGTGTGTGTATTTAAAAAATCTTTCCCATCACACAAACTTCTATTAAGCAGATAACAGGGAAGAACAACAAAAGCTAAACAAGCCAATTGCTCTCTCTTTGGGATATGACTATTTTCCCTTGTGCATGAAGTATTCAACATAAGAAAAGGAAAAGAATGATTTCTTCTGTATACTCCCTAAACACACAAGCTGAGTTTACTGGGTCAGATTTTTGAGGACTTATATGCCTACTTCCAGGCATCGTCATCTGATGTTTCACTGCTACTGGTTTCCGTGTCCGAATCCTCAAACTCTGCTTTACGAGTGCTTCTCCACGGGGAGAACAGGCCGGAACCACGGCTCTGCAAAAAGCCGTTCTTCCCAAAGCCATTTCTTCTCAGCTGTTCCGTCTTCATGTGGAACTCTCTGAGCTCATCCTCTGTGAGGGGGAGGCAATTCTCATCATTTTCAGGATATTCCTGCCATCCCATTGCTTTCAATAATCGATGCTCTGCTTCCAGAGAGTGTGAGAGGACCTCCCCTTCCTCCTCTGCAGGGAGAGTAAGACCATTCTGATGACAGCCTTCCTCTCCGTTTTCCTTTGGTTCAGGTGTGCTGTTGTCCTCCAAATCCTCCAGCTTGTCACAGTCTCTGTTCTCTGAGAAGTCTCCATTCCGGTCGTCCTTTAGAGTCTTCAGGAACTCACTCTTCCTGTCGGTAGTTAGGCGGGTGAGCTTGGTCAGGCGAGAGGAGCTGATCTCAATCGGAGGAGTAGTGTTGGAGGGACTCTCTTTAGGAGAGCTTAAAACTGTGCCCCAAGCCAGTACTACTGGTTTGGTAACAGAGATCGGACTGGAAAAAGCAGACTCCCAGCTAGAGGAAAGGGATCCTGATTTGTGTTCCATTCTGTTAGCTTTCCATGCACTGGGCTTGGAAGGAGGTGGTGCAGGCTTAGGAACCAGGTTCTTATAGACACTTGGAACCATGGTTGATTTGTTCCCATTTGCATGGTGAGATCCTGGTGAGGTGAATGCAGCAGAGAAGGCAGCAGAAGGATCTTCTTTGGAAACTTTTTTGATGACTAGCATTTTGGAGGGTTGCTTGGCACTAGGTGGGTTTTCCCACACTCCAGAAGGGGTCCCAATAGGTCTGCATGGCTGATTCTGTTTGCCAGCTTCTGGATTCAAAGAAGGAAAATCTTCCTCTTCAAATTGTAATTTTTCCACCTTGTCTTCTTTCTTTTCTTCCCTAATCTCTGTAGGTGGCTTTTCTTGAAAGGCACAGCCTTTCTGGGAATGGAAGCTGCCAATCCAGTGGCGATGGTTCCCTGTGCCACCCCCACTACGCTGGCTCATGCCATCATGACCTCGGGAAGAGCCATGCCAACCAGATAGGTTCCCTGTGATTCCAGCATATGCTCCCTTAGAGACACCAGAGTCCACAGAGTCGTGGCGCAACAGGGAGGGCTGGTGCCAGGAATCTCCTGCAGTTCGCAGAGGTCCATTGTTAAAAAAGCCATCAGAGGAATCATGTCGACGACGGCTTACTCCAAACCTACGATCTCCTCGGGATAGGTGCTCTCCGTGGTTTTCGAAGGTGGCTGTAGGTGACTTAGCTGACTGTGGTGTTGAGAAATTTAGCCAAGCAGGAAAAAAGTCATGCTGTGCCATTTAGGTCCAGTGTCTCTTTTCAGCAAGGTGAGGCATCCAACCTCATGGCCAGGATCCCAGAGTGTAACCTCTGTGGTCCTGTTTCCCGAACTCCTTGAGTCTGCCAGCTGGATTTCCTACGAGGTTCTCTTGTTAAAAGGGTGCTGAAATAGGCTGGCCAGCAGCACGCCTTGTGATAAAGCACAAGGAAGCCAGGCTCTGTCTGTATCACTTTTTCAAGTCTCCTCAATTGCTCATCTTAAACTATCTAGTTCCTGACACGTTTCCAAAAAGGGGAAGGGGAAAGGGGAAGGGAAACATAAAAATTATTTGTTACATTTAAAAAATGGGGGGAAGGGGAAAGAGCTATGTCTATGTTCACCTCATTCAACTTCCTTGAGTGATGGCACTATGATGCTGTTTAAATAGATAATACATGGACATTTGCACATTGAGTGCAAACACTGTTCATAACAAGGTCATAACTGGAAAGAGGTAAACTCATGTGTGGGCGAATGCCATCAAAGCCACAGATCAAAAATATAGCATTAGAGAGCAATAAAAGATCTTCTGAGCAGTCAATTCCAGCGGCAAAACATCCACATAACAAAGCCCTTAATTTATAAATCTCATTATTCCTACAGAGCTGCTAAAAAGTGTGCGGATATGTATTTATATCTGTTTTATTCTTCAGAATCTAAGGGACATAGGAAATCTGGTTTGTTTTTAATCAGACAGGAACTTAGTATGTTTTCCTCCAAAGAATAGCAGCTTTCAAGGCAAATTTCTTGGGTTATATAAAGCTCCCAAATGTATCTTCTATTTCTTTGGTTTTCACTATTTAAATTCACAGCAAAATTAAAACAAGTAGAAATAAAGAAGTCAAGGAGTAAACAGTTCCAAAGTGAGGTCATCTTCTCTTCAGTCTTCTCTATTTCACTTGTTCCGCCTCCTCCTGAAGACTGAATTGAACTGGAAGGTGATACGAGGAGTCTTCTACTGCTTTAGTAGAGCAGTCATTTATTATTTTGGATCCATTTCCATCATTATTCAATCACTTAAAAGGCCACAGGAATCTATCACCGGCAGCAGTGGGGCTACAGCTAGGGGCCAGAGGCAGCGTCTAAGGGCGCGTCCCCAGCTTCCTGATCCCATAGAGGTGGAGAGCCCACAACCATAACAAAGCTCTTCCCCAAGATTTAGATTTTTTTTAAAAAAAGTGTTTCTCACTGAGGAAAAATGGGAATTTTTCATCACAAGTCCTGGGCATCAGACTTAGCAGGTCCTCAAATTTTATCCAAGATCTCACAGTCATGAAGAAAAAAAGTGCATGAAACTCCTTTTACTCTGTAATTATTTTCTTCCCTTGCTTCACTTTTATGAAGTTTGACATATAAGGCAATCAGTGCCTCCACATGCTCCCATAAAAAAATCAAAAGAAATTATGTAGATAGATGTGTTTGTGACTTATATGTACACAAACTTGCATTATTTGAATTTTTTGGCAGGAAGTAAATATTTGAAACCATGTGCTGAAATGGAAATCCAAAAGGACTATTTTAGCAATGAGATGTTCATTTTATTAGGTCCAGCAAATGATAGCCTGGAAGAGGTCACTATTTACAAAATCTTTCAAGTTCTCAAGTTTTGAGGTTAGACTCAAAGTGCTCAAAGAATTTTACTGTTGAACATTTTTTGTCTACATGGTATGGACACCTTTCCTCTTCATCACACATGTCTGTAAGGGGGTTCTCATGCCTGACTGTTCATAAAGGCAGAGATGGTATTAAAATGTGGAGATCCAATGCCACCACATCAAAAATTATGATTTCATAGGACAGAGGTAATGCTCAGTAATGAATTTTTTTTAAAACAATTAATCCCTGGTGATTCTGGACCAAACCAAACTCACATCCTGTCTATTTCTCAAGGGCTTCCCACAGCCTCAGGAAAATTTATGATAATTCTAGATAATAGTTCCTTAGTTTGTTTTGGATGTTAATCAGTGTTATAAAATAGGATTTAGGCTCGGATAAGCTTGGGAACACACTATTACTCATTATGTTTATAATGATTTAATTGTAGACTTCCTCTTAGCATCCATTACCCCCATCAATATTTACAATTCTGTATCAATACTGAATAATTCACTATTTTCTTGTTCCGTGTATAGCCTCTTCTCTCCAATTGGATTTGTAAGATCCTAGAGACAGATGTCTATTTCAGGCAGAAACTTTGTAACTGATACTTAAGAAAGGCAAAGATATTGACATACAGATTTTAGCTGAGTAACACCACCATGGAATTAGCTGGAAAAGGGAAGCATGATGCTCAAAAGTTTTATTATGTTCCCAGGTTCAGTTTTCTCCCATTTCCTGAATATGACTTCTAAAAAATTTCCAGAGAAAATCCTACACTTGAACAACCAAAATCTCAGAGCAGGCCTCTCCACATAAGGTTAAGGAATATAAGCTACTGCCTAGTGGACAAGGGAAAGGGGAGGGCCTAGATAAACAGCACAGTATCAAATACCACTTTGCTAGAATAACTTTTCTCGCATTTGTAGCATTATGGTTTGGGGCACTTAGAGGCACATGAATATAATGAAGAGTTTAAAGAGAAAAATAGGCTAATATGTAGATTTAAATTCATGTACACCTGTGCCTAAAAATTGAAGTGATATTTATATTCTTAATGTAGATAGATGAACTTCAGTTCAGAGAACCTTCTAAAGCTGTATGTAATATTCTGCCAATTTTGGGGTCATCAGCTTCACAAAAGGATCCAGAACCAAAAAGGAATTTATCCCTCTCTGGTCTAAATAATCTATTTTGGGTCATATAATCATGAAGCTTACAAAACTAAGATTGACCTTATATATTCCCCTGAACAACATTTAGCTGTTTTGTTTTGTTTTGTTTTGTTTTGTTTTGTTTTTCACCCAAACACTAATATAGGAGGTTTAATAGAGAGGCACTATTTACAGATCTGAAGCTGTGAGGTCTTTGCTGGTCTCTTGGAACCAGATGTTTACATATTTACTTAAAGTGACCCACTGAATAATCATGGTTACAAGTTGAACAGCACACATTCTTTCATTTTTTAAATACCAGGAAGTTTATAAACTCAGTGAAAAATAGCATTACTGGTAACTGACCTCAAACTGTATTTGCTAAGATAATATAAACCATTGTCCGGAATCAATATAGCCATTTTCTCCAGCAAACATTGGGCAGCATTTCCCAAGACAAAGTCTTCTGCATACATCCTCCTTATTTTTTAAGGACTGCAAGTAAATGTTATAATTCATACAGTATTTCTTTCAGGCCAATGAATACTTAGAACTGGAATTCGAATGTTTAAAGCAATGTGGTATGATCAACAATGTAAGAGTAAAGTTAGAGCAATTTTGCCTTGTGATTTTCATAACACAGATCACCCGTGTATTTATCTTTCCTTCCAGTAACTTGGTTTGAGGTTTGCAGTTAAGTACATTTTTACTGCTATAAAACATCAACTAAACATACTGACAAGATTAGTTCAATGGAATTACCTTTTATATATTGTTATCTGGGGAAAAAATATCCCAGAATTAGGTGAATTTTGATAGCTCGCATATTGTACCGGCATTCCAACAAAATGATGATGGCCCCTTTCCTCAAGCATGGATTTATGGTGATTGCTTTTCTTATGGGGATTTATTTCTATATACTGCAACTAACCTTCATGCCAACAACACAAAAGACAAGCCAATGGGTGGAAGTATACATTTATTCTATGACAACAGAATATTTTACTCCTACTAGTGCTGATAAATTATTTCTTTGCTTAGGCACAAAATGTATGCCAGGGTAATCTTAAAGGAAACAATATAGCAGAAAAGAGAATGAACTTCGAAATAAGAGTTGGAGTTGTTCGTTTATTTCTTACTTGTGTATTTATTATGGACCCATTTTGTGCTGGGGACTGAGAATACAACAGGAAACAGGTACAGTCTCTGCTGCCTAGAACATTACAGCTTTCACTCCTGGGGTGCTTTGGAGTACTTTTTATTTGCTATTTGCCAAGCTATTTGCCAAGCCTCAGTTGCTTTATCTGTAAAGGAGGGGATATCATCTCTGAGTGTTTCCATGAATATTTATGAAAAGGTATCTGGTTCATTATCTAACAAAGTAACACTTAGATCTGGATTGTTATTAAATAGCTACTTTATGGTTTTGAAGTGATAGACAAGCCATGTGGCAGATCAGAGTACACATTTCAAATTCTTGAAAGAGTACAACAGCCCTATGTGGTTTCAAATTGTTCTATAGTCTAATGAGGATATTTTATCTTGCTAAACAGTCTAACCACAGATGTCCAGCACAGTAAAAAATGCAAGCCTCCTGAAGGGTTACTTTGAACACAGACCAAAACTACAACTTAGGAATGTGTGAAACTGTGGCTAGAATCAAACTCAGGGGTGGCAAGCAAAAGAAGACTCAGTTATGAAGTTTGTTCTGGGAATAACTAACTCCCTGTCAAGAGCAAGATGTTTCTATCTCTGCATGAGGATCACCGCTGACGCTGAACTCTAACTGAAGACTTGGTTGGGTGGCTCCCAGTCTTCTCTGGCACTTAAATATCTCCTTCTACCTCCCTTGTCAATGAACTGCAGCTTTGGAAAGATCATGTCTGGAGTACTGGAGGAGCACAGGCACACAGAAGACATTGCATGAGTGTTTGCTATTAGTACTGTGTCTGTTTCTGAGTTTAATTTCTCCATGATTAAATAAAGATCTATATAATGAACTTCTATCATGAGGACACAGAACATTACCACATCAACTTAATAACATTTTAGCTAAAAATCCAAGAAACTCAAGGGGCTAGTGATCCTTTGCAGCTTTATCCTGGTAAGTAAGTGAAGGCTTCTCAGAACACGGGAGCGGCTGAAGAACTTTCAGAATCCTAGCATGGATCTTTATAGGTCCAGGAAACCCAAGCTCAGAACTACTGGGTTTATCTTCAACCCTTCTAGAACATTTTGAGTAGGCTTGTATGAAGTACAGATTAAGGAGTTGTAAAAATTTGATCACTACTATTGTCTTAATGTTTTAAAAAAAAAAATCAATACTTCCTGTAGTGGGTACTATTTGTAGCCTGGCCACAGGGATTCCCAAGCTCTGTACCTTGTCTGTAGAGCTTGGTACCAGGTTTTTGACTTAAGTTACCTAAAATTGGGTCCCTGGCCTTTGTTAGTTGAAACATGGATAGCCACTTCTTTCTTTTCAGAATTCAGGTACTGTGATACTGAGAGACTGTAGGTCTGGTGAGACCAGGGCTTTTGAGAAAGGTCCATGATTTCACCTTCAACCATGATTTCACCTTCAAGTCCCCAGAGCCCAGTCTGAATCCTTGAAATATATTCCCCTTTTTAGTCTAAAGTATCTCAAATTGGTTTCTGTTACTTATAAACAATAGACACTTAAATACACAACAGCTGAAATGCTATTTGGCTAGAAATTCCAGATTATGATAGTTTGGAAAATATCAGATTGATCAGGGTTTCTATGGAGAATTTGAAAGAAACTTGTGACAGCTCTCATTTCTCTCTATTTTGGGAAACAAACTGGGGAGTACAAACCCTCACAAGGCTATGAAAATTTCTTCTAGAAGGCCAGAGAGAGGTTTTAGCCCTTGTGGACACTGAAAAGTTAGGATGTCCAAAGCATTCTCCCAAAAAAGTAAGCTCGTTTTAAAGATTAGTTCCTTCACTAAGCACAATTCACTTTCCAGTAGGATGTTGAGGATTTTAATAGACAAATGTGATCTGAAGTTTGGTTTGGTAAGTGAATAAAGTCTGAATAGAGAAAACTGGTTAAGTAGCCTGTCTGTGGAGGACACTTAGCCATATTTTCTTATTTCAAGTATGTATGGATGACCCTAATGAGTTATTTATTCCATGTAATCAGTTCATGACTCTGCTTCAGAAAAGGGGGGGGGGAGGAGGTGGCTGGGAGCCTCTGCTCTGGCAATTAGGTTTGTGGAACTTGGCAAATAATATATTGTGTGTAACAAAAAATAAACAGTAAGGACTCTGTGAAGTTTATATAGGCAGCTTGAGAAGATTTTATCTACATTATTATTTTTTTTTTTTTGACAGAGAGGCAGGCAGAGAGAGAGAGAGGAAGGGAAGCAGAGAAGCAGGCTCCCCGCCGAGCAGAGAGCCCAATGTGGGACTCAATCCCAAGACCCTGAGATCATGACCCGAGCCGAAGGCAGCGGCTTAACCCACTGAGCCACCCAGGCGCCCCTTATCTACTATTTTTAACTCCTAATGACTTCATTCAGTTTTTCCTTATTTCTGAGAGAAGATTGATTTTACAGTATCCTGGCAAGTGGAAGGCTACTTTAGTCTTCTATATTAAATTAAGTCCTGTATGCATTTCCAATTTATAGCTGCATTCCATTGCTATTTACTGTCCGCTTCTCTCTCCTAGCACAAAACAAGGCTGAAGTTCAAACACTCTAATAATTGTTAGATGCGACCCACAAATGAAATTTGATCCTGATTTTATATACGCCCTAAATTAAAGTAACAGATTTCAAAAGTATTTTCAAAATTTCAAAGCTAAAGTTTTTGTCTAGAAATGATTTAGGAAATGGTCATATTTGCAAAATCCCTAAGTTTGAATTCTGATCGTAAGTACACCTAATTATACATAAATAAGATGTGTCAAGATAGGTGCTGGGACATAAATGTTGTCCATGATCTCTTTACCCACCTCCAACCTCTCGAAGATACACAGGATTATCCCACTGACAAAGTGTTAAGTTCATACCAAAACAGAAGGGAAAATGATTGAAAAAGAAGGCTTGCTTTGAATGAGGAGCAATGTCAAGGGCGTTGGCATAGCAATCTTGAAGGGAAGGACAGGGCATTCAGGTGATGACAGTTTCCCAGAGATCTCAGAGTATTTCTTTGAAATCTAATAGGAAGCCTTAACCTTTGCCTTTAATCTCTGTTCACATTTAAAGCTTAGACCCAGTGTCCTCCTAAGCTCTCTCAATTGTTTAATTTGCAAAAGGGGAAATTCACTGACAAGGATCACTGGAAATACCTTATAGAAACAAAAGAGTCTTACTCAATTGGTGACACATATGTTAAATATTTAATATGCATCCAGCACTATCAGGATCCTGTTTCTACTCTCAATGAGTATGGTAGCATTTGGAAATTTAAAAATACATACATTTTAAAAGTCCAGAGTAAACCAAGCCATTTAAAGAACTAAGCAGCTATTATTGCAGGCTTGGAATATCAGAAAGGCACTCCGCTGGATTAGAGCTTCTTTAATTCATCAAAAAAGAACACTATATTTTGGCCCCTAAAAACAAAAGATGTGGATGTTTTCTTGATTTCAAAAAGATGGTGACCTCGAATCATTTGACGGACTCCTCAATCTTGCTTGTCTCTTGAACCAACCCCAGCAGCATCAGCGCCAGGAGAGTGGGGGTGGGGGTGGGGAACATTACCAGAAATGCCTGTTTGAAAATCTCCGGCCCCAGCCCAGCCCCACTAAATTGGAATCTGCATTTTCACAAGATTCCAGGTGATTTCTACACACATCAGTTTTGAGAAGCTTGGTTATACACTTTTCCCATGATTCATTTCTATGAAATCTAGATTTCTTCAACTCCTTAAAAAGTATATACTTTTGCCTTTGTTATCAGTGAAAACTAGCCCCTCTCTACAAAATTTCAAGTGAGAAAAGGAAAGATAAATTGGCAGCTTTTAAACAGATTTCCCACCATGCCCCCTTTTTCCAGAGTATTCTCACCACATGCCCATGGCAGCTGTGTTTACCTCCGTGATTAGACAGTACAATAAATGCACCCAGTGATAAACTAAGTTGATTTAATTAAATGCCTGATTGCATATACATGTTAAAACTGTTATTTCACCAAAACAATGGAAAATATCTTGTCTACAAAAAATGCAAAGTATGGCCAAGTAGATACAATGCAACAGTGACTAATTCTTTAAGATATCTATAGAAAAGAAGATGGGTTTCCAGATTTGTCCTTCAACATGTTGAAGTCTCGTTTCTAGGGAAGGACACCGCTGTGTAATTACAAATCCTTAGTTTGCTCAAACCAGTGGACACTTTGATCTTGCTAGGGATTTGTAAAGAAACTGGATGTTAGAGGAGAGTGATGGGGGGAGTTATTAATCACCAATGAGATCTATGTATCTTAAATCTGCGGCACTGGGCTCTGGCAGCAGATTGAAGGGAAACTGCATTTCTTAGGGCATTCTCCTACTATCCTTGCCTAAAAGATAGCAAATGCTCCAAGAATCCAAATTGAGAAAGAGGACAAATGATACTAAGTCAGCAGCATAGCAAAGAAACCTTCCACAAATGGTAGAGTTTGGGACGTGAAGAGTAAGGCTTGATCTATCCCCACACAGGACTCTGCAGCCTTTGCTGAGGAGAGGAAAACAAACATACACGAAACCAAAGACATCTCAGACCACAAGTCAAAAAAAAGAAATATTCCCTATTCCTTCCAATTCTTCTCCTTGTCCCCTTTCTTCTGGAAAGTTCTTTGGTCTTTGAAGGGAGAAATTAAGAGAAACAGCCTGCAACAGAGGGAACAGCAGGGACTTTGAGGCCAAGCAAATCCAAGTTTGGATTTAATTGTCTCAAGTGTGTTTTCAATCCAAGTTGCACAGATGAGTGAATGAGCAGCAGCACAAGGACGAGGGAGGGCCGTGCTGGAAAGAAGTACCATGAGATGAAGGAGAAAGATACCCAATTAGGGCATCATTTTGCTTTTATATGGCTGGAATTTTGCACTTTAATCCTTGCCATTTTATCCCTCAATACAAACATATCAGTTACATGTTCTTAATAGAAGAGTGAATGGTTTCAAAAGCACAATAATATTAGGGGGAAAAAATAAGCATGTGTGGTAGTGAAAGTGAAAATTCTTGGTCGACCCACTCCCAAGAATAATCATTGTTGACCATATGGTATAGACACTAATATTTTTGCTGTTTTATAGTTTAAAACTTTAAGTTTTTTATATATGCAGAATAATCATCATCATTCTAGTAGGCTGAATAATGGCTCGCAAAATACATCGATGTTCTAGAATGTGTATTCCCTTGTATGACAAAAAAGAAAAGAGAGCATTACAAATTTATTAAGAATATCAAGACAAGAGATTGCACTAGGTTATCTGGAAGAGCCTAAAGATGCAATCACACATGTCCTTAAAGAAGCAAGAGATTAGACAAGGCAGTGTGACCATGGAGAAAGTTTGGAATGAGGTAGCCACAGTCATCAGAAGCTAGAGGGAATGGACAGATTCTCCCCTCTAGCTGTCAGAGGAAATGTTGCCGTGTTGACACTTTGATTTCAGCCTCATTGGCATACTATTAGAAGCAGGCTTTGGGACCCAATCTCTCACACTAGAAGACAAAGAGAAGGGTGTGCATCTTTTTTTTTTTCTTTCCTGAAGACTTATATGTATACCCTCCAAGCTAGCATACTTTGACTCAGTCCCTGGGTCCATCATTTTCTAGAATATTTAATCTATTCTTAGTATTAGCCAATTCTTCACAGCAAAATATATTAAGACTTAATCAATCCCAGTTAGCATAATTAAGAAAGTAATGTGCCTGGGTGGCTCAGTCAGTTGAGCATCTCTTGGTTTCAGCTCAAGTCATGATCTCGCAGTTGTGGGATCAAGCCCCCCACTCAGCGCAGAATCTGCCTCAGATTTTGTTTCACTCTCTCTCCACCCCTCCCCACTTGTGTGCTCGCTTGCTCTAAAATGAGTAAGATCTTAGAAAAATATATCTATCTGGAAACTCACACCAGGGTTTTAAGAATTATGCTTTTGTACTATGAATATTTGAAAAAATAAAAATTTGGGCTGGAAAGAAGAATTGTGTTTTTAGTATTTTTTAAAAGGTAGTTTGGCTAAGGAAAATTCATCTAGGTAAAATCATGACTTATTCTTCTAAGGGTCAGAAACACAGAACTTGCAAAATCTTAGGGAAACCATCCAGGTCTATGCTAATTGCCTGTCCCACATAAACAAGGACCAGTTGCTGGTTACGGTGAGGGACACACATGTATATCAGAAAATCCCCCTAAAGGAATTTTTTCAAACTGGAAGTTAGAAAAGTTCCTATGGCAAGAGTCATTCCTCCATATCTCCATCTGGGCTGGTACCTTTCCCCAAGTACAGATTTCCCAGTCTTAGGAGACATGCATTATTTGAACAGAGACAGAGGAGACTGAATTCTATTCACAGAACTTTGTTTGAACCTTGGAGGAGGGGTACTTAGCTTACCTGCCAGTATTTTCTTTGGGTTCTTTTTTCTTTCATTGTTTTGGGCAGGTTGGATGGAGAATCATAAACAAGGCAATAGGCCAGTTTCTAAATCTAATCAAAATAAATCTTTGAGCATTTACTATTTATGAAATACTAGGGGAAGCATATGAAGTAGTTGAAGATACAGGCTCTATATTAAAGGTGACTAGTGCTAACAAAAAAGCTGTTAAAGGTGGTCTCTGTGGGTTTGTTTGGTCACGCTAGAGATGAAACATAAATCTAGAGGTTGAAGGGAAGGGACCTTTCACATGGGAGGACAGAGCTCAGGACAGCCTCCTAGGTGCTAAAAATGAAGTGGATGGAGTAGGAGTGAGCTGTGGTCATGTCTGGTGAAATGGCAGACTCCTCGGACCAGAACAGAGGGGAAAGGGAAAGAGTTTGCAGAGGGTTTGGGACTTCAGAAAAATGAGTTTGAACAGCATTCTTGAGAAGTCATGGCCTACTGAAGTGTTCTGGATCAGCAGAGCTACATGACATAAATGTACTTGAGGAGGATTAATTTGGTACTGAGGCATAGAACTGACGGAGGCAGTGGGAAATTAGGAGGTTATTATGGCCACATGAGAATGATATAATGAAAGAAGATTGAGAGAAATGAGATGGAGGGAAGACATTGCTGCTGGGAAAAAGGAATGCTAAGATTCAGTGAGTAATGATAGTGGGGAAGAAAAAAAATGAGCAGTTTTGACCTTGGGTGGTTAGATTTCTCCAACCTGAATGAGGATAGGAAGAGGACAAGTGTTAAAGGATAAACAGTTTCAAAAAAGTTGGCATCTACATAGAAATGTCCAGCAGCCATCATGAACATATCAGACTGGAAGCATGAAGAAGCCAGAACAGGAAATAAAGGCCTGAAACTCATCAGAACAGAGATAATAGAACTAGTGCCCTGAAAAACAATCAACATGTTTGGAGCAGAGAATACAGAGCTTGCAGAGAACGTTCTGAGTGATAATGTGAGCAGCAAATGGGGTTGGGGTAGGGAGGGGATCCATCAATGGAGACAAAGGAGCAGTGGTCAGACAGGTGTGAGCAACATTGCATTTGGATAATTCCATAGATTTCTAGGAAAAAGAACTTGAAGGACTGGTCATTGGTAATTTTGTAACTATATCTATGCATTGTGTACCCTGAAATTAACCAAGGCTCATTTTAAGATTGTGGAATTAGAGACTTCTGCTGTGGATTTTCAAACTCACCATTTCCTGCCATCCCCATAAGATAATGAAGTCACTGCTTATGTTGTGTAGCTTATTTCAAGTTCAGAGATAACTTCAGCTGACCTTTCCTTTTCCATCCCCACAATTAGAAGGTAGTAGCTAACAGAGCCACCAGATTTTTACTAAGCAACCTACTATGTGAAAGATCTATAACAGGGCTGGACAAACCCCTTATTCACTAATATTCTCCCTTTTAATGCAAAAGGTAAGCATTACAAGTGTTTAAGTAAATCAAATGCAGGCTGGAAAAAGTCTTAAGTCTAACATATGGAGTTAATGGTGACAAGTTGCTTGTTTTTATAAGCACAAGAGCTTTTTAAAGCTAGCACTCTGGCTATGCCCATTAGGTTCCATGGTCCCCTCAGACTTTGTTACATGACATCTGGTACTTCACTGCCTTAGAACTAAAAAGAAATGCCATGCGTGCCATTTGCTTTGTTTCAGTGTTTCTAAATGGTTCCCTTTCCACTTGGTCTTTCTGTTAGTGGTAATATTCTTTTAAGCATTTCAGAAATTGAAGGTCTGGTGTTAATAGACTGTTTTTTTGTTTTTTTTTTTTTTGTTTTTTTTTTTTTTTAAAGAGGGACTATACAACTACAATTTGACCATTAGCTTTAACAAAGTTTTAAAGAGGGCTCCACCGGATGATGGAGTTTTTGCATAAAGTATATGCCCTTGGACTAAAGATTAGGACACAGCCTATCAGGACACAGAGAATCAGTTGCAGATTAAAGTGGCTCAGGGTAATCCTTTATGGCAAGACTTGTATGTTACTTTAGGAAAAATTCCTTATCAAGGATCCTAGTCTGGGAAAAATGAAACTCTACTAACATGTTTGAATTTCATACATCTTGCTAGCTGTGCAGGAGGGCTTAGCACTAAGAGGTATTTCCTATGTAGGGACTTTACAAATGTTTGTTGTCTTCCCTGCCTTGTTGACAGGCAGCTCGACCTTATAGGATAAACTTCATCTGTAGTCCACAAACACTAGTGTACAAAGGAGATGGCTCAGAATCCCTTGGTTGTCATTTTTTAAAAGATTCCTGGGCTTAGTTTCTAGATATTTTGATTCTGTACATTCGAGGGTATGCATAGGATAGATCTGCATTTATTCGATTTGCAGATAATTCTGATGAGCAATCATGTTTAAAGTCTGCTCATTTCTTCCTAGATGTATTGTTCTATGACTGGGAGATTCTATGAAAAGTAGGCTGTGTTCCAGACTGAGTGTCCATTTTCCATATGCTAAGTATGGGCATAAATGCACTGAACCTTCTCAAGTGAAGACTGATGGCCCTTTTTTAGGGGACCATAGCTGACATACTAATTTATGATCTTCTAAATCTTGGTATATAACTACAGCAAAATGTAAGAAGTGCAGAGGAAACATTATCTTGTCCTAGGAGGACCTTGGAGCATTTGATAATTCCTCATATTTCCTCAACAGGTGATAGAAGAGATTAGGAATCCAATAATATAATCCATGGCATGTAAGTCAAAACAGAACCTGGATTTCTTCTTTCCTAGTCCAGTTACTATGAAATACATAATTAAATGGTCAAATTAAATCTCCCATGTTGTTATCATTTTAGTGGGATAAAAAGAAGAGAATTTCTCTCAAAACACCATCACCTTTTCCCTACCTCCTAAGAATTAACATCCCAGAGAGACAGCCCTACAGTGCAAAGGCTACCTTAAAAAAATCATGCATATGACTCTAAAGCTTTCTATTTTCATTTAACATATCCTACATATTCCTCTAGGTCAGTGTGTGTCCATAACTCATTCTTTGTAACAGCTTCATAATATTCCATACTATAGACTTCTCTTGATTTAGATCTTAATTTTTCCAATGGATTTCCTGATGGACTTCTAGCTATCAGTTTTTTTAATTCCACCTCAATGCTGCAATAAATATTCTAATGCACAGTTAGGGTCCCTGATCAAAGGAAGGAGACTGATGTAATGCGAAAGTCCCACAAAGTTTTATTCCTTGCCAAGCATCTAAAATCAAACCGACCAGTCCGGGCGACAACGACCAGGACAGGACCAGGACACTGACCCCGACAACGCCGCTCCCAACTCCGCTACCTGAGGACGACCCTACCTGACCACAAACCCCACCGCAACGCCGCTCCCCAGTGAGGCTGCTCCACGCGAGGCCGCTCACGGACCACACAGCTCCCCGTCAAGGCCGCTCACGGACCACGCCGCTCCCCGACCCCGGGACTCCGCTCCCCGACCCCGGGACTCCGCTTCCCCACCACAACCCTACCCGAGGAGGCCGCTCCCCCAACGAGGATGCACCCCGGACAAGGCCGCTCACGGACCACGCAGATCCCCGACCCCGGGACTCCGCTCCCCGACCCTGGGACTCTGCTTCCCCACCACAACCCTACCCGAGGAGGCCGCTCCCCCAACGAGGGTGCACCCCGGACAAGGCCGCTCACCAACCACGCAGCCCCCAGCCAAGGCCGCTCACGGACCACGCTGATCGCCGACCCCGGGACTCCGCTCCCGGACCCTGGGACTCCTCTTCCCCACCACAACCCTACACCAGGAGGCTGCTCCCCGGACGAGGCCGCTCACGGACCACGCCGCTCCCTCGCAAGGCCGCTATCCGACCACGCTGCTCCCTGACCCGGGGACTCTGCTTCCCCACCACAACCCTACCGGAAGAGGTCGCTCCCCTGAAGATGAGGCCACTTCCCCACGAGACCGCTCCCCCGACAGCCAGGAGACCTCAAACGACCACCCGAAGGACGCTACCCCCACCTGACCTCCCACACTAACCTTTATAGACGTGGTTGAGCCCGGCCCACACCCAGGTGGCCAATGAGATTGCAACACACAGGGAAAACTGCACAGTCATGCTCGGTCAGCCATACCGGTGGCCAATTGAATTCCAGCTCACCATAGCAAATATATGTGCACCCCACTGATTGGATGTCTCCATCCGGCCTGGCCCGCCCCTATATCCGGGATTTGTAAGTAAGTTCCTCTGGGAGGGGCATGGTCAATCTAAGCTTACAACAACATGGCTCCCTCTGGCTAACCAGGCTTTTACACATGCTAACTTCTTGGTCAAATAATTTCTATGAGTAAAATGCATTTGTGCAAAGGTGCGAGAATCAGAACTCTTACTAGATTCTGCAGGATTATTTTCTGATGAGTTAGTAGCAATTTCACATTTCCATCAGCACTGTGTTGTTTTTTTCCACAGCCTCATCAACATTAGTGAAACTCCAAAAAATTGAAAATTGTTCAATCTTCTATTTGAAAAATGGCTTTTTTGTTGCTTTAATTTGCATTTCTCTGGGAATGAACTATACCTTTTTGTGTATGTTGGCTCTTTGTATACCCTTTTCTGTAAATGGCCCTTTTAATAGGCCATTTACACACTGAGATTGGTTGTGCATCAACCAATCTGTGCATCAACCACACTGAGATTATTCTAAGAAAAAGAAAAACCCAAAACAAAATAAATCAAAACCCAACAAAAATCAAGGCAAAAACTTCGTTTTCTTACTTGTCCTGTGTTCAAAATCAAGCCCTGTAGTAATATATTTAGATATTTAGACACCGATTATAAGAGGCAACTTAGACTTTCCCTGAGATATTAAAAGTATCCTATTAAAAAGGCCAAGGAGTTCCCCTTTAGACCAAAGTCATACTAAGCTACATTCTTGTCACTGACAACCTGAACTGTCCTCACATCAGCAAAACTGAAAACTCAGCTTCTAAGTTAAGAAGTTAGCTGGCACATGATGTGTCCTCTATCAACCCTCTGCCAAAATAAAAAGAAGGTACACAAAGAAAGGGAAAATCCAGTACTTAAGTACCTGTACCAGAGAATTAAAGGAAAAGGCCAAAAGATAAAGCTAGATGTTTCACTGACAGGTTTCTCTAAAAAACAAACCCCAGCCTAGGTCTACTCTACTCCTTTAACCGGAAAAGCAGAAGCCCATGCTGTACGATATGGCAGCCATGAACTCACAGGGCTTTTCAAACTAAAATTAAGTAATGTTAAAAATTTAAAAAAAAAATCAGTTTCTCAGTCACACCAGCTGCATTTCGAATGCTCAACAGCCATGCATGGCTAGTGGCTACTATATTGGACAGTGCAGATACAGAACATTCCCATCCATCATCGGCATGGGTTCCAATGGAGGATGCTGGCAGGAGTCCTGCCCATTTCCCATTGAGATGCAGTCACTATATTAACCAGAAAATCAAGCTGCCACCAACAATTGATGAAGAGAGATATCCATCAAATAATTATTTATAATAAAGAAGGATGGAAAACACCTTAAACATGCAAGGGAAAAGTTTAAGGATGATTCAGGTCTGTAAAGAAATATATTAAAAAGGATACTAGGGAGAGTGATTCTTAAAGAGATATGGGAACAAGGGAAGTCGTCCTTTTTTTTTTTTTTTTTAACAGAAAATAGGTCATTGACCACATGGATTCCACAAAGTAAAATGTTTGTAGCCAAAGGAATAGGAGACATAAGCATATTGCTCATTTTTTAATGCATTCTGTGTACCAACCAATGAGCTACGTGCTTCATGTACATTATCTGGTTGAATCAAGAAAATATCAGATAAAAGAGCGAAGAGCTATGTGCTTCATGTACATTATCTGGTTGAATCAAGAAAATATCAGATAAAAGAGATAATATCCATATTTCTATTTCATAGGTGAGAAAAATAAGACTTATCAAGAATACATAAAAGGGGTGCCTGAGAGGCTCAGTGGGTTGGGGCCTCTGCCTTCGGCTCGGGTCGTGGTCCCGGGTCCTGGGATAGAGCCACGCGTCGGGCTCTCTGCTCGGCGGGAAGCCTGCTTCCCCCCTCTCTCTTTGCCTGCCTCTCTGCCTACTTGTGATCTCTGTCTGTCAAATAAATAAATAAAATCTTAAAAAAAAAAAAAAAGAATACATAAAAGAAGAAGCCTGGATAGAAACCCATATTCATCTGACCTCAATCTCTAGCCTGTTTATCTCTGTAATTCAAAACATTACAGAGACTGCTTCTGAGTAGAAATATTATGACTTTTTTTTTCATATTTATTGTGTGTTTTCCAAATTCAATAAACAAGGGATTATTTCTGAAGAAATAATGGTTAAAAGGAGGCTGTTGTACGCAGTGGATCAGTGCTGAAAACGGGTTCATTATGAACACCAGGAGTTTCATATTCTGCTGAAACTTCTGTTCAAATCTAATTTCTCAAAGTATATTGCTAGACGCTAATGAAAACCCAAAGAGACACACGCATTTAGGAGATGGATAGCCAATGAATTTTCGTTGTTTTTAGAATGAACAACTTTTTTATATCTTAACAATTTTATGCGAGCTATGAAAAAGATAAAGAAATATTTATGACATTCACTCAATTCCACAGTAATACTAAGTTGTTTGTGTTCTCACTCTGGTTTGAAATGTGCATATTTCAGAGGCTGGGAGTCAAAGCTCAACCCTAAACAAGAACACCATAGAACACTGTCATTTACAGATACCACACCCACTCATCTAACTTACTACGGGCACTTGCCTGGGCAGCAGGATGTAACAGGCTTCACCAAGGCAGCTGTAGAATCAGACACACATATACCTCAGTGCTGCCCAGCAAACAGTGAGCAACACACTGGGATTGCCATGGATACCGGTTTTACCAAAGGTTTACCCTGTATCAGTAGCATTTAATCAAGAACAACAGAAGAGGTGATTGAGGAAACACACAGAAATAAATGAGGACCAATTCCTACCATCCAACTGTCTTACAGAAACTTTTCCTTACTAAAAATGGCCCGATTTACCCCTTGGTATATTTATCGAACTTCCATTTGAGAGAGATCTATGTAGTCATAGATAATTATCAAGAATAGGCCAGAATCCACAATGAGGGGGTTCATGAGTCAAAATCAGCCCATGGGCCAGTTATCTTTAGCCTACAAATGTTATTTTTCTGTTGTTATTGTCATTATTCTGTAACTAATTTCGTGCCACATTTTTAAACTGATGGATTTCACAATTAAAAAACAGATTTCTTGGGATGCCTGGGTGGCTCAGTCAGTTAAGTATCTGTCTTTGGCTCAAGTCATGACCCCAGAGTCCTGGGGTTGAGTCCTGTCCAAGGCTCCCTGCTCAGTTCTTCTCCCTCTTCCTGACATTCTCCCTGCTCCCATGCTCGTTCTCTCTCTCTCTCTTTCTCTCTGGCAAATAAATAAATAAATAAGTCTTTAAAAAATTTCTAACTTTTCTCAATAAAGCTGAAGACTTGGCTACTTTGGTCTAGAACTCTCTTATGGCAACCCTTGGCTGGAGCTGAATAGTAGCTAACCCAAGGCCCCCCCCAATGCCTCCCCTGGATTGTTTCATTCAGCAATGTCAACTACACCATCTTTGTAGGCACCTGGGCTTGCAGATATGGTCACAGGAGGCCTCTGAGAGACCATTAAAACACACCGTACCTGCCACATACCTATCCTCGTTTCACCTAAATAAATATAACCCCATTTCTCCTTAGACTGCCTGTTCACCTCAGGGAAGAGGAGAAGAGTGAGACCTGCCCAGAAGGGCACACAAAGAAAAGCCTGTTTCACCACCAGCCACAATCTCAAGGCTAACATGGCAACCAGGTACTACCTTTACGGCCTCACTTTCCCCGGCTCTGGCCAGCTCATACCAGCTCATTCAGGGCTCACCATACATGGAGGTGCCCATCTCTACCTTTACCATGGTCCCCTCACCTAGAACGTACCTCCTCCATGCATTTGTGGATTTGTGCCTTCCCTGGTAGACAACAGCTGCTGTGACATTCACCCCACACAATACCTGAAACATATTTACAATAAGAATGATCCATCAGGGCGCCTGGGTGGCTCAGTGGGTTAAAGCCTCTGCCTTCGGCTCGGGTCATGATCCCAGCGTCCTGGGATCGAGGCCCACATCAGGCTCTCTGCTCAGTGGGGAGCCTGCTTCCTCCTCTCTCTCTGCCTGCCTCTCTGCCTACTTGTGATCTCTGTTTGTCAAATAAATAAAATCTTTAAAAAAAAAAAGAACGATCCATCAGCAAATCCCAGTTCACCTTCAAATTACTTAGCTGGACGCTGGCAAAATTCATCCCTCAACTAATTCTACTTTTTTTGTTATTGTATTTAGCCACTGTGTTGTCATCTGTGTATCTGGGCTTTACACACCAATCCTCAATCTTGAGAAGGAAGCCTATCTTTTGTGGCCATTTCCACGGAGCCCACCATCGTGCCAATACCCTGCAAGGGTACACTGAACATGGGTAAATGAGTGACAGGACAGATCACAGAGTACTTCCCCATCAGCCATTACCCCTTGTAATGGACACAGAGGTAACTAACTTCCTCACCATCACCCTCATCATTGCTATCGCCCTTGCCACCAGCACACCATCTCCATTTGCTAAGAGAGCAGAGACCCAGGGCACACAGCCTGAGGCAAGGCAGCCAGGGTCCGATGCATGCCTCTGTGTCTAATGTTGCTACAGTGCCGCCAAAAGGGTGGAAGGGACCAGCATCCCAAGGACCGTGATTACTCAGTGGGCTGCCGCCTACTTTTTCACACCCTCCCAATTTGAAAACAAAATGGAGACAACTGCTGGTTTAGATCACATCCAAGGGAGAGTTGCTATCCTATCAGCAACCTGCACTACACCTGGCAGAGAGCTAGTTGAATAACGAACGCTGACGTCTTACAGGACATATCTCATATCTTCTTCCTCTGGAGTTTTCTATAAGTTATGGATTAATAAACTTTCCCTAAGAATGAAGCCTTACTAATCTTGCAAAATACTTAGAAAAAGAGAATATTTTATTATGCCCATGTACCATGAATTATGATAAGCAAAGTCCCATGTGTGCTGACAAGAAATAAAGTTGCTCTCTACAGCAAATTGTATTTGTGATCTGGTTGTTTCCTCTCCAGTCAGATTTGGAGTAACCAAAATAACAACCTGTGCGTATCTGGATCTGTGAAGACAATAGGGGTCACAAAGTTCACAGCCAACTGAGACCCAGTTTCCCAGGAGAGAAAGAGAAAATTAGTATGGTGGCATTTCTTCAAGCCCCTCCTCTTAAAGCCAGGAAAGCAAGCAAGCAAGCAAGCAGAGACACAGAGAGAAAAGGTCTGTCTTCAGTCAACTACTAAGTTCTCTTCATGATACTGTAGCCTTCCCTTTCAAAGGGAATAGCTGTGTGGCTTCATGTAATCTACTTTACTTGTCTGAAGGTGGAGCGGTGAGGAAGAAAGGATGGTCGATGGGCACCAGGCACAGTTCTAATTGTGTTGCCACTCCCCCTATAGGTCTGATTGTGGCTAAACAATTAAAACAAAAGCATGAGTAAGAATTCATTTTCCAGTGGAGGCTCCAAGCGTTCAGGGACTTGCCCACAGCCATGGACCTAATTACTTCATTACTCAAACCTTGGTCTGAGGGTCTGGAAAATGGGGATGGTGACACCCATCCTGTCTGTCTGATAAGATCAGAAGCTGAAAAGTTTTTGCATGAGTGTGAGTACATGTGTGTGGGTGTGCAAATGTGCGTGCCTATGTGAAATGCTACAAAAGGATAAGATGACCACAGCTGGAGGGCAGATTTACCTGTATGTTCACTCACCAGCTGGCTTCCTTCATTCTGAAACTTCAAGGCTGGAAGTCACCCAAGCTTCAGACCAAAGCAGCATGGACTGCAAAGGGAACTCAAGTAGTAGCAGCTCCTCTGAGAAGCCCTTGGTGACCCCACAACACATGGACCAGCTCTCCAACCTCAATGAAGTCTCCCCATCTATAGACTGAGCAGGCTGTTAGGCCAGGCTACAGAGGAACCCTGCTCTGGCATTCAGTGATCCCGGAACGGCTGTACTGCTTACCAGGAGCACTGGCCTAGAGCTGCCTATAATCAGGCCACATTTCCACTCTTCCTTCTCCTGTCATGTTGAAATACAGGTTCACAATCCAAATTTCCTGGGTCTGATGTGTTCGGAATGCAGATTTTAATATGCAGTTCAGAAAGGCAGCGTGTCGCATGTCACATGTCACATGTCACACACTTAGCTTTTAGGTATCTGGACTACCCCTAGCTAGGTCCCTCCCTCCGTAATCAAGTTCATCAATACCTCTCAAGCCATATGTATGACTATTCACACTCAGGGGGATCAACAGATATGATAAGTAGCCTCGTATCCATTCAGATCAGATCAGGTCTTGCCATTCAATGAATTAGGAAAAATATTGGGAATTTTCAGAGTCATCTAGATTTGGGAACTGCAGAATAGGGACTATCACTGTTCTACTCACCAGGGCACTTGGCATGGACGTAGCTCCCCCTGGCAAGATAGAGATTCAATGCCAGGGGTCCCTCTCACAGTTCAGCAAGGGAGGTTGGATGGGACAGCATGGGAGGGCAGCTTAGAGGAGGAGCAGGGCTTTACTTCCCATTCCCAAGTTCTGCAATATTAACAAACACTTTTATAAGAGACTAGTATTCCTGGCATCAGAACTAGTCCTTTGCCTGTTTCTCTCTGATCCGATTCAGGCTCCTTCCCCTGCGCTGCAGCCTTCCTGCATGGCAGGAAGCTGAGCCCAAGTCCCATTCCCAGGCTCCCTGGCCAACTGACTTCCAGTTAGGGTCAATCAATGGGAATGGCAGGCAGGAGACAGGAAGAAAGGGAGGGGGTTAGAAACTAGGGTATCTATCTCCCTCTATCCCTCTCTTTCTGCTTCAAGGTGGCATCCTGGGCAGCGGCCCAGTCTCCTCGATGGATCCTACTCAGCCCTGTGTGGGACCTGCTCCCACCATGCAGCCCCAATTCCCAGGCTCTGGGAACAGTACCCCTTCCCTTTGTGCCTCTAACTCCAGAAGGAGCTTCTCACTGCTGTTCCATCCCACTCTCAGCTCTTCAGACACGTGTGTGATTCTATGAAAATTTTCCTTGTAGTTTCCTGTATTAAATTCCTTCTATTAGGCTACCTGGTATGTGTCTCTTGACACAGCGCTCACTGACACAGTGTCTACTGTTAACATTGTTACGTTCTGCTTGGATGTCCCAGTGGTGTGGCTGGGTTTTGAGGTGTGCTCACAGGACAGCACCCAGAGACACTCTCCCCTTGCCCCCAAAACACAATGGTTGGCAGAGTTTCCATCTTTAAATTGTAATTTTAAACCAACTGCAGACAACCCATGAAGGGAACAATCACCCAGCTAAAATACCTACATTACCAGGGAACTGGGCAAAGAACTGATAAGGTCCACCTCCTGACTATTCCCCCAAATAGAAATAACACATGAAAGAGGGAATAAAGCATATTTCAGCAACTGTGCAAGATCACACTACAAAACTTTAAGCTGGGAGCCCTTTTGTGGTTGTTGATTTCATGCAATTTCTTTGATTTGGTGAAAGGGGAAGGACAAAACAAAACAAACAAACAAAGGAAGCAAGGTAAAGGAGGGAAGGAGAGAGGACAGGGCAGGAAATGCACAGTTTGGGCATAAAAGAAGCCAAGGACTGGTCCCAAAAGGAAACACTGAAAATTACAAGAGAAAGCTCTTATTTTGTTTTCAAGGTTCAAAATAGTTCATGAAAGGGAGGACAATCTTCTCTCTACTGCAAAGTAACCTTGGTAGGCATTATAAATCAGAAGAAGCAAGAATTTAGTGTGAACTTCCTGGAAAAGCTAAGCCTCTGAGGCATGGAAGACAAGTCGACAGGGCCCTGGAGAAACTCTCAATCTTTAGAGGAATCGAGAGAAACAGACATGGAGCAGAACAGCATAGGGCATAATGAAGTATGGTGTTTAATAGAGTTTGAGGTTCCAGAAGCCTGAGAACGATACACATGCCTAGGAAAGGCAGGCACAGGAAGGCATCAAACTTGGCTGAGCCTATGCTGAATGACTCATGTATTTTTGTTTTTAAAAAAGGACAATGTCAATCCATTCTCCCAACCCCCTTCCTCTCAGCCACATTAACTTATGGCTACTGGAATCAAGACCTCTCTCTCCACTGAAACATTTGGAGCAGTCAAATGTACACAAAATGATATCTGACCTCACTCCTATGAACCCAGGGAGAGCAAAGAGAAAATATGGAGTGATATTAGGGTAACCAAGTGATCAGCTTCTCCTTCCTGTAATTTTGCCTTAAAATGACACCCTTTTTTACATCAACCTAAATTAGTATGACTTGCATTATCTTCACCCCAGAAAATACAATGAAACATGATGGCATAATGTGAGAAAGAGGAGAAAGTTACCCCAATAAGCAAGGAGAGAAGAAAAATTTGAAATTTTATCCACACGAATATCCTAGGCATATTCCGGGAGAGAAACGAGTATCCCCTCTAGCTCCTAAAATATAAATAATATTTGAATGGGAAAAATATTACTGGGAGTGAGTTTATGAAAGAGTTAATAACATAAAGAATTCCGAGGGGCACCTGGGTGGCTCAGTGGGTTAAACCTCTGCCTTCAGCTCAGGTCATGGTCTCAGGGTACTAGATCAAATCCCACATCAGGCTCTCTGTTCAGTGGGAAGCCTGCTTCCGCCCCCCCCCCCAACCTGCCTGCCTCTCTGCCTACTTGTGATCTCTCTCTCTGTCAAATAAATGAATAAAATCTGAAATTAAAAAAAAAAAGAATTTCAGAGAAAGACATAGAGAGACAGCAACAGAGAGAGAAGGATAGCAATCGACAAATAATCATCATCCCTTGGGCCATAGGTAGACGTCTGTCCTGCTGTCCCCATTTTTGCAGATATGTTACAATGTCTGTGCATAATGGTGATTCCTCATATAGAAAAATGCTTCAGTCTTTCACATGTTCAACACAATATACTTGAGGATGGTAAGTCAACGTGGGGAGGTGGGAAGAATACCGACATGGGTACAGGAGACCTGGATCTCTATTCCTGCTCAACTTGATGACCTGAAATGCCTTTTCACTTACAGATCCAGATTACAAAACAAAACAAAAATGAAACAAAAAAAGTTTTCAAGATCTCTGATCACAAAGAATTTCAATACTGTTTGACTTGAGTGAATTATCAAAATGAAATGTTGCTTCAATTAGATTCTTCATCTGCCTGGAGGGTGGCTCCAGGCATCCATATATCCACCAAATGCAATTTTTAGGAAGGGTCCTATCAGGTACCAAGCCAACCCCCATCCCTTTAAGGGAAATGACTTTGGAGGGCAGAGGGGAGTGAAGTAGCAGATTCCTCTCTGGCCTGGGGAAGAGAACAGAACAGTAAGTGATGGCATCTCTTCCCTGCAGCCTCCTACAGTGGTGTGTCTTGCAAATGAAACATACTGTGAAACAGCTTGTGAGATGAGCTTCATCAACAATAAGTAATTTTTATCCAGATTCTATTGTTGAATACAATGAACATGATTAAATGTTTCAAATATGCCTACTCAGACCTTAAGCAAACCATCAAGAAAAGAAAAAAGAAAAAAAAAAAACCTAGTAAAAATCATCCCCTAAATCTGCTTTAGGAGGAGATTTAATTGCCAACTTGATGCTTAGAACTGAATTCCTACTTGACAGTGGCACTGCTCCCAAGAAAACTGTAGCAACACATTTGCACTTCTCACCGTGGCCTCTGCTCTCATCCCTGCCAATCCCCTGAGAGTCAGCAAATAGTTACAATGTCAGTCTTTCAAATCACTGCATTTAGAACTTCCCAAACCTTTAAGAGGGCCTCTGTGTATGGAAAAGAACAATAGCACTTCAAAAGCTATGTCTGCGAGTTCTTCAATACTCCATTTGAATGCTGGGGTTTCAATCAAGGACATCAGCAGACAATTTCTGATTGTTAAGAAGTTGACTTTTACACAGTTCTGATTAGGTTGCCGCGGGCGAAAGGGAAAGGGTCAAAGCTTTCAGCCTTGGCTTTCACAAAGTAGCCAGTGTTTTTCTTACCCGCCCAGCGCCCGGACAGAAAAGCTCTTCCTAAAGGATCTAAGTCCAGGCGTGCCTGAGTCTCCAAACTTACCCGCCAGGCACCGACCCACGTGGGCACGCAACCATGCTCGCCTACAGTTGCCGGAGCTCACGGATGCCGGCGCTGGGTCGGCGCCCGTTCGCTGAGCGCCCCCGGCCTCCCCACCCGCATCCCATTCCTTCAGACTCTCCCAACCCAGGCAGACGTGCCCTGGCAGACCCCCAACAATGAGGACTTGTGTGGTGCAGTTGGGGGTGGCGGGTAGTTTAGAGTGAAACATACACAATCTGGCGGGTCCGGGAGCAAGCAACGCAGGAGCCAAGTGGCATCAGCCTCTCCATGCAGATTTCCCTTGCGCCGACTAGCTCTTCCCCCACCCGGTCAGGTCACCAGCACCACCAAGGGAGGGGGGCGGGGAGGGACGGGCGCCTTAAAAAGTGCAGAGAAAAGACTCGCCCTCCCACCAAGGGTCACAATAATACTCTGCCGGACGGGGACGGAATCAGCCGGGGAAGGAGGGTCCCGGCAGCAGCAACCACCTCCGTTTTGAAATTTACTTTGTACACTCATCCCAAGGCTCCCTTCCGACGAACGACACAATCTCCCCCATCTCTGTCTCCCTGCGTCCAGATTCTCTCGGCGGTTGAGCCCTCCGATAGCGCTTTTTAGGAGCCGAACCACGGGGATTTTAAAGTTTCCCCAGTAGGAGAAAAAAAAGAAAAAGGA
This sequence comes from Mustela nivalis, assembly GCF_964662115.1. Classification (NCBI taxonomy): domain Eukaryota; kingdom Metazoa; phylum Chordata; class Mammalia; order Carnivora; family Mustelidae; genus Mustela; species Mustela nivalis. The sequence goes on along the minus strand of NC_139021.1, from coordinate 64,941,664 downwards.
AGAAAGCAAAAACAAAACAAAAGCCCTGAGTTCTGGTTCCCAGGCACAGCATCCAGTCTGGAACCTAAACCAAGGGGGCGGGCCAGGGAGGAGAGCCATCGGGGCTGCGGGGAGCCTGGGGAATGGGACAGGGGGGAGCAGCACAGAACGGAGTCCACAGAGGACTCGGGAACGGCTTGGGTCCGGGGAGACGCGGGGTCCAGCTCTGAGGGTGTTTGCGAAAAGGTAGGGGTTATAGGAGAAACCCGCTTGTTCGACGGTTGCGGGCAGAGCCGTAGCTCTACAGATGAGTGGGGAAGAGGATCCGGCCGCGGGAAGCCGCTCGAGAGGCCGGGAGATGGGCTCCGGAGCAATGGGGAGGTTTTGGAGTGGAAGGGAGGGCTCAAAGGTGGATAGAACCGGGTTCGCGGCAGGGAGGAGGGAGCAGCCGGTCTCGGAGAGAGACGAGTGTTTGGGGTGAGGACGTCTGGAAAGAAGACGCGCGCGGTCAGAAGGAGACTAGGGGTGGTCAGGGAGAGCCAAAAGGAAGGAGGAGAGGTCGCTCCTTTTCTCCCAGCAGAAAGAGGGAGCGGGCGGAAAACTGCTGTCGCCATCCCCGCAACACCCCAGCCAAACTCCCACGACGGGCGCGCCCAGGAGCCCTCTTCTGCGCCCGGAGCCCCAAGCGGTGGCGTCTGGCACCCGGTTCCCCTCTCCCCCCGGCACCTGCTGGCGCTGAACTCAGAGCTGCGCCGGGCCCCACCGCGACTCACCTCCGCTCGCGGACAGCATCCTCCTCCGCTGTCGCAGCCGCGCTGGAAGCGGCTCCCCATGCACGGCGGGCGACACACTCAGGCGCGCTCTCCAGCCTGGGAAAGCCCCGGCGAGCGCCGCGCAGGGTCCATTCTCCCCAGGAGCCACCAGCCTGCGTCAGCGCCGGGGGAGGAGACGGCCGCCCGCGCAGCCCCGACTCCTCCCGCGGCCTCCGCCCCATCCGCCCCCGCGCCCGCCCAGCGCAGGGCAACCTAGCTCACCTGCTGGCTCCCCTCGCTGCCTCTCCGCCGCCTGGCCGCCGGGCCGCTCGCCTGCGGCGCGCCCTCGCCCGGGGCCTTGCCTCTCCGGCTCCGGCTGCGGCTCCGGCACTCGCCCCCGCTCTCGCCCGGACGCTGTCCGCGGCGCCTGAGCGCGCTCCGCGAGCTTAGCCGAGTCATGGCGGCGGCGGGGTGGAGGAGGCAGAAGGAGCGAACAAGCGAGCGGGTGCGCCTCGATTCGCGGTCGCGCCTCTGGAGCCCCTGCGCTCACTCCGCATCCCGGTGCGGAAGGAGGCGAGCGGAGCCGAGGGCTTGGGGTCCCCTACAGGGCTTGGGGTCTCCCCCCCAGCCGCATCGCGCCGAGCGGGGGAGGGAGGGAAAGGGTCAAAGCTTTCAGCCTCGGCTGAAAGTAGCCAGTGTTTTTCGCCACCGTCCCCACCGACCACAGCGCCCTCCCGACCTGCCTCATTTTTCCCTAGGGTCTACTCTTATCCAAGCCTCCAAACTTCTCACGCATTCCCAAGGGTAGAGCGACCGCGGGTGAGAGCCAGAGGCGGGTTCGGCGAGGGCCCGCTGCCCCCTCGCTCCTTCGCGGGAGGGGCCGCTAGCTCCCAGCGGCCAACCCTGGTTAGGCAGACCCGCGTCTCCACTGAGGCTCCACTGGGCGAGAAGGGAGAAGGCTTGCATCGCTCCCGTGGCCCTCAGTCCTAGGAAGGGGCTCAAGCCCCTGAAGGTATGCGGGCTGGTCTGCTCGCCCACTCGCGTTCTTAGAATGCTCGGCAGAAGACAATCTGCAGATTCAGTTCGAACACGCGGCCTGCAAGGGAGAAGGCCCCAGCCAGTAAACAGTTGCTCCCTCCTTCTGGTCCTAGTTGCACAGAAGACTGTTTTGGTCTGAAAGTCTTGTATCCTGAGATTGGGTTTAACTCCAGTAAATGTCTGGTATGGTATAACCTGTCTCCAGACGCCGGAATGCCAGGTGTGGGAGAGAGAAAAAAACCCGATCAAGGGCTGCCCATGGGAACAGGGCCAAGAAAGGAAGAAAAGACAGGGAACAGTTCCTCAAAAAATTGATTTTTTTATTCTTTTGAGGGGCCACACTCCTGTCCTCCAGCTGTATAATAAAAAAGCTAATGTGGCAGATTTGGGTTTTGGGGTTTTTTTCCCCTCATAGCTTCTGTCACTCACCCATGAAAATTTAATGAAGCATTTAGGATCATTACCCCCAGGGTCAATGGGCTAAAAATATTTAGCCTAATGCACTCCTTGTGGAGCCAATACGTCCATTGCTGGTACATACAAAGTCATCGAGAAACCCTCGCTTTCTGCATAAAATTCACGACCCATTAAACTTATTCCGTAATAACAGCTTCTGTACAAATGGAAGTTTGAAGGGAATGCAGGACGCTGAGTTGGCCAAGTAATAGAAATGGAAGAGGTTCATGTAAAACTCTCTCTATATTCAATGTTGAATAAGGTCAACTACAGAAACTGGGCAAATCCCCATTACATCCAACAGGGGCAATAAGCCACAGCTGTTCCCAAGTCCAGGCTAGAAGAAAGTGTAACAGAAAGACAGTAAGTGCACACAAGCTGCTCACCAAGAACTTGGTGAAGACACTAATATTCTTCTGGGTTAAACCCCAAACCAAGTCTTAAAGCACTATTTTGAGTTATTGTAGTAAACATATCAAGAAAGAACATACCTAAGTAGGTGTTGTTTTTCTTCTCTTTACATAACAATGTCCTTTCTACTAAGTGTGGCATAAAGAAAAAAATCAATAAACATTTCTTTACCATCTACTCTGAGAAACCGCAAAGCAAAGATGTATGCATTTTGTATTATGTTCCAGGCACTGTGCTGGGTGCTTTCCATACATTAACTCATTTAATCTTCATGGCAGCCCAGTGAGAGAAGTATAGCTTTTAACATATACTGGATAGACTGCCCACTTTGAAATCTGATGGGCCTGAATCACCTTCGACAAGCTACTCACCTTTCTGCACTCCAACATTCCTTACTCTGCTATGGTGTTAGCTTCATGAGACACCTGCTTCATGAGATCAGAGCAGGTCTTAAGAGAGATAATGCAGTAGACATAGCTAGCACCAAAGGAATCACCTAGTAAACATTGGTTGTCCTCCTAGAATAATGCCAAAATAGTTCATTTTTTTTAAAGATTTTATTTATTTATTTGACAGAGAGAAATCACAAGTAGACGGAGAGGCAGGCAGAGAGAGAGAGAGAGAGGGAAGGAGGCTCCTGCTGAGCAGAGAGCCCGATGCGGGACCTGATCCCAGGACCCTGAGATCATGACCTGAGCCGAAGGCAGCAGCTTAACCCACTGAGCCACCCAGGCGCCCCCAAAATAGTTCATTTTAAATCAACAAGCATCTATGCCATTCCTTTTATATATCAGACTCTGTGCTATGCAATGGGAATGATGATAAATCAGAAACAGACTCTGCCTTTCAGGAGCTGTGAGTCAACTGAATAAAAAAGCAAGGGCATGGGCAGGTGGATGGGCACAAAGGAGTTTTATTGAACTTCACATAATTCATCCTGATGCACCTGATTCTCGAGCTAAACAGAGGAGCAGCCTGTATGAGTTACTGTTTGAAACTGACCTAGGATTAAAAGTAAAACCAAATGTCAAAAATCATCAATTCAGTTACCAGAAATTACTCCTCCTGTGAAAGAAATGGAAAGTAGCTCATTTTGTGTAGTATATATTATTTAAAACTAAGTTTATTCCTGCAATTTTTTCTAATAAATAAATAAATTCGGGCCATAAGCTCTGAGGGTTTCAAACACAAATTATTACATAGCCACTGTTTATTAAATGGTTTCTAGTGCTTGCATATGCCAGGAATACACTAATATTCTATATACATAAAGCTCTCAAATTAATAAGATTTTGACTAATGCTCAGTAGGAACATTTCCACCCAGCTTACTAGAGACATCATGTGTTCAAAGTATACCAGTATATAGAATGCACAAAATTTCGAAGGTTAATACCTAAAGTAAATGAGCCTTGCACAGGCCCTTTCATTCAAGTTCATGTTAACACTCCGATTCTATTCCTTTACTCAAAAAGTGTTTGCTGATTGTTTACTCCATACCAGGCACAATGCTTGGCATTGACAAAGAAAGAAAACAAAAAGCAAACAAAACTCATTCTCAAACAACTCAGAGGCACACGAAGGCCATACATCATTATGCTGCATTCTGATCCATGCTATGGTAGTGTTAAGTACAGCATGCTAGGGGAAGATCAGATAGGGGCATTTAACACAGAGTTGGACATTAGGAAGACTTCAGGAAGGAAGTGATATCATCTCAAAAGATGACCAAATGAAGCAGGGAAAGGTATTTCAGGACAAGAAAAGAGAATGGACAAATACCCTCATGGAGGTAGAGGGTAGATATAGTTAACTATATAGAGGGAAGCAATGTAAACAAATTTTAAAGGGTCTTGTTTGCCATATTAAGGACTTTGGAATTTACTGTGAAAGGGCTCAGATTTTTTAAAAAGCAAGAAAAAATATTTTGCAATCCTTACATTAGCCACATTTCAGATATGTTTCTTACACACCCTGGACTCAAGCAAGATTTTCAATTGCTATTTCTCTTCTGAAGGTTAAAAAAGACAAGAAATTTCTGTAAGTCTTCATCAAAACAGAAGCTCCTTTCTTTTATGATGCTGGCCTTTCTTGATTCCAGGGAAACGTTGTGTGGCAGTATTATGACTAAACTTGACTCTGGTTTACAGTTGCTATAAATAGCCCTCCTTTTATTTCTCCAAGGAGGCTGTGGAGGGGACTAGTGGCACTACAATTGTATTTATGCTACCAATCTGCTCTTTTTGGCTAAATGCATAGTAGAAACAAAGTGCAGAGCTGAAACAATCATCAAAAGGCTCTTATGGGGACGCCTGGGTGGCTCAGTTGGTTGGACAACTGCCTTCGGCTCAGGTCATGATCCTGGAGTCCCGGGATCAAGTCCAGCATCAGGCTCCCAGCTCCATGGGGAGTCTGCTTCTCTCTCTGACCTTCTCCTCATTAATGCTCTCTCTCACTGTCTCTCTCTCAAGTAAATAAATAAAATCTTAAAAAAAAAAAAAGGCTCTTATGTTCCAACACAAATCCCAATTTTTTTTTTTCAATCATAAAATGGAGCATAAGTGGATGTTAGTGATTGAAAATAGGAGGAGCCTGGACGCTATCAGAAAGACCAAGTTTCCGGAGCCTATGGAGTATGAGATCAGGGAAGAATCAGAATGCTAAAAGATACAATGCCATGTAGCTTGTGGCTACAATATTCAAGTTATGACAGATGCTTGGTTTTTTGGCCTCTCTGCAGCCATTGCCCCTTCATTAGTAAACACCACCCAAATTTTGTTGGGGAACCATTTCCTACACTCAGTGATTTGGTTTCCATTTAATTTTGGGAGAGTTGACCCAACCTTGAACTCCAGGGAGAAACAGGTGCAACACATCAATGGCCACAATTCAGGGATGGTCCAATAGACCTGTGTACTTTTGCTAGAGCAACTAGGGAAAATGCTTTCTCCTTACTGCTATTCTAAACTGGAAAGATGGTAAGCCTGTAGCTCTAAGAACCCATTTCATAAGAAAAGCCTTCAGAGATCAGGAAAACACAGATCAAAACCACAATGAGATACCACCTCACATGAGTCAGAATGGCTAAAATGAACAAGTCAGGAAAAAAACAGGTATTGGTGAGGATGTAGAGAAAGAGGAACCCTCGTACACTGTTGGTGGGAACATAAACCGGTGCAGCCACTCTTGAAAACAGTATGGAGTTTCCTTAAAAATTTAAAAATAGGCTCACTCTATGACCCAGCAAATGCACTACTAGGTATTTGCCCAAAGGATACAAACATAGTGATTCAAAGGGGCACTTGCACTCCAATATTTATAGCAGCAATGTCCATAAGGGCCAAAATATGCAAAGAGCCCAGATGTTCATCAAAGGGTGAAGAGATAAAGAAAATGTGGGATATAAATACAAAGGAATATTACTCAGCCATCAAAAAGAATGAAAACTTGCCATTTGCAACAGTGTGGATAGAGCTAGAGGATATTATGCAAAGTGTGATAAGTCAGTCACTCATATGTAGAACTGAGGAAACAAAACAGATAACATAGTCAAAGGAAGGAAAAATAACGTGAAAATAGAGAGGAAGGCAAACCATAAGAGACTCTGAAATCTAGGAAACAAACTGATGGTTGCTAAAGGGAAGGTTGGGGGGGTAACTGGGCAATGGGCATTAAGGAGGGCACTTGATGGAATGAGCTCTGGGCGTTATATGCAACTAAAGAATCACTAAATTCTAAGCAGGGAACTGGTGATGCAGTGTATGTGAACTACTTAAATGAAGTACTGAACTACTACTTAAATGAAGAATTAAAAAAAAAAAAGAAAAGAAAAGAAAAAGAAAATCCTTAACAAAGAAGAAAACAGACTAAGGTGATAAAAATAGAGATGTATGAGGAAACTCGAAGAATGTTTGGTTTAGTCATGCCTAAAGCTAACTATCATCCCCCCATCCAGATTTTTCAATATGAGCCAAAATACCCCCTCTATTACTTAAGTCAGTTTGGGTTAGTTTTTTTTTTTTTTTCACTTTTGACGAAAAGAATACTAATATACCATGTATTGTATTAGGAACTTTCTATATTTAAATCCAATTTAATACTTAAAGAATACCAAAAAGCTATTTGTATATTTTTATACTTAGCCTTGTTCTGAGAAATACATGAATTTACATTTTATAGGTTAAAATAAACTCAGGTTAAATCATTCCCAAAGTTACATAGTTAGACCATTGGAAAATTAAAAATTTAAATGTTATTTATAAAAGCATGTCTCAAAGTAGGAGTAAATTGAACAAAAGTCATCCAAGATTTCGGCCCAAAACAGAAATTTTTGATGAAAACAATTAAAGAAAACCCAAATAAATGGAGAACCGTACCATGTTCACGGTTTACAAAACTCAACATTGAGGTCAATTCTCCCCCAAATTTAACTACACATTTAGTACAAATCCCAAAAAATCCCACCCTTTTTTTTTTTTCAAGAAATTGACAAGATAAATCTAAAATGTATGTGAGAATGCAAAGAGACTTAGAATAGCCAAAACAATCCTGAGGAAGAAAAGCAAAATTAGAGAGCTTATCCTACCTTATTTCAAGAATTACTACAAAGCTACAATAATCAAGACAGTACAGTCTTAGCATTAGGGATAGATAAAGTGATCAATGGAACAGAATAGAGAAACAGAAATAGGCCAACATATATGTGGCCAATTGATACACACACACACACACACACACATATATATATATATATATATATATATACATATATATATTTTACAAAGTTGTCATCACAATGCCTTGAGGAAAGAAATGTCTTTAAAGTATGGTTTTGCAACAAATGGACAAAGATATGGAAAAAAATTAACCTCAGTCCCTTCCTTCCACCATGTATAGAACAATATACAATCACTAAAATAGTAAAGATTTTAGAAAAGAACTATAAAAGGATCCTCTTAGGTTTTAGGTATGCACAGATTTCTCAGAAAAAAAATTCATTGAACATAAAAGAAAATATAATAAATTAGACTTTATAAAAATTTAAGACATGTGATGATCATAAGACAGTATTAAGGAAATTAATGGTAAACTAAAAGCCCAGAGAAAATATTCAAAATACATATCTGACAAAGGGCTTAAATCCAGAAAATATAAACAAATCCTATCAATTAATAATAAAAAGATAAGCAACCTAATCAAAATGGACAAAATGGTTGAACAGACACTTTGCTAAAAATAAAAAAGAAAGAAAGATATATTGAATATAGCCAATAGGCACACGAGAAGGTGTGTGTCATCTCTGATCATAAAGAATATGCAAATAAACCATAATGAGATATCACTTCACACCCATTAAAATTTCTAAAATTTTGGAAGCCTGACAACATTCAATTTTGGTGAGGACATAGAACTCTCATATGTTTCCAGTGGAAGTGTACAATGGTGTGGTCATGTTGAAAAACTTATCAAGTTAAAGATACATCTACTCTTTGGGCATTTATAGATGTTGCACTCCTAAGTATTTACCTCTGAGAAATAAAATAAGTACATACACGCACACTTAATACACACACATACACACAAACACATATGCTAGAAAGTTATATACTTCTAATAGGTCCAAGTGGAAACCACACAAATGTCTTTCCACAGGAGGATAAGTCATACAGTGGAATACTACTATACTAATATGCAAGAAACAAAATAGACTACTCATGAGTACAGCAACATGGACCAATCTTTAAAAAATATTAAATGAAAGAAACCAGACATTATTATGATTCCTTCTATAGGAAGATCAAGAACATTATTATGATTCCTTCTATAAGAAGATCAATAACATTATTATGGTTCCTTCTATAGGAGGATCAAGAACAGGGAAATTAAATGTATGATAAGAAAAATCAGAACACTGGCTGCCTCTGTGGAGAGGGATTGTCTGGAAAGGGGCACAAGGCACTTCCTGGATTAATAGAATATACTCTTTCTTTAATGTAGTGTTGGTTACATAGGCAAATACATTTGCCAAAATTGGCCAAATTACTCTTAATATCTATGCATTGCAGGTAAAAAAAAAAAACCTATGCATTGCAATATAAGTTAATTTCATCCTTTTAAAAATTTAAGAGATCAAGTGCAGAGAAAGTGGAGCAGCCCATCAGACCCCACAGTCCTCATGGGGACCACTCCATGATGGCCCAACACAGATGTTTGTGATAATGTTGCAAGTTCTAAATGAAATTTTATACCTCAACAAAAAGAGTGCTCTATGTTATGTAAGGCACAACCAAAGCAATGAATGAGAGAGAGAGAGAGAGAGAGAGAGAGAGAGTGTGTGTGTGTGTGTGTGTGTTTTAAGTATGCCTTTTTTAAAATGGACATATAATGTAGTATTTGTTTCAGGGGCACAGATCTGTGATTCATCAGTCTTACCCAATTCACAGCACTCAGCACAGCACCTACCCTCCCCAATGTGCATCCACCAACCACCCCATCCCCTCCAGGAACCCTCAGTTTGTTTCCTGAGATTAAGAGTCTCTTATGGTTTGTCTCCCTCTCTTGTTTCATCTAAGTATCCTTTAAAGTACATTAATGAAAGAATGGTTAGGCCAAAATAGAGTACCTTCACCACCACTGCCCCCTACATACACAGAATGAAAGTACTGTCCAGCAATGCTGTGGGTGTCACCAAAAGGTAAAGGATTTCCTGCCAGAGGAGTTAAGCAAACGTAGGTTGGATGATGGTTTAGCAGAAATGGGATAGGCACATTTAAGCTTCGGATTGTGGAAGTGAATGGAGGAATGGAATCTTGAGCCATAAGACTTTTAAGTTGACCTTTGAAACCCCAACAGTTGATGATTCCTTGAAGAGTTCTCAAAAAACTCAGAAACCACAGTTATACTTCAAATGGTTCTCTTCTCTCCTGTCCCAGAAAGACGATAAAGGCTATATAAAACTCTCTACTGGAAGGTCTATGCTGTGTGGTTGAATTTGTATGAAAACCTCACAAGGAAAAAGTCACCACTCTTTCCTGGAAACTTACTGATGGAAATCACACTTTATAAAATATATTTTTTAAATAAAAAGAATGTAATTGCTCACTGAATTGTAATATGAATGCAAATTAACTTACTGTAATTATACTGTGCAATCTTCTACTTTAAAAACTTAGAAAATGGAAGAGACCTGATAAGTAATTTGAGCTGTAATTCTTCATTGTGGTCCTTCATTATGCAATGGTTACCATAAGCAATTTGTTCTGTTTTAATGTAAAATGTTTTTCTTCATACCTTCACACTGGCAGGACTCAAATGAGTCCATTCAGTACAGACAGATACCCATCCCGCCCCCCACAAGTACATTGTAGAAATAAATGAGATAAAATTAATATAGCACAAGGGAATTTATGAAAGATTCTTAATATATTTTCCCTTGGAACCTTTAGCACGTTAAGTGTCTCTCCATCCTATGTCCTCCATGTGTTTTAAACAATCAGGGAATTCCTAACTAAATAGGAGTCAGATGACCAGCATTCATGCTTTAATGGCAAGGCTTGGGTAGAGAAATAAAGAAATTGGGTTTAGTCTCAGCTCTGCCACTAATTAATTGTGTCACCTTCCTCATGCTGACCCTCATTTTGCTCATATGTAAATCAGAAGGCTGGACTAGGTGATTTCCAGCTTCCATCCCAGCCCTTATAATCTAAGACGGCCCTGTAGTCGTTCTTTGCTTTGCATTGTTTAAGCAACATGAGTGACAGTAAATGAATTTCTTATTTAAAATGAATGACTGTCTGGATGAACCACAAGCCCTGTGGTGCAGTCATTCATTGCTAAAGGATATCTAATGCAAAGATCATCTGTGATGATGCAAATGTAAAAAAATAATAATTACCTGTTTTCATGCTAATAATAATTTGCATGTGTAGTTCTTTCAGTGTGGTTCCTGTTATCTGCAAGGTGAAAAGATAGAGAGCTGGGGATCTCATTAAGCAGCAGCACAGTATAGTGGAAAGAGAGGCAGATAGAACTTGGAATCACGAGACTTTGGTTTGGCATTTCCTTTGGCTAATAACCATACCAGGCCCCAGGAATTTCATCTCTTAGAATGGATGCCCTCGGCTAATTTCTTGGGCATTGTTAAGATAAAGCACACAATGAATGGGAAAGTCATTTGGTCACCTGTATTTGTAAATGTCTTATTTAATCCTTCCAGCAACCGTGTGAAGTAGGTGCTCCTCTCATCTCTATTTTTCAGCATACATACACATACACACTCACACATATACACATTCACACACACACACATCTCTCTCTCTCTCTCTCTCTCTCTCTCTCTCACACACACACACACACACACACACACAAAAGTAAAAGAAAGAGAAGTTAAATAACTTGTTCAGGGTCATACAATCCATGACACGTGTCTGTCCTTTCTATTCAGAAGGGATAGTAATATACTTTCATCTATGAATTCCCATAGACAGGTAACTTTGTTTTGTCTCAACATACATGATCCTCTTACAGAAAGGGAACAAGTACATCTTTGTGCAACCAACAGTACTGTGAACCTCTATTCCTCAGCTATAAAATGGCAATGAAAGTACCTATGTTTCTCTAAAGGATACTCTTTAGTTCCTTCTTTGGCTCTCATCCCACCCATACCCAGACCATTTCTCCCTTCCTGAAAACCCAGTTCCAATTTGGAGAAGTGTGTGATTTCTCAGAAGCTGTCTTCAGCTTCAGCTCTGGATAAGAGCATGTGACCTGAGACCAAAAAAAAAAAAAAAAAAATCCTGTAGACCAGGACACAGCAGTGTATGCTTCTAAAGGGAATGGGTCGTATAATTAAGCTGGATCCAAAGAGCTCAAAGCAGAGAGACCAAAAAGAACTCATCCTGTCATATCATGGAGTCACTCTCTAAAGTCAGCACTGCATTAACAATAGCAGGAGCCACAATGTCCTTTTGATTATCTAAGCCAACATTGTTTATAGTTTCTGTTACTTCTGCCCAAACCACATCATCAATGTAATGAGGTAGTGAATGATAAATTGCAAAGGCTACACAATCATAAAATTTAGCAATGGTGATTATGACAACAATGACATGATGACTGGGAGAAGAGGAACACCTTTCAACAAACATGGCTCTGGAATTTCCCATAGATCAGAAATTTCCTTCAGGGGTTAAAGACAAAAGTAGTTCATTTTTCTACGTTTCAATCTAGATTCATTTTATAATCTTCTTCTAGCAGGGCACTCCTATATATTCCTGATCAAACCACAAAGATGATGGGTCTCTTCCTGACCACACCTTCTCCATGCTTGCCTCCATTCCCTCACTCAGGCTGCTTCTTACTCCTGGATGACTCCTCCCTATTCCCACGGACTGAAATCCTTCCCAATGTGTAGGACCTAGTCTAAACGAAGCCTCCCCCCATCATTCTCTCTTCTGCTTCCTTTATATATTGTTCCTACTTAAATCCTGATCCCTACCATGCGTTATGGGATAACCCATAAGGACTATAATCTCTTAGAGTAGATGCTAAGCTCCTTATAAACAGCAGAGAGAGAGAGAGAGAGAGAGAGAGAGAGAGAGAGATGTATGTGACACCTGTCACTGCACAAATTTCAAGGGTGATTCAGCTGGTGTGGTTGTAATTCCACCATTGAACAATCATCAATCAAAACCATATAAACAGCACCTTATGAAGAGATGGAAAGTCTTTATAATTAGGAATGCTTAGACTTCAATCTAACTGGAAGTTACCAAAAAAAAGACAGGAGAGTGGATAACAGAGGAAGGAAGGGAAGAAGGAAGGAAGGAAGGAAGGAAGGAAGGAAGGAAGGAAGGAAGGAAGGAAGACAGGCAGGCATGCATCCCTGTCTGGTTCCAGGTGCTGTCACTTGTCTCATCTCCATTATTGAATCCCATTAAGAATCCCTCTCCTATGGGCATCTGTTTAATGCCTGTTCCCCCAACAGACTAAAAGCCATCACTATACCTTCCCTGTGCCTCATTGAACTATAACCAGCCCTTTCCCCATCCTTGTCAATGTACATCCAACATGTAACTCAAATCCCTTCACTTCCATCATCTCTCCTGCTATCATCCTGGACCCAGCCGCATCCATCTCTGGCCTCGAACCATCCTTTGCCCTGTTTTTACTCTTGCTTCCCTGAAACACAAATATTAGCTGCAGTAACATTCTAAAAATATAATTCAGGTATTCTTTCTTAAAACACATTAATGATGCCAAGACTTTTCAGAAGTCTTGATAAAGGCTTTCAAATCCCTCCATCATATGACCTAGCCTCAACTCACTCCACTCTGCCCCTGCTCATTATACTCCAGCAACAGTGGGCTTCATTCACTTCTACAAACCCCCATATAAAGGCCTTTCCAAGTAATGTTCTGTCTGCTTGGAATGGTATCTCCCCATGTCGCCAACAGCTTCTACCTAGGCCTCACCTCCTACATATTCACCAGTGCTAGCTTAACTGTCCCTTGTTTAATGGTCTGACCTTACTCCCAGCCGTAATGAGTTTCCTTGGTTAAAATCTTTCAAGGCACCTGTAATTTCCCTCCACAGACCTAATTACAATGTAAAACTATTAATGTACAACAATATAGAAAGTATAATTACATTTTATAATAATATTATGGCTTAATGTCTATTTCCCCTCATAGACTATAAGCTCCATAAGGATAGAATGACGCTTTTATTTGTTGTTTTTGTGTTTGGTCACTGTAGTGGGTTGGATGGTGGCTCCCCAAGATATATGTCCGTGACTCAGTCCCCAGATCTATGAGTGTTACCTTATTTGGAAAAAATCTTTGCTGTCTTTGTATCTCAAGTTAGGATGTTGAGATGAGAAGAGAATCCAGGACAAGGGTGCCTGGGTGGCTCAGTCAGTTAAGTGTCCGGCTCTTAATTTCAGCTCAGGTCGTGATCTCAGGGTTGTGAGATGGAGCCCCATTTGACTCTGCACTCTGCAGGAAGTCTGCTTCTTTCCTTTTCTCTGCCCTGTCCCTTGCTTGTGATCATTCTTTCTCACTCCCTAATACGTAAATTAATAAATCTTAAAAAAAAAAAAAAAGATAATCCAGGATTATACAGGTGGGTCCTAAATCAAATTAAAAGTATCCTTGTAAGACACACACAATGGAGACATAGAGGAGAGGAGGCAATGTGACCAGACGGTCAAGGACGGGAGTGATGCGGCAATAAGCTGAGAAACAGCTAACAGCAGAAGAAACTGGAAGAGGCAAGGAATGGATTCCTCCCTAAAGACTTCATAGGGAGCCCAGCTGTGTGGAGACCTCCATGTTAGACTTTGGGCTCCAGAACTAGGAGAGGATAAACACCTGTTGTTCTAAGTTACCAAATTTGTGGCACCTTGTTATAGCAGCTCTATGGCACTAATATTTTTGTATTTCTAGGACACAGATAATTCTGTATTGGATATATTGCTGAGGGCTGATCGGGGAGTACATGCAGAATGAACAAGCGAGTTTTCATAGAGCAAAAGTTATAAATGTCCAGCATTATATACCAGATTTTTCCACAGTGAACAGAGCACACTTGGTGCTCAAATTATTTATTAAATTTCATTTAATTTGATTTCATTTTATAAGAAATACAGGTGTATGAAATTTTTAAAGCTTAAATATGCAAGAGAAACAAAGATATACTAGGCAATATTCTCATTTTTATAAATGAAAACTATAGAATTGAGGAAGATTATCTGACTTACACGAGGTCACACAGCAGGTTCAGGCTGAAGGAAATGGCATTTATTTATATAATTCCTATACCATTCCTATTCCTATATACTAGACTATCTTTCTTAAGTACAATTATATTATTCTAATTAAAATCATTTGCTATGTTGCTGCTGTCTTTAGTCAAAGACCCCAGCATTCATTGTCCTTAAACTAGTTAGTATGTGTAGGTCTGCACTGATAATGAAATAAATGTTGAACTAAATCCCAAGAATTATAAGATAAAATTTTTATCCATTCAAATTCCAAGGAATCCATGAGGGAATAGCAACATTAGATAGACATTTACTATTACATTTTACTTGATTTAATTATGATTTCATTATTGGCATTCAAATATTTAAGCGGCTTATCAGGCATTATCTCTTCATTTAAGAATTTACCCCAAAATATATTAAAATGCATAGAGTAAACCAATGCACTTGAATACTAAGGTTTTTCCCACTTAATTTCTGACTTAGGGGTAACTCCACTCAAGGAGTCTCTAATGATTACAGTTTAATGCTTTCTCATATTTTATGTATGCATGACAGAAAAGACCTCATATATTTCTGTTAATACAAAAAGAGTATCTTGAATCACTTCTAGTGGTTCCCACTATGTGGGAACCCAAAATAGAGCTCTGGAAATCAGCATTGCTGGATTTATTTCATTGGTCTAATTGTATGATCTTGGGCAACTGACATGACCTTTGTGCGTATCACTCACTGACCATTCGCTATCTAGCTACTCAGGCTCTAATTCCATTACTGTTAATGCCACATCATTTAATTCCCAAACACATGCTCTTTTTAGTCACTGTGTCCCCAGTTGTTCTGTCCTCCCTGACATGCCATGAATATCCGTCTATACCTGTCAGGAAAACTGCACAATGATTGTGAGAACCTGGTGTGTTCTTTCCTTTGGATTTACCATATGTGACTAAATTTGGAGACTCCTGTCATAGTCGGAGGACTCCCCAAGGTCATTTACCAAAGGTCCAGCTGCAAATTGATTTTTAATTACACACACCTATGTAAGTTTTAACCATTATACTTTTAAGTATCCTTGGAACTGGAGCCCACATCTTCTCTGGAATATATTTTTCTGAACGATCATGTCTGTTTTCATTTATAAAGCTCATATTTTTATTCATTCGTATGTTCATTTGTCTAAAAACAAAACAAAACCCAAGTATTTTTTCCCTGTGAATGATGCGCTGTGCTAGGCGCCGATGGTAAGGAAATGAAAGACTAGTTCCATTCCCAAGTAACTCACAGAACAATGGGACAGAAAGATAAGTAAACAGGTAGTTTTTTAAAATCTTACCCTAACCTCTGCCTTTGGCTCGGGTCATGATCTCAGTGTCCTGGGATTGAGCCCCGCATAGGGCTCTCTGCTTGGTGGGAAGCCTGCCTCACCATCTCTCTCTGCCTGCTTCTCTGCCTACTTGTGATCTCTGTCTGTCATATAAATAAATAAAATCTTAAAAAAAAAAAGTCTTGCCCTAAGTGGGGCACCTGCCTGTCTCAGTTGGTGAAGCATGTAATGTTGACCTTGGCATCATGAGTTCAAGCCCTACACTGGGTGTAGAAACGACTTGAATAAATAAACTTAAAAAATTAATAAATGAAATAAAATAGTGCCCTAAGTACCATAATACAGGTAAGGACTGAGTGCTTTAAATGCCTCCCCACTTCCAAGAGAGAGGTATTTAGAGTGGGGAAGTGATCAGCAGCTTCAAAAGAAAGACTTTGTGAGTCTGTTAGATGGATGACAAAGGTCATCTCATTCCTTAGCCACTCAGCCCTCCAGATTTTTCACTACTCAGAGATTTTCTCCAACTAATTCCTTTCCAGTGACACTGATCACCCTGTTAAGATTCTCAGAGAAGTTCCAAAGTGAGGAAGCCTTGTGAAGGTTTCTCTCTCTCTCTGGGCAACCATGCAGCTACTGCTCAGATGAGATATAACTTTATTTGTGCCCACACTTGCACTCAGATTGTTACCGCTTCAGTATATTTCACTGTTTTTTAGGGGGAGATTTATTCCTCCCGTGGGCTTTCTTTTCAGAGAGGTCAGTAAAGAACCAGCTTCCCAGAGAAAAATACTGTACGGCAGTTCCATAATGTGAAGCCCAGGTCTGATTATGCCCTTATTTGAAATAATCTCCAGTGCCTGGAGGAGAAAATCCAGGGTCTTTAATCTGGCATACAGGACCTTCATGGTGAGCACCTGTGTACTCTGCGGCATCCCTTATCAAGAGGACCCCATGCATCAGAGGCCACCAGGCAAGGTGGCCTGTGACCAGAGAAGTCATTGAAGGAGTCAGTGGAAAAGTGATAAGAGCTAATCTACATTTTTCGAAGTTTGTTCTACATTCCCTGAATGGAGCAACTATTGCAGCAAAATCCATGTATACCTCAACGTGCTTCCTTAATACTTTCCTGGAATGAGACAGACCACCAATTAGGAAGCAAAAAAACAGGGAAAGAGAATAAGTAACAACAACAACAAAATGCATATTGTACTTCAAAAAATATACCAAAGAGGGTTCCAGGGTATTTCCTATTACTTCTGTAAAAATGTCAATCTAAAGGTTTGCTATCAGTCTCCTGAGTTACTCCAGTGCCAATCCATTACGTATTCTCTCGACAAATGCTAAATTGGCCAATAGTTTGTAAACATAGCCCTCTCTGTGTCATTGTGCACAGGAGCACCTGGGTGAAAATGTGAATCACTGTAAGTGTTTAGTTATTTCATACTTGTCTGCACCTACTTAAGAAGGGTGCCTTGAAATCGGGGTTTGCTATCATTTTTTTCTCCTTCTGAAAAAAGTTCAGAAAGGCAGCGTGTCGCATGTCACATGTCACATGTCACACACTTAGCTTTTAGGTATCTGGACTACCCCTAGCTAGGTCCCTCCCTCCGTAATCAAGTTCATCAATACCTCTCAAGCCATATGTATGACTATTCACACTCAGGGGGATCAACAGATATGATAAGTAGTCTCGTGTCCATTCAGATCAGATCAGGTCTTGCCATTCAATGAATTAGGAAAAATATTGGGACTTTTCAGAGTCATCTAGATTTGGGAACTGCAGAATAGGGACTATCACTGTTCTACTCACCAGGGCACTTGGCATGGATGTAGCTCCCCCTGGCAAGATAGAGATTCAATGCCAGGGGTCCCTCTCACAGTTCAGCAAGGGAGGTTGGATGGGACAGCATGGGAGGGCAGCTTAGAGGAGGAGCAGGGCTTTACTTCCCATTCCCAAGTTCTGCAATATTAGCAAACACTTTTATAAGAGACTAGTCTTCCTGGCATCAGAACTAGTCCTTTGCCTGTTTCTCTCTGATCCAATTCAGGCTCCTTCCCCTGCGCTGCAGCCTTCCTGCATGGCAGGAAGCTGAGCCCAAGTCCCATTCCCAGGCTCCCTGGCCAACTGACTTCCAGTTAGGGTCAATCAATGGGAATGGCAGGCAGGAGACAGGAAGAAAGGGAGGGGGTTAGAAACTAGGGTATCTATCTCCCTCTATCCCTCTCTTTCTGCTTCAAGGTGGCATCCTGCGCAGCGGCCCAGTCTCCTCGATGGATCCCACCCAGCCCTGTGTGGGACCTGCTCCCACCATGCAGCCCCAATTCCCAGGCTCTGGGAACAGTACCCCTTCCCTTTGTGCCTCTAACTCCAGAAGGAGCTTCCCACTGCTGTTCCATCCCACTCTCAGCTCTTCAGACACGTGTGTGATTCTATGAAAATTTTCCTTGTAGTTTCCTGTATTAAATTCCTTCTATTAGGCTACCTGGTATGTGTCTCTTGACACAGCGCTCACTGACACAGTGTCTACTGTTAACATTGTTACGTTCTGCTTGGATGTCCCAGTGGTGTGGCTGGGTTTTGAGGTGTGCTCAGGGACAGCACCCAGAGACACTCTCCCCTTGCCCCCAAAACACAATGGTTGGCAGAGTTTCCATCTTTAAGTTGTAATTTTAAACCAACTGCAGACAACCCATGAAGGGAACAATCACCCAGCTAAAATACCTACATTACCAGGGAACTGGGCAAAGAGCTGATAAGGTCCACCTCCTGACTATTCCCCCAAATAGAAATAACACATGAAAGAGGGAATAAAGCATATTTCAGCAACTGTGCAAGATCACACTACAAAACTTTAAGCTGGGAGCCCTTTTGTGGTTGTTGATTTCATGCAATTTCTTTGATTTGGTGAAAGGGGAAGGACAAAACAAAACAAACAAACAAACAAACAAAGGAAGCAAGGTAAAGGAGGGAAGGAGAGAGGACAGGGCAGGAAATGCACAGTTTGGGCATAAAAGGAGCCAAGGACTGGTCCCAAAAGGAAACACTGAAAATTACAAGAGAAAGCTCTTATTTTGTTTCCAAGGTTCAAAATAGTTCATGAAAGGGAGGACAATCTTCTCTCTACTGCAAAGTAACCTTGGTAGGCATTATAAATCAGAAGAAGCAAGAATTTAGGGTGAACTTCCTGGAAAAGCTAAGCCTCTGAGGCATGGAAGACAAGTCGACAGGGCCCTGGAGAAACTCTCAATCTTTAGAGGAATCGAGAGAAACAGACATGGAGCAGAACAGCATAGGACATAATGAAGTATGGTGTTTAATAGAGTTTGAGGTTCCAGAAGCCTGAGAACGATACACATGCCTAGGAAAGGCAGGCACAGGGAGGCATCAAACTTGGCTGAGCCTATGCTGAATGACTCATGTATTTTTGTTTTTAAAAAAGGACAATGTCAATCCATTCTCCCAACCCCCTTCCTCTCAGCCACATTAACTTATGGCTACTGGAATCAAGACCTCTCTCTCCACTGAAACATTTGGAGCAGTCAAATGTATACAAAATGATATCTGACCTCACTCCTATGAACCCAGGGAGAGCAAAGAGAAAATATGGAGTGATATTAGGGTAACCAAGTGATCAGCTTCTCCTTCCTGTAATTTTGCCTTAAAATGACACCCTTTTTTACATCAACCTAAATAAGTATGACTTGCATTATCTTCACCCCAGAAAATACAATGAAACATGATGGCATAATGTGAGAAAGAGGAGAAAGGTACCCCAATAAGCAAGGAGAGAAGAAAAATTTGAAACTTTATCCACACGAATATCCTAGGCATATTCCAGGAGAGAAACGAGTATCCCCTCTAGCTCCTAAAATATAAATAATATTTGAATGGGAAAAATATTACTGGGAGTGAGTTTATGAAAGAGTTAATAACATAAAGAATTCCGAGGGGCACCTGGGTGGCTCAGTGGGTTAAACCTCTGCCTTCAGCTCAGGTCATGGTCTCACAATCAAATCCCACATCAGGCTCTCTGTTCAGTGGGAAGCCTGCTTCCGCCCCCCCCCCCAACCTGCCTGCCTCTCTGCCTACTTGTGATCTCTCTCTCTGTCAAATAAATGAATAAAATCTGAAATTAAAAAAAAAAAAGAATTTCAGAGAAAGACATAGAGAGACAGCAACAGAGAGAGAAGGATAGCAATCGACAAATAATCATCATCCCTTGGGCCATAGGTAGACGTCTGTCCTGCTGTCCCCATTTTTGCAGATATGTTACAATGTCTGTGCATAATGGTGATTCCTCATATAGAAAAATGCTTCAGTCTTTCACATGTTCAACACAATATACTTGAGGATGGTAAGTCAACGTGGGGAGGTGGGAAGAATACCGACATGGGTACAGGAGACCTGGATCTCTATTCCTGCTCAACTTGATGACCTGAAATGCCTTTTCACTTACAGATCCAGATTACAAAACAAAACAAAAATGAAACAAAAAAAGTTTTCAAGATCTCTGATCACAAAGAATTTCAATACTGTTAACGAAAAATAATTACTTTTCCCCAATCTCTGTTACCACGTGAACTTAATATACCCCATGAGAGTGCACACATTTAGTTCAATTCAATTCAGCAGAAATTTATTGAGCATCTACTGCATTCTGAAAACTGTTAAAAGGAGAAGCCATAGTTCCTTCTTCTGAAGAGCTTATAAATGAATTTTATTCCAGGAACAGAACAACAATTCCTGGACAGAACAACAATTTCTTTATTATCTCTGTACTGACAAGCTAGAAACTGAATGAGAATTCAAAGGAATTCTTTGTCTTCTAAAAAGAATATTCAAAAGAATTATATGGAATCATAAACACCAAATATAAGACGGTGGTTACCTCTGGCAGAAGGGAAGGAGATATGATCAGGGAAAGGAGACTTCAACTGTATTTACATGGCTCTATTTCTTAAGCTGAGTGTTCTCAGCTTTTTTGGGTTGCTTTTTTTTCTTCTTTAATCAACTTTTACTCTATTTTTATACTTTTTTGTATGTCTCACATATACTATACTACATTTCAAATCACACATATTACTTTTATGATAAGATTAACTCCTTTTGGGGTGCCTGGGTGGCTCAGTAGGTTAAAGCCTCTGCCTTCAGCTCAGGTCATGATCACAGGGTCCTGGAATTCAGCCCCACATCGGGCTCCCTGCTCGGCGGGGAGCCTGCTTCCAACCACCCCCCCCCAACCTGCCTCTCTGTCTACTTGTGATCTCTGTCAAATAAATAAATAAAATATTTTTAAAAAATCAACTCCTTTTTGTAAAAATCCTAATTGATTTACCTACAAACATATTCCCCACTCTATCTCATAAGACACTTTTTAAAAAGGGATTCTTGAAATGAGAGGGTCTCTGGCAAGTAAGTTTAGAAGATCTTAATGATTTCAATGAGCTTCCTTGCTTGCTTGCTTTTACTTCTTACTGAAGTTTTAATGTCAGTAAATACCATGTCTTAGCAAGAGTGTGTTATGTTTTTCAATGCTTTTCAAACTTTGGGGGGCACAGAACATTTTCCTTCTGTATGTTCTTTCTTTTAAAATACTCATAACCATCTTGGGGAACCCTAGTGTTCCTTGGAACACAATCTGGAAAATGCTGTATAAAATAATCCATTTCAGTCACATATTGTACACTACAACCACACCCAACTTTGCCTGTCTCCAAACCAATGATGAACCTTCATGCCCACCTATCTTTGCCCACAGTTCTCCCGGTCTGGATCCCTTCAAGACCTGAGAAATTCTTGGTCAACCTTCAGCTTCCAGCTGAAAGGCAATCTCTTCTTTGAAGCTTCCCCCTCCTTTTCCTTTCTTTAGACATAATAAATTACTCTTCTGGAAGCTTCTAGTGCCATGCAGATATTTCCTGTACCGTATCTCACACTGTGGCAGTAATTTATGCGTGAGGCAGAGTGCCTAGATGGCAGAGACGACACCCTTGCTCATGGTACTGTTCATAATGCCAGGCACAAAGCCAGAGCCAGACACAAACTAG
Organism: Mustela nivalis; assembly: GCF_964662115.1. Lineage (NCBI taxonomy): Eukaryota > Metazoa > Chordata > Mammalia > Carnivora > Mustelidae > Mustela > Mustela nivalis. The sequence continues at coordinate 64,919,896 of NC_139021.1, read as the reverse complement.
GTGCTCAGGCAAGTATGTGTTAAATGGGCATGGAAGTAATGTCTATGCGCATTCCCTGAGTTAGCTTCCTCCATTTCCCAGATAGTCTCAAAGACATATTTGTAACTTTTCAGTCTTTACTAGCAAAAGTGACACTAACAAGAAGAGATACAAACCAATTCAAAGACTGAAAGAGAGACAAACTCTGAGACAAAAACAAGAAGAGGAAAAGAGGGGGAAAGGAAGACTAACTGATGGACCAACAGATCACAGTTGTCCAGTCAAGAACCAGAGACACTGACCAACAGCAAGAGTCAGAAATTGAATCTTGGAGCCAATATACCAAGTTGACTATTTTGCAAGGCTCACTGTAGGTGGTCGACAGGGACTGGGGTTCACCTTGAATGGCCTCATCTGTCTGGGACTGCCCTCCTCTCATTTTTACCCCCTAAACTAAACAACCCATCTTAGCCATCACAAAACTTGTATCATTTTGGCTGTGAGTTGCTCTATTCAGCAAAAATTTTATTTCTGTTTTCCTTTCTCTTTATGAGAATCCCCCACTGGCATTGTAGATTGGTTATATGTTGGGTTCAAATAAAAATAATAATAATAATAATAATAATAATAATAATAATAATAAAAACAAGCTGGCAATTTCTCTCCAATAGCATATGCTGCATATTTCATGAAATAGAAACCGGAGGAGTTTTAATGATTCCTGAACCAAAACCTTCCCATATCTGAGAACTAAGTGGAAGAAAAACACAAAGAGCATCTCACAGAAAAAGAAACCCAATCATTTGTTCATTTGCTCTCCAACCTAAGGGAGGTGTTCAAGTCATCAACTGCTGTGTGTGTGTGTGTGTGTATGTTTAACATGGGTTCATATCCTGATATGCATTTCATAGATTGAGTTTAGTGCCAGTTTTCATGGATATAAGTGTACTTATAAGAGGAGGGGTTTTCTTTTCCTATTGGACACATTTTCTTTTCCTATTGGACACATTTTCTTTTCCTATTGGACATGTTTCAGTACCGAACATCTGACTGGCTCCTGCTCCCAGTCTGGCAACATTCCCCTTGCTTCAAGGTTTGTTTATATTTCAGGCTACTTCCCTATCCTGGTATGGGAGGCAATCTGGCCCAGAGGAAAAAACAGTGGAAGAGGAACCCAAGAATTCTGGGTTCCAATGGTGTCTCTCAGCCATTATGTTTACATGCTTCCTTCAATCTGACTTGTTTTCCAATCTGTAAATGGGGAGAATTGACTATTCTACTACTAGAATCCAATCAATCCAACAGTCATTTTATTTTCCTCAAAACAGTTTCTGAAAAGAGCAATTCCATGGAGAGTTTAGCATTATGTATACTTCCCAATTCTCTTCACAAAGAATGTAAATGTTCAAGGTAATATTTCCAATAAACTAAAAAGACAAAAAAATAACCAACAACAATAAAACCTTTCTCTGAAATCCTGAACTATATCTCTTTCTCCCTATCTTCTGTTTAGGAAAAAAATAAAAATAATAACAGATACTGTTAGGATATTTAGGCCTTGGGATATCAATGACAGAGACCTTTGTATTATGAAAAGGAAGAATCTGGCTTTCATTTGAAGGGTAACACATAGATAAGTAACATTACGTACTCACTGCTGTTCTAAGCACTTGGTGTTAATTCCTATAATGGTCTCCACAGTCATAGGTGGTGGGTACTGTTGTTTTATTATCAAGGACACTAAAGCATGGAGAAGTCAGAGAGGTTGGTCAAGTCCACACCGCTGGCAGGGCTGGAGGAACTAGGGTCTGAACTCAGGCAGTCTAGCACCCAAGTCCAGACTTCTAACTACCTGTTATGCCACCATTCAATTTTAAGAATCTCTGCTTATCACAGTTGGTAACAGACAACCGTAGTAATGCAATTTCTGAATACCTACTTAAAGAATACTTTGACAGCACAGACAGATGTGAACATACTGACCAATACCTATCATGAAGTCCCAAGTGTTCAAAATGTCTATCATCAGCCCAATGCCCTATTGATAACACAATACTCATTTTGTTTTAGCATCTGAACCTTGAGAAAAATCTATAACTTGCTCCTGCCAGAAGTCTATTCCATTGTTCCCTGTTAAGTTTTACAACCACCGCGAGAGATAGCTGGGATCACCCCCCACACAGAGGCAGCAGTGTGCTGCCACACAGGCCCAGGAACCAGAAAGCTTGGATTTAAATCCCAGTTCTAGGGGCACCTGGGTGGCTCAGTTGGTTACCTATCAACTCTTGACTCAGGTCATGATCTCCAGATTGTGAAGATGAGGCCCACATGGGGCTCCATGCTGATAATGGAGCCTGCTTAGGATTGTCTCCTCCTCCCTTGCCCTCTGCCCCTCCCTGCTCATGGGCACTCTAAATAAATAAATAAATAAATAAACAAACAAACAGACCCTAGTTCTATAACTTATTGGCTTTGTGACCTTGGACCAGTTACCACCTCTGTGAGCCCCAGTCTCTTTATCAATCCAAGGGGAACAAAAATACAACTATCAACCTATGGTTACTCAAAGATTATTCATGGTTATTTAAAGATTAAATAAACTAATGCATGCAAAGTGCTTAAAAGGGTACCTGACTCTTAGTAAGTGATCCAAAAAGGTAAACTATTCTTTTTTTTTTTTTATTTTTTATTAATAGAAGAGGTGATTTACCAAACATCACATAGTCAGGATTCCATCATGGCCTTCCAACGCCAAATATCCTCTCTCCTTAGCAGGACTCCATCCTCTGACCAAAAACTACCATTCCCATGAAGTCCTGTTATCTGTCAAAGGGCCCAGAGAGATAGTTTTCCCTATCAAATTGTTGGAAGAACATACAAAGTAGATAATACTGTCCTTGCTTTGCAAATAACAAAACGGAAGTTCTGAGAGGTCAAGAGATTTATCCTCAATTAACTCACCCAGTGCATGTGCTTCACAGTAAGCCCTAAATAATTCTGAAAGTTCCTGACAACAGCTTTCAATGTGGGCAATTTTTTAAAGTGCAATCTAAAAGATATAAACTGTGATGTTCTTGCTTTGTTAGTTTTAGTAGTTTGAGAGAGGGATTAAATTCCTGCAAAAACCAAAATGTTTGACTTGAGTGAATTATCAAAATGAAATGCTGCTTCAATTAGATTCTTCATCTGCCTGGAGGGTGGCTCCAGGCATCCATATATCCACCAAATGCAATTTTTAGGAAGGGTCCTATCAGGTACCAAGCCAACCCCCATCCCTTTAAGGGAAATGACTTTGGAGGGCAGAGGGGAGTGAAGTAGCAGATTCCTCTCTGGCCTGGGGAAGAGAACAGAACAGTAAGTGATGGCATCTCTTCCCTGCAGCCTCCTACAGTGGTGTGTCTTGCAAATGAAACATACTGTGAAACAGCTTGTGAGATGAGCTTCATCAACAATAAGTAATTTTTATCCAGATTCTATTGTTGAATACAATGAACATGATTAAATGTTTCAAATATGCCTACTCAGACCTTAAGCAAACCATCAAGAAAAGAAAAAAGAAAAAAAAAAAAACCTAGTAAAAATCATCCCCTAAATCTGCTTTAGGAGGAGATTTAATTGCCAACTTGATGCTTAGAACTGAATTCCTACTTGACAGTGGCACTGCTCCCAAGAAAACTGTAGCAACACATTTGCACTTCTCACCGTGGCCTCTGCTCTCATCCCTGCCAATCCCCTGAGAGTCAGCAAATAGTTACAATGTCAGTCTTTCAAATCACTGCATTTAGAACTTCCCAAACCTTTAAGAGGGCCTCTGTGTATGGAAAAGAACAATAGCACTTCAAAAGCTATGTCTGCGAGTTCTTCAATACTCCATTTGAATGCTGGGGTTTCAATCAAGGACATCAGCAGACAATTTCTGATTGTTAAGAAGTTGACTTTTACACAGTTCTGATTAGGTTGCCGCGGGCGAAAGGGAAAGGGTCAAAGCTTTCAGCCTTGGCTTTCACAAAGTAGCCAGTGTTTTTCTTACCCGCCCAGCGCCCGGACAGAAAAGCTCTTCCTAAAGGATCTAAGTCCAGGCGTGCCTGAGTCTCCAAACTTACCCGCCAGGCACCGACCCACGTGGGCACGCAACCACGCTCGCCTACAGTTGCCGGAGCTCACGGATGCCGGCGCTGGGTCGGCGCCCGTTCGCTGAGCGCCCCCGGCCTCCCCACCCGCATCCCATTCCTTCAGACTCTCCCAACCCAGGCAGACGTGCCCTGGCAGACCCCCAACAATGAGGACTTGTGTGGTGCAGTTGGGGGTGGCGGGTAGTTTAGAGTGAAACATACACAATCTGGCGGGTCCGGGAGCAAGCAACGCAGGAGCCAAGTGGCATCAGCCTCTCCATGCAGATTTCCCTTGCGCCGACTAGCTCTTCCCCCACCCGGTCAGGTCACCAGCACCACCAAGGGAGGGGGGCGGGGAGGGACGGGCGCCTTAAAAAGTGCAGAGAAAAGACTCGCCCTCCCACCAAGGGTCACAATAATACTCTGCCGGACGGGGACGGAATCAGCCGGGGAAGGAGGGTCCCGGCAGCAGCAACCACCTCCGTTTTGAAATTTACTTTGTACACTCATCCCAAGGCTCCCTTCCGACGAACGACACAATCTCCCCCATCTCTGTCTCCCTGCGTCCAGATTCTCTCGGCGGTTGAGCCCTCCGATAGCGCTTTTTAGGAGCCGAACCACGGGGATTTTAAAGTTTCCCCAGTAGGAGAAAAAAAAGAAAAAGAAAGAAAGCAAAAACAAAACAAAAGCCCTGAGTTCTGGTTCCCAGGCACAGCATCCAGTCTGGAACCTAAACCAAGGGGGCGGGCCAGGGAGGAGAGCCATCGGGGCTGCGGGGAGCCTGGGGAATGGGACAGGGGGGAGCAGCACAGAACGGAGTCCACGGAGGACTCGGGAACGGCTTGGGTCCGGGGAGACGCGGGGTCCAGCTCTGAGGGTGTTTGCGAAAAGGTAGGGGTTATAGGAGAAACCCGCTTGTTCGACGGTTGCGGGCAGAGCCGTAGCTCTACAGATGAGTGGGGAAGAGGGTCCGGCCTCGGGAAGCCGCTCGAGAGGCCGGGAGATGGGCTCCGGAGCAATGGGGAGGTTTTGGAGTGGAAGGGAGGGCTCAAAGGTGGATAGAACCGGGTTCGCGGCAGGGAGGAGGGAGCAGCCGGTCTCGGAGAGAGACGAGTGTTTGGGGTGAGGACGTCTGGAAAGAAGACGCGCGCGGTCAGAAGGAGACTAGGGGTGGTCAGGGAGAGCCAAAAGGAAGGAGGAGAGGTCGCTCCTTTTCTCCCAGCAGAAAGAGGGAGCGGGCGGAAAACTGCTGTCGCCATCCCCGCAACACCCCAGCCAAACTCCCACGACGGGCGCGCCCAGGAGCCCTCTTCTGCGCCCGGAGCCCCAAGCGGTGGCGTCTGGCACCCGGTTCCCCTCTCCCCCCGGCACCTGCTGGCGCTGAACTCAGAGCTGCGCCGGGCCCCACCGCGACTCACCTCCGCTCGCGGACAGCATCCTCCTCCGCTGTCGCAGCCGCGCTGGAAGCGGCTCCCCATGCACGGCGGGCGACACACTCAGGCGCGCTCTCCAGCCTGGGAAAGCCCCGGCGAGCGCCGCGCAGGGTCCATTCTCCCCAGGAGCCACCAGCCTGCGTCAGCGCCGGGGGAGGAGACGGCCGCCCGCGCAGCCCCGACTCCTCCCGCGGCCTCCGCCCCATCCGCCCCCGCGCCCGCCCAGCGCAGGGCAACCTAGCTCACCTGCTGGCTCCCCTCGCTGCCTCTCCGCCGCCTGGCCGCCGGGCCGCTCGCCTGCGGCGCGCCCTCGCCCGGGGCCTTGCCTCTCCGGCTCCGGCTGCGGCTCCGGCACTCGCCCCCGCTCTCGCCCGGACGCTGTCCGCGGCGCCTGAGCGCGCTCCGCGAGCTTAGCCGAGTCATGGCGGCGGCGGGGTGGAGGAGGCAGAAGGAGCGAACAAGCGAGCGGGTGCGCCTCGATTCGCGGTCGCGCCTCTGGAGCCCCTGCGCTCACTCCGCATCCCGGTGCGGAAGGAGGCGAGCGGAGCCGAGGGCTTGGGGTCCCCTACAGGGCTTGGGGTCTCCCCCCCAGCCGCATCGCGCCGAGCGGGGGAGGGAGGGAAAGGGTCAAAGCTTTCAGCCTCGGCTGAA